>NC_069657.1:371775711-372412057 GCF_027244095.1 Hemicordylus capensis
AGCACACTTGGAAATTATATGTTAGATAATAACAGCAACAATAACAGTAATGCTCTGGATGAATCAATCTTGTGTTTAATTCTGCTTTTATTTGTTTTGTTGCCACAGTAATATTAATTTGTAGTAAGAGTTAGTTATATCATAGTTGTGTCACTTTTGAAACACTTAAAATGATGCTTGTGAAATATTTTGAAGGATGCTGTCTCTCTTAACTATATACAATTTTTGTAACAGCGATTAAAAACAAGTTCGTTCTCAAATGTGTGGGCTGTGCTAAAGGTTTATTCAGCCGCAACTGAACATGAATTAGTGACATACTTTCTAAAGCAGGAGTTCTCAACCTTGGGTTCCTATATGTTATTGGACTACAACTCCCACCATCCCCTTTCAAAGGCCATTGTGGCTAGGGATAATGGGAGTTGTAGTCCAACAACATCTGGTGAACCAAGGTTGAGAATTCCTGCTCTAAAGGGTTGCCAGTGTGCTATACTTGCAGAGAGGTGGAGTGGCAAGCCCAGGTTGGGACACACCTTTGTACATTATGTCTGAGTGACAAATACTTTCATCACAATCCAGGTTGGGTTTTTTTTTACCTTTTCCCTTCTGCTGAGAACCATCAAGGTCCTTTCTATGGTTAGCTTACATGAGCTTTAAAACTGGAATGCTTTAAAATCTCTAGCATCATATAACAAAGCCAGCCGTGCTGCCCAGTTGGCACAACAGCCCCATGTATATTCATCACTTGATGACTACAATGTCAAGGAATGACTTGTGTTGAGAGGAAGAACCATGCAGATCAAATACCAAAGAATAAAGTTTCAGGGCCAGCACTAGGTTTGAGGGTACCCTTAAACAAAGAGTGCCCACTGCAGGTCCCCCTCCCTCCTGCACTGCTTCCTCCCAGCCACCCCATATGCAAAGGGAATGTTTACCGATGGGAGGGGTGCCTGGAGGAGGCAGTGGCGGTTTATCAGGGGGGAAATTCCCATTTGCCGGCAGGAGGAGGTGGTGACATGGTGACAGTCTTGGCCAGGAGAGTTTCTGTGCTTCCATACAATTGTGGGCTGTGGGCACACCAGGTTATGGCAGTGGGTCCTCTGAGGCCCCAGGGCACAGCAACTGCCCAAAGGTGTCAACCACTGGTGCCAGTCATGGGGGGCCCCATGTTATCTTAAACACACTACTTTAAATAGAGTAGATGCACTTCATTCAGTTAGGAACATATAGGAACACAGAAAGAGAAGAGCTGGTCTTGTGGTAGCAAGCATAATTTGTCCCCTTAGCTAAGCAGGGTCTACCCTGGTTGCATATGAATGGGAGATTTGATGGGTGAGCACTGTAAGATATTCCCCTCAGAGGATGGAGCTGCTCTGGGAAGAGCAGAAGGTTCCAGGTTCCCTCCCTGGCATCTCCAAGATAGGGCTGAGAGAGATTCCTGCCTGCTGCCTTGGAGAAGCTGCTGCCAGTCTGGGTAGACAATACTGAGCTAGATGGACCTTTGATCTGACTCAGTATATGGCACCTATCTATGTTCCTATGAAGCTGCCATATACTAAGTCAAACCATTGTTCCATCTAGCTCAGTATTGTCTACGCAGACTGGCAGTGGCTTCTCCAACCTCCGGAGATTTACAAAATATTAAATTTTCATTCTTATGTTGGATTTATAACTGCTCTGTCCAGACATATTACTATGGTAAGAGTAAAGTATTTGCATGCATATATATATATAAATATATATATATATGTTGTAAGTAATTAAGATCCAGTTCACACGTTATTCGATTAATGAGGCATCACATTATTGAAGCCTTTGTATGCCTGTTGAGAAATACAAGTAAATATTGACTTTATGCCCATAACCAAAACCTTGGGTTGTGTCTGTGTAAAATATATATATCTTCTGTCAAGTAAGCCTCAGACTGCTTTACACTATATGCTTATGGGCTATAATACTGTAGCTATAATATGCTATTTAGCTGTAATAAACCTTATTAGGAGCCAGTTTAAAGCATTTTAAAGGGTGCAAATGGTAAATGAAAGGCACAAAAAAACTCAGGGAAATCAAAGGGTGTGGTTCTGTAAGAGCAATTGGTGAAGAGTGGGGGGATTAAGATGTTTTCAAAAGTGTAAAAAGGCTTTTAAAATGCAAATTGTCTTTTTTCAAATTGTCCTTAGGTCTTGTGCATTTCCTGGCTATGCACCCTGTAGCGTTAGAATGCTTGCAAGGTTAGAAGTCTCACTTCGGAGAAATCTGTTATAAATGTATAACTAGACAAAAAGTATATGTGCAAAAGGAAATCTAACCTATAATTTAGTTACTCAATAAGTAAGAACCAGATCCAACCTCTGAAGGTTTACAAAGTATTAAACTTTTGTGCTCATGTTGGATTTGTAACATTGTAATATGTCCAGACATATTATTATGGTAAGATTAAAGCATTTGCATATATATTTGTTATTTTTGAAAGATAATTAGATATCTTCTGTTCAATATGATTTATATTACTGTGAGCTAAATTTCAGAATGTCGTCATTTCCAGACAGTGCATATTTAAGACTAATAACTGTGAATTTTACTTTTATTTCTTGCTTAGTAGATTAACTTTCTCTCACAATTATAGCAAGGAATAACACAGAAGGCATGATCCAACCAAAGATATGCACTTGAAGTTCCACTGATTTTAATCAGAGAAGTTTACCATATGTTTAAATTGTTTCCATTGAAAACAAATGAAAGTTCAAAATGCCCAACTTTTAAGTTACTCAAACTCAGTGGGACTTTCTTTTGAGTAAAAAGGGGAATTAGGTGCCTTGATGTAGCATCTCTATATATAATTCTCTAAGGCGTACATGTGGCTAATCCCGTGTGTGACAGCTCTTGTGAGGAGAGTTCGCAAGCAGAAGCATCATGGTGATTTGACAGTGGGTATTCCATATGCAGATGAGGATCCTGTGGCACTGTGGTGATTGGGCCATGGGGATTCCCTATACAAATAGGGGTGAGGAGCCTGTGATGGTTAAGGTCAGTTGGAATGCAACTGTTACTGGTTGGAATATGTTCTTGATTGTAGAGGAGAGGAATCTTAATTAATTAATTAATTAATTAATTAAAAGTTGTAATATATTGCCCAATCCTCAGGACGGTGTACATGGCAAGAACAGCATCCGAGATTTAAAAAACAACACCTAAATTAAAGGGCAAACAGCTGGCTGAAAAAATGTCTTCAATAAGGATTTAAAGGCTGAAAGGGAGGAGGCAGACCAAATCTGGGGGGGAAGAGAATTCCAAAGTGAAGAGGCAGCAACAGAGAAAGCCCTTCCACGGGCCCTAGTACTATGGACCTCTCTAAGACCAGGACCAAAAGAAGGGCAACCTAAGAAGATCTCACAGGACAGGCAGTCATGAAGGTTAACAAGCGCTAAGCCCTGAAGGGTTTTGAAGGTGAGAACTAGCATTTTGAATTGGACCCAGAAGCAAATAGGTAACCAGTGCAGTGACTGCAAGAGAGGTATCACACTATCATACGTTCTAGTGCCCATAAGCAGCTGGGCCACCACATTCTGGACCAACTGAAGCTTCCATGTCATCTTCAAAAGGAAACCCAAGAGCACATTACAGTAATCCAAACGAGAGATGATGAGGGCATGAGTTACCATTGCCACGGCCTGCTGGTCGAGATAGGACCACAACTGGCGGACCAGCCAAAGCTGGGCAAAGGCACCTCTGGCAATTGGCCAGGTTGAGAAGTAAGTAAAAACAACTCGATCTTTGTGGGATTCACTCTGACCTTGTTTTGGCCCATCCAGACCCTATCAGCCTCCAGACACTGGGCAAGCACAGAAACAGCATCTTCAGAGTGTCCCAGGGTGGCAATATACAGCTATATTTAAAAGGATAATTGGCAGGGGTCTGTGAAGAGAAGGGTCGTGAGGGAGGAAAGAGCCCCTTCAGGAGAAGGAGCCTCCTGTTGTGTGAATTAGATGAGGAAACAAAATGAACAACATCTGTTAACTCAGGGGGAGTGGGAGAGAGAGAGAGAGAGAGAGAGAGAGAGAGAGAGAGAGAGAGAGAGAGAGAGAAGAGAATGGAGGGGAAGAAAGACAGAGGGGAAGAGCAAGTGGAGGAGAGAGAAAAGAGAAAAAGAAAGGAGGCGGAGAGAGAAAGAAGGAAGGGGAAGGGACGGGCCCGAGCCTGTCAGTGGCCTGAGGGGAACAAGAGGCCATGGCGGCACCTATTGGCAGCAAGGAATTTCCCAGTCAAGCACTGCTGCTGTTTGGGGCTACCAAAGCCATTGGCTGAGGGAGGCAGGCAGGCAAGGGATGGGCCCGGGCCTGTCAGCGGCCTGAGGGGAACGAGCAACCATTGTGGTGGCAGCAGTGAGGAAGGGCCCAGTCAACCACCACTGCTGCTGCTCCTGCGGGGAGGAGCAGGAACAGGGCTTGGGTGAGGGTGGAGAAGTCTCTCCGGATAGCGGGCTGAAGCTTGGCCAATAGGCAACAGCAACGCTGCCGCTGTGACCAAGAGGGGTGAGGGAGATGGAGTAAAGTGATGGAGGAGTGACCAAGAAGGATGACGGGGATGGAAGCAACTAGATGGAGGAGGAGAAGCTCAGGTGAGGGTGGAGAGATCACTGAGGTGAGGGGGGCTGTGGCAGAGGGTGAGGGGAGCAATCAAGTACTAGCGTGCAGATCCTCTGCTCAGGTTAAGCTAGTTCTTGATTCATATGTGATGGTGGAAGTTATTTTAAATTACATGTAGTATCTCACATCTCCATTTGTTAAATTTCTGACTTGTTCATCTTTTACTCTCTGCTCAGCACCTTTTTTTGGGAAGGTTTTAACCTAAACAGCTTGGGATCAGGTTGCCCCAAAGAGCGCCTTATCCCATATGTTTCTACTCAGACCCTGAGATCTCTTCAGAGGTCCTGCTCAGATTTCTCCTGCCAAATGAGTTGTGGCAGGGGCTACTAGGGAATGTTCCATTGTGGCACCCTGTTTATGAAATAGGCTCCCCAGTGATGTGTCTGGCACCATCATTATGGTCTTTTAGGTGCCAGGTGAAGACCCATCCTTTTTAATAGTCTTGATGTTTTAAAATTTTGTTTTAATTTTTATGTGTATTAATTGTATGTTGTTTTTTGGCTTTGTTTTGTAAGCCACCCAGAGAACATTTATTGTGGGGTATCTATAACAACTATATAAGTAAAGTTGTTATTGCTATTGTTGCTATTGTTATGGAAATCTCATCTCAGTGAAACATATGTTTAGTAACTGAACACTATGAGCATTAGCAGATAGAATGCTATCATATAGCTTAATATTTAAGAGCTATACATGGAGAACCAGATGTTACCTTTCTACTAGCAGATGGCTAGGAAGCCACAAGGGTTAAGTTCAAAAGATGGGGGAAATTTGGGTCACTAATTTTATGACAGTACAAGTCCCCAGCTTAAATTCCTGACATAGAACATCTTTCAATTGAACTAGAATAACTCCTGGCATTCTTACTTTTCACCAGTAATTCTGCAATCTATATAGTGAGCAATGAGTAATCCTGGTCAAATAATGCTCACAGAACTAAATATTAAGTGCTCTCTCTTCTCCCAGGGAAACTGGTCCTGTAAAGCAGATCTGTTCAGTATGTGGATAATAAAAGACAATATGGATCCGCATTTTTGGATGAAAAGTCTCCAAACTAACATCAAATAGAGCCCCCCCACTTCCTGGGGGCCTCTATTGCTGGATTAGAAATGGTTCACTAATCCATGTGGTGAGTCCTTTACAAATATCATGACAGCAATATGGAGCTTCCACTACATGAAAGCATGCTTTGACAGCTACTACAATGCTGCAGTAATGCACAGAGAAGCTATCAGATCCTGCATTCTTGGTGTTTGCTCCATATCTGGTCATAATCAAAACAAGACTGAAATAATGATTGTTGGCAGTGTTGTGACTTAGACAGCATGGAGACATCCATCACTAGCAGGTTTAGCTTCCCCTGATTCTCCCAGATTGGGAGACTTGAAGTGTCCCTAGATCCATCACAGTAAGTGAAACTTCAAGCTACAGTTGTAATGGGAAGCCTGTAGCTTTTTAATTTCAGATTAATTCCTTGCAGTGCCATCATGCTCTGTTTTGATGGCCATGTTGTCCACAATCACAGTTTGTGGTATTAGTTTTCTAAGAATGTAGAATTCATGTACCTATCTTAAATTAAGGTCTTTTCAAGATTGCATTCTTTCATCAAATGTTTTACTCTACCATCCAAAATGCAATTGCAACAAATGGGCCTATGTCACATTATTTTCTGCCAACTCTTGAAGAAACCTGTGACATTAATTCATTAATTCATCCAAATAATAATGAGGCAGTTAATGCTTACCAAATTGAGGATAATTCTGATGATGTTTTTACAGATTGTGAGCTCTTTGTTTTCTCATCTCAGAACATTATATTTCCCTTTCATTTTTATCTATGTTATTTCCAACATTTTGCAGCAGCAGAAATGGCAAAATTATCTGAGCACTTAACCATTTTTGGTTGTTACAGCTCAATAGCAGCTTATGGCCATTTAGGTAAATTACACACAGCAGTCATCCATAGTTAAATGAAATCCTCATTGTAAATTTCTCCCCTATACGAATGTAGATTTGCTTTCCCTAGGATACTGTAAATCTTTAGCAAATGTGTGTCATTACATCATTTGAAAGTTGCCTATTTTGGTACTCTCAGAAAAGGGCTGCCTTTATCCTTTTTCTATTAGAATAAACTAAAAAGCTGCTTCTTGAAGATGCTCTATTTTAAAATGTACTCTTCATTTGATTGTTGTAATGGCCATTGATTACACTGAGAAATGACTTATTGGTTCTTATGCTTGCAGAACAAAAAGGTTGCACCATGTTCCAGTTTACAACATCCATGGGAGATGGGATTAATTTAAAACACAAATTTACTGTGTTGAAAATAGAGTTACAACTGAAATTTCATTTGAAAAGAAATTCAAAATGAATCTGAATGCTAATCCTTCAGCAAAATACATCAGTCCTCAGCAAAACACATGAATCCTCAAATCAGCAAATCACATGAATCCTTGTGTGATCAATATGATCCTCAATGAGACCACATGAATCCTTCATGATTCATGAAAACACATGAATCCTCCAGCAAAACACATGAAGAATCTTAAGGGGTTTCAAAAACCCTCATCAAAGTTCTCAGGGAGATTCATCATATCCCTTAGGTTGTTACTGGATTTTGCCTAAAGTGAACTTCATCAAGAATTTGAGGTTTCTCAGGCAAACATCTGAGAAATGTCAAGGTTTATGAAAGTTCCTGCATCAGGGGAAGATGGCTTCACATTACTTTAATTACTTAAAACTCAACGCATGATGGACTAAATCTGAGAAATGTCATGACACAAAAATCTGGTCTTTCCCTATAAATCATATTGCTGGGTTAAATATAATGGGAACTATATGGCTGAGGAAAACATAGATTATTGTATGTATTCCCACAGAAAGGAAATTATGTGAAGAAGTTTAACTTCTCCCACATCTCCAAATTTGCTTTTCAGTTTAAAATGCAGTCCAATAAAAATATAACAGAAATATATTATAAGAATGTAGAGTGACATTTAGTTTATTGTACATGTTGCCTGCATCTTGAAGCTAGAAACTTTCTCATAGATATTGTAAGTTGTGTAAACTCTATAGTTCATCACCACAAAGTAGAGTATACTGAAGATGAAATATTCTTAAGAGAAGAGCCCCATATTCAAAATTTATTTTGTAGAATCATAGAATCAACGAGTTGGAGGGGACCTTGTCCACCCCACTGGTCAATGCAGGAAATTCAGAGCTGGAACATCCCTAACAGCCTCTGCTTGAAAACCGTCAGAGGAGGAACACCCATCACCTCTAGGTAATTGGTTACACAGTTGAAGTATTATTACTATTAAGAACTTTCTCCTAATGTTCAACTAAAATCTACCCTCCTGAAACTTAGGCCCATTAGATCTAATTCTGCCTTATGAGAAAGCAGAGAACAAGTATTTGCTCTCTTCTTTGTGACCATCATTCAGGTATTTGAAGAATGCTGCCATGTTCACCTTTAGTCATCTCTTCTCAGGCTAAATATGTCTGGTTCCTTCAACATTTCCTCATAGGTCTTTCCCCCCAGACCTGACCCAGTTTGACTGCATCCTTTGTAAAATGTGATGTACAGATGGACAAAAGACTCCAGAGAAGGCTTGATTAATGTGGAATGAAGTGGAACTATTAATTCTTGTGAACTGGAATCTATATTTCTGATAATGCAGCCTAAAACTACATTAACCATTGGGTTTTGTTTGTTTGTTTGTTTGTTTGTTTACCAGCTGTATCACACTGCTGATTCATGTTCAGCTTGTGATCAATAAAAATCCCAAGATCCTTTTCACATGTGCTAATACCAAGGAACACATAACCAGTCCTATACCTGTGTATTTTATCTCCCTGCCCCTCCCCTCAATAAATATAGAACATTCAATATGTCTATGTTGAATTTCATTCTGTTCATTCCAGGCTAGTTTTCCATTCTATAAAGATCATTCTGAATTTTATTCCGATATTCCGAGGTGTTAGTTACCATTCCAGTCTTGTGTTATCTGCAAATTTTATGAGGATTCATTCCACCCATTCATCTAAGTCATTGATTAAAAAATGTTGAAGAGCACCAGGGTCAGGAGCAAACCCTGCAACACCTACTCACAACCTCTTTCCAATTTGATGAGAAGTCATAGATGAGCACTTTTTTGAGAATGGTTTTCCCAGCCAGCTGTGAATCCATCCGTTAGTGGTATAGTCTAACTCTTATTATACTTGTTTGCTACCCAAAATATCATGGAAAGCATTGTCAAAAGCTTTTCTGAAATCATGATAAATTAGTATTCCCACAATCCATCCGTTAGTAGTATAGTCTGGCTTACTGCAAGTAGACTGACCAGTTTATCGTTATGTGGATTGTCCTTCCCCCTCCTTTTTGAAGGCTGAGAAAACAGTGAGGCTATTCATATGTGTGAAGGAAACCAGGCTAAGGTAGCCCAGCCCGGTTTCCCCTGTGCTTGTGAACTGCCGGGAGCTGTGCGGCTCCTGGTGGTTAACCCGTTTAATTGCACCCTCAAAAAATGAGGTCAGCGGAGCGAGCGCAGATCGTGTGTAGAGTCTCAGTAGTTCATCTCCAGTCTTGTGGCTCCTCACACATTCTCCAGGATTTCTCAGAGATGATAGAGGGAGGTTCAGGAGTACATCAGGCAGTTCTTTTAGTATCCTAGGAAGCAATTCATCCAGACCTGAAGATATGAACTCATTTAAGGCAGGTAGGTGCTTCCTGGCCAGCTCCTTATCAGCTCCTTGAATGGCAATGCTTACTTCTTGGCATTCATGCTACTTTTGTGAGGTTGCATGAAGTTCTACTTTGGTTAAATTGAAAGCAAAACAGGAGGCTGTTCTCATGCACAGGCAAAACCAGGCTAGGTAATCCCAGCCCAGTTTTGCCTGCGTGTGACAACTGTCAGGAGCCGCATGGCTTCCGGAGGTAGCACGGTGGCAAACCCACAAGGTAGTTTCAGCAAATACATCATTAGCCCTGGGGTAACTGATAATGTGTTGGCTCCGTGTGGCACCCACACACCAATCGGGGGACTCCCCATAATGCATTGCGCTCTTTCACAGTGCATTATGGGAGATCCGGGAGACTCCTGGCCCCCAGACCTCTCAGCTGCTGGCAGAAGCCAGCAATCATCTGGGCAGCTGATCTGCCTGCCCAGCAACAAGGAGAAGATCATCTGCGCGGGAGGTAAGCTTTTCAAGGCTTCCTTCCCTCGCCCCTTCAAGCCTTTCTCATGGATCATGCGATAGGGCTCTAGTAGTTGAGCAGTGTGCCTTTTTGGCACCCAATAATATTTCATTGCCCTTCCTGAGTAGTAGGCCTACCGTTTCCTTCCTCCTTCTTTTACTTCAAGCAAACCTGAATAAGCTCTTCTTGTTGTAGGAGAGGAGAGCTGGTCTTATGGTAGCAAGTTTCAGGAAAGTTTAACCCACATCCTCAATATGGCAATCTGTAGTAGTCTTCAACTACAGTGTTGTTTTTAATTTCCTTCTCCTTTTATTTTCACCCAGATGCTGTCCACTGGGCTACGATGTTTATTTTCTTGGATTTCTACGTAGATGTATACATTATATACTGTGACTCCCCCTCTCTTTCTATTGTTTTTGAACAAGTTATATCCTTTAGTTGATAAATTCTAGTCCTGGCAGTAATCCTACCAAGTCTCAGTTATACTATCAAGTCATTTTTATCTTCCTCTTCTAGAAGCTCAGGCCCATCTTGAGTATTTGCTAAACATTGTATATTAGCGAGTAGACAATTTAAGCCATGGATATAATGCTCTAACGTCTCTGCTGCTCTTTTATATTAGGACTTGCTAGGCAACCCCACAGCTTCTCCATTTTCTCCTGTGGTATTTAAGTCCCTAATTTTCATATTGTTATCTTTGTATTTACCTCAGGTTTTTGTCTTGGTCCCCTAAAGTATTTAGTGCCCTGCTTTCAAAAAGGCAAATTTAAATTGTTCTCTTTTTTAAAAATCTCAACTTTTTGCAAAGTGTAACTTTTAATATGCTGCAAGACTCACAGCACGAGTTCTGTAGATGCAATACTGGTTTCCTGTACCACCAGGACTACTAGTCAAGGGAGGCAATTAAAACCATTTCCATTTGGGGCACCATACTATAGCCCATAACATTCTGGCTTGAGAAGCAAACGATACCAGAGGACTAAACTGGTGCCACTGTTTGATATAAATTGTCTGTGTCTTTTTAATCTGGCTAAATTGTTGTTGAGACTGCCAACCTTCAGCTTGCTGACCAACCTGTCCCCTTCCTGCCAAAGATACTCTTCTGTCACTGAGCTTGTGTGCCTGAAACAGTGATAAAATTTTGTCAAGGAAATCTGCCATTCAGTTGCTGTCATGGAATAAATTTTACAACAAAAATTCCACATTTGTTCCAAACTCTACTTCTGAAGTTCAAATTTTGAAATTTAGCTTAATAAATCTGTATGTTTCGATGAAGTCACCAAAGTGGTAACCAAATTTATTTATGAGGCAATGAGACAGACATCCCGCCACAGTCTTTTATAGGTTTGATTTTATGGTAGTTTTAGTATTATCTGTATATGTATTGTTATATTTCCTTTATTTACTGTAACTCTGAATGGTTGTGTTATTGTCACTTTTGTTTCTATTTGGCCTAGGGCTGCAATAAAAGAACTAACTAACTGTATATTTCAAACTTGTTTCAGGGTTGGCTACTATACTTTGTTTTTGTTGGGGGTTGTAATTTTTACCCCCCCCCCCCGATTAATTAGCAGAGCACTAAAGAAGCTACCCACTCCAGTTACAGAGTAGAATGCAGAGTTTAGCAGTTGCAGCTACTTAGAGAAGACACATGGAGATTCTTGTAAAACAGGCCTGCACAACATACAGCCAGTGGGCTGCATGCAGCCCGTGAGTCCTTTGTTCCTGCACCCTGGGGCTATTTCCACTTCCTCCCACTGCTGCTTAATCCCCCCCCCCAAATTCCAGTCACTGCGCGGCCGAGGAGATGGCTGCGGGGGTGCGGGTGTTCCTCCTTACCCTCCACCACAGCAGCAGCGGCGCACAGCGGCAGAAATCAGAGCAACGCTTAGGCCTGTCATTTGGCCCAGTGTTGCTTCCCAACTGCGAGGCACGCCTGCGCAGTTAAGTCTCTTAACTGTGCAGGCATGCCTCGCAGTTGGAAAGCGACGCAGGGCCAAATAGCAGGCCCGAGCGTCGCTCTGAATTCTTTTGCCGTGCGCCTCCGCCGCCGCCATGGGGGAGGGTAGGGAAGGACACCCGCACCCCCGCAGCCATCTCCTCGGCTGCACGGCGGCTGGAATTTTGGGGGGGGGTTAAGCAGCAGGGGTAGGAAGGGGAAATAGCCCCGGGGCATCTCCTCGGCTGCGCGGTGACAGGAATTGGGGGGGGGGGTGCGGCGGCAGCAATGAGGTAGGAGGCGGCGGTGGACAGTGGCCCCACGAGGGAGTCCAGTGGCGGGGGAGGGCAAAAATGGCAGGGATGGAGGGAGCCCGGTGGAGAGAGAAAGCGTTTCCGAGGGATGGGGAGGGAAAGCTGTTAGTGGCAGGAGGAGAATGGGGACCTCCAGAACAACGGGGAATGGACTGTCTCTAACCAAGATTGCTCCATTAACTCTCTCTCTCTCTCTCTCTCTCTCTCCCTCCCTCCCTCCCACCAAGATTGCTCCATTCTCTCTCTCTCTCTCTCTCTCTCTCTCTCTCTCTCTCTCTCTCTCTCACACACACACACACACACACACACACACGACTGCTCCATTCTCTCTCCCTCTCTCTCTTTCGCCAAGACTGCTCCATTCTCTCTCTCTTTCTCTCTCTCTCTCTCTCTCTCTCTCTCTCTCTCACACACACACACACACACACACACACACACACACACACACGACTGCTCCATTCTCTCTCCCTCTCTCTCTTTCGCCAAGACTGCTCCATTCTCTCTCTCTCCAAGCCTCCTGCTGCATCCTTTCCATCTTTCTTCCCCCTTCTCCCTTCTTTTCCAAAATTATGAGAAGAGCTTCTCATATTTTTTCCCTTAAAAGTGTTCCATGTTATGTGTGATGATTTGGCAGAGGTGGGAAGGAAGAACAATGCATTTTATTATGTACAGACTGTATAATATTTATATTATTAGAATGAATTTTAATTCAACTTATTTCATATTAATTTAAATCAATCTTGGCCTGCCAGAACATCAAAAAAATATTGATTAAATTCATTTTTAATTCATTTTTAATTCATTTCACTTTAATTTGGTTGATTGATTGATATTAAGTGTTACTCTAATAATCTATATAATGAGTTAAAGAAAATATTTAAAATGACATCTCCTAAGAAGCCAGAATCCTTCCTGCTGGGAATAACACAAGGAGTGTTTTCTACAACTAACTTAATATTTTTTATGTACGCTACCACGGCGGCCAGAATAATATATGCACAGAAATGGAAGAGCAATGAACTGCCTTCAAAAGAAGATTGGCTGATAAAAATTTTGGAATATGCGGAGATGGCAAAACTTACAGTACTGATAAGAGATCAAAATTTAGAATGTTTTAAAGAAGATTGGAAACCATTCTTATTGTATTTAAAGAACTATTTTCCTAATATTGATTTTACAGCAGGGTTTGAAATTTAGTAATATTAGCAGGTTGAGTAGATCAAAATCGTGTTTGTAAGGTTTAAATCTATGTTTTGAATTATTATTATAGCAAGGGTTAATTCTATAGTTGGTGATTCACGAGGAGGTGTGAGCGGGAAGTCCATATTTGTTTAATGTGTTGTGAATGATTATTGTTAAAATTAATAAAAATTTAATATTAAAAAAAGTGTTACTCTAATAATCAGCACCCTAAGAATTGACCTTGGTCCCCATGAACCAAGTCATGGTTGGTTTCGGCCCGCCAGGTCATTTGAGTTGTGCAGGCCTCTTGTAGAACTAAATACTAAGTATTTATTGGTGAAGTACCCTTTGGATAGGAACAAACTGATCCTAATCTACAGAACTACATAATGATTAAGCGGGGTGGGTGGGAGAGATGTTTCCATCTGCTCTCTAAGAGGAAAGGAAGGGATTCTGACTCAAACAGAAATACCTGAGAAGTCACATTAGGGGTCATAGACTAGGGACAGGTAGAACAGCTAGGGAGAACCTTACTCACTATCTACTCCCAATGCCCCTAGTGGTCATTAGGATAGTTGGTGCAGAAGGTCAATGCACTGGAACTCCCAACAGTTTTACCTTTCTTCTTGGCTTTTCAAAGTCTTATCTGACCATACCACTCATCCAGGCTTGAAACAAGATTGAAATATAAAGATCTTTATAAATTAAATGCTGGATATCCATATTAGAGAAACATATAGTCATTTCTGCAAAGCTGTCTGTCAGAGGGGTCAGGAAATATAATTAAGGCAATACACACTACACTGTCCATCTAAACACAGGTGAGGTTGATTGAACATAATTATGACTATGGGGTAAAGTAAATGCTAGGTCTTTGACATTATGCCAACCAGGAGCTGTTATCTAAAAGGCATTTCCGCACAAACAAATAAAATGAATAAATACCTGTAAGATATATCTAAATGACAAGAAGGAGCACCAAAATGAGCAGTCTGTAGTTTAAGTTACATTTGACATTATGAAAATCTCTGTGAAGTTAATTATTCACTGAAGTCCCACCAGTAGTATTCCAACTGTTCCTCACAAGTGCACTTGTTTAAGACATAGCAAAGACTTGCTTTTCATAACATACATTGCTTAGCCTCCTGTTAGCCTTTCTCTGGTGTCTGAACTTTATTAAGGCTTGGTTCACTCAATCACAATGGCCCTGGTTTAAAAGTTAATCAAGATTAGTGAGCCCAGCAGAGCTGACTGTGTGAACCCAGAATTCCAGGGTAATCTTGGTCAAACCGCTCTGGTTAGCCAGCATTTAGCCATGTATAATCAAGATTCACAAAGTTCCCCCACTCCCAACCCCTGGTGTCAAAAGTCACTGAGACACTGAAGAAAATTAACAGAGTTCTATACTCCCTCTGTCATTTCCCAGCTGAAGATCTTCCATCAGGCCAACCAAGGTAGTTTTGGCCACATAGACCATTGGAAAGTTAGTCTGAATTGGCACTAGATCCTCTAAAACCTCCTGGAGCTGAGAAATCACCACCCTCTCACCTTGCCCAACCATGGGAGATTAGAGACTGGAATATAATTGCTAATCTCTGAGGGATCCGATGAAGGCTTCTTCAGAAGCAGTCTAATGATTGTCACCTTAAGATGAGCCTTCCTAACCTCCCTCAGTGAAGTAATAATGTTGATAAGGCCATCTCTAATAGCCTCCCTGCAGGAAGACACAAGCTTTGGTTGAAAGATGTGGCACAGCAATTGTGGAAATCACCACTATGACTGCATCAGTGGAGGGCCTAGTTCACACATTGTGTACTGGTTTATACATTTGAAAAACATGTACATGAAGTGATGCCTCAGCACAATCACATAGGAGGAGTAACTATGAGCAGGGTGTCCATGCAGCTACCCAATCCCTGAGTCTTCACACACACAATCCCCCACATTCTTGGAGAGAAATCACTTGGGGCTTCTGAAAGGACAAATGTTACTGTGGATTTCCTAACTCATGCCTTATTTTCCTTATGCAGTTGTACCAAGCAGGCTATTCCATGTGGAAGATTTCTACAGTGTAAATTTGGGGTATGATTGTGTTGCAGAGTGTGTTCTGTCTGTGTGGTTTACAGAGCAAACACCAGTGAAAAGTTTAAGATAACTTTACTTGTGAGACAAAGGCACATAGAGATCAGTACAGAACTTGCTAATTCATACACAAAGGAACAGGAACAAACAGGAACAGGAAGGAGAATAAAAATGCCTAGCTAGCCCAACCAATACAGAGGAAACTATAGTGCCCCTTCTTGCTTCATAGTAGATTACATGCAAACTATACAGCAAGCTAAGCTGCAGCGGTTGCATTTTGTTTGTTTATTTGTTTGTTTGTTTGTTTGATTGATTTCCATACCACCCTTCCAAAAATGGCTCAGGGCAGTTTACATTAAAACAAAACTAAAGTCAATTAACTATTAAAATCAAAAATTGTAAAACCAACATCAAACCATTATTAAAACTATGAAAACTGTTTTTAAACTGTCCCAACAGATTGCACCCAGACAATAAGGACACAAGACACCATACGTTTGGGTATAAAGGGTCAACTTTATTGATTGAAAAAAGATTTGAAAGGGGATTGACTCTCCACCCCCTACAGTGCAGTTCCTAAATACTCACCACTGTGGGCGAGCCTGCCCTAGAACACAAACGGTGAAAACACCTTGGCTCCAGACAGCATCCTGCCTAGAGCTGATGCTGTCCTTAGCTGACCTAAGGTCTGGTAACTGCCTCTACATCAGCAGTCGCAAGCCATACAGCGTTTTGAGCTGGTGATGTTTCTGCAGATTAGAAGAACCCCTGACCAGCACCTTTTGAGCTATTCAGTGTCCAGGGACTGACAAGGACTCTTCTTAACATCAAACACTCTAAAGTGCTCACCAATAAAACTTGAAACCCAAATCCGCACTGTACCTGCCACAGTGGAGAGTTAGCCTAGCTTGGCCCTTTGACCAAAGTGGGGTGCTAAGGACCAAGCTCAAAGTGGTAAGAAGGGCAAAGGAGGAACCTTCTCCTCTAATCCTATCAGTTTTGCGGTGGCTTCTGGCTGATTATCCTACTCGTTAAGGGTTTCACAGATGGCTCTCAAATTCCCCGCCAGTTGCACTTCCATGAGCAGCAGCCTGGATCACCTGAGACTGCTGCTCATGGAAGCGCCAGCCATCATGGTTTACAGCGCTTCCCCCTTCTCACAAACAGGGCCATAACTGCGAGAAGCTGGCTGGAGGAGGTGAGTGACAGCACCAAGGCAGGACTCCCTCCATGCTTTCATAGCTGTGACCTTGAATGCTGCTGCCCTCCATAAAATCTGAATGGGGCTTATGTATTCTAGAATTTCTAGGTAGGAAGTATGAGGGAATGGATGTATCATCTCCTGCCAAAGTCAGCAGAGGGAGTTATAATTCCTGGATTCCTCTTAGAATATTTATGAGGAGTTGGGGAAGATTGATTTGGCCACTGAGGATAGAAATACAAGCATCCGCTCTAATGGCAGCAAAAAGAATTAGACACATCAGGTACAGTGATACAGAAGGATAGTGGCACTGTTTGCTCTTAGAATATTAAGGACCATTAGCTATTCCCTGGCATGCAAGAGCAAGTTCAATTCTGTGCTTTGAGAATGGTTTCTGTTCTCATACTACTGCTCTTCCACAGAACAATGCTATAATTTTGCCTATGTGGCTCTGTTGTGCATGCACACAGGGCAGAGAGACTGGCAGGAGAAGCCAAGTGCAATCCTACAAGCATCGCAGTAGGGAAATGGCTCATGCAGCCAAGGGCAGGGTGGGGATTGGTTCCTTTAAAAAGCAGGTAAGCAGGATCTTACCTGCTCCTCCGTCGCACCCCACCACTTTCCCAAACACTGCACTCGCTGTTCAAAAGGCCACACGTGGCTACAGCGCTGCTCCCAGCAGCCTGCATGCAGTGTCAGCATGCATATGGCCGCTGTGCATGTGCAGTGGCCATGTGTGTGCCAATGCCACATGCAGGCTGCTGGGAGCAGCAATGCAGCCACATGTGACCTTTTGAACAGCGAGTGCCATGTTCGGAAAAGTGGTGGGGTGGCGGAGGAGCAGGTAAGATCCTGCTTACCTGCTTTTTAAAGGAACTAACCCCTGCCCTGCAGGACCAGTTCGAATGCCCAAACTGGTTTGGCATTTCCCTAAGGAAATGAACCAGTTTGGGCACATCCCTGTTGTGCTCCTTCCATTCATTTGAATACATCTTATTTGAGTATCCCACGGAATTTCCATTGCAACAAGTGGAGGATGTATTCAAATTGTTTCTGCAGTGGAAGCCCCAGATAGTGTTTAAAGCAGATCAATTGCATAAAAACCCAATAGAACAAAATCCAAACAGCATAAACAAGAGAACAGCAACTGGTAACACAGTGATGGTGGTGGTGGTGGTGGTGGTGGGGATCAAACCAGTCCAGAAGTGCAGCAAAACAAAACAGTCTTAATGCACTGAAAGGCCAACAAGGACGAAGCCCTCCTGTGTCTCCTGGGGTGAGTAGTTCCACAGTCTACATAACATAGCTGAAAAGTCACTGCCTCATGTTCCCAACATCTGCACTTTTCAGGGCAATGTGATAAGAAGCAGGGCCTCTGTTTATGAGCTTAGTGAGAGGACAGCATCATGTGGGACATAGCCAAATGAGGTAACTGGCTCTCCATAGCCCTATTCACACATTATGTTCAGCGCATGGACAGTACTACAGATGTGAAGGCACATACAGTTATTCAGACATTAGGTTCAACAAAAATATAGTCATACAGTCCCTATCTCTACCCTGTATTTGGGGTGTGTGTGTGTGTGTACCCAGGTTCACTTTTAAAATGAATGCATGTCGAGTCATTCTAACAAAGCCATGTACATGTGTATAGACACTTAGGCTGTATGCATGTAGAACATAATGCCTGAATAGGGCTCAGGTAATTGCAGCTGCCAAATGACGAGCTTAGAAATGGCCACAGGAGTGTACATAGTTGTCTGAATCCTCCTAGAGGCTGTGCAGTGGCAGTGCTTGACAAACTGAGCCTGTAGATACTTAACTCCAGTTGCTGCTTTCATAGAGCACAAAGGGTCAATTCAGGTGACACTTTATCAGCTGACCCCAGCACAGGTGATAAGGGCATGCATGCACCATAAGTATGCACATCCTTTCCCCCCTCCATCATGCTAGGGCACCTTTTTCCTAATTGTACTGCTGCTCTGCACATACTAGAAATACCAGTTACACTAATATTTCTAATGCATGTAGAGCAGCAGTTCAGATGAACTGCCCCCCTATGCACAGACAGGGAAAGGTGCCTCTAAGCTCCAGGAGTGGGGAAGGATGTGTGCACTCATGGTCTATGCACATACAGATCCCGTGGCATCGGGACAGTGGACAACGTATTGCCCAATCTCACCCAAAGTGAGTGTAGTTGTGCTTGTGAAAACACCATGGTTGTGAATCCATTCTTTTTGACACTGCACTAGTAATACAGGGGGCACTCTTCAAAGCTGGCATAGGAATTACTTCAGCATTCAAAATTCTTGTTTGAAACTATGATTTAGGTTTTCAAATTCTAATAATTAGCAGGAAGTATCAGACTTAGTTGTAGCATAGTCCCTTTGAAATTAATGGGGCATATACTTGCCACGAATTCATAACTTTAGAGCAGTGATTCTCAAACTTGGGTCCTCAGGTATTATTGGACTTCAACTCCCATAATCCCCAAAGGCCACTGAGGCTGGGGATTATGGGAGTTTAAGTCCAATAACACCTGAGGACCCAAGTTTGAGAATCCCTGCTTTAGAGCATGCTCTTAGCTATTTACTTTAGCGCATGCTATTATTAGCATGCTATTTTTCCTCTTCCCTCACAACCAGCCAGTGATTTAAGTTACTGTTACCATTTTTTCATCATGTGGATGGGAACGAAGGTGCAGAGACAATGACCTTAACCAACACTTCTATTGATGACCTGGAATTTAAGCCAAGAGACACATTCTCACAATCAATATCAAGGTAGGAGGGAGCACCCAGTTGGAGTAAGAGAGCTATTCTCCCAATCGGCAGTCATTTGTTTGCAAAGGTCAAAGGAGGAAGAGGGGAGAGTGATAGTCTAGGAGCTGGGTAGGTCAAGCATGGCCAAAGCACATTCTTTACCCAACATTTTAATGAGAGTGGGTGAAAAGCCGTCCTCCCCAGCTCCTGGCTCCCACACAATCATTCTCTTCTCATCTTCCTTGATCTTTGCAAACACATACACACCAATCAGGAGCACACACAGCTCTTCTACCCTGGCTGGATGCTCCTCATATCTTGATTTTAATTGTGAGAACTAAGGAGGCTGTTCTCATGCACAGCCTAAACTGGGCTATGGATGCCCAGCCTGGGTTAGGCTGTGTATAAGAACTGCCATTATTTATATATATAAATAATGCAATTCAAATGCCTTGGTTTGTTGTTGTGCCTATATTTTGGGTACCTCATGGATGGGCACAGGACAGGTTCTTTCTCTCTCTCTGTGTGGACTTCTTTGCAATGAAGATTGGGTCATATTGTGACTTCTAGCATCATCATCATTTTTATTCCAACTAGATTGCTTGCATCTAGAATAGGTTGTGTGGTGCCACAGGCTCTGATCTGTTGCAGAAAAATGTCAAAAAATGTGCCCCAAATTGTGTGCCATTGTTGTCATCATCACTTTTCTACTTGTGTGTGTGTGTGTGGGGGGGGGAAGCCTCGCAGTTCCACTGGCAGAATGTTGTTTTGCATCCTGACTGAATCTGCTTTTATAGCCAGGTGCCACAAATGTTGCTGTGTCTCTGTTGCTTTTGGACGAAAAATGCTTGGGGGAGGGAGGGCAGGGAACATTTGATGCTGTTGTTGGCCCTAGTCTGCTGCATCTGTGATATCATGCTTGCTTGGGAAACCTGGTTCTTTGCAAAGCTCTGCTGTTGTTGATGTGTGCTGTTAATGTTCTTTGGGGCAGATTTGGGGCAGAAAGGGGACTTCAGGGATAGAAGAGTGGGTTGGGTGGTAGTGCCCCAATGGGTGTCTGCCACCACCCAGATCCCAAAGGAATTGGGCAAAGGGCTGATTTTTTAGGAATTGTTGAAGTTTGCACATCTTTAACTGCACTTGGGGGGCACTGGGGTGGCCCAGAGCGAGTGGTGGTGTAGTGCACATAGGATGCCAACCATTCCCTTACCCACAAGTCCATGGGGTACAGGGTTTTGTTGTTTTTGAGGTGTTCTTCGTATTGATTATCTGGTAGCATATGAGATTTTCAATGACAAACCATGAATCCACTTTCATCTGCTACTTAAGACACCTCAGAAACAACAAAACCCAGTGCCCCATGGGTTAGCAACCCATGCGGCTGGTTGGCACTCTATGTGCACGGCACCACCACTCACTCTGGACCACCCCAGTGCCCCCCCCCCAGTGGAGTTATGGGCTGTTGAAACATCCATTATTCCCTATGGGGGAAAAAAATCATAAAGACGTGTAAACTTCAACAATTCCTAAAAAATCATCCCTTTGCCCAATTCCTTTGAAATCTGGGTGGTAGCTTCCTTGGCCCCATTGGGCACTACCACCCACCACACTCCACTCTGGTCCACCCCTTTCCCCCTGATGTGAAGCTATACGTTTGCTGGAATCCCCATTATTCCCTATGGGAAAAATCTTAAAGATGCATAAACTTAAAAAAAAAACCCAGCCCTTTGCCCAATTTCTTTGAAATGTGGGTGGCAGCTTCCACCCATTGGGCACTACCACCACACGCTCTTTTTGCCACAGGATCCTTAAAAAAAAATTCAGATCAATTTGGAGTCAGATTTGTAGAAATTTGGGTACAAATCGAATCAGGGGTGATTCGGGGGGTGGGATCAGATTTGAACCCCAAACAAATCAGCTGTTTCAATTTGGGTACAAATCAAAATGGAAAAATCGATTTGGGCACACCCCTAACAAAAAGGTAAGTTTAAAATGCAAAACTACTTTTTCATTTTCTTTCTTCATTGTCAGGATTGGTTAGGCCCTGCAAATTCCATTACAATTGCAGAGAGTTAATGAAACTCAGCCTTCCCCATCACCCGTTCAGTAGCTCTCTCACTCAGTCATGAAAATGGGTTCAAGGTTTCTTTTATCTGGATCCCAGCACTCTATTCACTGAAATACAGAAGGCCCTCAAAAAATGACCTTTTGGATATAGGCCTAACTTTTTCTTATAAATATCTGGAGGTCCTCTCAATGTTATTCTTGCAGGTAAATTATATTTACTGAATAATTATGTCATGAAATAACTACTTTTGCATTTTCTTTCTTCATTTTCAGGATTGCTTAGGCCCTGCAAATTCCATTACAATTGCAGAGAGTGAATGAAACTCAGCCTGGGACCCAGCTATACACTTCACTCCCCTGTGGAGCAATCATTTATGATTTCACTGGTTTAAAGAATTTCAAGAGTGTTTGCAAAGATCTAAATCTTGTAGAGATATGGTCTGTTCTCAAGCTTAGTCAGAGGGACTGCACATTCTATTTTCCCCTCTCATAAAGCATGTTATGGGACCGAAGCACTGTTAATGTATAAATCTTGAGCACTGAATGTTCTGTGGCATTGTGTAGTCTCTTGCTTTAGACTGGTACACCTTAGCAACTAAGGGAACTTCTAAATGTTGGTTTTTTCACCAGTTGTGGTGCTATTGTTGGTGTCTGGCACATGAGGGTCAAAGCAGACATGACAATAAACATGTCATGATCTTTCCCTCTTGTTAACCTGCTTTCCAACAGGAAGAGAGTTTATGAGATCACCACATCTCTGTGTGTGTCCATAACACACACCCCAATAACAATGTTTGTGTTTACATTCCAATACAACCCAAATTCACAACACATGGGAGAAGGTTCTATGAGATTTTGCAGGACTATTTTTATTATCTGCCATGTTGTTTCAAGATGGCAACCACTCAAAGTATAGACAACATCCCTTTGTAACCCATGTGATGACAGTTGGATACAAACCAAATTCACAGCCAATGGGATTGGTTCTCTAGGTAAGAGTCACCATGTTAAAAAAAGAAAGAAAATAGACTCAATTAGTTCCACTTAGAAATACTTGCTTTAATAATCGGCACCCATAAACAGCTTACCTCTTGGAGCAAATACCAGCAGAATGTGGGGGCAGGGAATTTTTCACTGGGACTAGTGTGTGAGGGAAAATTTGCTTTCCACACATGTGTTAGGCCTAAACCAGATTAGGGGCCCCACAACTTCTATTGGTTTTTTAAAAGAAGACAAAAAGATTACGACACATTTAGCATTACATCTTGTTCAGCCTGACATGCTCGACCAATAGGCAATGGTCAACAGTGCTGATTCCAATGCCTGTTGTTACTCGTCAAAACACTGCAATTGTGGTGGAACTAGAGACTTCCTTGTGAAAACAGGGACAGCATCTCCAATAGCTGCTTCGTCTGTTATGTATTTCCTCTTTTGCTTCTGGGTTTGCAACTACCACCACTGGGGAAGCTTATGCCAAGAAACTCCATAAAAATAAAATGCCATTCTATGAACATTGGTGCTATGAACATTGGAATAAAATGCCATTCTATGAACATTTATATTTTAACATTTTTATTTTTATGTTTTAAAAAAATTACCATTGGCTGCAAGTTACCTCCTCTTTATTATTCCATCACAATTTCTTAAACCAGAATTCTCCCTTGACTCCTGTGTGGAAACTCTTATAAACATAAGAAGTACATAAAGACGTATTCTCAGTGGCTTAATATTTTTCCATTTCTCTGAACATTCACCAAAACTTGAATCCTGGTATTTTGGGAAACATGATAGATAGATAGATAGATAGATAGATAGATAGATAGATAGATAGATAGATACTTGATTTGAACTCACTGGAACTAGTTTTGGATGCAGACTTGAGTAGTGATGCAACATTGGCATAAAGTAGTTTTTTTAATTAAAATAAATAAATAAAATAAAGTAGCTTTTTAGAACTTGCAATATTAGCAATATATAGCACTTTAAAACAAAATATTAAGGGATTTGCATTTTTATTTACCACCATAAGCCTTAACAGAGATTCAAGCAATTCAAGTAAGTAGATAGGTAATAAAAGAAGCCCCCCAAACATTTTTTTGGGGGAACATCCAGTCTAACTCACAGAACTGTGTGTGTGTGCATGAGTGCAGTCTGAGTCTTGATCTTCTCATTACACTCATCTGTTGCTTCACACTCTTAAGTTATTTCCCAGTCCACAGGTATGTGTGGGGTATGTGAAGGTTTGATGGATCAATTGGAGCAAAAATGCATCCATCCGGCTAGATTCTACCCAAATCAACCCAAATCAAACCTCAGTCTGGTTCTGGTCTCATTACTGTAAGTTGAATCGGGACCGATTTGATTCAGCCACAATTTGGTTGTCAAACCCTTGCTTTATCCCACCACTACATCTCTGACCGTTGTATTTACTGGACATGGGTAGAAGACAGGCTGCCTTTACTTTATTTTCACTTCTAGAAGCAAGGAAGCAATTGCTACAATGCCATTTCATTTTAAAAAAGAGTCACACTGTTAGTTTTTCTTCTCCCTGTAGGGTGGCAGTGTTGCCCCCCCACACACCCCACTCCTCTCTACAGAGTTTCTGGGAGTCATAGAGGCTATTCTCATGATGGAGGAATAAGGCAGGCCCAGCCTGGTTTTCCCCCATCATGAGAACCACAGGGCTCATGGGCAAGCCTGGTGGTTCAACGGTGGCTAGCCTGCCAAAGTAGCTCTCCTGTTAAAGCACTCCACTAACCTTATTTTGGCGATCGGGAGTCGCCACAGCTCGTCACAGGGTGGCAGGTGGGAGCAAGGGGCCCAAAATGTCCCAGTTTGAACTGAAACCTATTAATTAGGGCAAAGTATCAAATTGGGGAGCCCAATTTGTTTGCTGGAGCATTATTATTTTGGCAGAAGTCACTGTTACATAAATAAGTTAATTTTTATCGGGAATCAATTTTTTCTGTGACAAGGACTCCCCATTTTAAGTAATTGTTATGCTCTTAGTGTACTCAGATGTGTGAAGAACTCAGATGTGTGAAGTAAAACTCAGATGTGTGAAGTAGCCAACCATGAATTTTGGCAGTAGCAACAGGGTAGTCAGTAAAGCCACTTCCCTCACTGGGGAGTGTGGGCAGAGCACACCCTACTAGCAGCTTCTCTCAACTTCCTCACTCCAGGGGCATAGCTAGGGGAGAGGGGGCCTGTGTTCACACCTCTCACTGGCTGTCCCTTCAAGTGAGAAAGATAATGAAGAAAATAGGGAGGGGTGGTCTGGGAGCCCTCAGGAGTTGAGGGCCCTGGGTTCTTTGAACCCATCTGCTCAATTATAGCAACACCCTTGCCTCATTCCCATCACTAGCTCCTCCCATCCTTTCTCATTTCCCCTGTTTGGCTCACATAAAGATGCATCAAAATGGCCCTTAACTATTCTATTCATGTTTGCCTCCTTTCTGGAACCCCCATCAATTTTTCAGATGTTCTGTTGCATCGTTTGCTACAACATCTGGCACTAACGTTGTTGTTTTCAAAAGATCTCACATGCCTGTAATGACCTCACAATATATGAACTTCACTTCAAATCCCTACACTAGAGCTCTTCTCATGATCAAATGAGGAAGGCTCCAGCTCTGTCTGCTGGGAGAGCGGGTTTGCACAACACTCCTCGCAGTTGAGCAACTGACTCCACTCACCTCATCCCTGTGCAGGCAGATTGGCCACCCAGACGAGCGGTGGCTGAGCTGCGGTGCTCCCTTGCCTCGCCCGACAGCTCCAGGGGTGGGGCGCAGGGAAGTGCCACCATGCGGTGCCCCCCCGAGCCCCAGTAATGCACCACGTGGGTGCACGGTGCATTTCTGGGATCCCCCCTCCCTGAATGTGCCCGCCGCTCACACACTACAAGCAGCCGTGGCAGACACAAGACCAAATAAAAAGGAGGGTAACCTCATTTAAGAGGGTGGCTACACAAGTGGGCTTGCCGCCATGGAGCCACCGGGCTTGCCCTCGAGCTCGTTGGTTCTCACAAGCTGCAGAAACCGGGTTGGGCTCCCTCAGCCCAGTTTCTGCTGCTTGTGAGAAGAGCTTCACAGGCTTTCATATAAACCCTTTTTGCATGCACCACAAACTCATCCCTATGTTTAAGTCTCTATGCAGCTGTGCCCCACCCTAACCTTCTACCCTTATTTTCTGTTATATCCCTATTTGCAAAATTTTGCTGCTGTAAAATTCTTAACTACCCCAATCTCACCTGGTCTCTTGAGGCGAAACTGTATACACAGTATTAAATTAATCACATAGTATTTGGGGGGGGTTAAATAAATATATAGCATTTGTCTAATACATTTATACACTGCCTTTTGGCATTTTAATCCAAAATAAGGGACTGTTCCTTGAAATAAGGTGGCAAGCCTACCCATGGGAGAAATAGCAGAGCAAGAGAAACAGCAGCCATAGAGGGCCCAGTGCAGATCAGGACCATGATGGAGGACCAGTGCTGATCTGGATCTCCAACTGATTTTTTTAACACAACACACACACAAAGCATGCAAAGACAAAATTGTGCATTTAATATAACATGTCGGTTGGCCCTGAAGGTACTTGGCCTGTTCTTCCTCATTGCCTGCTATGCTTGCAACCCCTTCCCAGCACATCATGTACTCTGCTGCCTCTCCATTTTCCTTTAAATCTCCCCTCAAAACCCACCTTTTCTGGAAGTTTTTGGCTTAATACCACACTACTCATCCTCGCCTGGGATTATACATCTAATTGCAATTCCTCCCATTCTTCCCTCGTTACTCGTTTCTCCCTTGCTTTCCCTTACGGCAGGGACCTGTCTTTTTTGCTTTGTTATTCTATGCAGTGCCATAGACAGTGATGATGCTACATACATAGTGTAATGTGGGTGTGATTGTCCATCAGAGCTCACCTGATACTGTATGCAGAAGCAGGGCTCCTGGAACCAACCACAAAAGCATAATGGTAAGCAGAATGTGAGTGAAGCGTGAATTTCTGTGATGCATATAGAATAAGGGAGTTGGGAGAAAATGGCAATAAACCCGTTTTAGTGAAGGCACAGAATAAGAAGAAATTAGTAAATTCCATTGAAGATATATTGCTGAAGAACGCCCACATTTTATTTCAAATTCTGAACAAACAAAAAGCTGGCAAAGCCCTTAATTCATATTCCCTTTCAAACTCTCTCAACTAATGCAGACCAAACTAAATTCCCTTCTATGTCCCCATCCGGAATGTTGTTCCCTAAACTGTGATTCAAAAGAAGTTCTGAGACATTTTTGACTATCTGGAATAATCCTTTTAGGCACATTCCACCAGGATGTTCTTCTGACTGTGCACTTAAGCACTTCCTATTTGTTTCAATGGGATTTGTGCAAGAGAACTTCCCCGTGGATTACCAAAATGTGCATTTTGAGGCTTCACAACTTTCAGTCATCCACTTTGTTCCTGAGAAAATGAGAGTCAGATATCTTGTTTCCACAGGCTTTTGCCCTCCCAAAATTTGAGTGTAAGGGTCTGGAAGGCTGTTCAACCTCAGAAATGCACATATGAAATCCACCTGATTTCAAGGAACTTTTATTCACTATTTCTACTCTGGAATATAAACTGCAAACTGTGTTTTCTCATCTCTTGTCATCCAGGCATTGTTAGAATTTCTATGATTCACATGCATAATATATTAAACCAATTCTAATTCCTCTACAGATTTCACCTTGATATCTGCAGCGCTGCGATATGTTCTGCAGCTTGTTACTTAGTTGTTTATTTATGCAGTAAAATCAAAAGGTTTATGCTGCATACATGAGTGAGCAGAGCAACCATTACAGAAACTGCCATAGTTCACCAACTGCAGTATAAATGGCAAGCCATTAGATAAAGACCCCCTTCTGCATTACTAAATCCCAGGGAGCTCTCCCTGTATCAGAGCAGCATCATATAATAAATTACTGTAGGGGTGAGGGGGTGGAGAATGAAAGCTGCTGAATTCCATGGAAAACTGAGTTTAAAAGGGCATGAGTAAAGGATGAAATACTAACCAGCATATTTCAGTCCAGTTTATTTGGAAGAGGATGGAGGAGCTGTATAATTTATGCCTCAATAAAGCTTTAAAGAAATGTTGAAGCTATTCTCACGATAACTGGAAAGCGGGCTAAGGGAGCTCTCAAGGCAGCTAGCCCGCCTAACTACCCCTCCCCTAAGACGAGGTTAATGGAGTGAGCACTCTGTTAACCTCATCTTTTTCCTCATGTTTTGCTTCAGCTCATGGCGACACATGAGTAGACCCCTGCCCAGGAGGCTGCAAGCACCCTTCTGGGCTTGGGGGGGTCTCTCCAGAATGCCCCGCACACTTGCGTGGGGCATCCTGGACCTTCCGGAGGCTGTGCCGCCCCTGATCCCTGCCGCCCCTGCCAGCTCCGTGACGGAGCCGTGATGGAACCGGTAGTCATGTGGGTGGCCAATCTGACCACCCAGCTACGGATGGCTGCTTGTTTGCGGGGAGAGTGGGATAAGTCCGCTCTCCCTGCAGTTAGCCCCCAAGCTCTTCTCACAGATTGTGAGAAGAGCTACGTTGTGTGGGTCAGGCAACAGAGAGACTAGAGGTGCAGGCTACAGTCACACATAACGAGGGACCACAGGTCCAAAGGACTTGTGGTTCTGCACCCCTCCCCCCACTCTCCTGTACACGTTCATTTATTTGGGAGAGGGGCTTCCCTGCAGTCAGCATCACTGCAGCATGGCGGGGGAGCTGGCTGTACGGGCTTCCTTCTTTCCTGAATGACAGCCCGCATGGCCAATAGGAGCCAGAGCAAGGGAGGAGCTTCCTCTCTTAACTCCAGATTGATGAAACTGCGTGTCAGCATTCATGTGTAACACTGGCACAGGCAAACTGGAGACCCAGCAGAGGAAACCAAGATAGAATTGAAGGTGACAACGTGCGGTTTAGGGAAGGAAACCACGGGTCCTTTTTTTGGGGGTGGGGACTCCAATTTCCGATTTCAACGTTCAGGATTCGGAATTAGAGGTGAAGGGACCTCCAGTTTCCTATTATGTGTGAATGCAGCTAGAGTATGTGAATGCCATCTTTCTTACCTGAAGAGTCAATGGGTCCGCTTGGTAGCATGAGTTTTTTTTACTTGGGCTATTACCAAGATAGACAGACACAAATGCACACTTCTACCCTGGTACCTAGTTGTGTGTCTGCTCAGGCTTCCTGCAGCCCAGGCAGCCACAGAGCCAGGCTCCTAGAGCACCTGGCTTGTGGGGAAATCTTCCAATGCACCACACTCTTTGCATGGTACATTATGGGATTTCTGGAGGCTGAGCTGCATTTCCCTGGCCTCCAGATTGCTGTGCTTCTTCTGGCAGTGCTGCCAGTGGTGTAGCTAGGATAGAGGGGCCCCATGTTGCACCCTCTGTCTGGCAGTCCCTCAGAGTGAGGGAGATCATGAAGAAAATAGGGAGGGTGAAGCTGGTGGGGGGTGTTTCAGAAATCAGAAATCAGCTTTTATTTCGATCAATGACCAGAACAAAAGAGAGAGAGAGAGAGAGAGAGAGAGAGAGAGAGAGAGAGAGAGAGATCATAAAATGGCAATACACAGCTTGCATGCCACAGAATTAGTACTCATACTATCAAAGTTAGGCAGTAATAAATCAAGATAAAAGTCATCTGAATGGCCAGGAAAAGACTTCAACAAGGGTGAAATAAAATCTAAACGGGCATCCCTGTAGAGGTCACTGTAAAGAATAAAATGTGCAGTAGACTCAATAGCACCTGAGCCACAAGGGCAGAGGCGCAAAGCGTAAGGAGTCCCCTTGAACCTTCCCTTAAGAACAGCTGTTGGAAGAACATTAAGACGTGCAAGGGTCAAGGCACGCCTAAATTTAGGAAATGTTATGTTACTTAGGTAATCAGCGGGCTTAAGATTGTAGAGCTGGTTACCTATATACAAACCTCTAGGTATTTTGGAGGTTTCAACCTGTAGGTCAGTATCAATTATTCACTGTTTAATAACCTTCATAGCTGTGGTAAAGCCCATCCTAGCAAGTTCTTCAAGTGGGATCCCATAAAGTTGAGATTTTATTTTGAGCGACCGTTTCTATCTCGAATTAAAGGAGTCGATCATAGTGAGAGGGACTAATCTCGCTTGTGAGAATTTCAAATTTAACCAGAATAGGCAAATACATTTCCAATAAACCGATTCCAAAGTATAAAGGCCTGCCTCCCATCTAATAGCTGCATTTGAGACACTATGGAAGACTATGCCAAGGTATTTAAATATTTTAACTTGTTCAATTAATTGGCCATTTATTTTCCATGCATGGGGCTTGGGGCATTTGGCAAATACCAGTACTTTAGTTTTCTGGTAGTTTACCACAATAGCCTTCTCTGCACAAAAAGAGCTGAGTGATGCAAGCGCCCGCCTTAGGCCGACTCGAGTCAGTGACAGGAGAACCATGTCATCGGCATACAGCAAAATTGATATATGTTTATGAGCCAGTTTGGGCGGATGAATAGAAGGAGCATTCATATGGGTTACTATAGAGTTAATATAGATGTTAAACAAGACAGGGGCTAAAATACACCGCTGTCTGACTCCTCTATGTGTGGGGATTTCAGCAGAAAAGTGACCCCATGCGCTACAATGAACTCTAAGGGACGTATTTTCATGTAGCTTATAAATTAATAATAGGAGACACTTATCTATGGATAAATCCCTCAACTTAGCCCAAAGGCGACCCCTAGAGATGGAATCAAAAGCAGATTTTAAGTCAATGAATGCCGCATAGAGGGCAGAGCCAGGTTTGCAAGTATATTTCTTAGCCAGGTGTTGGAGTATAAAAGCCTGCTCAATGGTCAATCGGCCTTCGCGAAATCCGGCTTGTTCAGGAGCCAGAATGTTATAGGCATCAATCCAGTCAACCAGTTTTGTCAGGAGATGTTTCGCATATAATTTAGAAATAATGCTCAAAAGGCTAATTGGGCGGTAATTTGTGCGATCTTGTCTTGAACCCATCTGCTCAATTATAGCTGCACCCCCGAGTGCCACTCATGTGGGTGCATGAGCAGCACTGCCAAGAAGATGATAAAAATCATCTGGTGGAAAGGTAGGTGTGATCCTGCCGTACCCCCCCCTCCCCCCCCAATCACAACTCACGATTTGACAAGTTCTCTCTGCTTTTTCCAAGGGAAGCGGGGGAGGGGGGACAAGAAAGGTAGCAGCAGAGCCCTATTTTTAGTTGAGCCCATCTCAAACTGACATGAAATGGGGCCAGACTCTTTTGAGTGGGGGAAGTTTGCATTTTGTATTCTTGCACCATCTCTACGGAGTGCTGGTGAAGTTCTGTCTCCAGGTCACATACGATGTACAGGTGCTGACAACCTGACAAATTGCACAAGTAAAGAGTGACCATGGGCGGGTGCAATTGGGGCCAACATGCAACTCTCCCAGTCCCTTTATGTATGCACTGTTGCACAGGTGGGCAAGCCACCCTTCTGTGTCCACACTTTAGAAGTGCTTTGGAAGAGAAAAAATATGTTGTTGTCCTTTGGTGACATGTTTCCTCTCTTCTATAGTGCTTCCAGAGTGTGGGCAAAGTGGGGACATCTTGCCCTCTTGTGCAACAGTTCTCACAGATAGGGAGTGGGGGAGCTGTGCACAAGTCCCAGGTGTATCCTCACATTCACTCTTTATGCATGCCTTTTTAAAGTCAGGATGCCAGCCAGGGTTGTTTTCCCCTTAATGTGCCAAGTCTATAACACTTTTCTGGCGCAGAGAATGCTTTGCCATCTGCAAAACTGAATAGTATGGGTTAGATTTTGTGCTGGTGTTGGAAAGTTGTTGTGATCTCTTGCAAAAAAAACCAACCTTTTTTAGTTTTGATTCAAAGGAAAAAGAAAAACTGAAGAGGATTCATGCCACCACAATTTAGAAGAATTGTTCTCAAAAATATGTTCACACAGACCTATCAGTATTTACAGGAACAACTGTAGTTTAAATGTCTGACAGCCTCTAAGTATGACAAATGCTACCAAATGAACAAAATGAAATTTTGCTAGATGCTAGGATGTATTTGACAGAATTTAATAGCCATATTAATTTGCTCTGCTTTGGAACATTAATATACAAGAGTTCTTTTTCAGATCATTCCATAATATTTATAATAACCCTTCTGCTAGGTTAGTTGTTCACTCCCACATGTAAGTAGACGCCACATACATTTCCTGCTATTATTTGTTTCACACTGGGAACCAGCCAAACACTGCAGACATTCTCTTCCATTTGGTTACTGTCTCCAAACTGCTGAATGTTGAGTTTTATTGTTTATATCTGCTTTTTGTTTTGCTTCAAAGGTATCTATATCATACTCCCCAACTGTGCCTATTTTCTTGGACAGTCCCTATTTTCTTGTTATCTGCCCATGGTAGAACATTGGCCAACATCCAGAACAATGAACCACCTGTGGAAGGAAACGGCACTAGAGCAGAACTGTTGCACTAGCTTGTTGTGCTAAATCTGGAGCTTAAACTCCAGATTAGTATTGCACTACCTCAAGCATGCTTGCACTTGTGCAACAGTTGCACACCTGAGGCACACCTCAATTTTTTAAAATGGGGACATTTGTGCATGAGTGCTATAGCACAATTTTACCCACACCAGAAGACACAGTGTGATAACAACATAACACAATGATATTGGGTGAAAGGGCCACCACTTTATCAAATGTTTGCATCAGCAACAAACTCCACCCCCAAACAGCACGGACCTAACTTAGGCTGGGGTTTAGCCAACACTGTCCTTCCTGATAACCTTGTGTGCAATTACACCCAGTCTCAGAGCAGCAGATCACACCATTGCTGAGTCCCATTGTTCCTTGCCAACCCCATGGAGAATCATGGCCCTTTCAGGGACTTCACTCTCCTAAGACATTCAGTCTTTGAGGTTGGTGGAGCCCCCAAGTGGGCAGAGGTCCCAGTGCTAGCCCCTGAGCCACAAAGCCTCTATGAGTCCATTGATTACTTTACCCTTTTAACCATCCTACAGATTAATCTACTCTATTCCCACTTCCAGCCCACACTGTACCTGCCAAGTTGTGACATAATTAGCTGTCTAACTAAAGGGAAACAGATTGGAGTTGACCAAAACACTCCTTCAAATTCGGCCAATTGGTTGGAAGCCAAAAAAAATAAAAAATAAAAAAAAAATCCTACTCACTCCTCAAAAGAACATCCAGCTATGCCCAGATGTAAGGGAGAAGAAACGAGCCTGTGGGAAGACTGCACTGCCAGAGGGGTGAGCACAGCCATGGCCATTCAAGCTCTGCCCCAATTATCTCAACCAACGGAAATTGCCTTGAACCTTCTCCATATGGAGGGTGAGGCAAAATGTCACCCCCAGCATGAGGCTGGGGAGTGGCTTCATTCTTCAAAATCCCCAGGTTTTTTTCTCAAGTAAACTAGCTATTGCACAAGCGCAACTTTGCACATGCTGCAGGTGGTTCATTACTCTGGATGTTGGCCACTGTTCCTCTTTGCCTTTTGCGGAAACCTTGGGGATGCTCTTGTACAATATTGTTAGTGTGCACATAAAAGCATTAGAGGTTTCATCCTCCTTCCCTGGATCTCTAGATGTTCAATATTGTGAGTGAGGAGAGGAAGTATCTTGTATCTTGTAATGAAATGTACAAACGTGGACACAAAATGTCAGTGCACTGCTTCCCTCCCATCCCCTTGCCATAACCATGCATCTAGATAATAAATGTGATAGAATGTATTTATGCTGCAACAATCTCATAACAAGTACAACCAGATTCATTGCAAGATTAAACATGCCATTAAGCTTCTTTAAGTTTTGCTAAAAGGAAAATGGTCATGGTCAGTTTACTAAAAAGCTCTGCATAAGAAGCCAGCACAGGGCAGGCTGTTGCAATGTAAATGAATACACTATACAGCAGGCAGGGAAGAACCTACAGCCCTGTGCAATTGGGGTGGCACTGCTCTCAGGCAATGACCCTTGGCAGGAGAACAAGAGTGCCCAACAAGAACAGAAGACTGCCTGTATTTGCTTTTTAAAGCTGTGGAATGTTAGAGGGTATGCTGTGTTTCAGGAGGACAAGCAAACTCTTACTCTCAACTTCTTAAGGTTTTGTAATGGGGCAAGTGCAGGAGGTGGGAAGAGTTTTAAAAGCTACAAACACAACTCCATACAAATATTATCTGGATCCCAGAAGGATGTAGTAAATAAAAAACAAGTTGTTCTAGTAAGAACTAACCAGCCTACTTTCCTTTCACTGTCTCTACATCTGGACTAAATCTGGTGCTCAGTCAGTCCTCAAGTTAGTGCACTTGTGCCTCAAAGGTTTATGCATCTGCCATCTTGGATTGAGGTGGGTGACATCATCACAAACTACACCATTGGGGCATCCCTATGTGTCCATTCAGCTGTAGCAACTTTGGTTCAAATCAGCTAGACTGTCCACAAGTTAGTGTACTTGCGCCTCCAAAGTTTATGTGTCCACCATCTTGAATTGAGATTGATGACATCATCACAATCTTCACCATTGAGGTGTCCCTATGTGTCCCTACATCTGTAGCAAATTTGGTTCAAATCGGTTAGGCGGTTCACAAGTTAGCCCACTGGAGCCTCAAAAATTTACACATCCGCCATCTTGGATCAGGGTAGATGACATCATCACAAACTATGCTGTTGAGGTTCTCCTATGTGTCCCTATAACTGTACCTGATTTGGTTCATATTGGTCCAGTTCAATGATATTATCTTTGCAACAAACCCATATAATGATTGGCATAGTGAGATTGTTTTGGCCCTCTTCAGAAACATACAAACACTGTCTGACTTACTGCACAAGGGTACATCAGCTCAGTAATGTTGCCTGCACACAAGTTGCACACCTGATGTTACACCAGAATAAACCCATTAAAAATAATAGGCTCACTCTGTTATAATGTTTGTACAGTTTGCGTCATTGTGCAACTTGCATGCACATGATGTTACTGGGTTGAAGTATGTTTGTGCAGAATGCCAGCCAACATAGTCCAGCATAGACCTTAGCGAATTGCCTATACGTACTCACAGACACACACACACTGAAGAGGGATGCAATGAATTGCCACAAAAACAAAATAACCAACATCTCTATTTCCCGCCCCCCCCCCGCTGCCCAGCCTAGTTAAAATGAAGTGCCTTTTGGTATATGGAAAGGCTGTCGTCTATGTGGAGGTATTCCATATGCCCAGTGCCAAGAGCCTTTATGATGCTGAGAACCTACTAATTTTTTTAGTGCCTCCAAATTGAACTCTCAGCAAGTAAATTGCACTATGAAGCAAATGAGGATAAATGAAAATTAAGTTTCAGTTCCAAAAATATTTCTTCCTACAATGTTTGTGTGTATCAGGGGCAGGTGGGGGATGAGAAGCTGGCTTGATGACAAAGCATTTCTGAAACAGGCTTTGGAATTTATTAGAAGTGGGAAACTAACTTCAGCAGAACTTGCCTTGCTGTGTCAATATCTTCAAAAAGTGCAAATGCGGACAAATGTAACTGAGAGACTGGAGCAGAGAGGAAGATTTAATAAGGCAAAGATGCTGTTCCCTTGTACTGCTGAGCTCATCCAATAGACCATCAAACATCTTGGCACAAATTTACAAGCACTCACATCACCCAGAAAAACACACACGGCACATTCCAGCTACACAATTCATGAAATTCTGTGCCAGTTAAGATTTATTACCCAGCCAATAGTGTTAATACATAAACACAAAGTAATGTTTCTACAAAGATTATGAAACCAGCTGACTTCTTCACATTACATTAAATAATAGAATTACAGCAGTAAATACTGGAGGTAGGAGACCTGTGTGGACATAGATAGGTTACAAGCCTCCTACTAAAATCATAACATGCCTGTTGTGTCCAGGTAAAGGTAAAGTTGTGCCATCGAGCAGGTGTCAACTCCTGGCGATCACAGAGTCATGTGGTACAGGAGTTTACCATTAGGAAGATTTAAAAAGAAAAAAGTCTGGGAGACTATTCAATTGGAACCTCCCTACCCCCATGCTGAAATAATGGAATTCCTGGAAAGGGGTACCATGTGTTTTTGCTGAACATGTAGGTCAGCTATATGATTTAACCTTAAGTTTTCTAGATTCATTATTTTATCTGTGGACCAGCTCAAACTTTAGGCTCAAACTATGTGATAGTCTGTTTTGTTTAAAACTTGGTCTGTCAAAAGTGGAGGAGGTCCTAAATTTAGAGCAAAGTAGGGTATGCCGGTGATGGAAATTGAACCTTCTCCTTGCCTTCTCTCTCCATAGCCGCTCCACCAAGTCATTTTATCTCAGCCAAGCTCACATCAGATATCAAGCACTGGACTGAGGAGAAAAGTGCATGAGGGGACAGCCTGTAGGGAGATAAGCTATATATACAGTATATAGGGTGGTTAGTGCCTCCCACCTGTGCACTCCATTTGTGATAAAAAGGGAACAGCCCCATCTTTGCTTTATACCTACTGGAGCAGATCTTGGCTTTAACAAATGGGTCTTCTGCCACCACATTTACTTGGAGCCTTAGAAAGCACCTCAGGTTTTATTGATGGGTTCTCACTCTGATGTTCATTTTTAATGAAACAAAATTGCCTTATAAAAATGAGCTGTGACTCATCTTGGTGTCACACCTCATTTTGTCCCATGGTGTGACTTCTACCTCTTTATTTTTATCAGGTGACATTTCTTCTAAATGCATGTCCAGCTGGAAAACTATGAGCTTAGCTATTTATCTTTAAATGGATCTATGAACTGGATCTGTTGAAAGATAAAGTTCCCTAGGAAGTGAATATCAGATGGCCAGAATAGGCATGATCAGTGTGTGAAAATGAAGAGGCAAAAATAACAGATGACTTACCTGAACACATCAGAAAAGAATTTGAGAATTGCCCCTCAGATTATCATAGTCCTAAAAATTAGATTGTGTGGTAATGAACTATGACAAGAGATATCAAATGGTAAACAACCTGCAATTTCAGTAGCCATGGATATTGTAGGGGTGCTGCAAGGGGCCACAAAAGCTCAGAGGAAAAGAACAATTATGTTTTGAGTTTCTTGATGGAGTATCATGTTTCAGGCTGCTTTCTAAAGCCTTTATGTTCTGCTTTCACAACAGGATCTTTTACTGCTATTTATTGTGTTCCCTTACAGAATAGTAAGACTTCAACTGGGCAATTTAAAAATCTCTTGACAAATACATTTTCATGTCTAACAGTATGCCACAGAACTAACTAATGACTGCCATAATACAAAAGAACAGAGGGAGGTGGAAAACATAATGAGTTACAGTGGGATAACACACTTATTCCCACTAGTGAGGAAATGAGCCATAAGGGGGATAGTTAAAATGGCCTGGTTTTTGCACCACTATATGTTATTCCCCCTTTGTGTTCATTTAATTTAGGCTACTTTCTTTCTTAAGAATATTCTTTTCAACAAAGGGCACTGAGCTACTTTGCTTCTCTGCCAACACAACATACATTCAAATATTCTATAATATTCTAGTGTTAGCAGTACATATCTAACTGACTCAGAGTTTGAAAATGCATCACAGAGGGGGGGAAATCATAAAAATATTTCTTTTATAAATTTCCATCTTTTACTAAATGGTGGAAGATAAAACTGGCCCATGCTGCAATCGGCAAAATACCTTACGGTTGTTTAGTTTCAACATCAGGTTAACCCATTGTTTCCAGTTATTATGGCTAATCTGAACTAGGAACACAGGAAGCTGCCTTAGTCAGACCATTTCCCCATCTAGCTCAGCATTGGCTACACAGCCTGTCAGTGGCTTCTCCAAGGTTACAGGCAGGAGTCTCTCCCAGCCCTACCTGGAGATGCCAGGGAGGGGACTTAGAACCTTCTGCACGCAAATGCTCTTCCCAGAGCAGCCCAATCCCCTGAGGGGAATATTTTACAATGCTCACATGTAGTCTCCCATTCAAATGCAAGTCAAGGCAGACCCTGCTTAGCAAATGGGACAATTCATGCTTGCTACCACATGACCAGCTCTCCTCCCATGGCTGATTGTCAGCCAGAATACAACTGATCTAGATTAAAAAAAAAAAAAACTAATAGGGAAGAATGGACAAATAGGATTCCCAAACCATGGTATAAATAATAGGACTGTGCACATTCAGAAAATTTGGATTCGGATCCAATTCAATCAGACTTAGACAAGGTTGGATTTGGATACTATGGGCTCTTGTGATGTCAGATATTGGGTCAGATTCAGAATCCAAATCCAAATTCTGACTTAAATTCATCTAGAGCCTTTGGAGTGAGGTGGTATTTAAATAAAATAAAATAAATAAAATAAATAAATAAAATTCAGACTTTTCCCCATCGTGGCTTTTCAGACTTTGCCTCATAATTGAAAACAAATCACCAAAAATCACTGGTTGACCCTAGAGCTTTGAAACTTGCCAACGTGTGGGGAAGGATGTCAGGGCCCCTCCTCTGAGTTAACATAAAATAAAAAAAATGTTCTTTTCCCTCCACATGGGGGTGGAATGATGGTCATAAGATGACTTCAGATCCAGAACCTTTTGTAAAGTTCTGGTTTGAAACAGGTTTGGACAGATTTCTCCACATGGTGGTGGAATGATGGTCCAAGGAGGGTCAGAAATTTTTGTAAAGTTTTGGCTTGAAACAAGCCAAATTTCACCATTTTTAGCCATTTTTACAAAAATTTCAAAAATTCACCAATCAAAGAATTGACTGATTCTCTTCAAATTCACTACAGGGGGCCATAAGCTCCTCCCCCACATGTGTGGCATGTTTCAGGGCTCCAGGATTAGGGTTTTTTGTTTGTTTTTTGCTCCAGGGCCAACAGTGATTTTTTTTTTAAAAGTGAATTATTTTCTATCTCCCCATTCACCTCTAGAGGGAAAATCCTATTTTTGAAGGTTTTAAAATGATAGTTTCTGCCATTTTGTACTTCTGACCTCCCGACACAACTCCTGACATGAATTCTGAATTTCTGACATCATATTGCACATTTCCAATCCAATATCAGAAAGTCAATGTCAGATCAGAAATGTCAGATTTTTAAAAACTGAATTTGCATATTTCAGATGAATTCCAACATTTCTGATCTGACCTATCACAGGCTTAATAAATACATGAATTGGTACTGGATAGGCCACTGGCCACAGATAGGCAAGAGACAGACAGAAGGCAGGGCCAGCCCTAGAATAAATAGTGCCCGCCCTCAGTTAATGTATTAGTATTTTGCAGTTCTGCAGCTTGTGCAAGATTGCAAAACCTAATCATGGGACAGTACCTATTATTGTTCCCAAGCTTTCCCAGCAATACTAATGAAAAGGGCCCAGAGTTACCTCTCAAATGAGCTTGTCTCATTTGGTGCTTTAATGCTCATGAGCTTGCCTCATTTGGTGCTTTAATGAAGTCTCACAGGCCTTCTGCAGCTTATTCCTCCTCCTCCTCCTCCTCCTCCTCCTCCTCCTCCTCCTCCTCCTCCTCCTTTGTCTCCTCTTAGAGGAACCTAGGAAGCTGCCATATACTGAGTCAGACCATTGGTCCATCTAGCTCAGTATTGTCTACACAGACTCTCTCCAGGTCTTTCCTTTCCCCCCATCCTAGCTTTGCCTTTCCCCCCCAACCTAGCTCTTTCTCTGACAATAAGAGAGAAATTGGGCAGAGAAAGCTCTCTCCTCATTGTACTTCCTTCCTTCCTAGTTCACTGCAGACTCAACAGTGAGCCACCAAGCTCAGCTTGGCATCCCCTTCAGGTTTTTTCATCTGCAAAAGTGATCAAAATTGTCATTGAAGGTCACCTGGGCATGAGCTTGACTAAAAGGCAAATCAGAGTAAGTTTTTGGTGGCCAGGTATGGACAAACACATTGAAGATGTGATCAGGCACTATATGGCTTGTGCTGTATCTGACAAGTCACAGAACCTTTTTGCCACCACCTTGACAGCAGTAGAATATCCCAGTGGTCCCTGGGGAAAACTTGCTCTGGATATAATGGGACCTTTTAATAACCCACCCACAAACCAAAGATGTGTTATCGTGATGGTGGATTACTATTCCAGGTGGCCAGAAGTTTCATTTGCTGACAACATTACTAGTGATATAATTTATGGCTGCAGTTTTTGTGAGAGGTCTTCTAAAAGAATTAGTGACTGAAGATGGGACACAGCTTACCTCATTTGCAATGAATCATTGGACCGGGTCTCACGATCCGTGAGACCCAGTTTGGGGCAGTGAGTGGAAAGAGCAGGCTAAGCCCGCTCTCCCCACTCACGAGCGGGGAGGGAGCCCTGGGCGGCCAAATCAGCCGCCCACACGATTGCAAGCTCTGAGACGGGGAGGGCATACTGGGGAGGGCATACTGGGGAGACCCCCGGAGCTGGGAGGCAGCTTTTTGCCTCCCCTCTCGGGGGCTACTCACGATACTGAAAACCAGGTTTGCGGAGCGCTCACTCCGCAAACCTGGTTTTTGACCAGGGGTTCTTGAGTGGGTTACCTGCTCTAGAACCACCGGACTTGCAGCCGAGCCCGGTGGTTCTTACGACTAACAAAAATCAGGCTAGGCTCTCCTAGCCCGATTTTTGTTAATCATGAGAATAGCCCCATTATCTGCCAAACTATGGATAAAGACCCAGATAAAGACCCAAGACCTTGTACCATCCTCAAGGGAGTGGCTTAGTGGAAAGAATGAACAGATTAGTGAAACAAAGTTTACAACTGGCTAATTCACAACAACAATCCTTCAAAGAGGCAATCAGTGAAACTCCAGTTTTGACCTCATGGGGGTGGGGTGTGGGAGCTGATGAAAGTGATGACAATCCTCTTTAATCACTAACAGTTTCTGTGCCAGAGAACCCAAGAATTAAGTGCAGCCCTGCTGGATATGGCCCAAGGTCTATCTAGTCCAGCATCCTGTTTCACACAGTGTCCCACCAGATGCCTCTGGGGAGCCCACAGGCAAGAGGTGATGGTGTGCCCCCTCTCCTGCTGTTGCTCCCCCACAACTGGTATTTAGAGACATGATGCCACTGAGGCTGGAGATGGCCCACAGCCACCAGACTAGAAGCCATTGATAGACCTGCTCTCCATGAATTTATCTAAACCCCTTTTAAAGCCATCCAAGCTAGTGGCCATCACCACATCCCATGGCAAGGAATTCCATAGACTAATAATGGAATAATTATATTGTGAACTGCCCAGGGACCTTTTTGTATGGAGCGGTATATAAATGTACTAAATAAATAAATGTGCTGTGTGAAAAAGTACTTCCTCTTTTCAGTCCTAAATTCTCTGCCATTCAGTTTTCATGGGATGATCCCTGGTTCTAGTGTTGTGAAAGAGGGAGAAATATTTCTTTCAGACCAATCTCTCCACTCCATGCATAATTTTATACACCATGTCTCCCTTTAATCACCTCTTTTCCAAAGTAAAGAGCCCCAGATGCTGTAGCTTAGCCTCATAAGGAAGGTGCTTCAGGCCCCTGGTCATCTTGGTTGTTCTCTTCTGCACCTTTCCCAGTTCTACAATATCCTTCTTAAGATATGGTGAACAAAACTGTATTCAGTACTCCAGATGTGGCCGCACCATAAATTTGCACCATAGCATTATAATGCACCATAGCATTATAATATTAGCATTTTTTATTTTCAGTCCCCTTCCTAATGAACCTTAGCATGGAATTGGCCTTTTTTCCACAGCTGCTGCTCACTGAGTCGACAGTTTCAATGAGCTGTCCACCACAACCCCAAGATCTTTCTCCTGGCCAGTCAATGACAGCTCAGATATCATCAACATATATGTGAAGTTGTAGTTTTTTGCCCCAGTATGCATCACTTTCCACTTGCTTACATTGAACTGCATTTTCTATTTTGTCCCCCAGTCCCTCAGTTTGGAGAGATCTTTCACAATCTGTTATGGATTTCACTACCATACTATCAAATGACACTACCAAAGTTTAGTGTCATTTGCAGATTTGGCTACCTCGCTGCTTACCCCAACTTCTAGATCATTTATGAACAAGTTAAAGAGCACTGATCCCAGTACTGATCCCTGGGGTACCCCACTTCTTACTTCCCTCCATGGTGAGAACTGTTAATTTATCTCTACCCTCTGTTCCCTGTCCTTCAATCAGTTACCAAGTAGAAGCATGCATGACAGGAGAGCACCTAAAAGACTTTGTCACTGATTTTTAATTAAATCAGTTCAATTCTAGTTGTTAGGGGAGGGATGTGTTGTATTCTTTCCAGTATCTCTTATGTTTTGTTGTTTATAGGTTTGTCCCAATGGGGATCCTGTAGTGTAGAGAGTGTGGGGGGTGGAGTCAGAAAGGAAAAGGGCGAGAAGGGAGAAGGAGAAAATTGAGTTGTTTCTGAATAAACTCTTAATTACATCTATATAAGATTATTTTGTGTTTGTGAGAGAAGCATGTTTCTGGGATGTTTCCTGTATTGCATAGAGCTTCTTATATACTGCCAAGGAACCAATGAGAGAACAGTGAGTCACAGAAGATAGGCAACTGGAAATGGGACTAGTCCTCAGCTGCTATTAGCTTATGGTAGTATGAGGAAAAGAGGCCTTGATGGGGATCTGGATCCTTATAGCTTTCAGATTAGCAACAGCTGTTGGTTCTTAAAGATACAGTCAATTATTTTCAGCAAAGTGTTGCTCCAGAAAAATAACCATAGAGCCAGTTTTCCAGCAGTATATTCTTATCTAGAATTTAATTAATAACATCTAAGTATGGCATATCACAGAGAAACAAACTGATATGTCAGGTCATTCTCCCTTCTTGAATCACATATATCTAACAGTGCTTATGGAGAGAGAGCAGTTCAGCATGTTTCTGTAGTACCATCAAGGGAATTCTGACTCTTAGCTTTTCCCAGCAGTTGTCCAGCAGCTTTCTGTTGCACAGCTGACACAGATCAGGCTTGTAGAGGACGGACTGCTTTGCTATTACAAGCCATGCTTATTTAAACCACAGTAAAGGGGTGAACTCATAGTCCACAAGAAGGCCTAGATTTTACTATGGGGAGCCAGCTCTTATTCATGATATATGACTGAAATTTCCCACCTAAACTGAATTAATCTGAACTTTCACTTTGCCCCTTTTGGTAGAAACATGGCAGTAATTCCCAGTTCTCCATTGGCTGTTGTGAAAACCCATGCAATCCTTAAACCTGTTTGAGAATAAGAGGACGGGAGGGAGGGAGGTGGGAACAAATTGCTGTTGGTCAGTCTCATTCATAATTTTTCGGCATTATTTTTCATTCTGTTTATTTTTGAATGCTTGTTTCTCATCCTTTCTTGTAAAGTTGTGTGCTGTCACATGCCTGCTGTGGCCACAATGCATGCAAGTGATAGATTCTAAAGGCTAACAAGCTAGCGTTAAAGGCTACAGTCCTGCCAAAATGAAGCACCATGGAATAATTTAGAAGTCCTGATGGGACCAAAAGGAAATTAAGGATCCATTTGTGCTCTTCTTCTCCCCGACTCCTGACTCTTTCTGAAATGTTGTCCCTTGTAGGTGTTTGCCCACAAAAGACCCAAGGAACTTGGCCAAATCAGACATTTGTCTTCATTATGTTATGTGCACGATAAGGGCATTGCTACCACCAACATGACAGCTTGTGTCTTAAATGGTGAGAATTGCAGAGGTGGCTGCTTATTTGCATGCAAGAGATGTGAATGTAGTGGAGGAGGTGTTGTAAATCACCAAAGAGCAACTTGACAGTGCCACTCTCCAAGCCTGGTTGAGAATTATTAATTAAAGTGGGGCAAGGATGGTTTGTTTGCATATCAGTTGAGCTAAGCCATGCTGGTATCCCTGTAAATAATAAAACAGCGTGATTAGGCCTAGTCATTAATTAAGTGCCTTCACTGTGAATAAACACTGAAATCCTTCGGTTTGTAAGGGACCCTATGACACCGTGATAAATATGCCATCGTGGATACGGCTGTAACATAGTTTGACATCTTCATCCATTAATAGCAGCGCTCTCCCAGGATGACAGTGGGTTCAAGTCCCATGACAGATGATACATCTGTCCAATTTTGTTCCTTAAAGCAAACAATTTAGAAGGTCTACGATAATACAAGTCGAGAAGACGATAGTAAGGAGAAAACAAAAACTTGTTAAAACTCTTAGCTGCAATGTTCAATCATCTATATGGGTGGCATTTTACTGGTAGGACAACTGAAAAGGTTTTTGGTTTTGTTTAAGTCCTGCTTTTATGGTTCTTGGGATGTAGAAGCTGGCTGTTATTTATTCAACTAAAAGGATATACATGGCAAACCGAATTACATTTTCCAGATATAAGCTGGTGGTCAGACTTACCAGTGTAGTTTAAACAGTCAGTTCAAACCAATTGAAGACAACACAGTAGTATATAGAATGTAGAAATCATCTCTGCAAAACCCTTCTCCTGCCATGCATATTATTAAATGCAACTGAGGCTACTTTCGCAAACCAGAGGTGAACGAGGCAGAGGTTTGATTTTGTGGTCATCGGAATGTGTGAAACCACGATTTCATCACAAAAGAAACCTGAGGTTTGATAGCCCAAACCATAATATGAACCTTCGGTTTGTAGTGAGTTTTGCTGGCCAAACCTCAGGTTTGAAAGTGTCATCCATATTCCACAGCTGTCATAACCAGGGTTTTGTGCTGTGCCTGCTCCTGAAATCATAGAGAGGGCAGCTCAGACCAGCCCAGAAACACATTAGCTTTATGTCTGCAGTGCTTCTCACTGGCTGCCTCTCAGAGCCTGCCTCCTACCTTGCTGCCTTCTCCTTTCTCCTCCTCCTGTTGCCTGGCAACAAGGACACCATGTCCCTCCAGCCAGAGCATTTAAAGGGATATAAGCACATTGAAGGATGTCTACTTAGATCCGCTGTGTGCTTCTGCACTGGGGTTCCCGATTGTATGAAAGGAATGTCAGACAGGGATGATGACATTGAGAGGTTCTCCTGTGGCACAGCAATTGCGGTGCCTTGAGGAACACAGACATGGGTCCCTTGTTACAGAATTCACAGAGTGCACCCCATGTCACTCTAATCTGTTTTGCCCCCCACTGCAAGGATAACCCTTCCAAAGATAATCCCTTGGAAATTTAGGGCCAACAAAAGGAAGTACAAAACAAAAAAACACTTCACAAAGTGCATAATTAATCTATGGAACTCTCTGCCATGGGATGTGCTGGTAGCCACTAGCTTGGATGGCTTTAAAAGGCGTTTAGACAGATTCATATGGGGCAGGTCTATCAATGACTCGATATCTATTTCTAGGTTCAGAGACAGAATGGTGGGAGAAGGGACTGTAGAATCTGTAGGGGAAGAATGGCAGTTCAGTTCCCAAATAACAGAGCAAAACCAGTTTGGTGAGGAAGCAGCAAAGCAAGATACAATACAGTTCTTCTGTATGGAAGAACTACAAGGATTTATTTAAAGAAAGGATTACAAACAAATGTGAAAGAGCATGCAGCTCATTTCAGCTGTAGCTCATGGCTGAAGAGAGAGAGAGCAAAACAAACAGCCATCTCTGGAGAGACAAAATGGAGACTAACACTGGAAGAACAAAGAGGAGAGTCCAGCACTTTTCTCCATGGCCCTAAAGTCCCCCAGTGGTCATTGTGAGATATTGCAGCTGAGAGCTGATGCTGCCAGGGTCCTAGCTCCAACAGATTCCAGAGGAAAAGGTTGTGGCACACAAGGACCAGGCAGTGGAGTATAATTAAGAATATTAATTGTTTAAATAAGTAATTCTTGATTACAGAAAGGCAAGTAAAGACTGCTTTTTATTCTCCAGCAGCTTGTTTTTTCTCTACTCTGCCTCTAGTCTAGGACTGAACTAAAACTGTAACTAATCTAGAACCTGGCCTGGATCAAGAAATGGATTCACTAGAAACAGAACAGGGACATGCCTTCATTTCCTGATTGTGGGCTTCCCAGAGGTATCTAGAGGGCCACTGTAGGAAACAGGATGCTGGATTAGATGGGCCTTGGTCCTGATCCAGCAATGCTCTTCTTATGTTCTAATGTTCACTATTGGTGCTATTAAGGCTGGACTTCTGGGTGCAAGTCCACTCCATCCCTAGTGTGTGTGGAAGCCCCTGGCTTGTCTCTGGAGGAGTGTGGAGAATGCCTGAAAAAGCCTCACCCTGAGCCACAGAACTGGCTGCTCCTCTCTTCCCACCCCTTCCTTCTTGCTGGAGAATCTGTTCAGGTTGAAAGGCAGCAGCCAGCAGTTCACCTGGTGAGCTGTAGATCAGAGGCTGTTCCAGGTTCTCGCCCTGCAGTTGGTCTGCTGAACTACTTCTAGGCTCCCTTTTGGTGACTCAAAGGGCTGGGCTCCTGATAGGCTGCTGCAGAATTTTCTTATATCTGTGGCTGCAAACTGTAATATACAGATTAGGGGATGTGTCCAGGGCGGGGTGATTGTCATTGAACACAATGGAAGATTTACACTAAGTCACAACCTTGAGTTTAGCTGGCCAGAGAACTCCCACTTGTCTCTCATCTTATCTATCTATTAGTTTCTTATTTATCTAATATTTATTTTTCTAGGTGAACTGCTTTGAGAACTTTTATTGATGGGGGGCATAACAAGGGAAGCCCCCTGTAAGGCCACTAGGTTTAGAGTCTGAGATTAACTAGCTATGTCTCTGATGTTCACTGACTCATGCATAGTTGTAGGGTCAGCCTCTTCTGTTTGCTATTACTTGAGTTCACAGGACTTTAATTGCTTTGGCTGCAAGCCTATGCACACTAACTTGGGCATAAGTCCTGTTGAACCCTATGGAGCTTATTTCTGAGTAAACACGCCTAGGATTGCACTATGAATTAATTAATTTCTCAAAGCACCCTGGAACACAGTTTGGGAATTACTACTCTTTGTATTATATTTAAACTCTCAATTTTGGAGCTGTGATCCATCATGTTGCTATCTGCTTCTTCTCTATTGTACAATGGTAAGTAAATTGCATAGTTTGTAGCCTTGGATATTTCACTCTCACATACAATTTAGGAAGCGCTAACCTCCATTTGTATTCTTCCCCCAGTCTTCAAGAAGCCAATCTTTATTTAAGACAGTGCCTTCTTCTTCATGAACCCTGCTGCCTATTAAGATCATGATTGAAGGAGCTCCGGTTGTGGTTGCCACCAGCACGTTTGATGGCAACTTGAAACCGGGCCTTCTCTAGGACTGCCCCAGGACTCTGGAATGCACTCCCAAATAAAATCAGAGCCTCTCCATACCTTTTTAATCAGGCCTTTTAGTTAACAAGTTCCAACATTTATATGGAGATATATAATTTTAAATTGTTTTAATCATTTTAAGGTTAATCATTTAAATTTGTTTTTATGTCTTCTTAAATTTGTTATGCACCACCCAGAGCTTTTGGATGGGGCAGTCTATCAATCAATCAATCAATCAATCAAATAAGAAAGATATTATGTTTGTTTGTTTTCAATTGATTTTAGTGTGTAAACTTCGCAGAGATGTATATATTGGGCAGTATAAATAAATCTACATGGATCAGATAGATGTTTTTCATGCATATATAGTTCTGAACCATATTCTGAATAGTGCATTGAGATCAATCTCCCTTTCAGTGTATGCATATGATTTAGGATATAGATTGCCCAGTGACTGGAACAGACAGAGGGAGAAAAAATCACCCTAAAATTATCACTCCAGCTTATATAGACATTGTGACATTAATCAATTATTCACACGATTATGCTAATCTCAATTGATCAAATGAAATTAACATTCAAACACCAAAAAGAGTTTATTAAAAGATTTACCCTATAACCCCTGAACTCTCATCATCAGTAGAATTATATGAGTTACAGAAACAGCATCACAGCCTCAGCTAAGATGAACAATAAATTTCACTGCCCTGGTTTACTCCACAATTATTATGAAAATCACAAATAATTATAATTTATAAACTGCCAATCCACACATTGCAATTTCAAAAGCAGAATGATCCTACCACCCCTCCCCACCAAAAAAGCGATTTTCATTAATTATATGTGAAATTCTATTTTATAATTAGCTTAAACATGTTAGCTTACCTCTGTTTTACCTGCTTAGCTACTATTGTTTTGTTTTTCCATTTGGGAATTTCATTGTTTAGGCAATATTCCAGAAAGCAGCGTTAAGAACATTCAATTTAAAAATGCTTATAATTGTTTTTAGAAATTGATTTAGCCATTTGTGACTTAATTACAGCCTGCAGTCCTCTTCCTGCCCTTCCTTTATATCCTAAAGAAAATACTAAATCTTCTGACAGGAGAACATGCAAATATACAAGAGGAGGCATTTTCAATAAAAAAATATTACTATATCCCTAGAAGTATTTCAAATTGAGAGATACTTGAGAAGGAGCGATAGAGTTCCTTTAGACAGCAGCTTCTGTTAGTGGCCATTTTCTCTGCCTTTCCCTACAATGCCCTCAACATAAGAACATGCCCTGCTGTATCTGGCCCAAGGCCTATCTATCCTGCTTCCCATAGTGGCCCACCAAAAGCCTCCGGGAAGCCCACTGGCAAAAGGTGATGGCATGCCCCCTCTCTCTTGCTGTTGCAGCCCTGCAACTGTTATTTAGAGGCATCTTGCCTCTGAGGATGGAGGTAGCCTATAGCCACCAAACTAGAAGCCATTGATAGACCCATCCTCTATTAATTTGACCAAGCCCCTTTTAAAGCCATCCAAACTAGTGGCCATCACCACATCCAGTGGCAGAGAATTCCATTGATTAATTATGTGCTGTGTGAAAAACTACTTCCTTTTGTCGGTACCAAATTTCCTGGCCTTGAGTTTCATGGGATGGCCCTTGGTCTAGTGTTGTAAGAGAAGGAGAGAAAAATGGTCTCTGTCCACTCTGTATCTACTCCATGCATAATGTTATACACCTTGATCATGTCCCCTTGTAGTGGCCTCTTTTCCAAAAGAAAAAGCCCCAGATGCTGTAGCCTTGCCTCATTAGGAAGGTGCTCCAGGCTCCTGATCATCTTGGTCACCCACTTCTGCACCTTTTCCAGTTCTACAATATCCTTACCACATTTAGGTAATGACAAGGAGGCCAAATTTCTAGATACATGGAAATACTGTGCCCTAGAACAGTTGGTCATGGAATCAACCAGAGAGAAGGCAACCTTGGATTAATCTTGAACGGTTCCCCGGATCTGGTGTGAGATATCAGTGTCATGGAACCTTTAGAGAAGAGTGACCATAGTGTGATCAAATTCAGCATACATGCAAGGAGAGAATTACCAAGGAAGCCTAACACAGACACTTCGAATTTCAGAATAGGAAACTTATCTAAAATGAGGGGACTGGTAAGGAAGCTGAAAGAGAAAAACTGGAGAGTTACTTCATTCCAGAATGCATGGAGTTTATTTAAAACAACAATAATAGAAGCCTAGTTAGAATGTATACCAAAAAGGAGGAAAGGTACCACCAAGTCTGGGAGGATGCCAGCATGACTAACAAGTAAAGTCAAGTAAGCTATAAAGTGGAAGAAAATGTCCTTCAAAAATTGGAAGGCCTACCCAAATGAAGAGAACAGAAAGTAACACAAACACCGGAAAAAGAAATACAGGTGAAACTCGGAAAATTAGAATATCGTGCAAAAGTCCATTAATTTCAGTAATGCAAATTAAAAGGTGAAACTGATATATGAGACAGACGCATTACATGCAAAGCGAGATAGGTCAAGCCTTAATTTATTATAATCGTGATGATCATGGCGTACAGCTCATTAAAACCCCAAATCCACAATCCCAGAAAATTAGAATATTACATGGAACCAAGAAGACAAGGATTGTAAATAGAACAATATCGGACCTCTGAAAAGTATAAGCATGCATATGTATTCAGTACTTGGTTTGGGCCCCTTTTGCAGCAATTACTGCCTCAATGCAGCGTGGCATGGATGCTATCAGCCTGTGGCATTGATGAGGTGTTATGGAAGACCAGGATGCTTCATTAGTGGCCTTCAGCTCTTCTGCATTGTTTGGTCTCATGTCTCTCATCCTTCTCTTGGCAATGCCCCATAGATTCTCTATGGGGTCAGGTCAGGCGAGTTTGCTGGCCAGTCAAGCACAGTACACTGTATACTTTTCAGAGGTCCGATATTGTTCTATTCTACAATCCTTGTCTTCTTGGTTCCATGTAATATTCTAATTTTCTGGGATTGTGGATTTGGGGTTTTCATGAGCTGTATGCCATGATCATCACAATTATAACAAATTAAGGCTTGACTTATCTCGCTTTGCATGTAATGCGTCTGTCTCATATATCAGTTTCACCTTTTAATTTGCATTACTGAAATTAATGGACTTTTGCATGATATTCTAATTTTCCGAGTTTCACCTGTACAAGGAGTCAATAAAGGAAGTGAAAAGAGAGTTTGAGGAACATTTAGCTAAAAGCATAAAGGGGAATAACAAAAACTTATTTAAACACATCAGAAGCAGGAAACCTGCCAGGGAGGCAGTTGGATGGTTTGATGATGAAAGGGGAAGGGAGTATTAAGGAGAATACATAAAGAAACTAAATGAGTTCTTTACATCTGTCTTCCTGATGGAGAATACAGAGCATATGCCTGTGCCTGAACCGAGCTTCTCGAGGATAGAGGCTAAAGAACTGAATCAGATAGAAGTGACAAGAGACAATGTTCTAAACTGTCTGGGGGAACTCAGAAGCCCCGAGAGAACTCCTCCTGCCCACATACGGGCTCCGGAGAGCCCCTAGAGAGCTCTCCCCTCACTTTTCAGCCAGTGTTTGCTACCTCCTCCTTCTCCTCCTCCTCGTACTACTACTACCACTACTACAGATATTTATATACCACTCTTCAACCAAAGTTCTCCAAGAGGTTTACATAGAAAAACAAACAACACCTAAATTAGATGGCTCCCTGTCCCCAAAGGGCTCACAATCTAAAAAGAAACATAAGGTAAACACCAGCGACAGTCACTAGAGGCATGCTGTGCTGGGGTTGGATAGGGCCAGTTGCTCTTCCCATGCTAAATATAAAAGAATCACCACTTTAACAGGTGTCTCTTGGCTAAGTTAGCAGGGGCCAGCCTTTACAGCCTTTATTTCCCTTCCTGACAGCCTTTATTTCCCTTTCTTTCCAGTGAGGAAGAGAAAGGGAAATAGATGCTTTCAGGCAGCAAGTGCTGTCTGAAATGACAGGGGAGAAGTCGCTCAGGCTCTCTGGAGCTCAAGGCCATGCCCCTGTTGCACATGACATCAGGGAAAGGGGCCTCAAACCTCTTCCTTATGAGGCAAGGCTACAACACCTGGGGCTTCTTCTTATTTATTGATTGATTGATTTGATTTTCATACCACCCTTCTGAAATGGCTCAGGGCGGTTTACAATTAAAAACAGAAACCATTAAAACCAATAACAATTAAAATAGAAATATAAATATGAACACCAATTAAAAAATCTTTAAAAACAATTAAACTATCAGAACAATTAAAACCCTGAAAATTAGGTTAGCATTAGAACAATTAAACCTAATTAAAACCCTAAAAGGCCAGGCCAAACAGATGAGTTTTAAGAGCTCTCTTGAAGGTCAGTAAGGAATTGAGATTGCGAATTTCTGCTGGGAGTGCATTCCACAGCCCGGGAGCAGCTAAAAGATGAGATAAATATAAATTATCATCCAAATCTGGGTATAAGGCAAGTTCAAGGCAAATAAGCTCAAATATAGCATCATTATAAAACTGGCAGTGTAAAATAACATGGGCTGTACTTTCCATCTCTCCTGAACCACATGGGCACACCCAATCTTTCTGGGAGATACCATGAAGCCTTCTTTCCAGCACGGCTGTGTGCAAAGCATTACAGCAGGCTAAAGTCAGGGCCCGACGAAATTTAGAGATAGATAAGTGGTAAAGGTATGTTGCGGGTGAATAATTCGAAATCTGGCTGCCCAGAAACACATTTGCCAGAATGGCTCCTTGAGCAGTCTGGCATTCCATGTCAAAAATTCTCTCTCGCAGCCTGGTCCTTGCAGTATCATACTTTAGGGATAGTATCGCGGCTGGAGAGAAGCCATAGTATGTTAATCTATCCTCCACATTCTTAATCCAGTCAGAATGGTATGTGTCTTTAAGTACTAAAGTTACGAGGCCCTTGAAGCAAAATAAAAGTTTTGACCAGTAGTCAAAGATAGCTACCCAAGCCCGGGCCTCCAATTTCACCATCCCAGCTTCAAGTCGCAAAACCGCTCTAGGCACACAGCCAGGAACTTGGAATATATGTTTCAAAAAATTTGATTGTACAGCTTCCAGTTTATTAAAGCAAGGATAAATGCCCAACTGTATACTGTACAGAAGCTGTGGACATACTTTAGCTTTAAACAGTTTGATTGCTGCTGGGATGAATTGGGCACCTCTTGATCGATAATAAGACTGAATCGAAAAAGTGCTCTTTTTGGCAGTCTGTATAGTATATTCTCTATGGGCTGTATGGGCTCCTGAAGCCTGGAAGATAAATCCAAGATACTTAAAGTGCGTAACCTGCTCTAGCCTACAACTGTTTAATAACCAAAAGAAAATTTTGGGCACTTTGCAAATACCATGATTTTGGTCTTATCACAATTGATTTCATGAGAATTTGATTTACAGAAATCATCTAGCGAGCGTAGTGCTCGTCTTAGGCCAACCTGAGTTTGCGAGATAATCACTACATCATCCGCATACATAAGAGCTGTAAGGTGTTTATCTGCTAGTTTTGGTAGATGATGTTCTATTTTAGATAAATGAGGAACAAGGGGATTAATAAATATGTTAAATAACAGTGGCACCAATATGCAGCCTTGTCTTACCCCTCTATGAGTCGGGATTTCTTTGGTAATATGGCCATATTTACTGCAGCGGACTCTTATTCATGAGTTATTATGTAGACCTATTATCAGCCGCAACAGGCGGTGGTCTATTGTCGAATTCGAAAGCATGATCCATAGTTTTACCCTAGGAATCATGTCAAAGGCTGCCTTAAAGTCCACAAAAGCTGCATATAGGGCTCCACCTGGGTTAGAGGTGTACTTTACAACCAAATGATGTAAAATTGAAGCGGGATCTACTACAGAACGGCCAGGCCGGAAACCAAATTGCTCCTCATTAAGTATCCCATGGTCATCACACCAATCTAGTAGTTTGTTGAATAGGTGTCTAGCATATAACTTGCCTATAATATTAAGCAGGCTAACAGGGCGATAGTTTGCCGGTAACTTACGATCTCCCTTCTTATAAATGAGGATAATTATCACCACTCCCCTAAACTAATCTCAAGATGGTTTACAAGACAATTATAACAATATAAAACTATAAAAATGACACAATAAAAACTAAACTGGAATATAAAAATACAAATCATGTATTGGTAAAAACAAATACAATAAAACATGTACAATATAACCATAAGATTTTTAAATCTTTATTGAAGACTTTTCTTTTTTGCCAGGCTTTTACCCTGTAGTTTACCTATTTGTTTTTCTTTCTCCTGTTAGTTACTTTAGTTTTATTTAGAATGTAATTTTAATGCTGTCTTGTTTTGCATGTTTTTGTACACCGCCCAGAGTCTTCGGAGTGGGCGGTACATCAAATGTGTCAAATAAATAAATAAATAAATAAATAAGAAAGATACAAAGCAACAGCAACAAAAACACCCATATGAAATCCCGGGTAAAAAGCCAAGATTTTACTTGCTTCCTAAAAACTGTGATGGAGACTGAACAGCAAGTGCTCACTGGGAGAGCATTCCAAAGTCTGGGGGCAATAACTGAGAAGGCCCTGAGAAGGCTGTTCTTATGTTCTTAAGATATGGTGACCAGAACTGAACACAGTACTCCAAATGTAGCTGCGTCGTAGATTTGTATAAGGCCATTGTAATATTAGCATTTTTATTTTCAAACCCACTCCTAATGATCCCTAGCATGGAATGCCATGCACTGAGTTGTGGTGGAAAGCAAATGGCACCTGGGCAGATGCCATATGCGCGCTGGTGCCACGTGTGGGTTCTGAGGGGCCGCACCATCCCAGCAGGATGCTTCATGCGACTGCAGAGAGGAGGTAATGACCTGCTCTCCTTTTTCTTTACAGACCCCCCACACACACCATCCTGTAGTGCTGAACTAGTAGTGCTGAACATCCCTAATATGATCTTGGTTCCTGCCAGCCCATTTGAAGTTTCTGGTGTTGATACAGCCCATTCTTTTATTCTGGTCTCATTCATGTCCACACCCAATCCTGCCCTGCCACTTCATCACACCCCAGTGCTGCCAAAGACTGTGCAAAAGCTCTTCTAAGTCTCTTAAAACTTGTTGATTCTGTTCCGGACATTTCACTATCATACTGCCTCTTGTCTTCCGAGTTGGGTTATTCTGTGGCAATAGATGTAATTCTTCTAGTTTGCCTCCTCTTTAAAAATAAACTCACGCAACAATGATGCCCACATTTTGTTATCAGGTAGTTTCTTTTGCGTTCTTTGTTCTTTCTCCTTAGGGAGATAGATCCTTCAAACAGTTTCCAGTGTGTGAATACCGGATAAACCACAACTTATATTTATTCTCATGTATTAGTAATTCATATTGTGGCTGATATAGTTCAAGTTGCAAATGCTTCAAGTCAGCCTTGCTCTGGGGCAGGCTTCCTCAACCTGCAGTCCTCCAGATGTTGCTGAACTACTACTCCCAGCATACCCAGCCACAATACATTGTGGCTAGGGATGCTGGGAGTTGTAGTTCAGCAACATCTGGAGGGCTGCAAGTTGGGGAAGCCTGCTCTGGGGTAGGACAGACATGCTGGAAACATTGGTGATTCAGTGACTTGTAGAAAAGTGGGTGCTTTGCTCATATAATTGCCCAACTGCCAGAACAAAAAGGGAATTAAGCAAAGACCCCATATAAATTAATGTGTATGATACCCTACAGTACTCCGGTTAGGGGTGTTAGCAAGGCTGAAAGAGAACTGGAATAACCTGCCATTTTAAATGCCTCCATTTTAAATGAGATGCAGAAGAGGCTGTTCACACAAGCAGACCCTACCCAGGCTTGGGCAGCCCTCCTTGGGTAGGACGGTTCATGTGAAGTGTCAGGATTGGCACACAACCCGAGCATACACAGAGCTGGACACCTACAGTGCCCGACTCGTGGGGGAATCCCTGAATGCACCGCACTCATCACATGGTGCATTGTGGAATATCTGGAGGCCGGGACACATTTTCCTAGCCTCCAGAACGGCCGTGTGTGGGTGTGTGAAGTGCACAGCTAGGATCACGACTGGATCATCTGGAGGGGAGGCAGGGGATCTCCTGCCTCCCCCCGACTGCCACTCATCCTCCCCAGCCCAGCAGAAGGCTGTTTTTTTCCCCTATAGCACCTTCCACTACAGGTGCTATACTATATCATGGTGCTGTGATCTGGGGGGGGGGGGCAAAAGGACAATTTTCCAAGGGTTCATATCCCTTTTATTTCAGCTGAGGCCCCATCTACAAATTGAATAGGATTGTACTGCTAGAGAGATATAAAAATGAGGGTGCCTTTTAAAGATGTTACTTAATTACAGACCATAATCAAGCAAAAGGCAGAACCTGATCTATGAACTCTTTCAGTACATGCCATTGTTATTCTGAATTCCATGTCTCCCTTAATCAGACTTGTTGTTGATGATAATTTTGCCATTCTTAGATAATCACCAATTAGGAAGCAGGATGGCACACTGATATTATCGTCCCAAGCCTTTCTACACTACAGCTTCTTTTGTTGGCAGCACAGATTGGTATATATACCATTGGTGCAAAGAAAGCCTATTTTTCTTTAAACAATTTCTTTAAACAATTTTTTAAGGTGGACAAGGGAAGGGCCTCCACTGAAAATAGCACTTTGGCAAGGGCTATTCTGAACAAGACCCACCTGGAGTCACTATTCTTTCTGTTTTGTATAGCAAAAGCATTATTCACACCTAAATTGCTGAGCACAGATAATGCTACAGCATGTCTCCAACACACTGACATGTGTACATCTGTCTGGTGGCATGCAGTTATCCATCTGTGAAAGCCCCTTTGTATATAGCCAAAGACCTGTGAAGCAACAGAGAAACACCGTTAGCATCACAGTAATGGAGAACACTTTCACAGGGAGGAGGTGGTGCAATCTGGTTGAAAGTATTCTGACAAGAAAAACTTATGTTATTGTGTAAATATATTTTTTAAAATCTTGCATAAATAGGCTTTATAAAAAGCTAAAAACACTAGAAACCTAATGAATTAATCAAAGCTTTGTTTCAAGAAACTGAACAGAAATTAAAAGCATGGCACTAGAAGAGAAATATTTTTTAAAAAAAATAGGAAAACCAATTCCCAGGGGAGGTTCTGCTCTAAGAGAATCTGAAAACAAACCTTCTGAAACAGGGAGTATAGCAAGGGGGAAGCAAAGCAAACAAGAGCCCATTTTCTGGAGATCAAGAAAAGGCATTGCATTTTCTAGGCAAAGCCAAGTATATTCTGGATTGTCATGAAATCCAGCTGGGCTAGGAACTAAAAAGCACAATATATGTGATATATTAGGGGTAGAGTTCAATAAACATTGTTGTAGAGAATGCCTTAGGGCAATCTATTGGGAGAATTGACTTTCAGGCTCTGTGCCAAACAAACCAAGGGAAGATTCCAAGATCATCATGGATGCTAGAATCCAAATCAAAGATTGCAGCACAACAATGGCCTGCTAACTCATGCCTTTTTCTTCAAGTACCTCCCTGCTCTTCTCATTCAGTACACATTCAGCTGAACTGAAGGCTGATGTAACCAAAAATGAAAAAAGGATTATTAGCACATTCTTCATCTGTGACCCCAGCTATGCAGCTGAAAGAACAGGTGTGCATATTGGTGAAGTGAACAATGGAGGGTCAGTTTCGTCTTATCATCTTTGGTTTTGTACTGCAGCATCCATTATGATCTTGACATCACCCCATGGTTCCACAGAGCCCACGTGAGCACAGAGCCGATATACAGAGCCCATACTGAACTGAACATCAGCTTTGCACCTGCCTTTCTTCTAAGATGGTGCCAGCCATCTGCAAGGTTTATAAGTTAAAATGATAACGTTTTCCAAATAAAATGCATTGCTCGGTTAATCAATAGTTGGCCCATCTGCACGTCCGTTTGGGAGGGCGGGCCAGGAGGAAAAGCTGCATAACCTTGCATTCCCTGCAGATGATTACTAAGACGTTGTTGGGCACATGGATCGTCTGTCCAGGCAGCACGGAAGTACAGGGATCGGTATGCATCATCCCAGCCTCTGGAAATCCCACAATGCACTGCACAAGTGCTCGGTGCATTGTAGGGATCCCCCTGGCAACAGCTGGGAGCCCACTCCTATGCCAGCACTGTCTGGGAGCAGCTGGAGCTTGCATATGAGAAATTACCCTGAGTTAAGGGCGTGCTCGCACCCTTAACTTTGGCTAACTGGCAGGCTCTGTAGGCGGGTTTGCCACCACTGCGCCGCCAGGATCTGCGTGGATCCTGGCAGTTCTCATGGGCAGCAAAGCCCGGTCTTGCCTGCCTTAGCCTGGTCTTGGCTGCTCATGAGAACAGCCTCAATGGGGCTATTCACACAATTATAGAAAATCGGGCTAGTCTCCACTAGCCCGATTTTCTACAATCGTGAGAACCACCGGGCTCGGCTGCGAGCCCAGTGGTTCTTGAGCGGGTAACCCACTTAAGTAGCCCACCCCTTAAACCGGGTTTACGGAGTGAGCGCTCTGCAAACCCGGGTTTTTTTAATCATGAGTAGGCGTGGCATGGCTCCGCACCATGGTTACTCACAAGTAGACCTCCAGCGGGAGGCTGAAAAGCAGCCTCCTGGCTCGGGGGTCTCCTCAGTATGCCCTGAGCTCTCGCACAGGGCATACTGGTGCTTCCGGGGGCCACGTGGCTCCCAAACTCCCCAGCCCCCAGCTCCGTCATGGAGCCAGCAATCGTGTGGGTGGCCAATCTGGCCACCCAGGGCTCCCGCCCTGATCATCTGCTTAGCCCGCTCTCCCCGCTGAGCTTCCCAAACCAGGTCTCACTGATCGTGAGACCCAGCTCAGTGTCTTCTTAAACAGTCAAAAAGGGCTTTAATAGAGCAGCCTAACCAATTAATTAGTTAGAGGTTGTAGCCATCATGTTTATATGAGAAAGGGCACATCTAAAGGCAAAGAATATATCGGAAGCTGCTCTCAGCTGTGGGCTTCTTCTTGACTGGCTGAGTGATTAAGGCATAGAGGACTCAAGTCTCTTCTATTGTAAAACAATGTGGGCTGTGTTTTATAAAGAAGAGGTACTTCTCTTCCAAGAATTGACAAAAAGAAACTAGGAGGGCTGCAAGCTGTAATCAGTTTATCAATCAATTCAAGCTTTAGTTGATTAATTGATGGGGCCAGTTTTAATTGGTGAGGGCAAATTTAAATCAGTGGAGCTGAGAGTTAAGGACACAAACCAATAGAGGCCAATTATAATTGGTGAGGGACAATTTTAATCAGTGAGGATGTGAGGTAAAAGCACACTTGTGAATATTTTTAGACTGTTTTTTTAAAATCTGCTGCTTTATTGTAATAAGGAATGGAAAATAAAATGTTTTGAGATTTCTTTCTAATAATGAACAATAGTTTCTGTGTATTAAGCTGTTGTTAGGATGGGCCCTGGGAGGCTTAGCTACCTCAGGAGGAGATCCCCTTTTGAGCCTCAGAATAGCTGTTGTGACTGGGGAGGTTACCTCACTTTGGACCACCAGTCTTTAGCAGCCCCGCTGGGCAGCTCCAGGGAGGGAAGCCCTCCTCCTCTTCTGTCCTCTCACCATCAGCTTGATCTCATTTAAATAAGGTGCTGCAATCTGGGCATCCTTCTCGGGAGGCAGGCCCCATGTCTCATGGAGGCACACGCCCCCAAGAAGGAGGAGAATCATCTCCTTTTCTTAAAGGGAACTCCCTGTGGGACAGGCTATCTGCCCGTCTGTTGGTGCTGTGGCCGCAGCTGCCAGGCATTGGCTAATTACTTCAGCTCTCCTGACCACTTCTGGGAATGCTCCCTTCAATAGTCCCCGGGCCGAACACACGCAAGGACATGCTTAGACAAGGTGTGAGAAATCCATTGAAGAGGGACATGGCGTGGAGACCCCTCACATCCCAACAGCTTTAAGTTTTCACTCTTCCATCAGTGTCTCAAAAGGTGCTCCAGAAAATAGGCATGCATGTTTCCCATAAGTTCCAAACCATAATATTGAGAAATCCAAGTGAATGAACTATATCTATAGGTACTGATGGGATGTCCCTCCAGAGGCAATTTGGAATGCTGACTTCAACACATGCAGAATTTGAATTAGGATGAGTGCAATCTACCCCTGCACTTGACAAATGCTGCTTCTCAATTAGAGAACTGTGCTTGCAACCAGCTGTCTTGATAATAAAATAACATCTACATACATTAGCCAAGAAGCCTTAAGGTTGACTCTGGGTGCACACCTTTTCTGGGAATGAAAATGCAATGCCATCTTACAGACAGTCTTATCTTCATAATATAGTGCCTTATTGGGATTTTAGCAAGCAGTAGAACATTATAATAAATAAAAATGACAGGAAAGTTAAAAAGAACCCATGCATTATCTTGAAGGTCACTCGGCATCAGTGGCTTATCTCTGATCAGAACAAAATGTTATGTGTGGATTGGGGGAGCCAAATTGCATAAAGGTCCCAGATTTTTCAGTGGAGTTTGAAACAGAATCACAGCATAAGATCTATAATTCAGAACAAGAAAAGAGGAATTGGTTGTAAGTTGTTGACCATGTCTACAAGAATGTTCAAAACAGAGTAAAACAAACACTGGCTGACATCCAGATTAATGAAGTGTACATGCAGTAAACATGCAGCATGTGCTATGGGGCAGGGGAAATGTCTGAAGCCCTTCCCTTTGTAGCTGACCATGATTCCTGAAAATATATCCCTATAGATTTTCAGGAGTTGCCATTGGCATGAGAAGGAAGGGGTGATCATGAATCAAATTCATGACTGATGCTATACAGGAGAATCTCGTTAATCATGGGTCCAGCAACCGCGGTTTCACATATCCACAGCTGGGTAATGGATACCCGACCTTAATATATGTGGGAAAAATAGCATATCTGCAGGTCGGGGGTGGCCAGAAATTACGTCAGAGGTCATTTCTGGCTGCCATTTTGAGATTGGGAGCCATTGTATGGCTCTTTTTACACACACAAAACCAGAAAAAGCACATGATTTTCAGTTGATTTTCGGTGATTTCCTTACTTTTGAAGCACATCCTTGGACTCTTGAAGGGTAGAGAAGCATGGTAGGGCACTTTATTTAGCTTATTTTCCCCACCCCTTTGTGGGCATATTTGTTCAGTGCAGGAACCTAAACCCATCCACCCCCCAATTTACATATATATTTAATGCTCCATTATTTGCGGATTCACTATCCATGCCCCCCCATGGAATGCAACCCCCACAAATAAAGGGGTTCTCTTGTATTTACAGGCTAATCTACTTGTTATGCTTGGTTCCATATTTGTTAGCATGGTATAGATTAGGATCTTCATTCCATTCACAAGCATGGATTAAAAGTATAGAAAACTTTCACCCATACTTTGACCATTCTGACTCTGAACAAAACATATCCAAGGAGATAAAGACACTTCTTTATCTAGCAATAACTTATGATGCTGGGCCTTAAACAGTCTTAAAAACCTCCACAGCAATGAAAGCAGGAGGCATGAATCCCAGGGACCAGGCATTTTGTAAGATGAAATTGGGGGGGGGGGAGCCCAAGCAGCATCGAGGAGCAGGTTCACCACCATTGCCATGACCAAAGAACATGTGATGATGGAAAAGGGGAGCAGAAGTTCATGAAACATTTTGGGGGCCTCAATTGCCCCCCTTTCGAGCCACAAAAAATTTACCAGTGAACTTTCATCTCAGCCTAGTTAAAATTTAAATGGAAGTACCTTGACCTTCCAACTGCCTTCCCTGGGACTACCACTTCTTAAATCCAAGTAATTTACTCAGATTAGGACTCAGCTAAATCCTAATCTGAGTAAAGTACTTGGATTTACTCCCCATTTGATGCCAGAGTAATCATCAATAAAAATATGGTTTGGGAAAGACTCTTCTTTACTGGTACCACTTCAACATATACGGTTGCATTAATGTTCTTGCAGATACTTTACAAATGAGGCGGAAGGAGAAAAGATGTAAAGTGCCTCTGATCTGAACTTTCATGAGCCCAGCTGATTTTCTTGATGACCGAGGCCACTATTCTGTCTCAGAAATGTGTTAATGATGAGCTAACCCACCCCTGCACCACCACCATCACAGTATCTTATGAACTGAACTGGGCACATTTCCTTTATACTGTAATTTGAATGTGATGGTTGTCTTGCCCATGAAATAAAAAAAGCACCTTTTTTAAATGTTTTATGGTACACAGTGAATCAAGATAATGTACAACATACCAAAAGACTGTTTAATTTTAATGGGTTGCAATCTACATTTACAGTAGGAGGTTTTAGGATGAGTTGAGATAGGGTTGTCTGGTAAGCTTGGGAGGCAGTCTTCTAACAGGAACAATCAAAATTTATTGTTGTACCCTATTGCTTTGCACGGTTACGGGTTATGCTTCTGCCTCTGTTTTTTTCAGAGCAATATCTATGATCTCCTCAAACTTATTCCTTATGAAGAGGTGGCCCATCCTGGAAATACATATTCAGAAGACAATGGCTCCATGGTATTTTCTTGTCTTTGGTAAACTGGACAAGAGGAGATTATTCCACAATGAAAATGAGGGAGATGACAGGATTGACCATAGGGTAACAATTTTGATAGTTTCTTTGGACCAAAAGCGAGAACTTATCCTTGTAGGCTGCTTTCTCACAATCACAACAATCCTAGTTAAAAAGTTAAACAGGATTACTGAGCTGGTTGTGAGAACACAGATTTCCTAGCCAATCCTGGTCAAACCACTATGGTTAAACCACATTTAAGGAGGATAGATAACCAGGATCAGATCCTTTAACTCTTTAAGCAGGTAAATTCCCAAGCTAGGGGTCAAGGCAGCACCAGGATCAGGCTCAGTCCCAGCAGTGCACACAGGCAACCAAGCCTTGGTTTGGCTACCCATGTGAATAGTCTCAGTGTGTTATTTAGCATCAACATATTTGTATTTCCCCATCACCGCAAGTTCTGGTTGTGGAGAACCAGGGGCATAGTAGGGTTGGAGTTGGCCCAGAGACAAAATTTTAAAACTGCCCCCCCCCCCCACTGAAGCTCAGCTCATGAAGTAAAGAAATCTTAAATGAGGCTGAATAGTGGTAACAAAAAGCATAGTGTGTGTGTGTGTATAAATTGTGGACAATGCAAGTCATTTAATGATACTAGAGAAAGACATGCTGTTCTGGTAGCTCCAGGTCTTAACACTCATATCAATTTTGGAGGATAAATACAACTGAAGGAAGCCTGGGCGGATGTGCGGCTGGGGGAATCAGTCATGTGATTTGCCTCTGGCCCCCCCAAGGCAGTGGGCCCCCAGACAACTGTCTCCCCTTGCCCTATTATAGTCACGCCCCTGTGGAGAACTGATGAACTCTTTCAGAGTGAAAGGGAACACTCAGCCACATGATTCCAGAACTGCTCTATGAAGAGGATGTCAGAAATAGTTTTATCACTGAACTGCACTCTGTGAAATAGTCTGGAGCCTTGGCTGATCCCCCAGAAGACTTTGTGATGATAACTTCATTCATTTCCCAATATTTGGAATGCACTCCCAGCAGAAATCCGTAACCAGAATTCATTGCTGGCCTTCAGGAGAGCCCTTAAAAACTATCTGTTTGGCCTGGCCTTCCAGGGTTTTTAATTTGTTGTAAATTGTTTTTAATTGCTGTAAATGTTCAGTCTGGTTCTCCAGGGTTTTTAACTGTTTAAAATGTTTTAATTATTAATTAGTTTTATGCTGTTTTTATAGTTTTGTTTTTAATTGTTTTATTTTGATGTAAACTGCCCTGATCCATTTTTGGAAGGGCGGGATATAAATCATTCAATCAATCAATCTCAGACCTGCCAACTGCCCCAATTTACCCAGGACAGTCATGTTTTGCCATTTCATTTCCCAGCTCATGACTCTGCAATAGAAATTCATGATTCCCACCACCTCCCTCCTCCCCACTCACTTCAGAGAGATGTTGGTCTCTCATTCTCTGCCCTCTCCAGCTTTGAGGGAGGAGAAACACAGAGACTTCATCTCTCTGAAGGGAGCTTCCCTCAGACGATGTCTCTGTGCATCTCTCCTGCTTGTCAAAGAGGGCGGGGGAGTAAGTATGGCTGCCAGGAGTATATAAACCTCTGGCCACAAGGTCTCACTGTTTGTCTCAGAGTGCATGGATTTCCCTGCAGAAAAAGGTCTGATTCATTTGAGAGAGCACTTGCTTCAGAATTGTTTATATTATACATCCCTACAGAAAGGATCAGAGCACTGACTTTGCTTTTCAGAATAATTTCCTCTATTTATATTATATATCCCTGCAGAAAGGGAGATATTCCATTTGGGAGCCATATACACCTTGCTTGTTCACAAGTTATTCAGTTTATTTTTCTAATATTTCTGCATAAAGGAAGATACTATATTTGGGAGCATTATCCACCAGCTTGTTCATAACTTCTTCTGTTTAAATTTAATATTGCTTATCCCTGCAATAGGGGAGGCATTTCATTTGCGAGCTTTATCCACGTTTCTTGGGGAAACACTCGCAGTTTATTTTGAAGACCCTCCAAACACCAGTATGCCTAAGGAGAAATCAAAACAAAAACATAATGAAACCATATTCAATTTGTCATAATTCTTCAGATGGCAAGGGATTCATAAAGCCATCTAGGAAAGGAAACACCTATGCTTTCTGTTCCACAGGTGCATGTGATTTCTTGGTATGCCACTTTGGGATTCAGGATGTAAAACTGCATATAGTGACTGTGAAGTACAGGACATATGCAGAAAGTCAAAAGAGCTTAAAATCCTCCCATGCATTTGGTGCAATCCAAACAACCCAATGACAGACAAGGCAGTGAAAGTAGGTCCACATTTCAGGGGTAGATACTACAGCATAATTTGCCATTTGCTGTGAACTGGTAGGCAGAATGTTCCCAGACAGTGAAATAGCTAAGAAATATGCAAGTTGTGGATGCACAAACGACAGTCACCTTATCTACTGCACTGGAAAAGAGAGCATAGATGCCATCCAAAAGTAAATATCATCAAGTTCTGGAAAATTAAAGAAATACTTTCCGCTCAGTTCTGATGGCATTTCTGAGTCTGACAAGGATGACAAGTTCTTTCCAGTACTTGTCACCTTTGAGGTTTCAGACGGCTTACTTAGATATGCCCACAGTAAACCATGCAGATGCTGAAAACATTGCAGCAGCCATTGAAAAATGTCACTCTGATTCAGGACTCAGCCTAGAGAATTGTGTTGCTTTTGCCTCAGATAATGCCTCTGTAATGACTGGGAAACACAATGGAGTCCTGAGGCTTCTACAGAAGAAACAAACTGATGGAAAGGTTTCTGGTGTTGGTTGTCCATGCTATTTAACACATCTAGCAGCAAAACATGGGGCAAAGGCTCTTTCATTTGACTGAACTGTTTCAAAATCAAAACCAGGCAACCTCCCCTTAGCTTTCAACTCAAAAACCCGAATGCCATTTAACAGAAAAGCAACAAGAACTAAAGCAAAAAATAACTGAGCACATGAACCAAACAACCACCAGGGTTCGACTTCCAGCTCTAAAAACAGCTGCCAAAAAACAACTTGCTCAGGCATTAAAAGATGTCAATGCTGCACTTGCAGAAATAACAACCAATAATTTGCAAAAAACAAACCAACTAATGTACAGTGCAGCAACAACAACAACACAAGAGCTTGGATATAAGATCAGTGGAGCTGTAAAAAAAAGAAAGTAGTACATCACCTAAATGGAATATTAGATTAGAAAATAAAATTGCCAGGCTTAGATCAGATGCTAGTAAATTGAAAGATATGAAAGACAAGAAGCTGAAGAATGAAAACACCAAGGAGTATCTGATCCAAAAATATCACCTAGATTCAAGGAGAATTAGAGAAGTCCTGGAAATAATAAAGCAGCAAATAACAGCAGTGTCAAAGAAGATTAGCAGATACAAAGCCAGAATTACACAACACAGGCAGAATCTCCAATTCCAGTTGAATCAGAGACGTTTCTACCAAAGCATAGAAGCAGAAACTGCAAGAAACGTAGAAATACCAAATAAAGAAGCAACAGTGCAATTCTGGGGGAAATTAAGGGACAATCCAATAGATTATAATAAAAAAGCAGGCTGGGTGAAAGAGGTCGAAAAATGTAACCAACAAATGCAAGATCTAATAATAACACCAGAATTAATAAGTGAAAGAGCAAAGAAAATTAAAAATTGGACTGCACCAGGAGACGATGAACTGCATGGCTTTTGGCTTAAACACCTAACAAGCCTTCACAAACAACTATCAAAACAGCTCAATCACATTTTGCAAGGAAGTGATATTGAACAATGGCTAACAACTGGGAAAACTCACCTCATAATGAAAGACCCAGCAAAAGGTGCAGTTCCAAGTAATTATAGACCCATAACCTGCCTGCCAACCATGTTCAAATTATTAACTGGAATAATAGCAGATGAAGTAATGCAACACTTATAAACTAACAAACAGCTTCCAGTTGAACAGAAAGGAAATTATCCAAACACCAGAGGCACAAAAGACCAGCTGCAGACTGACAAAATGCTTTTAGAAAATGGCAAGAGAAGAAAAACAAATCTAAGTGTTGCATGCATTGACTACAAGAAAGCCTTCGACTCATTGCCTCACACATGGATACTAAAAAGTTTAGAAACAACTGGTGTCAGCAAAAACATTCAGATATTTATTTTAAAAAAGCAATGAGCATGTGGAGTACACACTTAACAATCAATGGTGAGAAACTTGGACAGGTTAGCATTAGAAGAGGTATTTTCCAAGGGGACTCACTATTCCCTCTGTTGTTTGTAATCGCCATGACTCCCCTTTCACAAATACTAAACAAAACAGTCCTCAGATACCAAACATCTAAAACATCAAGTAAAATCAACCATCTGCTGTACATGGACGATCTGAAGTTGTATGGAAAGTCCCAGTCAGAAATCGAATCACTGCTAAACACTGTCTGTATATTCAGTAGCGATATAGCAATGGAGTTTGGACTAGACAAGTGTGCTGCATTAATAATGAACAGAGGGAAAATAAGAAAAACAGAAGGAATAGAATTGCTCAATGGAAGCAAGATCAAGAACCTGGAAGAGAAAGAACATTACAAATACTTGGGCATTCTCCAGGCTGATAACATTGCACACACTGAAGTTAAAAGAAAAATGGGAAGTGAATACGTCAGGAGAGTTAGAAAAATCCTAAAGTCCAAACTCAATGGCAGGAACACCATACACGCCATAAACACCTGGGCTATACCTGTTATCAGATACACTGCAGGAATAATAGACTGGACCCAGGCAGAGCTAGAGACGCTAGATCCTAAGACCAGGAAAATCATGACCATCAATGATGCTCTGCACCCCCGCAGTCATGTAGATAGGCTATACCTCCCTTGCAGCTCAGGTGGAAGAGGAATGCTGCAAGTCCATCAAACAGTAGAGGAGGAGAAAAGAGGCCTTGAAGAATATATCAAGGACAGTGAAGAAGATGCACTTAGAATGGTCAATAACGAGAAACTATTCAACACCAATGAAAGAAAGCAGGCCTACAAGAAAGAACAAGTCAAGAACCGAGCAGAAAAATGGAAAAACAAGGCACTGCATGGTCAATATTTGCACAATATAAGTGGAAAATCAGACATCACCAAGACCTGGCAATGGCTTAAGAATGGCAACTTGAAGAAAGAAACAGAGGCTTTAATACTGGCTGCACAAGATCAGGCACTAAGAACAAATGCAATAAGAGCAAAAGTAGAAAAGTCAACAACAAACAGCAAGTGCCACCTTTGTAAAGAAGCAGATGAAACAGTGGACCACCTAATCAGCTGTTGTCAAAAGATCGCACAGACTGACTACAAACAAAGGCATGACAAGGTAGCATGGATGATACACTGGAACATCTGCAAAAAATACCAGCTTCTTGTAGCCAAAAATTGGTGGGACCATAAAATTGAAAATGTTGTAGAAAATGAAGATGTAAAAATATTATGGGACTTCCGACTACAAACAGACAAACATCTGCCACACAATACACCAGATATAACTGTAGTCGAGAAGAAAGAAAAACAAGTCAAAATAATTGACATAGCAATACCAGGGGATAGCAGAATAGAAGAAAAAGAAATAGAAAAAATCACAAAATACAAAGATCTACAAATTGAAATTGAAAGGCTGTGGCAGAAAAAGACCAAAATCCTCCCAGTGGTAATTGGCGCCCTGCGTGCAGTTCCAAAAGACCTTGAAGAGCACCTCAACACCATAGGGGCCACAGAAATCACCATCAGCCAATTACAAAAAGCAGCTTTACTGGGAACAGCCTATATTTTGCTATGATATCTATAATAACCAACAGTATTGATAATAAAATTCAGCCATCCCAGGTCCTTGGGAAGGACTTGATGTCTGGATTGACAAACCAGTCAATAACACCTATCTGACTGTGTAAACAAGAAATAATAAAATAATAATAATAATAATAATAATAATAATAAATAGACATTGTAATGGTGTACTTGCACAGGGAGGTTGTGCTAGCAAAAGGCTGCTGCACTAAGTAGTTGTGCTAATTCTGGAGCTTAGCACAGATGAGCTCTGGAGTAACTTGTGGCATGAGTCATATGTCTGGGTTGCACCAGTTCCAGTTCGGGCTCTCATGACTTAATATTCTTCTATGCAAAAAACCAAGCACCAGCCCCCATCCCTGCACATATAAAACCAGATGTCAGGAAGAAAAATTGAGCCTTCTACCCAATATCTAGATTTTCTAGGAAGCCTTTTGTATGGTGGAGGATTAGTCATGTGAACCTCCACCTCAAGTCATAGCCTAGACAAAAAGGCTCTTCTGTGAGAAGAGCCTGGGGAGGGTTTGTGAGGAGAGCGGGCTAAGCCTGCTCTCCCTGCAGACGAGCAGCAAGTCATGCCTGGGCAGCCACCCACACAACATCTGGGTCTGTCACAGAGCTGGCGGGGACTGGGGAGTTTGAGGGCCACAGCCCCTGGTAGTTCCAGCATGCCCTGCATGAGTGCACAAGGCATGCTGGAGAGACCCTTGAACCAGGAGGCTGCTTTTCAGGCTCCCCGTCAGGGGTCTCCTCGTGAGTTGCTGCGCCGCGGAGTCACCCCGCGGCAACTCACGATCCATTAATCCCAGTTAGTGGAGTGCTCGCTCCGCTAACCTGGGCAAAGGGGCAGGCTACTTAAGCGGGCTAGCCATTTGTATGCCTTCGGGCTTGCCTGCAAGCCCAGTGGTCTGCATGAGCAGCAAAAATCGGGCTAGGAGAACCTTTCTCAGGAACAAAAAACAAGCAATGCAGCAGATATAATCCATTCCCAGGCTGGCATGTAGCAGCAGGGGCAGGCAGGATGGGCACAGACTGGCAAGGCAGAAGGCAATAGGCAAGGCATGGCATGCCATGCTAAGGTAAAGCAAAGCAAAGCTCTCTCTCTCTCTCTCTCTTCTCCCATGAGGCAGAAAGGCAGAATGGTGGCTGCTGCCTCTTTAAATCTAATTGAAAATCCCTCCTTGAACTCCCCCCACCTTTGCCCCTGGCTAATGTGGCATCAGTCAGGAGTGGCAAGAGCCAAAAGAGCCAATCCGGAACCAGGAGGGAATCGTCAGCAGATCAGCCCATGCTTTCATTCACTGATCTGAAGCTTGGCAGGGCGGGAAATTCAAATAGATGTCAAACACAAAATGGAGACTACACAGAGATTGCCACAAAATGGAGGCCCGAACAAAACCTTTGACTCCGAAATTTGGGTGATTTGTTTTGGAGCCAAATCTTTCGGGACTTGCAGATGGGTGATTTGTTTTGTGCACAAATCGCCTGAAACAGGCAGATTCAGGTACAGATCATTCTGTACCCGAAACGTTTCACATATCCCTGCTCAGAAGCTTTGCTTCTTGAAATGCTGCAGCCCCCTACCTTCTCCCATTATTGAGTGAGGCAAATTCATCACCCCCAGCATGAGGCTGGGGTGTGGTGGTATTCTTTGATTTCACCACTGGAGCCACATTTGGTTCATAAACGTGCATACTGAGTTTGAAACTGCTACATTCCAATATGTATTGTGGAAATATGTTCCAATAACAAAAGAACTTGTTAAATAGTCCTGTGAAAGATGATGCTTGATGTTGAAAAGGGTACATATGTTGGCACACCATTTAGAAACCTTGGGAGCTAATGTGTCTCATTTACCTCTTAACATTCTGTTGGTTTCAGAAGTTTTTATCTTAAAAAGGAAGACTAATAGCAATGACAGATTGTAACTATTTTTATTACTGAGAAAAATTCAAAAAATAAAAAATCAGACTGGTTCCGAGATTGACATATCTTGGGTATTGTCTATTTGGAAAAGGCTGCAAATGTTTGACTACATGGTATGGTTATAATGAGCCATATGCGGCATGTAACCTCTGTACAGTGGCATATGCTGCCTGGAACGATGTTCATCTTGAATCATAATGCTCTATATCAGTCAAGACCAGCCACATGAGAAACATGTTTTTTTTCTGATGCAAACCACATGCAGTTCTGGCAACCTCCATTATTTTCCTATTTCCAGAGATATATTAATATATGGGGGAAAATATTAACTGTATCAGTATGCTCCCCCAGACATAACGGCAAACACCTACACGCAAAAACAGAAATGCTTTATGCTGCTTTTTGGGCAAACAGCCTGGAAATTAAAGTAATGAGAGAATTTATAGAGTATTGAGTAAAGCAGAAATGAATAAATATATAGTGCCATCTCATAAACACTAGGTGCAGCAAATGCCTGAGCTGCCCATGTATAATATGTTCAGGCTGCTATAGCACCTTTCTGAAAGTATTTCTCACAGCATGTAAATATGAAGGTGCTCAGTGGGCAATGATTCAGAGTTTCCCCCTATTTTGCTGAACTCTCCCCCACCTAATATCCCAAATCTCCTATGATGACCACCCAGGGTCAAAATACACATTACATTCAATGCAATCTTTCTGTTTGTACTATAGATAAAATAATAAAAATAATTTTAAAAAACCACAAATTCTTTGAGTCTATGAAACCCTGGGGAGCCACCACTAATCACCACTGATCAGTGTAGACAATATTGAGCTAGAAGGACCAGTGGTCCATCTTAGTATATGGTAGCTTCATAATTCATGTATTCTCACAAAGCTATGCTTGGAAGTCAATGTCCTTAATCTCAGGCATGCATCGTGCTGAATGAAACACTCTCTTATTGTTAGGAACTAACCCTGGCTGTACACTTGCTGCTGTATGCTTATAACACCTGCTCAGCCCTCATGTTTGTAAATTAAAAAGCTTATTATAAGTGAATAGTCTAAGGGGGGGGCAAACCAGATATGTGCCGTGGTGTTATAAGAACAGCCCTGATGGATCAGGCACAAGGCCCATCTAGTCCAGCATCCTGTTTCACACCAGATGCCTTTGAAGAGGCCCACCAGATGCCTTTGAAGAGCCCACAGGCAAGAGATATGTGCATGCCCTCTCTCCTGATGTTGCTCCCTTGAAACTGGTATTGAGAGGCATCGTGCCTCTGAGGCTGCAGATGGCCCACAGCCACCAGACTAGTAGCCATTGATAGACCACCTGTCCTCCATGAATCTGTCTAAGCCCCTTTTAAAGCCATCCAAGCAGGTGGCCATCACCACATCCCATGAGAAGGAATTCCATAGATTAATTATGCACGCTGTGAAAAAGTACTTCTGCTCGTCAGTCCTAAATTTTCCAACCTTCAGTTTCATGGGGTGACCCCTGGTTCTAGTGTTGTGAGAGAGGGAGAAAAATTTCTCTCTGTCTACCCTCTCCTCTCCATGCATAATTTTATACACTTCGAACATGTCTCCCCTAAGTCGCCTCTTTTCCAAGGTAGAGAGCCCCAGATGCTGTAGCCTAGCCTCATAAGGAAGGTGCTGCAAGCCCCTGATCATTTTGGTTGCCCTCTTCTGCACCTTTTCCAGTTCTATAATATCCTTCTTAAGATACAGTGACTAAAGCTGTAAGCAGTACTCCAGATGCGGCCGCACCATATATTTGTATAAGGGCATTATAATATTAGCATTTTTATTTTCAGTCCCCCTCCTAATGATTCCTAGCATGGAATTGGCTTTTTTTCAAAGCTGCCATGCACTGAGATGGCACTTTCAATGAGCTGTCTACCATGACCCCAAGATCTCTCTCCTGGTCACTTACCGACAGTTCAGATCCCATCAGCATATATGTGAAGTTGGTGGGTTTTTTGCCCCACTGTGCATCACTTTACACTTGCTTACATTGAACAGTATTTGCCATTTTGTCATCCAGTCCCCCAGTTTGGAGAGATCTTTTTGGAGTTCCTCCCCATCCATTGTGGATTTCACTACCCTAAATAGTTTAGTGTCATCTCCAAATTTGTGTGACCAGTGTGTGGGGCAGAAGAAGAGGGGTGAGTTTTTACTTTGGGTTGTCCCCTTTCCCCCCCTAGTGGTTTTTAAATAGGGCCTCCTTTTGTATTTGGGTGTGGGGAGGGATATTTTCCTGTGTCTCTCTTTTTTTTACAGGTTGTTTCTGGTTTTTACAGGTTCCCCCCCTCCACATTGTGTAGTTGTGTATTATTGATTGCTTTATTTGTTTTTATTGTATTGTTGTGGGTGGAGCGGGTGGGAAGCCGGATCTTCCTCTCCCTTTTATTTTTTTCTGAGCCCCCCTGCCCCCTCCCCCCTCTCTTTCTCCTCTTTTAGCTAGCAGCACACACGCACATGCACACACACACCAAATGCAAAAACACATGCATGCCGCTGCTCTGGTGCCACCACGTGCCTGGGGCCCTGTGTGGCCTAGAGCAAAGATGTGGTGGACCAGACACAGTATGAGGCATTTCAACCCACAGGCATTGTTATTTATTTATGAATTTTTAAAGATTATTTTTGCCTCCATTGGAAAGCATTGATAGACCTTTCACCTACTGACCTAATTGCTGTATTCCTGAACTCTTGAGTTCGGTTCATAGTAATTAAGGTCATAGTACAGTGTGTTCTTCTGAATGAAAGGCTCACCAATGTGTTCAATAATTGCAGGAGACTCCGATTGCCTTGGGGTTTGGTACCCCTGGATGCCTACCACCCACCTCACTTTAGGTGCTCTACAGAGTATAATGGGCTGGTTAGAGTCCCCATTATACCCCATGTAGAACAATTAGGACTGGTTTGAACTGGGTTCGAATTCAAACTGAACTGGGCGGGGGTATTTTTGCCCACCCCCGTTTGAAGCTGGGTCGAATTTGAACCGAACTGGGCAAACCGGTTTTGTGTACATCCCTACCCATTAGTACTGCCCTTTCTCTCTTTGATGCCTCTCTTATTTTTTTCTCCAACTCCAGGTAACTCTCAGCACTTCGATCCAGAGGACGATAGCACATCCCTAGTAACACATTTCCTTTCAGTCCTCATAATGTTACCCAAAATGATTCTGTGGAGGACTCTGGTCCACCTAGGTTTTCTAGCTTATTGGAATCTATCCCTTCTTTGATATACAGTGGCACTCCTCCCTCAACCCTCCCCTCCCTGTCCCTTCTATAGTGTTTATATCCAGGAATAATTCTGTCCCACTGGTTCTTACCATTCTACCAAGTTTTTGTTACACCCACTATATCTATGTTCTCATTAGTAACCAAGTACTCCAGTTCACCACCCATCTTGGCTCGGAGGCTTCTGGCATTGGTATACAGACACCTATATGCTGGATCCCTCACCTGGTGTTGGTGTGTGCTATCCCCCTTACTATCATTTGAACTATTTGGCAAGCTGTCCTGTGTTTCCCTCTGCTCAACTCCTGGGTCTACTCTGCTGCCTTCTGGTTTATCTGAAACATGTTCACCCTCACACCTTAGGGGATTTTGCCAGCTGAAGCAGATGCCACCATGTTCCTGCGGGCAATCCCCCAGGCGTCATTTTAAAAGCTGATCTGAGACCTTCTTGATTTTTAGCACCAGCAGTCTGGTTCCATTTTGGTGCAAGTGGAGCCTGTCCCCTTTGTACAGGCTTCGCTTCCCCCAAAATGTAACCCAGTTCCTAATGAATCTAAACCCCTCCTCTCGGCACCACCGTCTCATCCACGCATTGAGACCCCTCAGCTCTGCCTGTCTCGCTGTCCCTGTGCGTGGAACAGGTAGCACATCAGAGAACACTACCCTGGGGGTCTTTGACTTCAGTATGCTACCTAGCAGCCTAAATTTGGCTTCCAGGACCTCCCGACTGCATTTCCCAACATCGTTGGTGCCAACGTGCACCACGACAGCTGACTCTTCCCCAGCACTGCCCAACAACCTACCTAGACACAGCGTGATATCCACAACCTTTGCACCAGGCAGGCAAATAACCATGCGGTCTACATGCAAGTCACAGACCCATCTCTCTCTGCCCCTAATGATCAAATCACCCACTATTAAGAGGCCCTCACCCCCTGGAGGAGTATCCTCTGTGTGAGAGAATATGGGCGCATCACTCAAGGAAGGGGTCCCTGCTAAGGGAGTGTTTCCCTCTTGCCCAGACTGATGTCCTCCTTCCCTGAGACCCTCATTCTCCATGACAGCAGAAGCGCCATCAGCATGGGAGCAGGATGCCTCTACCACATCCCTGAGTGTCTCATCCACACACCTCTCTGCCTCCCTGAGCTTCTCCAGATCAGCCACCTTGGCTTCAAGGTGTCTTGGTGCCACCTGGGCAGGGCTGAGTTTTGCTAGGCAGCAGGGCAGGATTAACACAAGTCAGAGTCCAGAGGACTGTTGCACCAGCAATAGATGGCTGAGAGTGAGGTGGCTAAGTAGGAAACAAGAGGTCTCCACACATCTCCTGGCTCTACTCAGATTTGTCCCCCTAAGCCAGATCCTGAGGCTATTCTCATGTGCAGGCAAAACCAGGCTAACAAAGCCAAGCCTAGTCCTGCCCACGTGTGAGAACCTCAGAGATAGGGCCTGATCCCAGCAGTGCCTCGGTGCAAAACCCACCAAGCCAGCCTCCCTCCTAAACAAGGTTAAATGCTCTTTTAACTCCATTTTTGTAATTGTCTGCCAGCCCCAGCTGCTTGCAGTCGGGGCTGGCAGATGACTGGGTTCCCAGCTGGCTTAAGGAAGAGGAGGGGGGAGCCCCATAATGTAGCACACGCTCTCACAGTGCATTATGGAGGTTCTGGGGATGGTGGTGGGGCGATGCCTCCCAGCACCCCGATCTCCATGCTGCCTGAGGAGGCAGCTGCACATCTGGGCTCACAATCTCCACACCCAGACTCTCAACTAGGATCATCTGTGGGGAGGTAAGCTTTTTAATGACTTCCTCTCTGTAACCATTTCTCACCAATCATGAGAAAGGGATCCCTGTCTCCTCATGAGGTGACACTTCCTCATGAGGAGACCTTTCTAAAATCCATCTGTAAGCTGCCAGGTTAGCACGTCGCCATCACTATTGTAGCTTGGCCCAGCTACATACCCGGTAGTGATGTGGGTGGTCTTGTACCTGGGACTGGATCTATGGTTTTTGGGAGACAGTCTTCCAGGTTCTCAGGAGGAAGATGGTTCTTTGGTTCTAAATCAGGGGAGTTGGCCAATCATGGGTTCCAGATCAAGCAGCTGGGGGGTTGAAAGCTCTGGATCCATCAGGTGGCTGGCCACAGTTTCTTCCTCTTTCCTCTGAGGACTCACTCCCGAGAACTCATCAGGGTTGCAGTCACAGGGTCTCTAACACCTGGATCTGAGATCAATGGGAACACCATATAAACCACCTTGAGTTTTCTAAAGGAGGAGTAGAATATAAGAATAATAAATAAACTAGATTGCAAAGCATGGCACATCTCTAGTGCTTTCTCTTGCCAAGGGAATTTACCTGCTTTGAACTCTACATTGAATTGTGTCAATAGTGCATCTAAGTATTTTCTTTTGATATTGGATTCCTGAAAAATACAACAGAATGGTCATGTTTGGATATTGTTTCTGAAGTGCATATATCTTAACTCTTTTTGTTTTCCACTGGTTGAGCATTGCCCCTTTTCTTCTTTTGTGTTGTGTTTCATGTTATTTTGCAGTAACTGTTACATGCCTACCCTGCTGCTATCATTTCAGGAGAGCCGAAGCTCCTCACAAAGCACATTTTAGAAGCAAAAACAACAGTAACAGTTCAGGTGTCTTCTGTGCTGCAATAATTGCTCCTCTCATTTGATTGATACTTTCACACACCTCATCTAAGTAGCCACTAATCGCTTAAATGTGATAATTTTGTTTGATCCTCTCATTGCAGGCTAAGGAGGCCCTATGGATGCCTTTCTTGAGGGCTCTTATCTGGTGATATCCCTGCAATAACCATCTAAAATATTTGTATTGTTGCAATTATCCATGTTCATTCCTTTAAAAGCTCCTAATTGTTGGCTCAGCAATTTCAGGACTGGGATGTTAGTCTTGTACAGGATGGTTTTAAGTTGATTTTATATGTATGCTACACTTAAGCTCCAAAGAACAGTGAAATGTGTGCCTGAAAATCGACAGTGCCTGTTTGATGGCTCAGATACATTGAGCAGGCTGCCTACATACTGAACTCCCTTAATCATGGAAGAAACATTTGAAAAAGAATAATAACTGACACTCTTGGTACTCCCACCTTTGGTGACTCAGACACATCTCCTGAGCTTGAGGAAAGACTTTTACTTGTGTGGGCCACACAGACTGATGCCAATACTTTGTCCAATGAAATTATCCTTTCAGCAATGTGAAGGATAATCTTTCAGGAAGAAGACGACAAAAATCATCTTATAGGTTTCCCACACAGGGTAACGATCAGATATAATAGCAGTGTCTTGGTGGATTTATATGAAAGGTTGCAGAAGATACTGCTTCTTCCCATATGCTTTCTTTTTCTTCTTGCTCCCCTCCCCAACACAGTTCAGTAATTAATATCACAGAATGTTTAATTCAGGTGTAACTCTGAGCTGCAGTTCCCTCTGAGTTGAGGGAAGAAGTGCCTGCTTGCTTTTAAAAGTGTTTGGTGTGGCTTGGTTGAAAGCAACATTCTGTGTCCAGTCGTATTTGGTATGCCATGCAACATGAGAAAAGCAGCAGTGTCGAGGTAGCAGGTTCTACTCTTTGGAGCTGCCTTTAGTACCTACCAGGCTGAGCTTGAAGGGGTGCATAAGCATTATGCTGATGTATAATGTGGAACCCCACATGTCTCTGAGGTCTATCAGACATTTCCTTTTAATAGCATTTAAAACCAGCTGAAGGCTCAAAAACAACAACAACAACACAACCAACCTAAACACACACCCTGTCCCCAAGTCAAAATATTCCTTCTCCTAGATACTCCACTCTATTGCCCCCACAGCAAATAAAGACATGAATCAAATGTTGGAATAAATGATTAATATGGACAATCACAACCCAGAATCACCTTTTACACAGTACCTGTAACCCACACCCTCAATGCATTATGGGTTCTCTGAAAGGGAATTGTTGTGGAAGCAGACTAGCCTAAGATTCATCTCTTGCTGCACTCAGTGGTCTATGAAAGAAGGAATCACTATATGAGTGCTGAAACTACACATTACTACTGTATATCCAGGACAAGGTTTTTTTCCAAGTTCTTTGATATTAGAAATCAGCAAGTCTGCTTAAATTAAGAGTTCTTTTCCTTTCAGATAAATACAGTAAAACATATATTTAAGCTGTTTTTAAGGAGGTCGTCTTAAATTCAGAGTCATATTTGATTCTGGTAAATAGTTGGTACAGCCCTTCTGGGATTACCATTTCAGACTGCATATACATGATCTATGTGTATGACATAGAATCTTCTTTGGAAAATACTATTATCAAAGGAACCTTTCAGGGCACACCACCAGTGGATTTGAGGATTATGCGTGAGTTTCTGGATGGTTATGCAATTAATCTTCCTTACCTTTTGGGGGGCTTTCATTTCTATCTCTTATAACATTATGATTTCTCTATTCATAACCAATTTTCTGTCTTATGTACTTCTAGTAAACTCTCTTGTCCATGAATGTCATATGTGTGAGACAGGCAAAGAGGAATGCATTGGTTAGATCCACTCTCTGTGCTAGTGAGTTTCATGGCCAAACATCCCAAGCGTCCCACCCATTCAGCACTTTTCTGCACAGGCAAGCACTTCATCCGTCTGTCTATTGATCTATCTATCTGGTGATGATTATTATTATGACGACGATGATGCTATTTACACACAGTCTACCAGATATTATTGACTGGTTTTGGTACTTTAATTATCGGGCCCTTCCTAAGGATCTAGGATAACTAAAGAAAAATTAAATATAGCATTGTCGTATTCGTGCTGTCCTGAGTAGTGTGGTCTTCTGTAGCTGATGTGTTGTAATTTTATAAATGCCCAAGGTGTCAAGATGGTGTTCAAGTTCTTTTGGTACTGCAGCAAGGGCACCAACAACTATTGGCACCACTACTGTTTTCTTTTTCCAGAGCAGCTCAGTTCCACTCTGAAGGTCCTTGTATTTAGTTTTCTCCAATTGATTTTCATTGACTCATCTGTCCCCTAGGACTGCAATATCAGTTATCAGAACCCGATTCTTCTCGATGACTGTCAGATCCAGTGTATTATGCGCCAAATGCCTATCAGTTTGTACTCTAAAATCCCAAAAGATTTTTGCCTCCTCATTTTCTGTGACCTTCTCAATCGGATGATTCCACCAATTCTTGCTTGCTAGCAATTTGTTATTCTTTCAAAAGTTACAGTGGATCCTCACAGCAACTTTATTGTGTCTTTCCTTATAATCAGTCTGCGTGATTTTCTTAAATCAACATACAAGGTGCTCAACCGTCTCATCCACTTCCTTGCATAACCAACATTTACTGTCTTTCTGGGTCTTATTGATTTTTGCTTTTATAACATTTGTTCATAGTTATTGTTCCTGGGCTGCAAAAATGAGACCTTCCGTTTCTTTCTTCATTGTCCCCTTCTTTAACCATTGCCATGTTGCTGACTTTTGATTGTATGTCATTAAAGAACTGACCGTGCAATGGTTTGTTGTGCCATTTTTCTCGTCGATTCCTCATCTGCTGTTTTTTGTATTCGTCCTTTGATTCCTTTATTTTCAACAGTCCTGTCTTACTCTTTTCCTGTAGCATTTCTTCTTGGCTTTCATTGATGTATTCCGCCAATGCTCATTTTTCTTCTTCAACAGACTGTCTGACTTACAACATTCCATGTCCGCCTTCATTTCTTGGCAGGTACAGCCTATCAACATGACTTCTCGGGTGCAGGGCATCATTGATGGTTATTATTGTCCTGGTTTTCCGATCCAGCACATCCAATTCTGCTTGTGTCCAATCAACAATACCTGCTGTATATCAAATTACAGGAATTGCCCATGTGTTGATTGCTTTGATAGTGTTACCACCATTAGGTTTGGACTTCAGTGTCTTTCTTACTCACCTGATATATTCCTTACTAACTTTGGTCTTCACTTCAGCATGCTTGATCTTGTCACTTTGGAGAATGCCCAAATAGTTATAACTTTCCTCAGGTGACAGACTCTTTATGTTGTTTCTGTTTGGCAACTCAATTCCTTCACTAGTTGTCATTTTTCCTTGATTTATTGCCAATATAGCACATTTGTCCAGTCCAAACTCCATTGTGATATCACGGCTATAAATTCTAACTGAATTGAGTAATGACTCAATTTCAGATGGTAACTTTCTGTAAAGCTTTAGATCATCCATTTAAAGAATTCTCAAGATCATCAGCTAACTGAGAGGCAAAAAGAACTTAAAGGAAAAATTGTTGAACATATGAACGTAAGAAAAGAGCATAAAAGACTGCCTGCACTGAAGCTGGTGTCCAAAAAAGATCTGGCACAAGCATTAAATGACCTGAACAAAGCTGTAGCCGAGATTAAGACTGAGACATTACAGGAAACAAACCAGCTCATGTACAATGCAGCAGCAGTGATCACACAAGAGCGTGGATATGAATTTAACAAGTCAAAGATACAACAAAAGGAAAAACCAAAATGGAAGGTTAGATTGGAAAGTAAGATCAGTAAGTTAAGGGCAGATGGCAGCAAATTGAAGGGCATGAAAGAGAAAAAGCTTAAGAATGAAAAGATCAAGGAATAAGTACCACTTGGATACCAGGAAGATAGAAGAAGCCCTTGAAATTGTGAAACAGCAAATTACAGCAATAGCAAAGAAGATCAACCGATATGATGCTCGTGTCCTGCAATACCAACAAATTTCCTTTTCTTTTCAAATCAACATTAGTTTTATCAGAGTGTCAATGGAGAAAAATTGGATAACATTGTGCAACTGGACTGGGAACATCTACTCGGGTTTTGGAGAAACATTTGGGACAACCCTGTTGCTTACAACAAGAATGCAGAATGGATAACACCCCAACTGGTTGAAAACAAAGCAAAAATGATTAAGAATTGAACACCACCAGGAATGGATGAAGTACATGACTTTCGGCTCAAACATCTGACCAGCTTACATAACATATTAGCCAAGCAATTGAATGATATACTGGAAGGTGGAGAATTTGATGAATGGATGACAACTGGCAAGACTTGTCTCCTATGAAAGACTATGAGAAAGATGCAGTACCAAGTAACTATAGGCCAATAATTTGCCTTCCAACAATGTTCAAGCTCATTATAGCAATTGTAGCTGATGTCATGCAAGACCATCTAGAAAGGAACAGTTTGTTACCAATAGAATAGAAGGGAAACTGTCGGAAAACAAGAGGCACAAAACATCAGCTTCTTATTGACGTAATGGTTTTGGAAAATTGTAAAAGGAGGAAGACAAATCCAAACATAGCTTGGATTGACTATAAGAAAGCATTTTACTAATTACCACATAACTGGATTTTAAAATGCCTGGATATGACTGGAGTGAATGATAACATTAAAAACTTTGTTTAAAAAGGCAATGAACACATGGAAGACTCATTTGCTGGTAAATGGAGAAGTGGGAGAAGTTAATATCCGGAGAGGAATATTTCAAGGAGACTCATTGTAGCCTTTACTTTTTGTAATCTCCCTAATTCTGCCATCCATTATCTTGAACAAAACAAACCATGGATATCAAATTTCAAAAACATCATCATCATCATCATCATCATCTTATTACTAATACCACAGGGAGGGCGTTTCAAAGCTTCAGGGTGGCTATAGAGAAGGCCCGACCTTGAGTTGCCACCAGATGAGTTGGTGGTAACCATAGGCAGACCTCCCTAGAAGATCTAAATAAATGGTAATGTTTGCTTATAATGAATGGGGAAGAATTCTGGTGAGTGGAAACCCTGGCCATCCACATGAGGAGTTCTTTCTAGGAGATGAACTCTCCCCACATTCATGGGGTGAATTCTTCTTGAATTAACACACAAGTCCTGAATAAGGGGAGAATCTGTGTTGTGGCTATGAAACACATCTGTGCTCCTATTTCCCCCCACCCCATGTGTTTGCTATCCACAGATAGTGAGTGCTGTAGAAGACTCTAGTCTAAAACTTATTCCTTCCTCTTTCTGTGATTTACAACACTAAACTCTGGGTTTTGGTTTGGTTTGGGTTTTTGGGGGGATGGGGGGTACATTTTAGTGTATAACTCTGGACTATTCCTACTTCCAAGCATGCTGCTAAAGCCTTCTCTTCCCTAGATATTTTATGTTCCATTGTTGATTTCATTTCCCTTACAATGTTAAGTTACTTTAGAGTGTTGATAGGATGATCTGTTTGAAATGGTTTATGCATCTCATTATAGAATAACAGTTTCTTTTTAAAGGAGTGTGGTTTGTGAAAGCTACTTTGTGCTTTTAAAAATACTATTAGTTAATAAAGGCTTTCATTTTCACTAATCATGGTTTTTCTCTGACCACAAGAGCTATTGCGGTGTAGTGGCTAAGAGAATAAGCCAGAGTTCACAGTTTGAAACATACACATCTTAGGCATGAAATCACTAGGTTGGCTTAGGCCAGAACTAAACGTAATGGAAGCTGCATGGCTATTTCTGCAGCCCTGTGAGTAGTATTACAAGATGTGTGACATGACACCACTGTAAATTACAAAAAGGCTGCTGAAAACAAAAATGGCCACCTCACATGCTCAAATGGCCTCTGCAAGACCCAAGTCTAGATTTTTCCCTGATCTAGGGAGTCAGAAGAATGCAAAGTTGTTGGCAGGGGACCCGAGCATTTAAAAAACAGATATAAATGGCACAAAAATAAGTGGACAAAACATCCCTTAAAAAGACAATATTGGTTTAATACCTTGTAAGCTGGCAAAACTGAAGGGTGGGGTGGGGTGAGAGGCAGGGAATAAAATAGAAATATTTACTCGCATGCTGTTTAATTCTCTATACAGAGCTCTATCTTTATCTGAATATTTGTCAAGCAATCTGAATATAAGGTTGTAGGTGTTCAAACTTGGAAAGTGCCTGCCTTTAACTTGTATGGTGCTTAAAACAAAACACCTGAACATCACACTGTTTTGCTGTTCTGTGGCTAGTTGCAACTTCCACCTTCTTCCTGATCAGGCTGCTGGATCCAAGCCTATTGTAAGCTGCTGGATAATTTCAGATTGTTTGGAGCCCCTAGGATTTCCCATTGCAGCCATCTCCCTTTAAGGTAAAAGCTGGGCAGAAAAAACCCATCCCTGAATTTCTTGAAGACAGCAACCTGTAGTGAGGTGTGCTGAGGTGGCAGAGCATTTGCTAAAGAGAGCTTTCACTGCTTAGCTCTATGGAGGCATGCCCAGCACATGGATGTGCAGCATTTCCTTGGGAAGGCAACTGGCACATATGTGCCACATGTGTGGTTGTATGCATGTGTGTGTTGCTTACAACCGGTTTCTCCTGAAAATGTCTAAACTTGTATTTTTGAGCTGATATTATGGTAAAGTCATCTGAAAGATGGGTGTCAGATGTCTGGACAGGGGCACAATTTAAGTGCTTGCCCTAGGCGCCATTTTCCCTAGATACGCCTCTGTTCAGCATCTTCCTATATCGCTGCCAGAGGCGTATCTAGGGAAAATAGCGCCTAGGGCAAGCACTGAAATTTTGCCCCCTGTCCAAACTTCTGACACCCATCTTTCAGATAACTTTACCATAATATCAGCTGAAAAAGTCAAGCTCGTTCATCTTTTAATATTTCAAAAAATATTTAGCAGTGGACGTAGCCAGACCAAAAAATGCTGGAAAACTACAAATTTCAGTATGCTGGGGCTCATGAAATACCCAAATACTATGTGGAGGTGTACTTGGAAAACTAAACAGAAGTGCCTGTCTAATTCTCTACTATGCATTGTAGCATCACTATTACATAAGTGTTAAAAATAAATGGAGAATTTGACTTTTCCCAAATACTCTGAAAATCATTAAAGGATATGCAGGGTAAACTGTGTCACTGCTTGGAATATATTCTAGACTTTCAGAAAGACAGTTAAAATGAAAGAAAGAAAGCAAGAAATTCCCAGTGGGCCTTAATACTAAGGATTTCACACTGATTCAAAGACAAACTCACCATTAATAGCCATATTATTAAGACATCACATTTAACTCACTCATCACAAGAAGCAAAGTAAGAACAAATGAATACAATCCTAGCTCATAAGCTTCAGCTCAGTATTCACAAGTCCTGATTCTCTGTACATAGTGCCAAACTGAATATGTGTACAGTGACTTATATTATATTAAATCAAAAATATATATACCTGTAGCCCCTTCTGGGGGCTTCCTAAAGGCTGTGGGGAGGGTCTGCAAAGGTTCCCCCTCCCCCTGCTGGCCTCTAGGGTCTTGCAGGGACCATTTGAGCATGTGTGGTGGCCATTTTTTAAAATAGTTTTTTTTTAAAAAAATGGCCGCTGAAAACAAAATGGCTGCCGCACATGCTCAAATGGCCTCTATGAGGCCTGGCATGGCTTGGGGCCTCACAGCGGCCATTTGAGCATGCACGGTGGCCAATTTGGTTTTGGCAGCCATTTTCTTAAAATTTTAATTTTTAAAAATGGTGCCCCCCTTCAAGTGGCGCCCGGGGCACGTGCCCTGCATGCCCTACCCTAGATACGCCCCTGATCACTGCTGCCCGATATAGTGCCAGCAGGGATTTGAACCGGCAACCTTCTGCTTGTTAGTCAAGCATTTCCCCGCTGCACCACTTAAGGTGACCACACATCTACAGTAGGAGGATAATAATACTGAACTTCTGTACAGGGTTGCTGTAAGTCCATAACCATGACTGGTCATTAGTTAGGGGCCATATTTTCAACTGAGCAAGAGCTGAAGGGCCAGCAGCATTAGCTCCATCCACCTGATCCCACATGAGGCAAGAAGCAGGCAAGAGAATCCTTAAGTCCCTCTCCCACAGTGTGAGGGAGACACTTTGGAACAGCCTTTTCTTTAGTCACCTCAGCAGCTAACTAGCATCTCTTGGCTGCTGTATAGGAATGAACAGCTGTAATGTCTGCCGAAACCTCTCTTGCCATTTAAGCCGAGGGCAGCAGGGAGCTCTTTGCTTCAGTTTGGGCAAAAATAGAGGAGGTCTATAGGGAGGGGGTCTTGGGATCAGGGGCTCTGCTGGGGATCAGATGAGCAACCTTTGGGACTAGATTCCAAAGCTCCAGGTGCCTAGCACTACTGTAAAGATTAATAAGATAGTGGGGCTATTCTGACGACCAGCAAAAATCGAGCTAGCCTCTGCTAGCCCGATTTATGCTGATCATTAGAACCACCGGGCTCACAGCTGAGCCCGGTGGTTCTGGAGTGGCTAACTTGCTCTGGAACCCTTGGTAAATAGCAGGTTTGCGGAGCGAGTGCTCCGCAAACCTGCTTTTTACAATCGTGAGTAGCCACAGCGTGCCGTCGCGCTGCGCCTTCTCATGAGTAGACCCCCAGCCAGGAGGCAAAAAGCCGCCTCCCAGCTCGGGGGTTTCCCCAGTATGCCCTGTGCACTCACGCAGGGCATACTGGGGCTTGCGGGGGCCGCACGGCCCCCTAGTTCCCCAGCCCCTGCCGGCTCCGTCTCAGAGCCGGCAATTCTGTGGGCGGCCGATCCGGCCGCCCAGGGCTCCCTCTCCTCTTGTGAGCGGGGAGAGCGGGCTTACCCCACTCTCCCCGCTCACCCGAAGAAACTGGGTCTCACGGATCGTGAGACCTGGCTCAGTGTATGAGGTAAGATAAGCCCAATTCCGACATTATGCTGTACGAATGTACAGATGTTTGTACACTCATACATGTGTTTGTGTGAATGGCTGTACCTGTGTTCATTTTAAAAGTGAACCTGGATACAGGCCCTTCAAATGCATGGTACAGATAGGATGTGTATTTCTGTACAACATAACATGTGAATTATTGTACCTCTGTACAGATCTGTACCTGTGTACACTGTACACTCATTGTACAAGTGTTGAACCTAACGTGTGAATGGGCTTATTGAGTACCCAGAAGTAGTATATAAAGGATAAGCAGTAGCGAGTGATAATCACAGTTGTCATCATCCAGCTTCAGAACATCCCTCTGTGCTCTAGGGTTTGTGTAAGGAACAGTAAACTAACGTTTTAAAATTACTGCTATAGTTGGGATCAAAGATTAATGTATATACTTGTAACTCTGAAACGAGGGATCACATTTCTTAATACCCCATGACAGAAACAGGGAGATCTTTTGTTCTCTTCATAGGTTACTGCCCCATCAAACTGAATGCATTATATTTTAAAGTGTGAAAGCAGCACCCAGAGGCCCCATCTAAGAGCCTGAACCCTACTAAAGGGGCACTGAATGAACTCATCCTTCATACACTGAGCTTTCCAAACGTGAGAAGAAAATACTCTTGACATGGATTACAGAGCTCTGCTTAGGACGAAGAATGTTGTTTCAAGTAGCACAAATAAAGGCAAGAAAGAGCTACCCCAAGGAGAAAAATACACCCTCTTCTTGAAGTTGGGCAGTGGAAGAAATGAAGGCTGGGGTCAGGGAGGGGACTATGGCTGCCAGGTGCCTGGCTGGTAATTATATGTATTAGTAATTAAAAGGAAACATTTAATAAGCTCTGATGTAAACCCACGTCTAATTGACATGTTCACACTACCTTACCCAGGACTCTCTCAAAAGTCAATTCCCACTTTTATGCTGTTGCTAAATCACTGGGCGATGTTGATTTAACCTCCTCTGATATTTGATATAAATATGGACAAGAGAGAACATAACCAGAAACAGCAGCAATCTGTCTCCGCTCAGTCTTCTGCTAATATAGTTAGGACTTCTGTAACTGACTTGTGTGAGTGATGATTTTATAGCTGGCCCTATCTGCCAGCGACCCAACTGCAATGAAATTGCCTCCTTCCTCTTGAGAGGCACAAAATTTAACTTGCATCCATCAAAGGAGCTGCCTGTAGAGAGGGCAGGAGCAGTGAGCCATTTAGAACTGGGGGTGGGGGGGATCTGTGCACAATTTGAGTTTCCTGTAATTTAAATCCATTATGCTTGCAGCAGCTAAAAAATATGGCATTTGTTAATTAAATTTATAGGCCTTTAAAAACAGGCAACATGTTTATCATAATTTAGAGAATAAAAATATTCTCTTGGCTCACTGTTGTAAATCCCAACAAAGGCCTGTAACTGAGTCTGCTCCTACAATAAAGGAGTAACGGGATTTAATCTAGGGTACACTAGGTGTTAAATGAAATGTGCAGGTGCCACCAAAAACGGCAGCCTTTTGTCAGGTTTCTTCTCCATGTATTCAACATATAATGCCCTAAAGCCATTAAACTGTTTCATTTTCCTGTCCTCACCATTGGCAGCCAATGATATAGTGCAGGAACAGAGAAATACATAATATAATAGCCACATTCAGGCATTATACAATGGAGGCTGTACTCTGAGAGTGGGAGGTTCCTTCCTGTACCTGAGCCTCCCACTCATGGAAGCACCCTCCATCATGATTACAGCCTTCCCTTCTTCAGATAAAGGATGAAAGCATGACAGACCTGCCCAGCAGGGGAGAGTGACTGATGCTCTAGGGAAGATTTCCTCCTCTTTTCAGAGGCTAAATGCAAGTACAGCCTCCATTATAGAATGCCTGAATGAGGCTAATGACATCTGGACATGAGCTAAATTGTATTACATGTACATAGAAGGGAGCCCCCACAACTCCTTCATCAGTATTTTAGCCATCCTTGCTTGCTAAGCCAGCCATGTTGAATGTAAATCATAAAAGCATCCCTATCTGTTTAGATCTTCAGGGAGTGCCTGCTCCAAATATCATCTTCCAAAGAGAGAACCACTGCCGGAATTAGCAGGACCCCCAATCATTCATGGCCCCCAATCAGTGGCATAGCCACCGTAGAATGGGGGTGACAAATGTCCCTGGACCACTGGGGCCCAGGGGCCACCCCAGGCCTGTTGGGCACCCCCTTGCTCCCCAGGGCACCCACCCAGTCAGCAAAGTGCTTGCTGGCAGGGAGGGCAATGGGATTTGACACAGGATCTGTGGCCAGGATCGAAGCATGGCTGCATCACTCATAACCTGCCGAAAGTCCCAGGTTCAATCCCTGGCATTTCCTGTTTAAATAATCTCAGCTGCCGAGATCAAGAAAGCCCTCCCCTTGAGACCACAGAGAGCTGCTCCCAGCTGGAGTAGAGGGCACTGGGCTATGTGGACCAATAGCCTGATTCAGGCTATTATTGATTCAGGCTATTGTTCTCAAAACCACAGGGAGCATAGTTAAAGAGTTAACTGTGATCGCTGAGCCCTGTGTGATCCAATCCTTGCTTGATCAAGATCACTCAGAATTTCTGAGTTCTCACATCACGCTCCGCAGGAGCGTGTGGATCACAGCAATCATGGTTAACTCTTTAACTTTACTCCCCATAGTCATGAGAATGAGGCCTCAGTGTAAAGCAACTTTATAAGTAATCCTCCCCAAACTGATTTTTTATAATGTAAAGTTGCAAAAGCCCTGGAAGTTTTTCGTACTCATCTTTTAGTTCACACCTCCTCTGGAATGGAGATGTGTGTTCACATATCGGCCAGATTTACCCCGAAATCCCTAGGAGCTATCAAGGAGCACTTCACACACAATTCAGGTTTTTTCATTGTGCATTAGAGTGTATCCTGATTTATATTTGGAGTTAAAGAAATCAACTTTTTGCATTGGTCTTTTTGGGCAAATTTGAACTCGCAGTAAAACCTCACAGCAAGCCCATGGTAAAGCCTGCTGTCTGGGAAAGCTCCTGCTAGAGCAGATCAAAGGCTGATCTAGCCCAGTATTCTACTTCCGATAGTGGCCAACCGGATGCCTTTGAGAAGTCCACCTACAAGAGATGAAATCATACTTCCTCTCCAGCCATGGCTCCCCTGCAACTGGCTTCAGAGGTAAACTTCCACTGGAGCTCAAATGCTGATTGGGAGTTTCTAATGTGTGGGTATTTGGGGTGCACTCAGTCAGTGAGCCCCCTACATACAAAACCCCCTTGAATTGTCTTAAGGGCCTAAATGCTTCTGCTACAACTGCTGCTTGTATGTTGCATGATAATATTGCTGCAAAGGCAATTGGCAATTGGAAGTAGCCATGATTAGCCAGCTTTTTGATGGATAGCCTTTGTCAAACCTGAGGGATAAAAACCCATACTAGACCTATTATAATTGTATATTTATCAAAAGAAGAAAAAGTAATTGCATCTTTCTGACAGCTATCCACCTTGAATATTAGTCACCCTCAGAGAATTGTGCAAGACCAGTTTGTCTTAAAATGAATGAATCTTGAGAGGATTCCAGGTATTTTGCAACTACATCATAAATTCCATTCAGTTCTTTACATGCACCTCACACACAATCTTCTGCAGGAGGAAAAAGTAATGAAATGATTCCCCACCCCATTCCATTTGCTTCTTTCCTTAGTGCTGCATAATTTCATTACACAATTATGCATGTGCAACATGTGTCTCCACAATGTATTTTACAAAGAAAAATTACAAAGTTATAACTAAAGTGGAAATCAGAAACAATGCAGGACTCCACTTCACAAAAACCATGAGCTGATAATCTTTTATAGACAGCTTGCCATGGAACCAGCTTGGAAGTGTTACTTACAACTAGTGCTGCAGCAAATTGTTTGTGTTGTTAAATTTCAAAAGGCATGCAAAGGTTCTACCTTCCACTGTTTTGTAATTTGTTTTACCAACTGCCAGGGGCTAGGAAAGACAGCCTCCCCACCCACACACCAACATGACCCTAATTATATTATATCTTTCTGTGGATTTTAATTATAAGCCACTTTGGGAGCCAGTCTTGGCAGCAAAAACAGGGAATAAATGGCCAAATTCAGACGTAACATGAAACTGGAGTTAAAAGGGGCAGAGGTTGTCACTCCATTACATCCAAATTTGTGCAACTGCAGTTTTGAGGCCAAAGTGACCTGTAGTTTGCCTCACCAAACTCCAATTTGAACTAGTTTGTGAAGTTTGCCATCAAGACTTCTGGTTTGGCCACTGAAGCATTATGTCTACGCCTGGATGCCACCACAACCATGGTTTCATTCTGTTTTTGAAACCATGATCATAGAGATGGTGGAGCAGTCCCATGTGTGAGTGTACTCGCTCCATGCCTCTGGCACTCGTCACTGGCCACCTCACTGAGCACCAGCCCCTCTCCTCCTGTTACCCATCCAGCAATGTAGCAGCCCAGCAACAGGGACACCACCATGTCCCATCAAAAGCTTGTCAGCCTGCCAAGAGGCAAAGTCACACAGGAGCATCCCTCCCTTCCCACTCTGTCCCTTGCTCCCCCCTCCTGGCAAGCAGTAAGGGCCTGGTGACAGGGCAGGGGGAATGTGCTTTGCTCTCCAAAAAGGAAGTGATAAAGATATATGTTCACAAGCATATACAGTTGCGGTAGCAACATAAACAGGGCAACCCCATTAGATTGCTGGGGTGGTAACATATGGCAGGGCGGTGATGCCTGGGGTCAGGATTAAAAGGCAGCTCTCCAAGTATAAAGCAACCCTGAGAATAAAGTATGTTCAAAAACACAAACACTCCAGGTGGCAACATAAGCAGGGCACCCCATCACAATGCCAGAACGGGGACATGTGGCTGTGGAGGGGTGGGTGGGTACCTGGGGTTGGGTGTAAAAGGCAGCCCCAACCAGGGATTCTTGAGCAGCCAATTTCTAACTTTTTCACAAAAAGGTAGGGGAAGAGGGGGCAGCCCCTTTTCCTTTGGGGACTTTGTGCTTCCTAGGCTTTCCCATGAGAAGGGCCAGGCAGAAGAATCAGCAAAAGAATCCAGTGAAAGGAGTGATTCCTCATATGCGATGAGGATGGATGCTGACCCAGGGCAGACCATGCACCCTCAAGAGCGTGCCAGGCCATGGGGATGCCCTCTCACAACTCATGAGAAGAAATGTCTGCAGCAACAAGGGTGTGTGCCACAATCTCTAATAATGTGTGACAGCAAAACAATCCATTCTCCCATGGACAGCTTGTTCATGAAAGTGTCAAGCCATGGGGGCTCTATATCGAGTGGGGATGTGCAAACTGGTTCGGGGGTTTGGGTTAGAACCAACCCCCCCACCCCCGGTCCGGCTGGATTGAACCGAATCCCCCCTCCCCAGTGCATGAATTGTTTTTTAAAATATTTTTTCACTTGTAGCCCCTTTGGGGTGCTTCCTAAAGGCTGTGTGTGTGTGTGTGTGTGTGTGTGTCTGCAAAGGTTCACCCTCCCCCAGCTGTCCTCTTAATTCACCGCTGCAACTCATCCCGGGCTGATTTTTGGGCCCATTCGGGCCTGCAAAGATTGGCTCAGTGGCCATTTTGGAGGCTGCTGTGCATGCTCAAATGGCCTCTGCAAGGCCTGGCAAGGCCTAGGGCATCACAGGGACCATTTGAGCATGTGCAGTGGCCATTTTTAATTTTTTTTTTTAAAAAAAATGGCTGCTGAAAACAAAATGGCCACCATGCATGCTCAAAAGGCCTCTGTGAGGCCTGGCATGGCCCAGGGCCTCACAGAGGCTAATTGAGCATGTGCAATGGCCATTTTGTTTTTGGAGGCCATTTTTTTTTAAAAAAACATATTTTTAAAATGGCCGCTGTGCATGCTCAAATGGTTTCTACAAGGCCCTAGACCTTGCCAGGCCTTGCAGAGGCCATTTGAGCATGCACGACAGCTTCCAAAATGGCTGCCGCACTGATCTTTGCAGGCCCAAAGAGGCCCGAAAATAAGCCTGGGACGGGCTGTGCCAGTGAATTAAGAGGCCAGCAGGCAAGGGGAAAGCTTTGCAGACCCTCCGCGGCCTCTAAGAAGCCTCACAAAGGGGCTACAGGTGATTTTTTGATTTTTTTAAAAAATCACGAACCCCCCCAGACCAAACTGAACTGTGGGGGTTCAGGGGGTGCCAGACCAAACTGGCCCGGTCAGGTTCAGGTGCAGTTCCTACTCAAACCAAAACGGGCCAGCCAGTTCCATGCACACCCCTAATATCGAGCCAGGTTGCTCTATGGAGGAAAGCCGTGGGTATGGGTACCCTGGCAACTTCTCTCCTTGTCTTGGCAACTGCTGCCAAGTAGCAGTCAAAGCATGCCCCCATCTGCCCATGTGGACATGTGTGTCCTTTCTTGTGCCCTGAAACAGCAACCCCACTATCTTGGAGTCACTGGAAATTGGGCCTCCCCTCTTTTGCAAGTCCCCAAACCGGCAGATCTTCATACGATGCAACACTCAGAGCCAAGCCTCTTGACTTGGTAAGGTGAAACGTTCGTAAGGCTCCAGTGCTGCTGAGACATCTAATAGATGGGTGCTGTGTAGTGCTCCCCTGAAACGTAGCTTATTGGCAAGATTCTATGTGTCCATGTAACACCAGCACCTTCAATTACACCCAGAAACACACTGGTAAGCAGTGCAGTTGGTGCAATATACTCAAAGGGCCTTGCATTAGTCAAGGCTAATTTGTCAACAGTTTTCGTGACCAGGAGAACTTCCATGTTGCCTGGATTTAATGTTTGTTCTCATCCATTCCCTCTCCACTTCCAAACACTGATTTAGGTCAGCAATCACATCTCCAGCGGGAGAAAGCACAGATCTAAAAGGCTCCACATACTGATGACATTCAGCACCAGATCCCCAGTGTCAGGATGCCATGTTACCTGGTCACTTGGGTGGCCCTGTGGAGGCTGGAGAAGGGCGTGGCATCCCTCCTCTGAGGCTTTCATTCCCTTTAGGCAGCAGTGGGGATGAGAAGGTCCCAGGCTGGTCGGATCTCAGTGAGGTTGAGAGAACAAGGCAGGGAGAGCTGCAGGAAACCACTCTAGGGAGACAGCTAGGTTGGGTGTGGCAGGAAACAGGAAGCAAGGTCAGGAAGGGGGTGGATCTGAAAGTAGGCTTTAAGCCCTGTCAGCTCTGCACTGGAGTATTTAAAGATAAAGCAGCTGATGATGAGGAGCGGCTTCTGAGTATGGGAGCGAGGAGTGGGAACTGGCTGAATGCAGCAGGGCAGGAGGAGGACTCAAGTGACAAGCTATCCTCCTCCCGCTGTCTGTTCCTGAAGATGACCTTTTTGGGGTTGCTCCAGTCATTCTGGAGTTTAAGAAGGGCTAGGAGCCCCCCTTGTTCCCTGGGAGTCTGACACCCAGATTACCCCCAGTGGTTTCAAGTAGATGTTAAAAAGCACTGGGGACGGAATGAAACCCTGTGGGATGACATAGGCCAACAAGCAAGGCATTCCCACAGGTATCTCCCAGCACCACCTTCTGTGACACTCCTCCTCTTGCTCTGCCTTTCCAAAAGACAGCCGGCAGCAGGAATGGCACGGCATCACTGTCACCACAAGGTAGGGTAGGGACAGCCAGGCTAATAGATAGTGATGAGATGGCTAGAGGCAACGGGTCAGTAGTCTACCTTTGCCAATCTACCATCTGAGGTGGCCATCAGCACTTCTCATAATCAGGCTGCCACTATACTTCCTCATGCAAGTCATTTATTAAAATGTTGAACCACACAGGTCCCCTGACAGAAACCTATGGCGCTCTTTTCGATACCTCCTTCGAGGTTGTTGTGGTGCCATTAATAAGTACTCACTGGGTATGGTTGTTCAGAGAGCTGTGAATCCATCTACAATAGTATCATATTTTACCATCTTGTGAGCAGGGAAATCATATCATATAAAACTTTGTCAAATGCTTGGCTGAAATCAAGATACACTATGCATTCCCATGACCTACTAAACTAGTAATTCTACCAAAGAAGAAGATCTAACAGTAATGTTAGACATGTTTCTTTGCAAACCCATGCTGGCTCGTAGTAATCACCACTTTATTTTCCAAGTGATCACAGACCAACAGCTTAATAATCCATTTTTAGATTCTTGCCAGGCATCAGCATCAAGCTGACCAGGCTGTGGTTTTTCAGGTCCTCCTCCCCCCACTCCTTTTCACTTCCTTTGCTGTTGCCACAAAGTTTTACTAGTATGGATAGACACACTTTGAAATATTTCTTTGAAGAAATCAGGATGGTTAAGGGAGGAGGGCTGATGAGGACCAACTATTGTTTACACCCTGCAGGAAGTTAATAAACACATTTCTGGCATCTAAAGCATAATTATAAAAAGATCAAAATTTACTGGCTACAAAATGCTAGACTCAATATTACAATTAAAACTAATTGTTGTTAAAGCCTGCAATGCCAGCAAATATTTCTGTGATAAATAATCCTGTGCAGTGAAGTTTGCCAAAGCCTCTTGCTCTGTTTCATTTAGAATGGTATAGAATCTATAATAATTGGCTGTTCATAGTTGTATCTGGCACCCAGTCTTCAATCAGCCTTATCGTGCTATTGCTATTCTTCTCTTGCCCTGCATATCCTATCAAATTCATAATCTTTGCACACAAAAAATATCACCAGATACAGATAGAGTTTTTCATACAGCATGAGATTGTATACTATATCAGTAGCCATGCCAATGAGACCAAATGTTCCTCCATGTTTGTTTGAGCAATCAGTTAAGAAAATTGTTGCAATATATTATGTGCCTTTTCACAAATATGTCTTATGTACTAAAATGGATTGAGGCAAGACATGTGGATGTACAAATCTATTATTATAAAAAGATCCTTCTTCCTGTAAATTACTTTTCATAATAAGGTTGTGTATTATTGCATAGCAATGTAGCCCACTGTCATAGCAGCCCCAGGCATCTCATGCTTGCTTAAAATACTGTCTTACAGATTTTTAATTTTATGAATGATGATGAGCATATTTTAACATACATGTGAGTTCTGTGGCACTGGGAAGATTTAATACTTGGTTCATAGAAGAGCACCTTCAGATAGAACCTCGATTTCCCTAGACTTTGCAAATCCTTACTTCCAAGTACATTCAGCTTCTTAAATCTGGGAGAGAAGGCAAGAATTGGCCACCTATAAGGGTTGTCCCATAGTGGTAAAAGGACCACTGTTCCACACACCAAATATCAAGTTTATTAAGCTGATGCATGGTGACCAAGGGAAAAGGAAGAGTCTAACTTCAGTATAGGGAAAGGGAATTGCTCTGTATTTGCAGAATGAGATGGAGGCAAAGTCCATGGTCCAGGCTTCACCCTCAGGCAATTGTTATCAGTAACCAATGCAGGCTATTAACAGCGTTGGTCTGCACCCCAAACTCCTCCAAATTCCAGCAATCCTCTCCAGGCATCCATCTTCTCCACAAAAAATGTCAATAATGATTAATATGTATATAACACTTCTCAACAAAAGTTCCCAAAGCAGTTTAGATAGATAGATAGATAGATAGATAGATAGATAGATAGATAGATAGATAGATACAAACAAACAAACAAACAAAATGAATGCTACAAACACCATCTTAGCTATGAGGAACATGGTTAACTTCCTTCAGCAGGACAAGGAGGATGAGAAAGTGGTGGTAGCAGCAGGGAGTGGACAGGTGAGAAAGTAGGGTTGAGGGGAAAATTTATATACGATTTCCATTTCAAATATCAATTCAAGTACAATGCCAGCCTTTCAGCTGAATGAAGAATATGTTGAGTACTAGCACCACCAGATAACTTGGATCCATGCTGTTATCAGATCAATGTTGGGGAGGCCAATACAACCTTCTTGACACTATCATAGGGTCACTGTTGGTCCTTTATACTATTGGTATCGATATTGGGTTAGTGTTGACCCAATATTTTACCAATAATCCTTAGATAGATAGATACTTTATTTACAGCCGATGGCCAAAATATCAATAATCCTTATTGGAAGTTGGCTTGGAGAGAAAGTATCTCCAAGTCAGTTCCAGGCTGCACCCCTCAAATTGGGGCTGTGGTGGTGACAAGGTAACCCACGTGGGCCAGTGGTTGCTCTCTTGTAGGTTACCTTGGCCTCTCCATCCCCCAGTTTTGGGGGTGCAGTCCTTAAAGTCCAGGCCTCCTGACCTGGATTTTAAGCTCTGTGCTTTGGGGATGGTTTTTAATAGCAATAGCACTTACATTTATATACCGCTCTATAGCTGAAAGCTCTCTAAGCGGTTTACAATGATTTAGCATATTGCCCCCCAACATTCTGGGTACTCATTTTACCGACCTCGGAAGGACTGAAGGCTGAGTCAACCTTGAGCCCCTTGGTCAGGATCGAACTTGCAACCTTCTGGTTACAGGGCGGCAGTTTTTTACCACTGCGCCACCAGGGGCTCATTCTGCAAATTTAAGGATTTCACTCCCAAAAATGGAGGGTGGGAACAACAGTAATCCCCTAGGAAGCAATCACTGGCCCAGTGGGTGCTTCCTGGGGGGTTCCCTTAGTACCACCCCCCAATTTGGGGGGTTCAGTCCTTAAAAACCAGTCTGAAAGTCTCTCCAAGCTACAGGGCTGGTTTTGTATCAATATTACTATGGCACTCGTTTGCCACTGAGAGAAAAGACAAATGTGATATAAACGAGGATACTCAGTAGGGCTATGCAATTGTATCAGTCTGATGAGAACATCGGACTGAAGTACCCACCAATGGGCATTACTGAAAGGACAGCAGGGATTTTAGTTGGAATTCTGACTATTGGGGCTTCCTGCTATTGTATCGGAAATCATTTCAATAATGCCAAGTGGTGGAGACTTCGGTCTGATAGTCTCGTTGGATTGATGTGATTGCACAGCCCTATTGTGCAATATAAAGAAGTATTACATCTGTATTTTCTCTCACTGGCAAACCCACACATGCTTCTGTGTAATTTGTTAAATGGCCATAAAAAGATGATGGAGGAATAAATCATTTGTGGATTTTGGCCTTGCGTATCATATTACTATGGGTCTGAACAAATGATACATTAGCCTAAGAAGTGAATGCATGTAACTCCTCTCCACCTTTGCAACACACCATCCTGGCCTTTGGCCATCCCTGCAAGCACAAGGATGAAATATCCTTGCTTTGCAGTCGTTCCGCTCCTACCTCTCAGACAGATTCCAGATGGTGTCTGTTGGAGACTGTTGTTCTTCAAAATCTGAACTTTTGTATGGTGTCCGTCAGGTGTCCATATTGTCTCCAGTGTTGTTTAAAATCTATGTGAAACCGTCAGGAGAAACCAATAGGAGATTTGATGCAGGATGTTATCAGTATGCTGATGACACCCAAATTTCTCTATTTCTCCATGTCAGCATCATCAGGAGAAAGCATAACCTCCCTGAACTCAGACTGGGGAGACCCGAGTTCAAATCCCCATTCAGCCATGATACTTGCTGAGTGACTCTGAGCCAGTCACTTCTCTCTCAGCCTAACCTACTTCACAGGGTTGTTGTGAGGAGAAACTTAAGTATGTAGTACACCGCTCTGGGCTCCTTGGAGGAAGAGCGGGATATAAATGTAAGAAATAAATAAATAAGAAATAAATAAGACAGGGATAATTCGGGAGATGGGTTTGATTTGCATGTTTTGATCTCCCCAGATAATTGGGGAGATGGGTCTGATCTGCCTGTTCTGGATGGGGTCACACTTCCCTAGAAAGAACAGGTACACTGTCGGGTAGTGCTTCTGGATTCAAGCCGCTTGCTGGTGGCTCCGATTGAGGTGGTCGCCAGAGGTGCTTTTTATCTGCTTCGGCTGATAGGCCAATTGAGATAAATGACCTCAGAACAGTGGTACATCTGCTGGCAACCTCCAGACTTGACTACTGCAATGCGCTTTATGTGGGGCTACCTGTGTATGTAGTTTTGAAATTGCAGATGGTCCAGAATGTTGCAGCCAAATTGGACTCTGAGTCATCTCGGAGAGACCATATTACTCTGTATTGAAAGAGCTACACTGGCTACTGATAAGTTTCTGGGCAAAATACAAGGTGATGGTTATAACCCAGCAGCGTAGGGAAGCTGGCAGCAGCCCATGTGTGGCCACCATGGCTGCCTGCCCCCCCCACCCCCCATGTCTGACATCAGACACATGGGTCTGGCTAGTCATGCTCCTGCATCTGACATCAGATGTGGGGGCCTGTCTGGGGCTGCGCTCGCAGCCCCTGATTGGTGGCAGCCCTGGTTCTTTGAATCCGTTCGCCCAATGGTGGCTCCGCCCATTCTAACCTATAAAGCCCTAAACAGCTTGGGCCCAGCTCGGTTTTGCACACGCATGCGAACCACCAGGATTGGGCCCGATCCCAGCAGCATCATGGCAGCAAACCTGCCTACAAAGCCTCCCTTGAAAACGAGATTAAGGGAGTGAGCGCTCCCTTAATCTTGTTTTCCGGATCATCTGTCAGCCACAGCTGCAAGCAGCCATGCCTAGCAGACCCATTGGGGGGGGATCCCAATAATGCACCATGCACTTGTGTGGTGAATTATTGGAGCTCCAGGGGTGGGGAGGCATGTAGCAGTATGTACTAGCGCTCTGACCCTTGGAGCTGCCGGCAGAGGTGTAACTAGGGAAAATAGCGCCTAGGGCAAGCACTGAAATTGCACCCCTGTCCAGACAGGAATGATGGGACTTGTAGTCAACAATATCTGGAAATCCTTGTTAAAAGGAACACTGTACCATCTAGACATGGTTGTTGATCAAAACCTGAAAACATGAGCCATCTCTGTAAAAGACTTAGAACAGCAGTCAGGAGTTATGCGAGGATTCCAAGTGTCATTTTCTCTGTCTCATCTCATGCTTTTAAAAAAAACATGATTTTGTCCTAGAGGATCACCTGCCCAAATAGCCACTAGCAAAATAGGGGAAGAAGAAGGTGGTGGTGGTGGTGGTGGGTGTCTATAAACCAGTGAATGATTCCTGCCAGCCTTTGTCTTACGATGACTGTTGGCTCATGATGGGGTATATGTGCATTCACCACACCAATGCTTACTTTGACACCAAGAGGGAGGAGGATACATTAGTTTGCCACACTAGACAGAGGCATTTGCAACAGGAGCAGACAGCCAAGTTCGGGCAGGGCCAAAACCAGCCCCTGCCAGACTAAGAAATCATTGTAATTTGCCCCTTCCTGTCACAAGCAGTGTGCTGTTCTTTTATTATTGACTCCAACTCTCAAATATCCCAGTCATGGATGGAAAATTCAGTCAATTTACAAGAGACACATTTTCTACATGGAAGTTTCTTCTGTGCAGGTGTTGTGCAGAAACCCATGTGTAGTGACCGCCAGGGGCATAGCAAGGTTGGAATGGGCCAAGATGAGATTTTAAAATGGGCCCCCAGCCCCTCAAAGTCCAGGGCCTCAACACATCCCAGGCCCCCAAGGATTTAAGTCTGATATTTCAAAATACGTATGCTGCCTGGAAATACATTTCACTGAATACACACATGCACACTTCACAGTATATAGTGATATACATTGACTGAGTACTATATATTTGTGCTACTTTTAATGCCTAGAACACACTAGAAAGATGAATTATTAAAATGGGACCCTCGCTGCAGATTAGCAAAGGAGACTTTCAACCATGCAGGGTGAGCCTATGTTTGTTTTCTCAGAATTCTGAACAAATTCAGTCAAGTTTGATCCCAGGAGGTTTTTCACACGAGGCTTTTAAAGCGCTTTAAGACACATCTCCTCTGGAATGGAGGTGCTGCATTCACATGTTGGCCAGATTTACTCTGAAGTCCCTGCAAGTTATTGGAGAGCAGTTCACACACAAGAAAAATAAAATAAAATAAAAGCACAACACATGCTTCACAGTTCTCACTCAGACCTTCTGGGTTGCAAAATAACTTGAACATAAGTACATTTATAAATGAATGAAAGAAAGAATGAATAAATATATATTTGTTCCAGAAGTTTTTGTAGTTTTCTGACATGAAACAAGCCACTTATAGGCCTTTTTAGATAGTTTTTGTTTTTAAAGCCAGCACATTTTTCAGTCTGTTTTAAATTAAATATTCAGAGACTTCTCAGTCTCGCCCCACCACCCATATCAAAGCCCTATGGCAAGCAGATCCCTATATACGGGGGTAACCACAAAAAGGAATTCACAGCCTACCTGCAAAAGCTGTGCTGGATGGTCTGTTCTACTGCAGGGAGGGTCTGCTGCAGGGAGCTCTGCCAGCCTCCTTCCTGGCTTGCTGGGGCCTGCCGAGTTCAGGCTTCAGGGAGGCCTCTCTGGAAGCCCCGCCTACCCGCCAATCAGCTGAGAGGCGGGGAGAGAAGAGCTCTGCAGTTTGCAGGCTGCTCCAATCTAGGCCTTGCCGATCCTAGGCCGGAGCTGGAGGCAAGTGGCTGAGGGGCCCTGGGGCTGGGCAGGTGGGCAATGGGGTGGGGTGGCAGGAACTGGCGTGGCGCCCCCACCTCAGTGGCGCCTAGGGCATGTGCCCTGCCTGCCCCTCCCCGTTCCACCTATGGATGCCGGCCTGGGGAAGACAGCATGATTGTCTGTGGGGAGGTAAGCTCCTTAGGGCTTCCTCCCCACAAAACCTGCAGCCTTTTTTCACTGTTCATGAGAAAAGGCTCAATGTCTTCTTTGCCATGAACCCCACCACCCATTGAGATAATCAGGAGAGGTTTGTCTGTAGTTGCTACCAACTCCTCTGGTGGCTACTAAGAGACGGGCGTTCTCCGTTGCTGCCCAAACCTTGAGGCTTTGGAATGCACTCCCTGCTAAAATAAGAGCCTCCCCATCTCTGACAATTTTTTAAAAATCTCTAAAGACACATTTGTTCACTCAGGCTTTTAATTAGATACTGTTTCAACAGTTTTTAACAATGTGGTAAAATTTTAAATTATTGTAATGTTTTAACCTTTTTACTCTGTTGTAATTTGTATTATTTTATTGTAAACCACCCAGAGACATAAGTTTTGGGTGGTATACAAATATTTATTTATTTATTAAATTTACATTTTATATCCTGCTCTTCCTCCAAGGAGCCCAGGGCAGTGTACTACATACTTAGGTTTCTCCTCACAACAACCCTGTGAAGTAGGGTAGGCTGAGAGAGAAGTGACTGGCCCAGAGTCACCCAGCTAGTTTCATGGCTAAATGGGAATTTGAACTCGGGTCTCCCCGGTCCTAGTCCAGCACTCTAGCCACTACACCACGCTGGCTCTCATCATATGTCATACGTCAAATAAATCTTATCTTATGTCAAAATAAATAACTAAGCATCCGAGGGCCAAATTACCACTTGTCTGATTTTCTACATTAAAGAAGCAGTTAGCATTTAGACATTTCATCCCAATGTGTACTTGTGGTGATGGCCCAGGGTGGGGATAGTTGTGTGCACTCATTCCTCTCCAAGTGATGTGCCAATATATTGTCCAATCTGCCCCTGTATATTAATAATGCTACTAGCATTGTGTCACATGGCTACAGTCTCATAGGTTGTATAGCGCTTCTGGAACTTCACAGTACTATATCATATTCTGCAGCATCTTAATCGGCTTTAGTCAACAGCTAGGTTAAATAAGTAACTATTTCAAAAACTATTTTCCCCCTGAGTCAGCAGGGAACCAGTACAATATTGTGACATTTCACAATGATAGACTCTCCCGGGATGCGGCAAGCTGGTGGGGTGTGTGTATGTGTGTGTTTAACCTAAAAGCATAATATATCTCTTTGTGCCCTTCCAGGATCTATTGGCTGTGGTGCCCTCATTCTAATATATTTTTGTAATTCCACATACTTCCTGTTCGGTAAAACTTTGCTCTTGGGGAGGTGGGGCATCTTGACACTGGACTCTGAATATATTTAAACACTAGCTATTCACTGAGCTGGAAAATTGTAAATCTGCAATTTTATTTTAAAAATATGGTCATCCTATTCTTCAGAGACATCTGGATAATTAATGGAGCCTCAAGCAATACAGAGGCAAAAATTGCAAATTTCAATAACTCAATGCCTCTAATAAACAGACCTTCCACACCAGCTATGCTTATTCCTGCAGAGAATGAAGGCTAGTTAAAAATTAACATTTCATGCAAACCTGGGAGATTTAAATAATAATTTAAATGTAAAATTATGTCAGTACCAAACTTCTTAGTTTTGTGTAGACACTGAGGCTCTTCTCATGATTGGTGAGAAGAGCCTCTAGGGGGGTTGCGAGGAGAGTGGGCTAAGCCCGCTCTCCTCGCAGACGAGCAGACAGTCTGCTCTGGGTGGCTGCAGCGGCCACCCACACGACTGCCAGTTCCGTGATGGAGCCGGCGGGGGCTGGGAGGATCGGGGGCTGCATGGCCCCTGGAAGCTCCAGTATGCCCTGCACATGTGCGCAGGGCATACTGGAGAGACCCCCGAGCCGGGAGGCTGCTTTTAAGCCTTCCGCTGGGGGCCTACTCATAAGTAGCTGTGGCGTGGAGCTGCGCTGCAGCTACTCATGATTTTGAAAACCGGGTTTGCAGAGCGCTCACTCTGCAAACCGTGTTTAAGGGGAGGGGTACTTAGGCAGGTAAACCTCCTGGAAGCCACCGGGCTCGGTCAGGCGAAATTGGGCTAGGCTCTCCAAGCCCGATTTCACCTGATCATCAGAATAGCCGCAATGACAACTAAAACCATTTAAAATAGATTATTACATTAAGACAATATAATGGTGATATACAAATACTTCTATTCTTCAAACAAGTTTTTTTAGACCTTTTTGATGTGTGAAATAGAATAAAATAACAACAGCTCTTCCAAAATTGAGCAAACGTGTCTCAATGTCCAAACACCATTATCAATGCTCTATTGCAAGCAGCTGGAAATACTTAAGATTAGACACAGTAGAGGCTTGAAACAGAGCATTGATAATGGTGTTTGGGACATGTTTACTCAATTTTGGAAGATTCGTTGTTTATTTTATTCTATTTTACTCATTAAAGAGATCTAAAAAACTTATTATTACATTACCATCAGAATCAAACCAGTGTTAAACCATTGGTGGGGTATCACATTTTTTCAGTAAATGAGTGGTCTTAATTATATTTACAAAAATGAATTCCTGCTGGATGGGCTTGATAAAGAAATTAACCTATATTTCGACCAGGTTTTAATAGACACATTATTGAAAGTCAGTCTATGAAGAGAGATGAATCTCAACATAATACAGTCTAGGAAGCAATATGGACTGCATAGTGGTATAATGAGCCAATATCCTTTAATAGCACACTCCATGGCAAGTTCCTCCTAGCTCAAACTGCAAAACTACAATCGATTTCCATGTGTTCCTAACAATAGTAAGCCATTTTACAATCAACCAATGTAACCTCTTGCATTACAATGAATGGGAAGGGAGGCATACTGGAAGGGAATCAGGAAGAAGCCTGTATCTCTTCTTTACATTGTCCCTCCTAATTTACTGGTGTAGCAATTTCCACACTCTTCTCTTTGGGTAACCACCTGGGGTATTAATTATGGCCTCTGCTGGAAAGACAACTCTTTTCTAAAACATAGATTGTAATCCATAAGCCCAGGAGCTAAATAATATGATATCCCAGTCCTATTAATCAGCAAGGCCTGCAAGCAACTCAAAAAATAGCTTCTGCAGCAGCAGTTACTGCAGTCCTAAACCTGGAATAGGAAGCAGAACCATCAGATTTGCCTCCCTACCAGTGTTCCCTCTAACAGGGATTCCCAGATGTTGTTCACTACAACTCCCATAATCCCCAAGCAAAAGCCATCTGGGAACCCCTGTTAGAGGGAACACTGCTCCCTACCACAAAACTCACTCCCCAACTTATTTATTTTTACATTTATAGCCCACTTTTCCTCCAAGGAACCCAGAGCAGTGTACATGGTTTTATCTATCCTCACAACAACTCTGTGAGGTAGGTTGGGCTGAGAATTAAGTGTCTGGCTCAGAGTCATCCAGTGATTTTCATGACTAAATGGTGATTTGAACTCAGATCTCCCAGTCCTAATTCAACACTCTATGACTACAGCATGCTGGCTCACTCAGTCAAGATTGGCTTGGAATATGGTTGCATCAGAATTCTGTGAGTCTGATTGAGTCCAAAGACTCATAGGATGTTACATAGGGTGAAATGGGATGGGGACAGAGGGTGTCTTGAGCCTGTTTGGGGCAACTTAAGGGTCAGATCACTGGAGTTCATGGCTGAAAAATGTTATGTGCGTGTGTGTTCCAGATTCCTGTTTGCTTATTAACAATTTTATTTTTTCACAGAGTTGAACAACAAAAAACAAAAACCCTCTAGATGTTATAAGCATGAGTGGGGCACAACTGCAAATGTAGGGAGGAAGTCCTGCCCCATCTCCTCCTGCTGGGTGCACACACTTAAGCTGTTGTTTGTGTGAAAGGTGACATACCATAAGTGTGTTCACCAGCAATTCTGGAACCAACAAGCTGGATCGATCCAGACAGAAGGGAGTGAGAGACAGCGGAAGGGCGGGACTTCCTCCCTGCTTTTGCAGTTGTAAGCATGAGTGCTCCTTGTGCTTATAACATCTGAAGAGGGCTAAAGAAAACCCAGAATGTACCCATGTAAATTATTCACAAGCCTTTAGCACAAAGGTGGCTGGGGTTCTTAATAAATCATATTGGCTGACTCAATAATATTATGTACATATTTCATTCTTTTGGTGAAATATAATGTACTGTAAATAAATAACTTCATGAAATAATTGGAGGGAGTGTTGTTTTTAAAAAGTATCCTTTTGGGATTGCCTTGAATTCTTATTTTCTTTATGCTCAGGAAATTGAAAACAATTTACAGCTAATCAGGTCCTGATACACTTGTTTCTATAGTCATGCTCAGCATTCTGTCACATAAGTCATTTGGAGTCAGAGCTCTAGAGTGTGTTAACTTGTGGTCTCTTGCTTCCTTGGATAATTAGCAATTTCCCCACTTCAGCTTCCCCCCCTTTCCCCCTGAAAATGGCCATGGGATTATGCGGTACCCCTACTCATGCTCCAGCATTTGGAAGGAAAGCTGGCAGCAGGAATTGCTGTGATAGTGGCTGATATGATGTGCAGCATACCACCTCCATAACGGTCTGCCCCAGGGCCAGGGGTGGAGCCACCAGTGAGTGCACAGGTTCAAAGAACCCAACCGCAAGCCACGGAAGGGCCATGCAAGCCCTCCGGAGTTTATTCCCAGCCAGTGTTGGCTGGCTGGGTGCATTTATTTCCCTTACTTTCCCTTGCCGGAGGGAGAGGGACAAATAGATCCTCTGGAGACTGGGCCATGCCCCTTTTAAATATGACATCACACACACATGGGCATGTCCTAGTCTGTGTAGGGCTTGCATGAACCCTCCAGAGCTCATTCCCACTCAGTGTTTGCTGTCCGGGTTTATTTATTTCCCTTCTTCTCCCTCCAATGAGAGAAAGGGAAATAAATGCACCCAGACAGCAAATGCTAGCTGGGAATGCTCTCCGGAGAGCTTGTGCAGGCCCTCTGGTGACCGGGACATGGCCACATGCGAGTGATATCATTTGCAAGGGGTGTCACTGGTGCACACAGTGTGGACACAATGGGGTTGCCAGGGATGCAACTGACTCTGACTCTGCCACTGCATAGGGCTGCTGCAGTCTTCAAAGGCAGTCCTGATGCTGTTTAGGAGGAGTGGTTGTGGATGCAGGGTTTCTGCAGGTGCCCCCATTGGCAACAATGGAAAAACCTGTGGAATGGAAAAACCAATTGAAAAACCTGTGGCAATACAGCTTCTGGAACTTCTGCTTCTGAACAGCATCAAGGCTGCCTTTAAAGTCTGCAACAGGCCCAGGGCGGACCATTACGGAGGCGGTAGACTGCACATCGTGTTAGCAAGTGGAATTTAGAGTTTTGAAATCTGAAGCCAAATTCGAAGATCTGGATATTCTTCCATTATAAATGTTGAATTGTGACAATTTTATTTTAACTCTTATGTGAAGTGATATTGTATTCTGCAGAACTGTGCCTAAACTGTTTCACTTGGCTGCAAAAGAGTGACTGGTAAAACAGAATGACCCATTTCATCATCCTGGATGGGACCAGTTGCCATTTGGCTGTTTTGTCTGCTGCAGTGGAACAGATATGGGGCGGGTGTGTGTGTGGAATGACTGGCAGACAGACAGAGCCCCTCTGAGAAGTATCTTCCATGTGGATATGCTACCTGCCCATTATGTAATTTGGAAGTTTTGTTACCTAAAGTGGCTTGTTTTCCTCTCCATCCCTATTCCCTTTTGTATCTTGTCTGTTAGATTGTAATCCAGTATGTACTTTTAATCTATGTTCAGGCCCAAGAAAATGTTAGGTGCTTAATAAATAAACAAATAGACAGACAGACAGACAGAGCTCTTCTTTATATCATAAGATTTCTCAAATCATGTTATTCAGTTTAGTATTAAGACTACTTTTTAGCTCTGTCACCAAACCAGGCATATTATGTTTATTACAAATTATTTTCCTTTTGTTAGAATATCCAGATGCTTTCCAGCATACGTATCAACATGCAGTTCCAGATAACAACTTTGGACTTTTCACAGAACAGATAATCTGTCAACAGAATTGCTCGGCATAAAGCCAATGGAGTTTTGTGTAACTTTCCCTCAGTGTTTTTTTTAAATGAAAAGCTGAGGCCTGCAATCAGGAGTGGAGAAAGGGTTAATAAGGGTGCATCTCTCTTTTACTGCAGGTGATTTTACTTTTCATAATCACCTCCAGCTCCTTTTTACCCTGAAGGAGAAAATATATGGGGTAGGGGTGTGCATGAAGCGGAAAAAGCAGTTCAGCTCAAATTTGAATCAAATTTGAGCCAAACTGCATGTTGCCAAACCACTTCAGTTGAACCAGCTGGCCGTTCCATTTGACCGATCTGATTTGGCAGTTTGAGTGGCTAACACTTGTAAAAGGGGATCTGTTGAGGGTTCCCCTTTACAAGTAAATGGCTGGGGGTCCAGAAAATGTTCAGGGGAGGCTGGGCAGTAGCAGCAAGAGAGGTAAAAGCTGGTGTAGCTGCCAGTGCCACTGCTCACCTCCACTGGCGCAGCCTCAAGCATGTGCAAAGCTCCATTCAGGAAGCCACCCAGCTGGTGATGGCGAAATTCCAGGGTCCATGCATGTGCAGAGGCCATTTGTGTCACATTTGTGTATGCGCAGCTGCCATTTGCGTGGCCACACAAGTTGCCTTGCAAATGGACACACAAATGGCATCCACGCATGCATGAATGCCACACAAATGGCCTTCATGCATGTGCAGTGGCCGGAACCGTGCTGCCGCAAAATGGGCAACTTCCTAAACAAAGCTGCACACACGCTTGGGGCCATGCTGGGGGGGGGGCAGCAGCGTCAGCAGCCATGGTATGGTCAGGTGATTGTCTTTGTGCCTCTCTTGCCACTGAACCAGTTCACCCAGCTTGATCGGGGACTGAACCACCCTGAGGTGCTTGTATCTTTTTCTCTGCACTAGGAAACGCAGTTTTAGTGGTTTTGAAAAGAAAAATGACCTGTAGGGAAATTGTTGAGCACTCCTTCCCCAACAGCCCTTCCTTTTCTCCTAATTGCAAATTTCAGCAGCGTTTTTCATTTTTAAAAAACTGGGGTAAAGTTGTACAGAATGTGTATAGTTTCCCCCTCTAGTCCATAGACTAAGAATAAGGAAATGAGACTACATACAGTTGTATCAAAATTATCAATTGTTCACTTCATGTTTGCCTCTTTACCAAACCCCAACATATTTTTTACCAGTCATTCCTCTTCTTGTCATATTGTCAAATAATTTTCAAAATATGTGCCACCACTATGAAACCTCTTTCTGCCCAGCGGTAACATGTCTAGTATATTGAGTGTGATTGGCTGATGGATTGCATGTGACAGTGTTTTAGGAAGCAAAAGCCAAGGAAACAGCAGCAGCAGCAAGCAGCAGCAGCTTTACTGGAGCTGACAACTATTTGCAGAAGTGGTGGTCTCCAGCAGCAGCAGGGCAAACTCAACTGCCATGGCCACACCGCATGAAAAGACTCAATGCCCAGAAGACCCTGTGTGTTTCCCAGGCCTATATGCAGGGCAGAAGAAGAAGAAAAATATCTATGGAAGTTTTTCTGAAAGTGAAGGAGCCACAGCCTCTGCTCTCTTGCTGCCGGAGGAAAAACTGTTTAAAGAGATAATGTTCCTGCAGTCAGGGTGGGTGGGTGGTGTTCCATGGGGGTCTAAGGCTAAATCAAACCTGAATTGAATTGGGCTGTATTTGATCCAGTTCTATCCACTTTGACCCAATCTGACCTGAACCAAATGGTATTTCAGTTCTGATCTAATTGGTCCAAATGGGGCTCAGATTCAGATCCAGTTTGGGCTTTAAAGCTTTACACAGCCCCACTATTGAGACCCTTCTGGATGGAAAAGCTGGGTTTAAATAAAAGAAATCAGTAGGTATAAAATATATGCTGCTAGCTTTGAATATTATCTGTCAATAATTTTCAGGAACATAGGAAGCTGCCATCTACTGAGTCAGATCACTGGTCCATCTAGCTTGATATTGTTTACTCTGACTGGCAGCAGCTCTCTGGGGCTACAGAACGGGATTTTTTTTCCGTCCTAGTGAACCTGGGGCCTTCTGGGATTGAACCTGGGGCCTTCTTTATGCTAAGCAGATGCTCTACCACTGAGCCACCATGCCATTTATATCCTGTCACATGATATCAAAATGAACAGTTACATGAGCTAGCCATCTAACCGTGAATATAGCCATGCTTGTGATAGTTAGACTGTGGCTGCATTTGCAAGCAGCAGCAAACTGCAGGTAGATTAACCCAAGGTTAATTTTTGTAACCATGAATCACATCGCAGACGTTTGTCCAACCATAGCCCGGCAATCTCCAGTTTCAGGGTGGGGGAGCCACTTCCTCTTTCGGTTTTGCTGAAGCCACATCCCAGCAAGCTCCATAGCGCTCGCATCAACAGACCAAAGTGTCAGAACTTCTGCAGGGTGGCTGCCATTGGCCATGGACTTCAAGGGGTATGCCAAGCACAATTGTGCCTTCTGGGAATGGACCGCCTGCCCTTGACAGTGAAAATCCATTTAAATCATTTAAGCCCTTCTCCTGACAACTATTGCACAATTTCTGGCAACAGAAGGTGCTGAGGGGCAATGTTTTTCTGTTACTCCAGGAAGAGATCATGATGACTTCCTAGGAGGGACTATGTATATGAAGGAGTGTCAAAGGATCCTGGGGTCTGGTCCACTGTCACCAAGGATGCTCTTGCAATGGCAGATCCCAGCAAAGCAGTCCAGGAACATCCAAGCACACCCCTACCCCCATGTTGGCTTGCCGGCTGGAGATTAGCCCTCTCATGAGAGAGCCAGTCCACTGGGGAGGACCAGAGGCTCAGTAAGCTTCGGTGCTCCATCAGACTGTGCTCTTACGAGTTAGGCCATCCAAATTAAGAAGGGATGGCCCTCTGGTAAATAATAGAACTTGTATACCATGGCTCCCTCTTCTGCAGACAATCTTTTCATACTCTCAAGAAGCAGAGGCCACTCCATGTATCTGGGCAGTATTATGTGGGCAGACTAGGGAAACACGGGGGATAGATATTTACTCCCATTCAGATTTCTCGGGTTTGGACTGGCATTGCAGAGTATGCAGATCGTTCACTTCAGGGAATTGTGGGAGAGGGGAGCACCTATTAACAGTGATCCGACAAATGTAGGGTTGTGATACCTGGCAAAAGCAAACATGGATATGTGCCAATTAATGATCGGATTGGCAGAGAGAATGCTTGGATTGCTTCATCACAGCAGTCACCTGGACAGGCAAAGGTGTTGCTGGGGTACCCATCTCTGTGGCTTGCTTGTGTCGAGGAAGCAGGCTGGCGGCATCTGCCATCTGGCCCGCATTCGTGTCTCCATGGCCTTTTGCTCACAGGAGAGAGTGGCCCTTGGGAGAAGAGGCATCATCACACATTATTAACACAATGCTCTCTGAGTCCCCCAGGCAGTTCTTCTCACGGGTTATGCCATAGAGTGTGTGCTTTCACCCAAGGGGAAGGGGCTGGGACCCCCTTCCCGAACTTAATTGTACAAAAAAATGACATTCAAGAATTCCTTGGTGGGGCTGTCTTTTAAAGCTGACACTGGGTATCGCTGCTCTGCCATCTCTTATCTTTGCAGCGATCTAACCGGGTTGCTCAGTTTATGGCGCCACTGTGACTGCATGTGCTTATGAACATACTTCTTGACCAATTTATTTTTGATGACCAAAACACATAGTGCTTGTGTTGCCATCCTGTCCCCTTTCTCCTCTGGTTGCCAGAAGGGGAGAAAAAGAGACAGTGCAAAGCGGGCATCCCCCAATATGACTTCTCCCTTTGACAGACTTAGAAGCTTAGGATGGGACAAAGTGCCAGGCAACAGCTCAAGGAGCATGGAGATGTGGGGGGGGGGAGTGCGCAGCAGGGATGGAGCGGGTGCATTCCTGGGTGAGTCTGGGCTGCCCTCTCTATGATTTTGGTTCCCTAGACAGCATACAGCTGTAGTTATGGCAGCATCTGTGTTTGGACATAACACTGCCACTTTCAAACTTCAGGTTGGAGCAGCAAAAATCACTGCAAACTGAAGGTTCGAACTGGAGTTTGGAAAGGGAAATTGCAGGCCATTTTTGCCATGCAACTGTGGTTTCACGCATTTGGATGTATACAGATTCTAACCTCTGCTCCATTCAACTCTGATTTGGTATTATGTGAGAATGGGGCCTCTGTGTGTGTGTGTGTGTGTGTGTGCGCGCGCGCGCCCATGAGAAAAAGAGTATATTTATAATAGCTGGGCATGGTCCAGTGTTTCACTCAACATTCTAGCATCCGGCTCATTTATTTCAGCAGCTTCCTCCTGTAATGCCAGTGGCCTTGCTTCTCCTATATTAGAGCCAAAGTAGGTCCTTGTTTTGATCAAAGTGTGGCTCTTAGCTTTAGGGACGTTGACATCTGATCACAAAATGAAACTCTGAAAATTGGCTTTTTCAACCCCAGGACCTACCTTTCTGTTTTAACAAACAAACAAACAAAAAAGAATAATGCTTCTCTAAAGGCCAGATTTTACCAATGTATAATAATAATCAAAGAATTCAGTTTTGGGGTGTAGCCACATGATAAGCAGCGCTTTAAGCTTAACAACAGCTTTCACAGTATTCTGCTGTTGTTTACATATTCTTTGCTGGGGCATCATGTGATTAGACAGGCACTAATTATGTCTCTGTTGGAGAGGCGTGGAACAATTCAGTTCTGCATCCTTGATGCCTGGCTGATAAAGTGTAGGCTGCATCCAAACTAATGAAAGCTGTTCTTAGTGCTGCTGATAACAAGAGCCAGAGAGCAAATTTCAGTCACAATGGTTTCCCATCACATTTGTGATTCTCGCAATTTGGCCAACCTCATCAGGCTTCCAAAGCAGTAAATTCTAACAAAAGAGGATTTGCTTTGATTTATCTGTACAGAGTATTGATTCACTGCCACTGTGACTGGGCCTCCCAGTCCTGTGGATGTCTGGGAAGCAACAAGCCAAAATGATAGAAACACTGGGAAGAGAACCAGAAACACCAGGGAGGGAGACTGTTGCCCTGACTGAGGCCCATGTGCTCCAACTGAGGGGGGCACCTGTTGAGTTTTGTCATTCTAAGAATACTCACTTGCTCAGACATTGTGATCCAGGCGGGATATAGCGGTGGCTGCTACAGTGTTCCAATGACTAAATGTAAACAGTAACATGCTCTGAAACCTTACCAGAAAGGTACTTTTTTTTAAAAAAAAGAAGTGGCTAAATAGATCCCGACCCCCACCCCAATGCAAGATTCTGTTTTAATATTGGTTGTTATTGGAATTGCTGGTGACAGTGGCTTAGAAAGGCTTTTGTCTGCATTGTTCTATTTTTGGCATCCTGTGCTATGTCTCCTTTTGTTTTTCTTTGGACTCTTAAGGCATATTGCAGAAAGGCATGCGACACATAATCACAAAGGATCAACACACCTGCTTTCCCAAACTGAATAGTGTGTGCACTCTAGTGACAAGTTCATTCGGTTATTCAGGCTGGCAACGTTTAATGTGATCTGCTAAGACTGAGCAAGGTGGCATGGACAGTCCATGCCACACCCCACCTTTGCTGTAGGGGTATGCACGAGCCTCCAAACACTGTTTGGTTCAAATTCAAATTGGATTGAACTGGCCCCGGTTTGGTTCATGATCAAAAGACTGAACCGGCCAGGTTCAATGCAAACTGGCTTGTTATTCAACTGTTTGTGCACACCCCGACTTTGCTGGGGTGGGGCCATGGATCTTATGTCCAAGCTGTTGCACATGAGCTTTGAAACATTGTAACTCTGCACTCTTGTCTTCAGAGATACAGTGAGGCTCTTCACAAGAGCAGTGTGAAGAGCCATAATGGGGTTTGCGGGGAGAGCAGGTTTGACCTGCTTTCCCCGCAGATGATCACTAGCCCGTTGCTGGGAAGGCGGACCTCCCGTCCAGATGAGCGGCGACCTTGCTCAGGCGCTCCTGCATGCGGCTGCGGCTCATCTGGCAGCTCCGGGGGTCAGGCAAAGGGAAGCGCTGCTTTGCAGAGTACCACCCCCTGGAGCCCAAGCAATGCACTGTGCGATTCCTGGGGTCCACCCTCCCCTCTCCCCTTCCCCGAGTGTGCTTGCCACAGCTGCCAGCCACCGCGGCAGACACCCAACCAAAAAAAGGGGTTGAGGGAGACCTCATTCTGTTAACCTCATTTAAGGGAGCGGGCATTTAGGCGGCTTTAAGAATATAAGAACAGCCCTGCTTGATCAGCACAAGGCCGATCTACTAGTCCAGAATCCTGTTTCATACAGTGGCCCACCAGATGCCTCTGGGGAGCCCACAGGCAAGAAGTATGTGCATGCCCTCTCTCATGTTGTTGCTCCCCTGCAACTGGTATTGAGAGGCTTCGTGCCTCTGAGGCTGGAGATGGCCCACAGCCACCAGACTAGAAGCCACTGATAGATCTGACCTCCATGAATTTGTCTAAGCCCCTTTTAAAGCCATCCAAACAGGTGGCCATCACCACATCCCATGGAAAAGAATTCCATAGATTAATTATGCACTGTGTGAAAAAGTACTTCCTCTTGTCGGTCCTAAATTTCCTGACCTTCTGTTTCATGGGGTGACCCCTGGTTCTAGTGTTGTGAGAGAGGGAGAAAAAATTCTCTCTATCCACCCTCTCCACGCATAATTTTATGCACCCCTTAGTTGCCTCTTTTCCAAGGTAAAGAGCCTCAGATGCTGTAGCCTAGCCTCATAAGGAAGGTGCTCCAGGCCCCTGATCATTTTGGTTGCCCTCTTCTGCACCTTTTCCAGTTCTACAATATCCTTCTTAAGATATGGTGACCAAAAGCTATACGCAGTACTCCAGATGTGGCCGCACTATAGATTGGTATAAGAGCATTATAATATTAGCATTTTTATTTTCAATCCCCTTCCTAATGATTCCTAGAATGGAATTGGACTTTTTCACAGCTGCCACACACTGAGACAACACTTTCAATGTGTACCTTGCCGCTGGTAGCTGCACAGCTCCTGTTGTTGTACACTAGCAGCAGAAATTGGGCTGAGCTCCCTTAGCCCGATTTCTGCTGCTCATGTGAATCACCTCAGTAACCTGCTAGTTTCATGTGTTGGTTTCTTTTAACAGAATCTCAAACTAGCCACATGAATTTGACACCTGCAACCTGGAATCTAGTTATTTAATTTCTGCGCCTTTTTCATAATAGTCTTCTTTAAAATAAAAGCAGCCAGCAGCCCCTATTGGTGTGAGTGACAGATAGAGTCCAGTGTTTAGGGTGAAATGTTTAGACCCTGTTGTGTTCTGGATGATATAACTGGGTAAGAGCTGTGCAATATCACAGTTTGATAAGAATATTGGACTGATTTTCAATATCAGGCATTATCAATAAGATTTCTCATACAATAACAGGAAGCTCCAGTCGTTGGAATTCCAACTAAAATCCCTGCTGCCCTATCAGAAATCCTTCTACTTCTGATAGTATATCAGAACAAAACCAGCCCCATGGGTTGTAGAGACTTTCTCTCCAAACTGGATCCAGGCTAGTATTTAAGGACTGCACCCCCAGAATTGGAGGGGGGAGATACTAATCCCCCAGTAAGCACCCACTGGTTCAGTGGTGTTGCTAGCACTGCTTTTTGACAGGCTCCCAGAAACCTCTCTACTTATTTTTGAAACTGCAGTTGTATGGTTCTCACTCTTGACATACTCAGGAGCCTCATGGGATCGTAAACCCTCAGTTTGTTGGCATATTGGGGATCAGTCACCTAGTAGGCAGTGGGACAGTTACCCCCAGGTTTAGCAGCTGCAGAAGCCAACTTGAAAGGGAACTAGCCTCACACCTTCCCTTTGCTGGGATACCTAAGTAGACCCTAGCGTTAACTTGCAAAGGTTAACTCTCCATTCAAGGTCTCTCTGCATGATTGACCCTCCTTTAGTCTACCTCCCCTCCATAGATGCCTCAAATGAGCTAAAACCAACTGCCTCAAGCAAGGAAGTCAAATAAGACTCTGCAATGAAAATTCCCTCATCAGAAGAAAGCTAAAGCGAATGATAGAAACTCAGAGTTGTACCCATTAAAACAATGATGTTTACTTGGGTTCTTCTGACATTAAGAGATACCGGGGCTATTCTGACGATCAGCAAAAATCGGGCTAGCCTCCGCTAGCCCGATTTTTGCCGATCGTCAGAACCACTGGGCTCAGCTGCGAGCCCGGTGGCTCTCGAGCGGTTAACCTGCTCCTGTAGCCCTCCCCATAGCCTGGGTTTGCGGAGCGCACACACACACACACAGACTTTTGGAGATGAATTCTTTAAATCCAAGTCTGTTTTTTGAGCACTGTACTTACTTAAAAGTAGGAAGTGTGTGTGTGCAATTTGGGGGTGCAGTCTTTCAAGCCAATTCTGGAGCCAGCTTGGAGAGATTTTCTCTTCAAGGTGTCTTTAAGTATTATTGGTAAAATATAGGGTAACTGCATACCTGATACTGATAGTGTTAAGGAGGCCCTATTGGCCCTATTGGCCTCTCTGATTTTTTGTTTTGTTTTTTGCATATACAAGTTGAGTATCCCTTATCCAGATTCCTTGGGACCAGAAGTGTTCCAGATTTCAGATTTTTCCGGATGTTGGAATATTTGAATAATGAGATATCTTGGGCATGGGATCCAGAGCACCAAAACAGATGCCAACAGAGCAGGCGCCAAACTGAGCAGGAAGTGGAGGGGGGGGGGCTTTTCCTTTTCCCTCTAGCACCAAAGTGAGAACATCAAAAACATTAAAAAGCTTCACAATAAAAAGAGAACCACAACTAGAGAGAATTACAGACAAAACCCCTGTCACTAACAGCCTTCTGAAATAAGTAAGTTTTGACTGCATGTTTAAAAGTGTTGGAAGTGAAGGACTATGCGCTGTCTCTTGTCTTGTCTCAATGACAGTGGAGGACAGACTAGTGAGTCAGAGGGCTAGAGGGTCAAGACATTGGTCATCCCTTCTCTAATGCTCTGACACTATCCCTTTGGAATGTAGATTGCTACTCTCAGGGACACTTCCTTCCTTCCAGCCACTTCCTTCCTCTCTTCCTTCTCTTCCTGTTCCTTCTACCTTGCAACATGCAAGTTCCTCTCCCTGCACCATGTATGCAGAGATGCAGAATCCATCTGCATCCAGCTAGATAGATAGATTAGAGATCCTAACTCCTCACTTTCCAATCTAGAATGTTCTCTAATAAATATCATTTATATTGATTTGAAACTATGAACTGGCTCCAAATTACTTTACTCTCAGCATACATGCAGGCCTAACTAAATTTCGCTGTGTTGTGCTTCTGGGCACTCTGCTATAATGAAAAAGGGTTTCTCCTACCAGAGAGAATTCCCAACAAAAAGCAGCAAAACTGGGAATCTGAGAGAGAGAGAGCTGAGGTGTTTTGGTTTGGGTTTTTGTTACGGCGTGGTGTCCGGATTTTGGAGCATTCCTGATTTCGTATGTCTGGATAAGGGATACTCAACCTGTAAATATCCAAGGGATCCAGTTTGGTCCAATATTAATTGCTGGTGGTGGCCCAAATTTAGGATTGAAATATCCCAGAGCAGAAATATGCATCATAAAGGCCAAATGACTTATGTTTTCTTAACTAAAATCATACACCTTTTCCATTATGGCAGGTAAAGTACAAGGACTTCACCTCAGGTGGTAGGAGCAGGTACTGATACTGCCCTTAGGATGAAGTGAAGTTAATCCATTCTGATCTTCAGATTCTTGGGTGGGTTTGTGTGTGTGCAGTTTCTTCCCTCCAGTCTCCATCTCTGCATGACTCACCCCAAAATATGTCTTCCAAGACAAAGATACCAAGAACTGTCTTCCAAGACAAAGATACCACCCTCTAGGAACTCCCTTAACATATGCCCTAAATAAATGATTGCCCATGTGCAAAATGCACAGTTGTGTGCTAGCAGGCCCTAGCTTATTCAGCAGGGCCTGCAAAAGAGGCATTCACAGTGAATTGTGAATGCCCCATCAAGGTGAATATGAACTCCACCCCACCCACTCACCCGCCACAGACATACTAGCCTATCAAGTCAAAAGTGGTTTATATGTTGATACTTTTCTCTCAGCCTTTTTTGAACAAGCTGTGAAGGCATAGGGTTGAAAAAGTAGGAAGATTAGAACAGTTCAACTGTGCTCACATTATCTGGAATGCTGAATGAAACAGTCCATAATATATCTTTCTGGCCTAAATCTTAGCTCATGTTAGAATCTGGCAACGCGTAGATCAACCAGTTTAAGAACCCACAGGGAATAGCAGTGCTCCTTCACCACTGGTGACATGCCAAACAATAAGTTAGTTCTCACAACCATAACAGAGGTGGGGAGGGAGTGTTGAACCTACGTTCCCCCCCAGACGAGCAAGGAGCTCCACTTTGGCATGCTGGCAAGCACCCACACAATCCACGCTGCTCTTGGCAGTGTTCTTGGCACTCATGGAGGAATCCACCAATGTACTGTGCTCATCACACAGTGCATTGTGGGATTCCTCCATGAGTCAGGCACTCTAGCCATTTGACTCTGTGCGCACTCAGGCTGTGTCCAGCACACAATCCCGAACCCGGGGTTGAGGGCACACTTGTGCTCTCTAACCCTTGTTAAGAGCTGGAGTTCAAAGTTGGGCTAGCGGGAACAGAAGTACCGGGATCGGGAGCCATCCTAGGCTGGGTTGGGCTGCACATATGAATAACCTCAATGTGGAATACAAACTTAGGAAAAATGTTCCAAAACACACACAGGGAAGTAAATTAGCCACAGACAGACCCAAGGAAACAAAATATAAAGACTTTTCAGAAAATGCACTTGTAAAATGCGTAGGGTTCATGACATGACTACATAATTGTAACTGGCTTTATATAGTTTCTTGAAGAACACATATGAAAAGGGATTGGTGCCAGTGCTGCTCCTTTTGGAACTAATTTTGTAAATATTCCGGGGGCCTTCAAAGGAACTGCCTGAGTAATTGGTATGGTTGGAATGAAATGGAAAACTGCAGACCAATTTTCTGTAGTGCCTGGAGGGACCCGACCGGCAGATGCTGCAGCATCAATCTATGTGTGATAACATTTTGAAAATAGTATAAAAGAGGAGGAGGAGGAGGAGGAGGAAAATGCCTGTTCAAAGCTTCCTAGCAGATTATAGAGTTGGCCCTATATATCTGGTAATCAGTATTATATTGTTACTTGGGGTCACTGAGATTCATCAGCCATGGTTTCTGAAGTGATGATGCTTTGCTCCTGGCAGTGTTGGCCTTAAACACGATGGGACCTGTGTGTACAGATGTCCATTTCCACCATTGACATTCATTTCAGTGCAACTTGCCCAAGAGATGTTCCCAGGCCATTTCCCTTATGCTTGTGCACAACTTCAATCAGTTTATGTCATGCTTTAGCGGGAAATGTTCACTATATCCAGAGATGAATTCTGATATTATAAATAGCCTGGACAGCATTTCCTAAGAATATTTGGAACTCCACAAGGGTGAAAGCAGTCAAGAACAGCAGTTTTGAGTGGAGAAGCCAGAAGGGGAGGATCACAACTTTTCTCCGCCCACCACATGCCCCTACTACCCTCAAAATTGTCCTTCCCAACACTACTTTGCTTTAGATTAAGTTACCCTTGGACATGTTTCTAGATAATTAGGCCCCTTAATGTGGGAACTGGTCTTAGGCTTTCTAATCTATTTATTAGTGATGGTGCTGAAATTCATAATTAACTTGCTTGCAAAACAACTTGGCTTGCTTGTAATGTCTGATATTATGAAATAATCACTATTTTCTTTAACAGTTGTTTTCCAGCTCATATCTTAATTTGATATTAATCAGATCTGTTCCTCCACCCCTCACTAGTGCCTAGAACAGGACCATGGCAATGTCTCAGGTGCCAGGGAGTTTGGGAACTGCAATTCCCCTGGCCACCTGAGTCCATTCTATGGACAGCAGGAATGCTGGAAATTACTTTTCCCATGGCTTCTTGCACCGCGGATGCATGTTCAAGGGTTTTAGGTGCCAGAGAAGGTAATGCATAAAAGCATTTGGCAAAACGTCTCAAGCATCAGGTGCATTAGAAGGAAGAGAAGCAGCAGAGGGTAGGGTTTAGGATGAACGTGTTTAGATCCTGTTGTGTTATGGATGATATAACTGGGTGTACAATGGGGTCCAAATTTAGGATTGGGGAAAAAGCTATTTTCTCTTTTTTAAAAAAGCTTGAGTTCTCTTGAGTCTAATCCCAAATCAAGTAGACGAGAATCCACTCATTACTACTATTACAAAATTTGCAGAACATATATATATTTTTCTATGTATGTACCTATATGAACGTACTAAGATCGCTGCTAGATCAGGCCAAGAGTCCATCTAATCCAGCATCATCTTGTTTGCAAGAGTGGCCAGCTAGATGCCTGTAGAAAGTTTACAAGGAGGATATGCAGATGGATGCTGAAGACATACTATCCTATTGTATGTCTCTCGCACCTGCTATTCATAGGTATACTGCCAGGGAACATGGAGGCTTCATTCAGCTGCCATGGTTATTATCCATTTATAGACCAGTTAGGTCTCCAAATTTATTTATTTTATTTTTAATGTTTAATTAATTGTCACTGTAATATTGTCACTGTATTACTGGGGTGTGTGTGTGCTTACTTTAAACCAAGAGGCAGGCTCCCTTCCATCTTCCACATGGAAATTGGCTGCTTTCTGGGAGTCACAGACGAGGCTTTTTAGAACACCTTTTCCTGTAGAATCACCCAACAATACCTTGTTTAAGGAAGCAACATCACAACATTGCATCTTTTCTCCAGGCTAATTTGTGGACTGCCTAACTCATTTGAACCAAATTGGGTATCATTGCAGTGAGTGACACACAGGGACACCTCAGTGGCATAGTTTGCAATGATGTCACCCACACCAATTCAAGATGGCAGATGCATAAACCTTTGAAACACAAGTGGGCTAACTTGTGAACTGCTTAACCAATTTGAACCAAATTTGTTACAGTTGTATGGACACATAAAGATGCCCTAATGGTGTGGTGTGTGATGATGTCATTGACCCTAATCCAAGATGGCGGATGTGTGAATGTTTGAGGTGAAAGTGTGCTAACTTGTGAACCACTTAACTGATTTGAACCAAATCTGCTGCAGCTGTAGGGACACACAGGGACACCTCAATGGCATAGTTTGTGATGATGTAATTTACCCCAATCCAAGATGGTGGATGTGTGAACATTTGAGGCACAAGTGGGCTAACTTGTGGACTGCCTAACTGATTTGAACCAAATTAGGTACAGTTGTAGTGAGTGACACACAGGGACACCTGAATGGCATAGTTTGGGATGATGTCATCCACCATGATTCAAGATGGCAGAACCATAAACATGTGAGGTGCAAGTGAGCTAACTTGTGAACTGCTTAAATGATTTGAACCATGTTTGCTACAGCTGTAGGGACACACAAGGACACCTCAGTAGTGAAGACTGTGAGAATGTCATCCACCACAATACAAGATGGCGGACACATACACTTTGGAGGCACAAGTGCACTAACGTTTAGACAGTCCAACCAATTTGAACCAAAATTGGAACAGCTGTAGTGAGTGACACACAGGGACACCTCAATGGCACAGTATGTAATGATGTCATCCACCCTGATCCAAGATGGCGGATACATGAACATTTGAGGTGCAAAATTTAGTCCAAATTTAGTCTGGATGTAGAGACAGTGAAAGGAAAGTAGGCTGATTAGTTATTACAAGAACAACTTGATTCCCAGTAAAGTAGTGCTCTGGGAGGGGAAACACAACATAATGATGCCGCTTCCTTACCTTGAGTATTGTTGGGCCATTAAAAATGCAACATTTTAAAGTACTGCCTACTGCTATGAATATTTATATGCTACAATGACTACATGTATATACTGCTACCTTGTGGGCTGCAGCAGCTGCCCACAAGACAGCTGATTCCCATGTAGTAGATGGAAAATCTTGTTTTCAGGTAAGATTCCACCCACACTCCCAAATTATGCTTCAAACAGATCCAATATATTGGCTTGAAATGATGCATTCCCCCCTATGACGTTATCAACATGATGCAATAATTACCAAAATGGCATTGGAACCAATTCCATATTGGAATCAGTTCCAATCCAATACTAATAATTCCCTTCACACATAGCCCTAGTAAACATACATACTATTGGACTGCAAGTGAATCCAACTCATCTCCCTTCTTTGTTTTAGAGAAGTTACAGCTGCTAAATAGTTTGCTATAACTGGAACATATTTTGTATCAAATGTGTCGATCACAAAATGAATTAATATACAAACTGTTACTACAGCTTAGAATTTCCATTCATGCATAGCAACAGGAATGTGTTTTCCTGCCTCTTCTCTCTAAACACGGTGTACGTTTTTCGTGTTTGTAGTAAGAGGTGGGTTGGGGGGGGTAGATTTCTCATTTTGTTTTGATGAGCCTGATGTTTATAGCAGCCACCTTCTCTTCCTTGAGTGAGTAGAGTACCTATTGATAGGTCAAATAAAATATATGATATGTAGCAGTAAAGAAGGTCCTGGAGATTTGTTACTGTCTGTGAAGAATACACAAGAAGGGAACATGGTACTCTTGGTGCTTGGTGCTCCAGGCAGATTGGCAGAAGGTGTGGGATGGAGAAAACCAATAGCCCTGTGCAGTCATGATGGCAATATTTGGTAGCTTTGTTGTTAATTGTGAGCAGAAAACCAAAGAGCTAAGCTTTTGGATGCTCAGGTGGAGGCAATGGTCAGAAGTGCTTTTGCATAGTTTCAGTATCTTTCTCAAGAAGGCAGATCTGGCCACAGTTACCACATCTTAGCCTTGCCATGGTTATTATATAATAGAACTGTTTTGTTTTGTTTTTACAGTTGTTGCTTTGTGTTGTTGTTGTTTTTGCTACTATTTTATATAAGTTTTAAAACTTTTTAAAATATAGATATTATATTTATATTTATATTTAATGTCTGGACTTTTATATTTTAATTGTGCATTGTTTTAATTATATTGTAAACTGCTTTGGGATTATTTTAATGAAAGGTGGTATAGAAATCAAACAAAAAAGTAAGTTGTTATTTTGTTCAGAAGCCATCCTACCTTGTCAGCATGAAATCAGGATTGGCAATAACAAATTGTAAGGAGATCGCCATACACAGGCCAAATGTCTCTGTGCCACACAGATAAGAAAGATGGAGGAGTCCTGTAGCCTTATGGCCCAGGAGTATGAAACCCACAGCATGACCTTGCTGCTAATGAGGCATAACAGGGCAACATTGCCCTCCATGTAATCCCCCCAAAGAAATAAGATATAATCCAGGTCTCCAATCCTTGGATTTCTTGTGACTATTTTATTAATATTGAGTTTACTATAGGCTCAAACAAATGAACACTTTGAAATACAAGTATTACAGTTCAGAAAGTAAGGCATTTGGGGAAAGATTTAAAGAGCAGAGAAACTGATTTATTGGGTAGGAAAGAAAAAGAGAAAAAAGAAGAGCAATTGTGTGGGGGCAAGGGGGAAAGTGAGGAGGCCTGAAGTCATTTACATTAGATCCAGGGTGGAGTGGGGTGACTAAGTGTAATCTCATTAATGTTCCTGCAGCGTTGACATCTTTTGGGTTGCAGGTATCATCAAATGTCTCTAGAAGTAAATTCTTATCTGACAGAAATGTCTGTTCATATTTTGTCCAGACAGAAAGGTAGATACAGGCTTCATTTTGAGTTTAAGCATGTCTCCCTCCCACACTGCTAGGGCAGACATGTGCTCTACTCAATGATTATATTTGGGAGGAAAATTATCTTTCCATGTTACTTTGTAACAGTAGTATTTAAGAGATAAACTAAACATGATGATGGTGAACATATGTTTATTTTCACCTATCCCCCCGTTTACATATAAGACATGGGGTGGAGTGCCCCCCCCCCAGTAACAGTAAAAGAAATGGGCTGGGGAGGGGTATTGAACCCTTCCCCTCCCATATCTTACCTCTCCTCAGTCTGTTGCTTGAACCCAGTGTTCTCCATTCCTAGCTCATTTCAAAGAATTGGGACCAGGAACTGAGTGACTGGAATGCAAACTGTGGAGAGCTAAGCGATGGAGGGCAGGATGGTAGGTTCAGCATCTTTATCCTATACTCCTACATTTTAGTGTTGAAGATCCACACACACACACCACACTTTGTATGTAAATATGGCAGAAGTGAAATATTACTTCTGGCTTGGCCCTTTATTACCATTAAGGTGTACTATAAGACGGCATCATCACCAGAATGAAGAGCCACAATTTGGATATAATTCCAAGTATCACATGCCATGATTTCAGGGATAATGAGGTTTCTAAAATTACTTTTCGGGTAGTACAATCCATAGAGATTGTATTACTGGGCAGGACTAGGCCATTTCTCCTGTTCACTTCAAGAGGTATCTCAAGCAGGTCCCTTTGCAGATGCAGCCTGAATGGAGTCTAGTAAGGCTTCGGGAGTAATGTTTGCTGAATTACTCTGACATTAACAATGCGAGAAAACCTCTTTCCATTTGCTGTTTGATATGGATGTCATTAATGTTTCCACCTCCCAGCGTACTCCGCATTAGTTAGTGTCGGATTTAAAAATTGCCATTATGTCTTTATAAGTTTGTATTGTAGGTCTGAGTGAGAGGAAAATCCTAGGAGCTCAAAGAGCCTGACAAGAATCTGTAGGGGAGTTAATACATACATGCCCTTAACTTAACATTTGAAACATGAAAAAAGAAAGAAAGAAAGAAAGAAAGAAAGAAAGAAAGAAAGAAAGAAAGAAAGAAAGAAAGAAAGCTTCCATATCACTAGATATGATCTGTTTTTAATATGTTCATTCAATGTTGATTGAGGTAAATGCATTTGTTAAGAAGCCCTTAGAGTGAATTGTCAAATGCATGGCTATTACTGATTGACTTAAGTAACAAATGATGACTTGTATATGTGAAAGAGCCTCTATAGAACATTCTATGGTGGGACTGGCTTCTTCAGGGATATTCTAGGCCCCTTCCCTGCATGCTCAGGTTTTATTTTTTTAATTAGTCTCTGATTTTACTTGTATTGATGTAAAGAAAAGTGTACAGATGATATGCTATAAGATTTGCTCATTAAGAATTAAACCTGGTCTTGTATTTCAGTCTTCTGGCCAATGAATGAAAAGTCATTGGGATACCCAAGAATTCTATCTATGCAGCTATCTAATCAAATTTCATATACTAGGCTACCTTTATTTAAGTGCTGGCTATTGTGCATTGATTTCATGCACACACACACACACCCCGGTGGAGTCATAGATCCTTAGACTCACTGGTGATGTGCTGGAGCCACAGGAACACAGGAAACTTATTCAAGAAGACTCTGGACAGAAGCTTTATTTTGGAGCCCAGAAGGGCCCCATGGTATTTTTAATTGTTACCTACCCTTGGCCTCTGGGTAGGACATCAAAGAAGCACAGAATAAACAAATATTGAACTCATGGAAAGCTAAGGCATTAAGGCAGGGGTTCTACATCTAATGAAGAAAAATTATATTTTCCTTACTTCCTAAAGACTGCATCCCCTGTGAATGGAACTCGGCTAATATATAATTTGTAGGCATAAAAGGTAAAATGGCTTTGATGCTTATGAATCACTATTGTCAAAGCTGTACAAGCAAAATACAGTGTGTGGCGTGTATATATACACAGCAGTCTCCTTCATGTTTAAAACATTGCGGAGAGCTTAACAAGTGATAACCTAAGATAAAGCCACTGTTGGGTCAAAGAATGAGTTAAAGAAGAATTGCTTTTAGTCTGGACTTGAAAGCATTTATAGAGACAATGTTCTATATTTCTCCTGGCAGAATATTCAGAGATGGCTATGGAAGGAGCACTTAAGATGCAGAGCCTCTTTCAGCAATGGATTTATAATGATATTCCTGTAGAGCGTTTGTAGATCACAAAAAACCTGACTTGGGCAGTAAGGAAGTGATACCTCAGCTGGATACTCCAGGCCTAGAAGACAGATGAGAGTATGGAATGCTTTCAAGACCCACAACAAAGACCTCAGAATGGCTCACTTACCAGGGGTCCTGGAATGGTATCAGCCAACCCCTTCCTCCCTTCCCCGCTGCCTGCTGCTTTGGGGGTTCTCTCTCTGTCTGTGTTTCTCCCTCCCTCCTACCCTCAAGTCAATGCAATTCATTGCATTATTTTAACTGAACTCATACCCACAGAGTTTTCTCTTCTTTAAAAGTTAAATCAGTGGGTAGGCAAGGCTGCAGACCAACAATCCATGAAGCTGATATATGCTATACAATAGATAGAGGTCTGAATGACTCAACAAGATAATTCAATATACTGCTAAGGGATCGTGTTTGTTTGTTTGTCAAATTTCTACACCACTCCAAACGTTTGTCTCTGGGAGGTTAGCAACAACATTTATAAGTTGTACAACCTATTTATAAGTAAAGGGGAAGCTCATTCTACGGATTTTGCAAAACCAGAGTTGTGGTCTTGATAGAATTCTTCCTTTAGGCAAGACCCCAGATCATGGCTTAAAAGACTCCTACTCAAACCCTTTCTGACCTCCCTCACAAAGTACAATATCAAACAGAAAGTTTTCCAGTCTGATCCAGCAAAAGGTACATCCCACCAGCTATTATTCCTGTGGCTTGCCTCTGATATTCCTTTCATTTCCAGTGATTTGGACATGTCTTAACAAAGTAATATTTTATGACAATGGCTGACATTGTGAGCAAGGAAACACTGGTCCAGCAAAAGAGCAGTCTTACAGAACTTTCTAACTGCACTAATGCCAACGGGGGACTGGCAGCTTTTAACATCTTGCCCTTTCCCAGGAAGGCCTCTGTCACCTGAAAATACATCCCTGAGGGCTGCACAGCCCTCAGGGACATAGTTTTGGGTGGCACAGAGGGCTTTGTGGGGAAGGTGAAGGTGTCAACAATTGCCACTTCCTTGATGCACTGGTACAATTAGTTGGGAAGTTCTGTAAGGCTGCTTTGCACTGGGGCCATCCATTTTTCTTCCTGCTAGCTCTTTTTCACTATTGTCAGCAAATCTCTGCTCCTCATCTCCCAACATGAAATTAAAGAACAATCTATTATCCATATTGTGTGGTTGTTCTGCTGAGGCTGTTTGTTTGTTTTCCACTTATTTTATTTATTATAAAATGTACAGACTACCTTTCTGAAAATACACCCAAGGAAGCATACAGTAATCACACACACTCAAAATGAAAATGCCACTAAAACAATTTGAAACAGCAAAAAGGAATTCAGCAAACCATACTGCAGTGGACTACCCATCCAAAGAAAAACTCACTCTAGGCCACAGGCCCCGCAAAACAAGGCAGTCTTCAAAAGATGCCTTAAAATGTTGAACTTATCAATCACAGGCCTGCTGAGGGTCCCATCACCTAATGAGGGGCAGTCAGTGGTGACTCTGAACATGTCATTCTGTATGGTGAGGTCCCAATTGTGGCTTGCCCTTCCCCCTCAGCGTGGGGTAGCCCCTCTCACTGTATTTCACTGTGGTACTCGAACATTTTATTCAAGCAGGCACTTGAGCTTTTTTTATAGTTCTGTTTTTAATGGTTTTGCTGCTCTGCTTTGTTTTCTGTTTCATTATGGTTTATTTTTATGCTGTTTTATCATTTGTTATTTTATTTATTTTATTTTATTAAATGTATGCCACATTGATTGTATTGTGGACAAACAGTCTATAAATTCAGTTAAATAAATAAAGAGACCGAAGGAGCTGTGCAAACCTTCCAGGGAATAGAGTTCCACACCTCAGGTATGGAAAGACTCCTGTCCCAAGTGCCTGCAAGCCTCACCTTGGTCAGCAAAGCAACCTGGAGCAGGCCCTCTTCAGAGGATTTCAGCAGGCAGATAGTTTCATATGGAGGTCCTTCAAGTACCTCAGACTTTCCATCATATAGAGCTCTGTGTGGGATTATAAGCTGGAGATTCTTGAATCCAGATTTGTGAGCCCTTTCTCACAATCACAAGAAAGGGCCCAAAGGGGTGAGGAGAGGAAGTCTTTAAAAGCTTACCTCCCCTGCAGATGAGCCATTCTTCTTTGCTGGGTGCATGGATTGCACACCTAGATGATCTTCTGCTGCTGCCAGCAGCAGGGAGGTGTGGGGGCTGAGAGGCCCTCGGAATGCCCATAATGCATCGTGCAAGCATGTAGTGCATTATGGGGATTCCCTCAGAGCCGGCAAGGAGTCCTGCCGTCTCCCAGCCCTGGCTGCAAGCAAGCATCTGGGGCGGATGGAAGATAAAAAAGAAAAACATATCTGTCGGGGGGACACTTGCTCCCTTAACCTCATTTTGAAGGCAGGCCCCCTAAGTGGTTTTGCTGCCATGCTGCCGCTGGGAGCTGAGTAGCTCCCAATGGTTCTCACGCCCTGCCGAAATTTGGCTGGGCTTCCTTAGCCCAGTTTTGCCTGCGTGTGAGAACAGCCTCTGCGCCTTATAACAGGGCAGGGGGCAAAATCATTGGATTGCCAATTATTTTATTTCCTGCTTTGTGGTTTATTTGTGGTTTATTTCCTATCCTGTAGTTTTTATATCCTCCTCTGTGCAGCTAGACAAGCGAATGTGTCTGGCTTATCTAAGTTTTGCACTGAATCATGGAAAAACATGGAATACAAAGCTCAGTAGATCACTGCACCCTTTCATCCTTTACTTTTTAGACTGGTCATGGAGGGCTTACCTGAGCAGCAGGTGTCGTGTGCATGCTTTGTTGTAATAGTAGCTTGTTAGCATCACACCAAGGAGACTTAGCTGCACTATACTGTCTGAAGGTAGTGTATCTGTCCCTCTGAAATAATATTGTCTTTAATGCTGTCATGTTGCTTGAATTGCATGGATGTAAAGTATTCACAAAGCTAAAGCTGAGAGATGCACAAATACAGAGTAGAGGCTAATTCCAGAAGTCATAGAACACAGTTTTGCTAAAGGGATAAAATCCAAATACACATTTGTACTTGCCACTGTAAACAAAAAGACATGCTGGGGAGGTCGCCTCCAGCCAGCAGAATTTCCTTAAAAATCTTTTCTGGGGGGAAAGATCTCTACATTATTTATCAGCTGGAGAAGATTCATTGTTTGTGAAACAACAGGCAGCCCTTGTGCTACATCTATTGACATAGTGAAACTGACTTAGAGTGAATTTCCCATAAAAGAGAGGATTTCTTGAATAGGGCGCACTGAAATACTGTACACTCACATACAAATTTCTAGTGGAAATTTTCTCACATGTGGTGAGAAAATTATCAGCAGTGCTGCATGTGTGCTTTTAAATAATCAATGATTTATTTCAATACCTTTTAGGGCTGTGTGGAAGACATATTATTTCTATTTGGACACACAAATACAAATAAAATAAAAATAGTGATCGATTCATTTGCACGGCTGCCTCTACTCCTTGAACATCATAGCCCTTGCCAGCTGCCCCTGTTGCCTTAGTGCCATTAGTGCCTTAGTGCCAATTTTAGCTGCAGCAACTATTTATTTATTTATTTATTTATTTATTTATTTATTTATTTATTTATTTGACTTGATTTGATTTGATTTCTATACTGCCCTTCCAAAAATGGCTCTAGGCAGTTAACACAGAGAAATAACGAACAAATAAGATGGATCCCTGTCCCCAAAGGGCTCACAATCTAAAAAGCAACATCAGATAGATACCAGCAACAGTCACTGGAGGTACTGTGCTGGGGGTGGATAAGGCCAGTTACTCTCCCCCTGCTAAATATAAGAGAATCACCACATATCACATTGAAACTTTCACCATAGCCATGAACATGTACTAGTTTCAAAAGAGATATTGTACATAAGCAGACAGTGGTGCACATGTTATCAGTAAGCTATTGAATGAAGCTGCCCTAGTTTCATCAAGTTCAGTATTGTCTATGCTGAGGGGCAGTGGCCCTCTAGGGCAGGGATTCTCAATGTTGGGCCCCCAGATGTTCTTGGACTTCAACTCCCATAAACCCCAACCAAAGGCCACTGGGGCTGGGGATTATGGGAGTTGAAGTCCAACAACCTCTGGGGAGGCAACATTGAGAATCCCTGGTCTAGGGCAAGGGCAGCATTCTTAACCAGTGTGCTGTGACACACTAGCAAGCCAGTTCCAAAAGTTTAATCTATCCCACTTATCCCGTAATGCAGCAGGAAGGACGTATAGGAAGGAGCAAGTCAGCTCCAGGAGGGATAAGAGTGATGCCCTCAAACAAGAATAAAAAGGAGAAAGGAAGCAAAAACAAATACACACATAATCACACAGCAAACCCCCAGCATATTACCTCCAGTGACTGTTGCTGGTGTCTAACTTATGTTACTTTTTAGATTGTGAGCCCTTTGGGGAAAGGGATCCATCTTATTTATTTATTATTTCTCTGTGTAAACTGCTTTGGAAACTTTTGTTGAAATTTTTGTTAGTTGTCATTGCTGGGGGAAAAATGTTGCAGTGTTGGGGGGCAGTGTGCCCCCATTGGTTAAAGTGCAAGTTTGCATTGGGATGGAAAAGATTGGGAAACACTGTTCTAGGCTCCCAATCAGAGGTCTTTCCCAGCCCTATCCTGGGATTCTGCATGTAAAGCATCTGCTTTACCAATGAACTGTGGCCACTTGTCATTATCAACAAGGGTGGCAAAGAAGAGTGGCTTCCATCCTAAACATCTACTCAGATTCAGCATACTGTCTGCTAGACTAATGAAGCTAAGGCTTGTAAAAGGTTCTCACCCTTTACAACGCTACAAGCATCCGTGCAGCTGCTGAATTCTTCCAGGCACCTTCTCCTGCAAACACTCCAACAGAAGGGGACTCAGCCTAGGGGTATTCACAACTCCCAAAGCATCTGACAGACTCAAAAGTGCTAGCCTAACATGTATAAGTATGATCTAGACTATTTTCATTGTTGCTGTGTTTTAAATTTGTAAACCACCCAGAGATTTTATATGGGGCGGTATCTAAATATGATAAATAAATAAATAATAAAGAAATCTTACCCTGGAAATTCTCCCAGCAATAACAATTAACCAATTCTATTGGAAATGAAAGTTTCATAACCTATATTTTGCTTTGGGAAATTTTCAGTTAGAATGTTATGGATTTCTAATTCCACATGAAACACGTGATAAGGAGTGTGGGCTTTCTTCTCACCCAGCACACCACCCTGCCGCTGCATAATTGCATCGTGACAGAACATCTCAACATACTAGTATTTAAACTGCACGTGAGGGGTAGTTTGGATGTTCAGACACTCAGTTATGCAGGGGCTGGGTGGTACATCGGGTGGACCAGAGACGTGTATGCCCATGTTCCTCCTCATGTTATTCAGTGGGTTCACCAGCCCAAAGTGAAATGGTGAGGTGATCTACCACCTCTTCATGTTCTGGTTTTGGAACCTCAGATTCTGTCAGTTACTGGAACTGTGTCCTCGTGCCATGGAGACTTTGTCCTTTAGGTGATGTCCCATCCCTTTGAGCAGATAGAACAGAATTCTCCTTCATAAAATGGATCCTGTTCATGCACTGTAATAGCTGTAGCCTAGTCCCAGAGGATAATAGGGTACAATGTCCCATGGCAGCTGTGAGAGAGATGAAAAAGCCGACTGGAGCAGCTGGCTCTGTACTGCCAAATCATTCCCACAATTGGACCAGTTGCAGGAGAGGAATAGCAGGAGAGAGGGCTTGCACATACCTCATACCAGAGGCATCGGGTGGGCCACTGTGTGAAACAGGATGCTGTACTAAATGGGCCTTGTGCCTGATCCAGCAGGGCTGTTCTTATGTTCTTATGGCCACTAGCTCCATTGCTTAGATTAATGTGAGGAAATTATTTTTGAAAGCACTGACTTGATAAATTGAATCTTTGCCAGAAATCAGAGCAAAACTCTGGAGATGGAGTTTCCTGGTTCCCCCCGCCCCGTGCTTATTGATTAACTCATAGGAGAGAGCTTTGTCACAGGTGGAAAGTACTTTCCCTTCATTACCAAGTAAACACAGCCAGTCCTCATGCATGTGGAAACAGAGGGAAGGAATTCTGGATCCAGAGAGGTAGTGAGGCATAGGTGGCCCATGTTCCTACACAGGCAGCCTCCCTTAGCAGCGGCAGCAGTGTGCTCTGTAACCTGCCGGTGGTGTGCTTCCTCTCCCAGCAATGATGCACTCCCCACTTCCCAGCAGCACCTGCAGTGGTAGTAGCAGCTTTTCCCACAGAGATGGTGTGCTCCTACTGCTCACATCACATGTGGTGCTTCAGCTAGCTCTTCTCCCCAAATGGCTGGGACTAAAAGCATTCGTAAGCCCCGATAACTTGGGCGTACATGCACCCTTCTTCCCAGCCACCTTGGGGTCAGAATTCTGAGTGGCTGGGAAGCAGTGGTGGGCTGCAGGAGTGCAGTGCACCACTGAGGACAGAGGACAAAGTCAGCAACAGTGGCTAGGGATGTGCAAACAGGTTTGATTCTGGCCATGCAGAGGCCCATTGGGCATGCTTGGCGGCTTCCAAAATGGCCACCAGCACAGAGGGCAGGCCCGGAATGGGCCAAAGACTGCCCAAACTGGGTGATTTGGCCATTAACGGAGGATGGCTGGGGGAGGGGGACCTCCGGAGACACAAACACTCCGGCAGCCTCAGAGAAGGCCCACCACAGCAGCAGAGGTGAGTTATTTTTCTTATTCTCTTTAAAAAAAATCACAACCCTTCCCCCGCAACTGAATCGGGGGGGGAGTGTTTCGGGGTGTACAAAACCAGATATGCCCAGTTTGGTTCAAGTCTGGTCTGAACTCAAACTGAACAGGCAACCTAGTTTTGTGCACACCCTAACACTGGCCAACGGCAGCAGTGCAGTAGCCACATGAGTGACTGGTCCAATGGCTGACAAGGGAGGGGAGGGGAGCAAAGCAGCTTGGAGGCAGGTGGCACATGTTCTTTTTACACATCCACGCAATTATAGCTCCACCCCTGTCTGGGTCACAAGGCCTGACTTCCAATACAGCCTTGAGTGTGAGAATTGTCATGGGAATTTTCATGGGAATTTTTCATGGATGAAAAAGTATGTTGCATATAGGAAGACTATCTGGATCATGTAGAAGCAGGTCTTGTTCATATGAACTTATTTCTCAGATGCAATTGTGAGAGGACGTTGGTTCAAAATATTGTTATTCTGAATCAATCAACCTTCTTTACTTGGACAAAGGATCCCTGTTGTGCAGCACAATCTTAAGCATGTTTAAAGAGACTCCTGCCTGCAACCTTGGAGAAGCCACTGCCAGTCTGTGTAGACAATGCCGAGCTAGATGGACCTATGGTCTGACTCAGTATATGGCAGCTTCCTATGTTCCTATGTGTGCCGTTAAGTTGGTTTCGACTCTGGGCGCCCACAGAGCCCTGTGGTTGTCTTTGGTAGAATACAGGAGGGGTTTACCATTGCCATCTCTTGTGCAGTATGAGATGATGCCTTTCAGCTTCTTCCTATATTGCTGCTGCCTGATATAGGAATGTATGTTTCCATAGTCTGGGAAACATAACAGTGGAGATTCGAACCAGCAACCTCTGGCTTGCTAGTCAAGTCATTTCCCAGTTTACTTCTTAGTAGGCTTGAGCCCGAAACATTTCGGAGGCCATTATAAAGGCCTCCAAAATGTTTCTGTTCCAGGGGCCATTTTGGCACTTTGGCACTGGCAGGGGTAGTTCTTTAAAAGCAAGGAGGGTGCACTCACCCCTCCTGCCACATTTCCCTCACCGGTGCTCCGTTATTTTCAAGCCCCTCGGGGCGGCAGTGTTTCTCCCTGCCGCCCCATTGTCCTCATCAGCCAGAAGTGGCCAGAAGTAATGATCGTGCGTGTGCCTGTCACGTGCATGCACGCCCATCTGCTGTGCACGCAGCGGGCACACACATGATTGGTACTTCCGGCTGATGAGAACAATGGGGCGGCAGGGAGGAACACTGCCACCCTGAAGGGCTTGAAAAGAACAGAGCACCGGTGGGAAAAATGTGGCAGGAGGGGTGAGTGCACCCTCCCCCGCCCTTTTTCCCCCAAATTCAATTTTTATTAATTTTTAACAGCCCCGCCCTTAAAGAACTACTCCCGCCAGTGCTGAAGCAACTTCGGGCACATCCCTACTTCTTAGTAAATGTGCATAGGATAACAGCCTTAGTCAGGTGTCTCTCTCTGTGTGTATGTGTGTGTGTATGCATGCACCTGCACATGGGCACACTTGCTATTATCTGGTCACTATTTGTTTGTATTGCAATGTGGATTTCTCCTATTTCCATATAGCTAAGATAATTGCTAGTTTAGTAAAGAACCACTATTTCCCCCAAGGGCTCTTTTCCTCCCTTTCAAATTGTTTTGGCTTTTGTTTAACCATTGATCATGCAACCAATGCAGAGTCTACAGCTGCTTAGCTAAACTTCCATGCTAACTGACCATGGCTTAGGGGATTCAGTTGATTGAATGCTCCTTCACAGGAAATAAAAATCTCACCACATAGAAAAATAGATATCAAGGAGAAGTGTTCTTGCCTCAGCGGCTTCCTGACATGCTGGTTTTTGATGATGAGGGGAACTTTTTTAAAACTTTTTTTTTTTTTTTGGGTAAGGAGCATTCATTGCAATCTGAGATGGTACAGCCCAGATACAGGTTTAGCTTCTCAGCAAGAAACAAGCTCTGACTCAGGTTGCTGAGGACATCTACAAGTATAGTTACTCCAATATAACAAAACTTTGTTGTGCTATGCTGTTCTTATTGGGAGAGGAATGAAAACAAGGAGGATCAAGTGAAGGAAATCTTCTTTAAAGAGGAGTATGTACCATAATCCTAAACTGTAATGAGGGACAGGCCCACAACAAAAATATCTTGATTTGGAATGGGATCAGCTAAAATGATTTCGTAAAGAAAATAAAATAACTTATTTTATTTTTGTGCCCAGTTCAAAGTTTATGCTCTGTTACACGCTCCTGATGAAATTATTGGGAGAACTTCCCTGCCACAAGTGCAATTGTGTGCAAAAAGCATGCATGGAAAATTTTAGGCAGAAAATAACAGAAGCAATTTAGATTACAGAAGCACTATACTGATACAGAATCAGATTACTATAGAATCACTAATGCCATTTTTTAAGGCTTCCAAAAACATATAGCAATGCAATCTTATCCTTACTTTCTTGGGAGTAAGCCCTATTGAACTTTAGGACTTATTTCTGAGGAAACATGGATAGGATTGGGCTGCATGTGTGCTCTTCAGTTTCAGCATCACTGATGAAAAATTGAACCACCAGTGAATCAAGTAAAGCTTTAAGTGATTAAATTGATTAGAGCTTAGAGTCCCAATAAATATGAATAGAGGGGTCTCAAGTAAATGTATTTGTTTAAAATGGGTATTGACCCACAAGAGTAGCATGAAAACTGGAGTATCAAGAGTGGAGCAGAAATGTTGGTCATCTGACAGAACTGCAAGAAACTTCTACATATCTTAATCTTCACCTTCCCTCACTTGGAGCAAGGAAGAGAAAGAACACCCAGCAGGGCATTTTTCATACATGGCTTTTAGCTTGCTTCTCCTCTGGAATGTAGGGTGTGCATTCACATATTGGCCAGATTTACCACGAAGTCCCTGTGAGCTATTGGGGAGCACTTCACATACTTTGAGTTTTTCATTGCACATTAGAGTGTTGCCCAATTTATATCCAGGGTTTTAAAAAAATCCACTTTTTGCATCAGTTTTTTTTGGGCAATTTCAAACTTGCAGTAAACTTGCAGTAAGGTCCGCTGTGTGAAAAATGCCCTGGTGAACAAAGCACCAGTCAGCTGAGAAGGAATGAAGGGCATGTGTCCCTTCTGCCTGGTGCTGGCCATGCTCCTTGCCACCACAAAACCCCCTAGGATTCCAATTTATTTTGTATATATTTGGAGGCTGTGTACATATCCTTCTATCATGACTTGTTTTAAAAATGTTTCTTTACAATTAGTTTAGATGGCAGTTACGTTGCCTTGGTATGCCTATTTTAATGTGCTCTAAAATGGGTCCCCTTGTTGCTATCTGTCTGAAATTTGGCAGATGCCTACAGTTTTTCCCTAAAAGCAGAAGTGGTAAGTAATATTTAAGCAGAAACTTTACTGAACTAACCAGCTAATGGGGCCATTATCATGTCTGCAGTTTTCAGAGTTGTTTTCACTGTCTAGTTCATGAGAAACCATGTGTTTTTCTTGCGTAAATATAAACAGAAAAAATATCAGAAAAAAGAATCACATGGCTGTGAGTGTAACGTTTAGTTTGGTGCTCTGGGACAATGTGTCTCAATATATTAGACAGGGGCAAGACAGGCCTTGTGAGTGGCAGAAGCTCGCAAGCAGAAGTTTCTATTTCACTTTTGACTTGCAAATTACAAAGTAGCTTGTTATTTGTCTTTCACAGCTGGCAAACCAAACTGTGTCAGCCTGTCACACTACATAAATTGACTGGTAATGAAACAGTTCACATTCCCTTATTGAATCACACAACAGCAACAAATACTGAAAATGAACACTTTCCATTTGTGTATCTGCAAATGTGAAGAGACAGCCTGAACTTTAGTGCCAGAGAGAGAGAGAGAGAGAGAGAGAGTATTCTTTCTGGCTCTTCTATGAATTGTGTGAATGGTGACAACTCTAACTCTTTTTGTGAAAATTATTGTTAGCTTTTGTACTGTAGCTACTGTGGTTAAATTATCTTGAATGCAGTGGTTAAATAATTAATGTTGTCTTGGTTGCTAATGTGATGCTGGATACTTGTTACTTTGGGCTTTGTGACTGGTTACACTCCAGTGCCTTTAATCCCCGTCTACTCAGGATACTGTCTCAAACCAATTACGAAGGCTGATGCTTTTTTGTTGTGGCTGGTTATTAGGAAGCGTCTCAATGCTTCTTGTGATTCACAGAGCCTTAGCAGCAATGGAGAGGCTAGACAGCACCTCTTGATGCTATGCATCTCCTTTTTTGTTGTTGCAGAGCACAGGAAATGCAAAGGTGGGAATCAATCTCTATCCCCCTTCATAACCTATCAATAATTTGACTTCATTTGGCATATCTACAAGGCTCTGTTTCAGAGGTCCTTTTGGACCATTAAAATATGGAACAGAAGAAATCTTATACTGTGCTCCTGCCAGCCCAGTTCTGTCTCCTCTACCAATACCGCCTCTCCAGAGTCTCTCCCAGCTCTTCTATGCAAGATCATTTAACTGAAGGTACCAGGTGTCTCTGATCAAGGACCTGTGATAGGCAAAGCCAAAGTTTTACTTCTAAGCTATGATCCTTTCCCCCAGTTTAGCATCTCTGAAGTCTAGGTGTGTTGGTTGCCACAGCCTGCATAAAACCTCCAGTTCATACAGCTAACCAGAAACAGTTTGGAATGAGTCAAGGTTTCATTATCTGTATGGCTTGTTTCTCACATGTGAATGGCTGAGATAGCTCCCAAAGTCCCAGACTATTTCTAAAGGACCTGAAAAGTTGGCTGCTATGTTCTTTTTGTCACCTTGCAACACAGGTTCTATTTCGCCTCCTTGAGTTCGCCTCCTTGAGTTCACATGTAGTCAAAAAGATAAAACAACCCACCAATCACACACACACACACACACAATCCCCATATGCAAACCATATACATTATGCAGTCCAAAGAATGTATATGTATGCCAGACCAAGCTCCTCTTATGGGGAGTGGAGAAGGTAGGGGAGGAAGAAAGCTAGAACAAGGTTCCAGGAAGAAGGCAGAGAACCCTTTTTGATTAAATCAGAGAGCAACCCTCTCCTGGGAAATTTTATGGGGAAAGATAGACACCCTTCTGTTGTCTATAAGGCATCTTTGCTGGTTTAATTATCTTGTAATTTCCTTACTTACCTTGAGCTGAATGAAGGAATAGGGATGTAATCCCTTCTACCTATCCCGCTAATGCTCCAGGTTCAAGACCCACTGTAGGCTTGACTTTTAAAAATCTGAGGCCTGGTCCACGCAATTGTTCCAGTGTGGTGTAGTGGTTAGAATGCTGGACTAGGATCGGGGAGACCCAAGTTCAAATCCCCATTCAGCCATGATACTAGCTGGGTGACTCTGGGCCAGTCACTTCTCTCTCAGTCTGACCTACTTCACAGGGTTGTGAAGTAGGCTGTGAGGAGAAACTTAAGTATGTAGTACACCACTCTGGGCTCCTTGGAGGAAGAGTGGGATATAAAATGTAAAAATAAAATAATAACAATAACAATAACAATAATGTGGGTCACTGACATTAGAACAATTATATGAACCAATGCCAAGGCAGGCATCTCAAGTTCCCCTCGAGTCATAAACCACCTTGACGTTGATTCACACAATTACACTAATGCTGGTAACCCACTTTAACCTAGATTCAACTGACTGTGTGAACCAGGCTGTAGAATGTTAAAGCTGAAGGAACTTTGGAGGTATTTTAGCCTCAATGCAAGCAAGTGCAACAGCATCTCTGATAGATGGTGATGCATCCTCTGCTTGGAAATGTCTAGTGCAAGAGAGCTCACCACTTAATGAGGCAGGCAGTTCCACTGTTGAACAACTCTTACAGTTAGGAAATTACAGATTTCTGGAAGTGATGTATGATTGATTTATTCATGCCAGAATAAGCATAACCTTTCTATATAGTTGTTAAAGAGCTGGGGTTTGAATAATAAAATGTGGTTTGTGGATGATTGGTTGCTTATAAATGTTGTTATCCAGACTCAGTCTTCAAGAATAGAATAGGCTAAAAAAATATTTAAAAATAGTGCTTGCACTTTGAATACAAATATGATTTTTTTTAAAAAATTCCCTTTAAATCAAGGATTGCCCTCTTTTTACTGCTCCTGCTCCTATGCCTTTAATGGTAGTCTCACATACAGAAAGTATGGTCGTCAAAATAAGAGTTTCTCCATCTCTGATTGCTTTTAAAGAGACCCTCAAGACATACCTGTTTTCTCAGGCTTTTAATTAAAATTAATTTTAAACTGTTAAATCATTATGTGAAATTGTTTTAATAGTTTAAATTCTGTTTTATATTGCATTTTGGATTATGTACACTGCCTAGAGATACAAATATCAGGTGACATATAAATATGATAAATAAATAATGAAATAAAATAACTCAAGCAGCTGAATCTTTTTGCGTCATGCTTTCTTGCCATGCTAAAAAAAGATCTGCCAACAAAATTTCTGCTTGGGCTGCTGTTAACTTCACAGGGTTGTTGTGAGGAGAAACCTAAGTATGTAGCACACCACTCTGGGCTCCTTGGAGGAAGAGCGGGATATAAAATGTAAATAAATAGATAGATAGATAGATAGATAGATAGATAGATAGATAAATTTAAAGGCACAGGAGCAGGGCTAGTTAAAACAAAACAAAAAAATTTGGCAGACCTAAAGTAATCCCATTGACTCTGTTGAATCTGCTCACAACCAACTGGTCATAATCTAGAAAATGTATACAAAATCCTGCTATTTCTAGTTAACTTGCAAATAGTAAATGGGGCCATGTGCTTTTCAGAAGGCCCCCTTACAGCTCCCTTACAGATGCAGCCAAGTCACCAGGGTCCACGCTTCCATGAGTCCTGCTTGAAAGTATTAAACTTAGTGAGAGGTTGCTTCCCAAAGCCTTTCACTGGTCTGGTTCAGAAAAAAAAAGCTCTTCTGTTTTCCCAAAGGTTTTCCAAATAGCTTGGCTTATGTTCTGATACACCTGCTAAACCTTCTTCCACTGACCCCATCTCTTTCCTCCTTGCTTTCTCTCCCCAACCCCCCCCAGCTTCTATCTTCATTTCCTTTAAAAGCTCTCTCACTTGATGGGCCAGCATTGGCACTCTAGCAGCTGTAGGAAGAAGGAAATAAGGTACGTCACTCCACTTTCCTATCCACACTTTGCCAGAAGGCAAAGTCCTGGTAGTTCTTGGAAAGAGTGGTTTTCCTTTCGATCATTTGGCATCACCCCTTCTAATTGAACAAAGAGAGGCACCTTTTTAAAAAGATGATTTTCTTTATTTAGCAGAGGGAGAGCAACTGGCCCTCTCCATCCCCAGCACAGCATTCTTTCAGCGGCTGTTGCTGGTGTTTACCTTTTGTTTCTTTTTAGATTGTGGGCCCTTTGGGGACAGGGTTCCATTGTATTTATTTATTTATTCATTCATTCATATCTATGTAAAACACTTTGGGAAATTTTGTTGAAAAGTGGTATATAAATATTTGTCATATTCGTATCAGTCAATTTGGCTGCAATTCCCTCTATGCTGTATGGTATTGCCAGGTCCATCTCTAGCAGAGGCTCTTGTATATTTAACAGGACAGGGAGTGTTCATGACCTGAAAAAATCCAACAGGTTCAATGTTCCTGACCAAAACTCCTATTCCTTTGGCATTATAAACATAGAGAAACAATGGGTGTGCTGCTTGTCCCACTGATTGCATTGTCAGGAAATGTTGCACCTGATGAATTTCCCCCCTGACATTCATTCAATAAAGATCCAAAAACCTCTGTCAGGAAGAGAGTTGACAACATTAGCCAATCAAAAAAATATACACATGCCCTACTCACTTTCAAATTATGTAGACTGCAATCTCATTAAAGGAGATTTTAATATCAACTGGGATTCATATACTGTATGTAAAATAAAAACCTCTCAATTTGTTCTCTTCCATGACAACGATGTGCCATAAGGCAGAGTGACATTTCAATGGAACTGAGATGCAAATCATCATTTGGGCTAGTAGGACATTATAAAAAATGTATTCTTAACATGTGAGCGTCTACATGCACGTATATGTATAGTATTGCACTTTAAGGCAGTAAAGCAAGATAAAAATGCCGACCTTTTCACTTGGTTGCTGCTTCTTCTGTCTTAGGTGCACTTCCTTATCATCTTGTCTCTGAAACAATTTACTACTTTACAAGGGGCGACAGCACCAATAAGTCAAGGAGCACTTGGCTTTGGTTTTTCACTGGAGGGTGAATGTCACATGATAATTGGCGATTTTATGCCAGCCAGACAGGAACATTTGAATGTTGTGAGAGGACCATGAGAAAGAAGAGCCTTGTAAAAAGGGGGACACTGTAATTCAGAAAAAGAAAACCCACCCTTACTATATGCATCCCAAACCTTTGCTCCTCAGCAGCTGTCCCTCTCTGTCTCCCCTCTCTCTATTATACCCACACCAACCACAGGATGTAATACTCTCCCCCAAGGACTGCTAAAACATCTAGTGTAGATTTTACTGCCCCTCACTACTCACCAGCAACAAAGCCCAAGAAGGGATAAACCTTTCCAATTCCTGACAAAGATACAATCTCTGCATGCTGAGGTCCAGTCTATGCATATAGCAGAATGAAAGGGTAGAATTCTCACATCTTAGAGTGAATAGTACCACTGCAGGCTACATGTGTCTGTGCAGGGGTACCATTTGAAATGCTCTTCCACGTAAACACTCCTTGAATATTATTTGAAAACCTAGCACATAGGAGAGAAAGATCCTAGCCCAACACAATCTCTCTCTCTACCGGTTTTGTTTTGTTTTTTAACTTGCAGGAAGGCTTTTGTTTTTGTTTTACTCAGGGGGACATTTAAAAAAGGAAGTCCCGTTGAAACTAATAAGACAAGTTGGTCATGACTAACTCTTCCTATTAATTTCAATGGGACGTGCTGAGTAGTTTAGTCAGTATATCAGCCATTGAGGCACTTCACATGACACGTGAGAAGCACCAGGAGGGTTTGTGGGGGGAGAGTGGGCTTAGCCTGCTCTCCCCACACACAAACAGCCTCCAAGCTTTGGGTGGCCGGATCTGCTGCCCACATGACTACTGGCTCTGTCACGGAGCTGATGGGGGCTGCGGGGAACAGGGGCCACCCAGCCCCCAGAAGTTCCAGGATGCCCCGCATGAGCGCATGGGGCATTCTGGAAAGACCCCCGAGGTCAGGAGGCTGGCTGCAGTCTCCTGGTCAGGGCTCTACTTGTGTGCTGCTCACTGGTGGAACCTGACCACCGGCGGCCTGTGTGGGGCTGCAGCAGTGGACCCGCTGACCCCACCCCCATGTCTAACATCAGAAGCGGGGGGCGTGGTCTGACGCGCGAACAAAGCCATGAGGCTCCATTCGGGAGTTGGAGTTTAACTCCCTAAGGGGCTGTGCAACCCCTTCAGGAGCTAAACGAAGGCTCGCACTGCTAGCAGGGAAGAGTCGCTTCTGGCTCCACTGCGAACGCGGCGCCAGCCTTAGTTTAGCTCCCGAAGGGGCCGCACGGCCCCCACTCAGGATCTAAACCTGCACCCCCGCGTTTGACATCAGATGCGGGGCGGGGGGGCGTGTTGGGGCCATGAGGCACAGCCCCGATTGGGCACGGCCTGGGTTCTTTGAACCCATTGGCCCAATGGTGGCTCTGCCCCTGGTGTTGCTGCATGCCACGGCAGCACATGAGCAAAAAACTGAGGTTAATGGAGCACTCGCTCCGTTAACCTCGTTTAAGGTGAGGGGGAATTAGGCAGACTAGCTGCCTTGGAACCACCGCCTGTGAGCCTGGTGGTTCCCACGATCAGTAGAAAGCGGACTAGGCTTCCTTAGCCCACTTTCTACTGATTGTGGGAATAGCTTCATTATCTCTCATCTGCAGTGCTGCAGTTCTTCTGTCAACTCAGGACTTCTTCTTCTTCTTCTTCTTCTTCTTCTTCTTCTTCTTCTCCTCCTCCTCCTCCTCCTCCTCCTCCTCCTCCTCCTCCTCTTGGGACTTGTGCTGAGTAGTTTAGTCAGTATATCTGAGGCAAGAAGTTCTCAAAGCAGTTTACACTAAAAAAGAAATAAACCTAATTTACAACATAATTCCCATCTCCACCTGCTTAATGTGTAAAGGTAAAGTGTGCTGTTGTGTCAGTGTTGACTCCTGGTGACCACAGAGCCCTGTGGTTGTCTTTGGTAGAATACAGGAGGGGTTTACCATTGCCATCTCCTAGACAGTGTGAGATGATGCCTTTCAGCATCTTCCTATATCGCTGCTGCCCAATATAGGTGTTCCCCATAGTCTGGGAAACAAAGCAGTGGGGATTCGAACTGGCAACCTCTGGCTTGCTAGTCAAGTCATTTCCTCACTGTGCTATTAGTTGGCTCACTTCATGCATAAACCAGCCCAAAATCTGGGGGGGGAAGAGGGTTGCTTTCCTCTTTTAGAGTATAACCCTAAACAGGGTCAGAAGAGCACCCAGCCAGATTAGGAGAGCCAGATGCATTCCTGATCAGCAAGTTAGGAGGAGGGGAGAGTGATGGTGTGGGAGGTGGGAGCTAGGTAGGATGGGTGGGCCCAACCCAGATGTCCCCAGCATGTTACCAATCTTGGATGAAACTTCATCCTACCCAGCTCCCGCCTCCCACACCATCACTCTCCCCTCCTCCTACTTTGATTTTTTGTGTTATCACAGCTGCCAATTGGGAGTGCACCTTGCTCTCCTTTACTGTCTGGGCACTCCTCCAACTCTGTTTAGGGTAATGAGAACAGCCTTATTGTGGTTGGATAACAGGAGGGTGGATTAATGATGGATAAACACCTCTTGACTTAATCAGGTTGGCCATTGTGAGTGTAACTGGAGTAGGGATGGGCAAGCTTCCCCAAGCCTGACTCAGATCAACTCAGAAGTTCTACTTCTTCGAAAGAAAGCGGGAGATGCCTTCCTTCTATCCTTACTGCTTCTCACTGTCCCCAAAACCTGTTACTCCCACTTTCCCCAAACACACGATTCCTTCTTTCTTTTACTTACCTGTAGTGCTGCGGGCATCAAGAACAACAGTGGTATGTCACCCCTGCCACTTAACAGACAGGACAGGAAAGGAGGGAAAATGTGTTTTAGGGGATGGCTGGCTGACAGGGGTGGTTTCAGAGGATAGCGAGTGCTAGCAGAGATGTAGGGAGGGAAACCAGCGATTCTTCTCCATTTGACTGATCTGAAAATTTAGGGGATTTTAAGCCGCACATCATATTTAATTCTGGCTTCTACAAACCCACAAAGTTCTTCTTCAGCCCAGTTCAAGAGAGCTTCACCAGAGACTCTAAACTGAAAATCCTTTATGCCTTGTAACTTGTTTTATTTTGAAGGTTCTAAACTGGCTTGTAATGTTTTGTGCATGCACTGCACTTCCTTTCCAGAATGAATGCACATTCTCACAGTGTTGCATAGCAATTATAATGCAACGGCAGCTGAAGGTAGCTCTGGAGGAGGAAATGCCATAGTTCAGCTTTTGCAGTTTTCTCCTAGTCCTCTATGGGTGCATGGAGAACCAGATCCCAGGAAGTGAACATTTTTTCTAACAAGTTTCCCCCACCTCCACTTCTAATGGTCAGACTTGTGAATTGCTTTAAAGGTCACATTCACATGCTGCATGCCCTTGGGGTGTACCTGACATTTTCAAACTTGGAAATTCCCAGGCCAATTGATTGCTCAAGAGCGAAGGTATTGTTCTATAAACCACGTTCTCACTTTAAGTTCTAGTCAATTGCAGCAATCATCAAGGTTAAGGGGAGTAAGGAGTTAAAGTAATTGACTTCTGAACATGTACCAACAGAGGCTGCTGGCTTTGAGCACCTGGTCTGAAGAATACTGACTGTGCTAGTGTAACAATAATTGCATATAATAATCTTGTTTTGCATTTTGGGCACAGTAAAAAATGTAGGGCAAGGAAGCTCTTCTCACAAGAATACATAAAGGTATTATGAGCTTAGGAAATCCATATTCTGTACCTATTGTTTTAGAACATCAGCAATACCATAAACAAGAACATGCCAAAAGTGATCATATTATCACAAAAGCTATCATCAGGTTCCCCTTTAAAAGCAGAGCCCCTTTAACCGGGCCAAACCAGGCCAGAGTAGTTCAATCTGAACTGGGCCTGGATCTGCTCGAATTTGGACCGGCCCCCTTTTTTGGTGGCTGATCCTGTTCAAACTCAGACCAGTCAAGCCGGGATGGTTCAAATTGAACTGGGTTAGATTTGAACCGGTTGTACACACCCCTAGTTCTCATATGCTCAAGGAGCTCAAAGTCAGGGATGTGACTGGAAAGATTTCAAAGTTTGCTGTTGACTAGGAATGGGAAGCTTCCTCAAGCAAGCAACTTGTCATCTCAATGATACCAATTCTTATGTCCTCTTATGTGCCAATGGAACTCCCAATGTCATACTAGTATTCTAACTTTAGTGAAGTATTTAAAATGTTTGTTTTGCTGGTACACCATCATTTTGCAGGAGCAGCAACCAGCACATGGTGGGGCTATTCACACAATTAGCAAAAAGCGGGCTAGGAGAGCCTAGCCTGATTTTTGCTAATCGTGAGAACCACCAGGCTCGGCTGTGAGCCCGGTGGTTCTCGAGCGGGTAACCTGCTCCTGTAGCCCTCCCCATAGCCCGGGTTTGCGGAGCAAGCACTCTGCAAACCCGTGCTATCTGGTTGTGAGTAGCCGTGGCGTGCCTCCGTGCCACAGCTACTCATGAGTAGACCCCCGGAGGAGAGGTGAAAAGTCACCTCCCGGCTCCGGGGGTCTCCCCAGTATGCCCTGCGTGCTCGCACAGGGCATACTGGGGCTTCTGGAGGTTGCATGGCCCCTGAGCTCCCCAGCCCCCACCGGCTCTGTCACAGAACCAGCAATCGTGTGGGCAGCCGATCTGGCCGCCCAGGGCTCTCTGCCTGCTCGTGTGTGGGGAGAGCGAGCTTAGTCCACTCTCCCCGCGCACAGGAAGAAACAGGGTCTCACTGAGACCCGGTCCGGTTTGTAGAAGGTGTTGTATGTCCGGTATGTAGAAGGTGTTGAATTCAGTTCTTAGCAGTGGGTAAGAAGATTGACAAGGCCTTACTGGAACTAGAAGAGCCATTTTATCAGATGGACTCATGGTCTGACTTAACAAAAAACAGTCATCTCCCTTATGGGCATATTCCACTTACACCACAGATGCACTGTCCAAGGACAGAGGATTCTTAGGGCTGAATTGGGTCTTGTTTTCCCTCATCCCCCACTAATAGGCATACAAGCAGGCAATGTGACAGTATGTTAGGAGGAAAAAGGTTTTTGCATGCCCCCCATATCCCCAGCCAACAATTCCTCTTGTTAGTGATACAAGTACATTGTGCTGCTTAAGCATGTGCACATATGGGCAAGGTAAAATGGAAAACCTTTCTTTAGTTTTTTTAAAAATGGACTCAAAGGTTCCAGTGAGTCCTACCAGGATTCCTTATGTGAGGGCCCATAATTCAAGTGGATCATTCCAATTAATATTTTTGTCAATACTCCAGCACTGTTCATTTCTGCCCACATTCATTTAGTAGCTTGACTGAGTTCTGCATATTCTGTTATGAGAGACAGGAAGCAGTTTTCAAGTAGAAGCAAAATTCAGTCACTACACAACCCATCTTCTTTAGCTGTGCACAGGTGACCTCAAGAAGAAAGACTATTCTATATCCCATTATCATTCCCCGGAGTCATTCAGTCCCTGAAGAATATGGTTCATTAACTGAACTGCTCTTTTGCTGACTGCATATTTTTAAGTGCTTCAAAACCTACATGCAATTACAATATTTTTTTCTTATTCTTGTGGTATGTGTGTCAAACTGCTTACATATCTCCAGTTATATTTTGTTAGCTAGCATCACAGGAGTTGTGTGTAAATGGCCTTATTGAAAATTGCATGTTCCCAATTCATTATTTCCAGGGTTTTTTCTTTCTTTCTTTCTACAAAATAGCTGAGCTTGTGAAGACACTATCAAAAGGGCTTTTAAATAAACATATTTAATCTTCAAGAGATTAAAAAGAAATAATATGGGTGACATATAATGATTATTTTTACCCCAAAGCCATCACAAACATAAAGGTACAAGGGGGGAAAAAACATCAAACAAGCCAGTACAATAGACAGCATTTCAATACGGAGATAATCACATTGCAAGATTTGCTTCCATGCAATGGCCTAAATATTGCCCAAAAGTAAAGTGAAAGGAACTAGAGATAATAAAGAAGATTAACACTGCACAGTATGCTTAAAAAAATGTACTGAAGCTAATACCCAAGCTCATTTACTTTTAAATTACTACCTGAGATTTAATCATGGCCAATCCAACACAAAAATTAAAATGATGTTAGAAACCAGGAAGATGGATGCTGAGATGCGTTGTTGCTAATATTATAAAGATTTTTTGCTGATAAGCATCAAGCAATTAGGTCATCTATTTACAAGCTATCAGAAGAACACAGCAAAATGGTTCCTTAGCCTTGAACTCTCATGGCAAATAAATTGCATGGTCTCTGCCATGTGAGAGATTAATCATTACAAGAAAGTCTGCTAAACCCTTAGGCCCTAGTTTTCTATTATATTTAGATTTTATTGAGTTTTTCAGTAGTTACAAGTAACAATGAAGAACTGATAAAATCCCCAGATTCCTTACTGCCCACACCTAAATGATCTACCTCTCTTAGACTACATGAATTTAATATGCCGTGGCATTCAAATGATCAGTTTGCAAACTGATATATACACCCATGTACACACATGTGCATGTACAAATACACATACACATATGCACACAAAACCAACACAACTAAATCAACATCACACAGCAGAAGAAGTGGATCGGGGAGAGGAGCCACCTATCTCACCAAGAGTAATGCTGTTCCACCCAACGCTGAAAGCTGTTGCATGGGGTGGGGTTTGCCTGAAGCCTGTGGGGAGGCAGGGCAGCTGTCCTCCTGTCTGGCATCTTGCCTTCTGCATCTGGGAGGGGATATGCACAGCCAATCAGGGAGGGGAGTGCCATGGCAGTTGCTTCTGGCGTGTCCCCTCCCCACTCAGAACTTGACAGATCTTGGCTCCCACCCTCCCATGTTTCAGTGAGACATTAGCTGGTTGCTCTGGGGACTGGGTAGGAATTTTTTGCTTCTAACCAGATTGGCCTGGGTTGGTGGGTTTTTTTGCCAAACTGAGATGATATGAGGGAATTCTAGGGGTGGGAGTGCTTGGTTAGGAAGTCTGCACTCACTGCCCACACTCACTAGCAGGTGAGCGTGGGCAGGGTGAGAGAAGGTATCTATCAGTGTCCAACTGGAGGCACCTTTGTTGGGTGAAGTGTGATTCTATGGTACAGCCCCTCAGGGTTTTGTGGCCTGGGAAGACTGGGAATGGACTGCTTTTAGGTGGTCTTTTGGCTCATCCATTCAGAGCTGTGTGGCTCGAGGGGGGTATGATCTGGGCGGCCACCTCCTTGGCTCAGGAAACTGTGTGGCGGGAAGTAGGCCAGGCAGCTGAAGCTGATGGTCTCCTCCTGGCCCGGTTGTTTTGCCCAACAGTCAGTGGGGGCTGACAGCACTCAATAGGTGGCTGAATGCCCCTGTTAGGGGTTGGAGTTGCCTGCACTCTTGTTTATGTTTATCTCACTACATTTCCCCCAAAATTGTTCAGTTAATAAAGTGTGGCCCTAGTTCAACCCATACATGTGTGTCCTGTCTTCTTTGGGGTATGGGGGCAATCAGAATGCTCAGTTCACAATATTCCATTCCACTCTCTACTATGACTCAGATGTAAGTATGGAGATAGAGGTGGGGTGAATGCAGCTTCTCAGTTTTGGGAATTGCAATATAAAAGAAGCAGGTTTGGCACCACCGCTAATGTTGTCTTCAAGTGCACCCCTTACTTTCTCCCAGATAAGTCAACTATTGCCATTCACTCCTCATACATCACACAGTCATGGTGATATGTCATCACACAGTGATGTTGCAAAGTTTTATATTTCTGGACTTTGTGGCTCAGAAAACTTGCCTTAATTACTAAGCAAGATTTATGGTTTCCAAAATTCTTCTCCAGTTTGAAAGAACTCAAGGTTTGCCTCTCCCCTTGCCTGCCTCCCAACCCCCTCCCCATTTCCATCTACCCACTAGCCTTCCTTGTTGCTATGGCTTTGGAAAGGAGGATGGAAAGGAGGATGGGAGAGAGGGTTCTCTTCCTACTTCCCCTCTGGTCCCTAGTATGCTGCTATGGTTGCAAGTCAGGCATCAACACTGTAACATATAGTTAATGCCACTACTGACAGGGGACAGGTATTAACATTATTTCTTTATCACTTTTCAACCAAAGTTCTCATAGCCGTTTACATTGAAAAATAAATTATAAATCAATAAGATGGTTCCTGTCCTCAAAGGGCTCAGAATCTAAAAAGAAACACAAGGTGGACACAGCCGCTTAGAGGGATGTGCTGGAGTTGGATAGGGCCAGTTGAGCTTCCCCTGCTAAATATAAGAGAATCACATGCTGCCAGACCAGGAAGTCAGGTAAGCAGGGGCATGGGTGTGTGGAAATGGGAGAAGCTTTGGAAAGAGAAGAGTCTTGCTGGTCCGTCTAGTCCAGCATCCTGCTTCTCACAGTGGTCCAGATTCCTCCAGGAACCAACATGCTGGGCTTGAAGGCAATGGTCCTCTCTCACCATTGGAAAGGAGTCAGGCAAATAGACAGGTAGGTGAGTAGGAGGGAAGAAGGGAGAGGCTTGAAAGGTTACTGGAGGGTTAGGGGAGGGATCAGACCCTGTCATACTCCTGATGACATCACTGGGAGTGCAATGGAGTCCAATTTAGCTTGGAACTGGTCTAAAGTGTTCTGAGCTCAATTCTAAGCTTGATTAGGGGAGTTCACCCCATTACTACTTCCATGAAGGAAAACAAAGTACACTGACCTTTGCAATGGGAGCAACACCTGTCCTTCATGCCTGACATTGCATGAAGACTCACTGAGAAGACTTCTGCAGGGGGTTCTCCTGGTATTTCTTCTGATAAACAAGCTTGCCCCCCACTTACATATCACCTGGCCTAATGAAATACATTTTTGCTTGTCATATATGCCAGTCCCAACATTCTGTCCTACTCCAGCATGACTAAGAAAAATAACACAGGATGGAGCTATGCCACATGGTGTGGCATAGTGGTGCGGCCACATCTGAAGTACTGTGTACAGCTTTGGTCACCATATCTTAAGAAGGATATTGTAGAACTGGAAAACATGATCAGGGACTTGGAGCACATTCCTTATGAGGCTAGGCTATAGCATCTGGGCTCTTTACCTTGGAAAAGAGGCGACTAAGGGGAGACATGATCAAGGTATATAAAACTATGCATGGAGTGGAAAGGGTGGACAGAGAGAAATTTCTCTCTCACACACACAACATTAGAACCAGGGGTCACCCCATGAAACTGAAGGTTGAGAAATTTAGGACCGACAAGAGGAAGTACTTTTTCACACAGTGCATAATTAATCTATGGAATTCTTTGCCATGGGATGTGGTGGTGGCCACTAGCTTGGATGGCTTTAAAAGGGGCTTAGACAGCTTCATGGAGAACAGGTCTATCAAGGGCTACTAGTCTGGTGGCTGTGGGCCATCTGCAGCCTCAGAGGCATGATGCCTCTCAATACCAGTTGCAGGAGAGCAACAGCAGGAGAGAGGACACACACACACATGCCTTTTGCCTGTGGGCTCCCCAGAGGCATCTGGTGGCCATTGTGTGAAACAGGATGCTGGACTGGTTGGGCCTTGTGCCTGATCCAGCAGGGCTGTTCTTATGCCAGGGGTGGGCAAACCTGGCTCTCGTTGTTGAACTACAACTCCCATCTTCCCCAGCCACATTAACTTTTGGCTCAGGATGCTGGGAGTTGTAGTCAAAAAAGAGCTGGAGAACCACGTTTGCACATCCCTGAGCTGAACAGGTGCATTTGCACCTGTTCATGTGTTGCACACATGCTGAATGTTGTGTTGATCACACCCTTTTGGGTTTCAACTGTTTCATGATCACACCTGTGGGGCTTTGAGAAGGTGGCATGGTGTGTGTGTGTGCGCACGTGTGCACCATTGGTTCCAAGGTATTTCAATGCTGTCTTCTATCACTTGGTCTCTGACATGTACAGTGAATGGTTGCTGCTTACTGCTGCCTTCCCTCTCCAATGTGCATGCACCGTTTCCATTGTTTTTACTTCCCTGTACCAATTCTCAGAATCCTTAGTCAGTGGAGATTGCTTCTGAGTTTTGATTATGTTCTTAATCTGATTACACTTCCCAGCCAACTTTGTGCAAGGGCGTGGGGCATTCTGTAGAAGGATCGAGACTTAGTGACAATCTGGATTTGGTGATTGCTTGTGCACCCCAGACAGCTGGAAATGATCATTACTGCAGTGATTTAAGTCAGTGATGCCTCTCGCAAACCACATTTGCTAAGGTGGTGACATCCCACTCATCCACTTGACCTTTGATAGGGCAGGATTAGTCAGTAGTCCAAAAAGGAAATGTTTGGTTCTCATTTCCAAATTAGCAGCAGAAAGGGAACTATTTTCTAATCTGTTCTGTTGGGTAGTTGGGGTTCCTGATTGGCCCTATTTGGATTGATCTCTTAATTGTGAACATAGGACACATCTGGAAAGTTCAGTGTGAGTTGGTTGGCTGGTTGGCAGGAAAAGAAAGGCAGATGAGCACCCAAAGGCATCAGAGTGGTAAAAAAAAGAGAGACTTATGATAACCAGACTCACAGTTCTGACCCAAGGGGGAGCCACCTTCTAGGGCCTGGTGACTTTGTTTACCTCAGAACTTGTTGACTTGAAGCTGATTATGCTTAAAATGTCTCCTTGGAACTGTCAATGTGGGAAGTGTGATCAGCTGTACTACTGTTCTGATGCTTGGAGTTAGGGTGGACTTGCCCATTCAAGATAAGCCAGTCATGTGGGAGTGAGCACGAGTTGTCCCCTTTGCTAAGCAGGGCTCACCTTGGTTTGCATTTGGATGGATGACAATATGTGAGCACTGTCTGCTATAAGATAAGCCCCTTAAGGGATGGGGCTGTACCTCAGTGGCAAAGCATCTGTTTTATATGGAGAAGACACGAGGTTCAATCCCTGGCATCTCAAGGTAGGGCCGGGAAAAACTCCTGCCTGAAACTTTGGAGAATTGCTGTCAATCATTGTAGAGAATGCTGAGCCATGAGAAACTCAAGTATGTAGTACACAACTCTGGGATCCTTGGAAGAAGAGCGGGATATAAATGTAACTAACAAACAAACAAACAAATAAAATGTTTTGACTTGGTATAAACCCACTTCTTACGTTTCTATGGGCTACAGGGAATTATCTTATAACAAATATGCTCACACTGGAGGGAGAGAGGTGTAGTTGACTTACTCTAATTAAGTTGCAGCTAACATTTAAAAGACTTGTGGACTTTACTATCTTCTTTTCAGAGGTATGGGACAATGTTTCTATGTGTACAGTATTTATATGTTTTAACAAGTGCAAAATAAATTATTGTCAGTTAAGCAAAACACAGATTTAAGCCCCATGTTTTAAACATATGTCACTCTGCTGATTTGTATTATATCACCGATCACCTTGCATTTTTTTTAAAAAAGCCCAACAACATTAGATTATAGACATAGAGGTTCTCCACATGAGCAGTGTGGAGAGCCTTACCGGGCTCTGTGTGGAGAGTGGGTTTAGCCCGCCAGGGGCGTAGCAAGGTTGGAGTGGGCCCAGAGACAAGATTTTAAAATGGGGGCCCCCCACTCAAAGTCCAGGGCCTCCACACACCGCAGGCCCCCAAGGATTTAAGTCTGATATTCCAAAATAAGTATGCTGCCTGGAAATACATTTCACTGAATACACACACACACGTCACAATATATAGTGATATACATTGAGTACTATACATTTGTTTTACTTTTAATGCCTAGAACACACTAAAAAGATGAATGATTAAAATGGGCCCCTCGCTGCAGATTAGCCAAGGAGCCTTTCAACCATGCAGGGTGAACCTATGTTTGTTTTCTCAGAATTCTGAACAAATTCAGTCAAGTTTGATTCCAGGAGGTTTTTCACAGGAGGCTTTTAAAGCCCTTTAAGACACATCTCCTCTGGAATAGAGGTGCTGCATTCACATGTTGGCCAGATTTACCCTGAAGTCCCTGCAAGTTATTGGGGAGCAGTTCACACACAAGAAAAATAAAATAAAATAAAAGCAGAAGACATGCTTCACAGTTCTCACTCAGACCTTCTGGGTTACAAAACATCTTGAACATAAGTGCATTTATAAATGAATGAATAAAATAAATATAATACTGTTTCTTCCAGAAGTTTTTGCAATTTTCTGCCATGAAACAAGCCACTTATAGGACTTTTTAGATAGTTTTTTTTAAGCCAGCAAATTTTCCAAGCTGTTTAAAAATAAATATTCAGAGACTTCTCAGTCCCTCCCCCCCCATATCAAAGCCCTATGGCAAGCAGATCCCTATATATCCGGGTGGGGGGGTGGGAAGGTAACCACAAAAAGGAGTTCACACTCTACCTGGCAGCAGGCGGTCTTCTGCTGCAGAGACCAGTGGTGGCCACTCTGGCTGCCTCCTCCTTCCTGGCTGGCTTAGGCCCTACTGGAGTTCAGGCTTCACTGCGGCCTACACGGAGGCCTCCGTGGAAGCCCCGCCCACCCGCCGATCAGCTGAGAGGCGGGAGAAAAGGAGCTCTTTGCAGCTTGTCTGCTGCCTCGATTGCCGGCCAGGAGAACAAGCTGGAGAGCCGGCGAAGAGGGCAAGTGGGTGAGAGGCTATGGGGCTGGGCAGGGGGCAATGGGGAGTCACATGAGGTGCCTCTGGGGTGCCCCTCCAGGCAGTGGGGCCCCCAGACAACTGTCTCCCCCTGCCCTATCGTTGTTACGCGCCTGTAGCCCGCTCTTCCTGCAGACGAGCAGGGAGCCGTCCCTGGGCAGCCAATCCGGTCGCCCGGAGATGGCTCTCTGCTCTTCTGCAGAAAGAGCGGGCTAAGTCCACTCTCTACACAGACCCTGGTAAGGCGGCCTGTACAGAGCCCAATGGGCAGCCAATCCAGCCCCCCGCACAACTACTGGTTCTGTCATGGAGTCAGTAGGAGCAGTGGGGATCAGGGGCCAGCTGGCCCCTGGAAGTCCCAGGAAGCCCCGTGTGAGTTCGTGGAGCATTCTGGGGAGACCCCTGGGGCTGGGAGGCTGCTTGTAGCTTCCTGGTTGGGGGTCTACTTGTGTGCTGCCGCAGCACAGAGCCTCATAGTGGTGGCACACAATCTGTAAAATGGGGTTAGCAGAGCGCTTGCTCCACTAACCTCATTTAAGGAGGGGAACTTAAGTGGGCTAACCGCCGGGAGCCACTTGGCTCCCAGCAGTTCCCACCACCGCAGGAAAGTGGGCTGGGCTCCCTTAGACCTATTTCCTGTGGTTGTGAGAGTAGCCTCTATCAATTTTAAGAAGGTTGAAGATGCCAGAGGCATTTCTTCCTACGGTGTTGGGGTGGATGAACGGGTTACTTAGTAATTGTGAAGCATGCTGGTGATTCTGCACATTGACATTGATTCTGCACATCATCCAGTCAATATGGATAATCACTAGTGGATGATTGCGACTGTGAGTTGGTTGGTTGGAAATCTGTACACCAGGTCTCACGATCAGTGAGACTGGGTTTCTTCGAGTGTGTGGGGAGAGCAGGGAGAGGAGTGTGCACACGAGCAGGGAGGGAGCCCTGGGCGGCTGAATTAGCCGCCCACATGATTGCTGGCTCTTTGACGGAGCTGGTAGGGGCTGGGGGGAGAGCGGGCCAGCAAGCTCCAGCATGCCCTGCGCGAGTGCAGAGGGCATGCTGGCGAGACCCCCAGAGCTGGGAGGTGGCTTTTCACCTCCCTTCCAGAGGTCTCCTTGTGAGTAGCCATGGCGCAGAGCTGCACTGCGGCTACTCACGACCAGATAGCCCGGGTTTGCAGAGTGCTTGCTCTGCAAACCCGGGCTAAGAGGAGGGCTACCAAAGCGGGTTACCCGCTCGAGAACCACCAGGCTCGCAGCCAAGCCCAGTGGTTCTTACGATCGGGAAAAATCGGGCTAGGCTTTCCTAGCCCGATTTTTCCCAATCATGAGAATAGCCCTTCTGTCTCCATACACATTTCACACATTGGGGTTATTCTCACGATCAGCAAAAATTGGTCTAGGAGAGCCTAGCCTGATTTTTGCTGATCGTGTAAACCACTGGGCTTGCAGGTGAGCCCGGTGGCTTACAAGCAACTAACCTGCTTTGGTAGCCCTCCCCAAAGCCCGGGTTTGCAGAGCAAGTGCTCTGCAGACCCGGGCTTCCTGATCGTGAGTAGCTGCGGCGCAGCTCCGTGCCACGGCTACTCATGAGTAGACCCCTGGAGGGGAGGCGAAAAGACACCTCCCGGCTCCGGGGGTCTCCTCAGTATGCCCTGCGTGCTCGTGCAGGGCATACTGGAGCTTCCGGGGTCTGTGCCACCCTGAGCTCCACAGCCCCCGCCGGCTCCGTCACAGAGCCAGCAATTGTGTGGGTGGCCGATCTGGCCGCCCAGAGCTCTGTCCCTCTTCATGTGCAGGGAGAGCGGGCTTAGCCTGCTCTCCCTGTGCACTCTCAAGAACTGGTTCTCCCTGATTGTGAGACCTGGCTCAGTATCTGGGTACTATGCATAATCTTTAAGTAGATTAAGTACTTTCACCAGCCATGTTACACATTACCCAACTGACACTGTCCACCTGTATGCCTTCTCCAAAATCTCTTGGAGTCTAAGCATGCTAAGCAGGGAGCACACTCCTGTCAATGCATTCACTGCTGTCAGTGTGCTGTCTGTGTGCGCAATCATTGGATTTACATGAATTGCAACACCTGATTCTTTTGTTCAAATGACATGTCTGAGCAAGCCATTTATTTATTCCCCTCGCCAGTTCAAACCGGGTGATGGAGAAAGCTGATGAGTGTGCACACTACAGGCAAGAATGCTCTGTCATGCTACATTCTGCTCTGTTACAACTATTGTCTATTGATTCCTAGACTGGGTAGGGCGGCCCTGAGTCCTTCCTCATGATTGGTGAGAAAGGGCTCAAGGCAGGGGTGTAGCTATAATTGAGTGGATAGGTTCAAAGGACCTGGGCCCCCCAGCTTCTGAGGGGCCCTCAGCTCCACCGCTTCCTATTTTCTTCATTATCTCCCTCACTCTGAGGGGCATTTGAGGAGAGGGGAAAACAGAGGAACCCTCTTCCCAAGCTACCCCCCTGGCTTGAGGGAAACCAGGGAGGAAGGCTGCTAGCACTTACCTCCCCACAGATGATCCCTCTCCTCTTTTTGGGCGAATTGCCCGTCCACACGATTGCTGGTAGCTGCTGGCAGTGAGAAGCATTGGGGGATAGGAAGCAGTGCCCCACCACCCAAAACCTCTGTAATGCGCTGCGCGAGTGTGTGGTGTATTGTGAGGATTCCCCTGATGCCAGCCGGGGACCCTGTAGTCTCCCAGCCATGGCTGCAAACAGCCGGGGCACACAGACAACCAAGAAAATGAGGTTAAGAGAGCACTTGCTCTCTTAACCTCATTTTGCAGGAGGGCTCTGCAAGCGGGTTTGCTGCTGCTGCTGCGGCAGTGGCTTGCCTTGGCTGCCTTAGCCCGCTCCTGCAGCTTGTGAGAACAGCCTCCCTAAGTAACATTAGTCCTAGTCACAGATGGAGGAGCAGTGCCTTTCTCTAGTAATCACTGAGGCTATTTCCACGATCAACAGAAAGTAGGCTAAGGGAGCTTAGCGCACTTTCTGTTGATTGTGAGAACAAGAGGAGAGTGAGAGGAGAGCTGGTCTTGTGGTAGCAAGCATGACTTGTCCCCTTAGCTAAGCAGGGTCTGCCCTGGTTGCATTTGAATAGGAGACCATGGGGCTATTCTCACGCTCTGCAAAAATCGGGGTATGAGAGCCTAGCCCGATTTTTGCAGATCGTAAGAACCACCGGGTAACCCGCTCAAGAACCCCTGCCCTCCACGAGCGCTCCGCAAACCTGGTTTTCTAGATCGTGAGTAGCCGCAGCACGGCTTCGTGCCACACCTACGCATGAGGAGACCCCCAGAGGGGAGGTGAAAAGCTTGCCAGCAAGCCCTGCTGGAGCTTGCGGGGGCCAACTGGCCCCCGCTCCCCCCAGCCCCCGCCAGCTCTGTCACGGAGCCAGCAATCATGTGGACAGCCAATCCAGCCTCCCAGGGCTCCCTCCCTGGTCACCGCCCCAAACCGAGTCTCACCGATTGTGAGAAACGGCTCCATATGTGAGCACTGCAAGATATTCCCCTCAGGGGATGGAGCCACTCTGGGAAGAACAAAAGGTTTCAAGTTCCCTCCCTGGCTTCTCCAAGATAGGGCTGAGAGATTTTTACTGTAAACCTCCTTGGGATTGTTTTAATGAAAGGCAGTGTATAAATTTAACAATAAATAAATAAATGCATTCCTGCCTGCAACCTTGGCGAAGCCGCTGTCAGTCTGTGAAGACAATACTGAGCTAGATAGACCGATGATCTGACTCAGAATATGGCAGCTTCCTATGTTCCTGTGTAAACACCGGGCTCGCAGGCGAGCCCAGTGCTCCCAAGGAAGCTAGCCTGCCTAAAACACCTTCCCCTTAAATAAGATAAATTTGTTGCTCATGTGTCGCCGCAGCACATGGTGACATATGAGTAGACCCCTGACCGGGAGGCTGCAAACAGCCTGCCGGGCCCGGGGGTCTCTCCAGGATGTCCCGTGCACTCGCACGGGGCATCCTGGAACTTCTGGGGTCCGGCCGGCCCCCGATCCCTAACACCCCTGCTTGCAATCGTGTGGGCAGCTGATCCGACCACCCAGGGCTCTGGGCAGGATTGTCTTCAGGGAGAGCAGGCTAAGACTGCTCTCCCTGCAGACCCGACAGAAGCTCCTCTCACGGATCATGAGAAGAGCTTCACTGTTGTAGTATTAGCACCAGCAGTAATATAGCTCAATTACTTCATAGCACCCCCCAAATTAATGCTTGCCACTCTATAATGAGACACAATAGGTGTCTATTTGCATGATATGAATGAGCAAGGTTTTTCCATTCCCATTTTTCAGTTCATCCAGTGGGAGCTTAGATGAAAGGAACACATCTAAAGGTTTCACTTTTAACACTGCCTGCAAGGTACTTTTATGCCTTTTAAAGCTTATCTATATGTATTTCAGGATTCTTTTTCACTTTTATATTCAACATGAGTACCCTCACCCATGGGGAGTGCACTGGGTTCTTAAGGGTGCTGCTTACAGATATCATGGCACAAAGAAAACATATGGAGAGGAGCACTTCAAAAAGAAACACACGAAGGAACAAGGACAGAATGTTGGACTGCTTTTGATCCTCGGCAACATCTGTACAATGTTGCATAACAGTGGGTTGCCTCTATATTATATGATTTCCTATGGCTTGCTAGTTAGTCAGCGGAACAGTCCAGAACTCCAAACTAGGACTTCAAGCCACTCTTCCTCCATCCAATCAGACATCAAATACTGCAAGTTATTATCTGATTATTCCTATAAGAAAGATTCATGTTGATTCACTAACCTTTTAATTGAACACAACTTAGTTCACTTTGCATTAAAGTCTAACTTTGAGACCATTCATTGAAGCTATTCCGACATGTGTGTAAAACTGCGCTAAGGAAGCCCAGCCTGGCTTTGCATGTGTGTGTGTGTGTGTGTGTGTGTGTGTGTGTGTGTACTGCCAGGATAGGGCCCGATCCTGGCACCACCGCAGTGGCAAGCCTGCCTATGGAGCCACCCTCAAAAATGAGGTTAGGAGAGTGAGCTGTCTCCTAATCTCATCTTACTGATCACCTGCCAGCACCGGCTGGGGCATGTAAACTGCGGGGCTTCAGGCCAGTTTCAGGGAGGGGAGGGGGGATAATTTGTGTGGTGCATTATGGGACCTCCAGGGGGCGGGGCAATGCGGAATGATGTGTCCAGCATCCTGACCCTCAGAGCTGCCAGCAGCAGCCGATGATTGTCTGGGTGGACAATCTGCCCGCCCAAAGGAAAGGACTGGATCATCTGCAGGGAGGTGGCTTTTTAAGGCTTCCTCCCTGTGAGTCCTCTTGCCCTTTCTCACTGCTCATGAGAAAGGGCTCTTTCAGACCATTCAGAGTAAAGGAATTTAGCAAGATTTCAGCCCAAGATGAGAGTTTCATTTTAAACAAAGAAACGGAGTTTGATGTCCATAATATTTTAGTGTAACTTCCATGGCAATTACATAAATGAGCCCTCAGAATTATTCCCCTTTTCTCTCATCAAGCCTTCAAAAGAGAAGCTTGGAATGTGATTAGCTATTGGGACCAAATCATAAAACTAATAATAGAAGAAGCCATTAGGATTACATTCAGGTAAATGCACATGCTTACGACAAGTTAAGAGTTTAGAACAGATTATAGAACTCAAGGATAATACATATTAGAGCTTCCCTTGAGAGCCACCAATTCATTTATGGCCCTCATTTCTCATTAATCCCCGAATCTTTTGTAGATTAATACAATTAACAGTAAGAATGAACCTCCTATGCTGTTTAAATTAATTGACTTTGTATAGCAGTTTCTCTTCAGTTTTACCAGCAGGAATCTCAGAAATACTTAGTGTCCTTCATCTTGTCTAGGGATGTGAGTGCTGTTTTATTTAATAGGTATTCAAGCCAACAGTGGAGAAAAAATGGAAGCATGTGCTGAAAGATATGTACCATAAGAAATCAAGGGCAAAACTGCAGTAATATAAGACTGGTATATTCTTAAGTTAGTATTGTTTATTTTAGCATTGCTGTTAGTAGTTCTTCAAGATCATACCAAAAAATACTGGAATTATATAGACAACCAAAGCTACCATTGCAGGGAATTACTTTTCCCCAATAGAATGTTGTTGGGAATATGCAATTTCCCCTTCCAATTAGCACTTCCATACAGTGATGAGTGCTTTATAGTTTATATCACTCAGTGATAGAGTGATATACGTGGTGACTGCACCCTGAGCCCCAATGAAGACAGGGCACATTTAGTTGGAGTAAAATAGGGCCACTTTATTAATGTACAGTGGAATAAGACTTGCAACGAGGTCAGAGGTGTATCTAGGTCATGGCAGGCATGGCACGTGCCCTGGGTGCCACTCAAGGGGGGCGCCACTGCCAGTGCCTGCCTGCCACGCACTGCTTCCAGTGAGCAACGGAACCCCTCGGTGCCGCCACTGTCATTACTGCCGGCTGGTTCTGCCACAGGCAGTGGTTGCCACTCACTGCCGCCGCCTCCAGGTGCCCCGCGCTGCAGAGCCATGTCTGAACCCCGGCAACCTGTCCCCAACTCACTACACTATGTTGTTATTGGCGGGCGGACTCCTGCCCTCAGCTCATTGGGCCTATGGGGTGAAGAGGTGGGTTGCTGGCTGGGAAGGAGGAGCTGAGGGCTGTTCAGCAGGCTGCCCTCAAGAGGGAAAGCCGAGGGTCTGGGACGGGATGAGGGAGGAACTGGAGAGGGAGGAAGGGTGGTTCCTGGAACAGTTTCCCTGTTTCAGTGACTCAGACAGGAACCTCCCAAGCTTCGTGCGGCCAACCCGTGGAGGAAGTGGCAGCACCCTCTCGTCATTGCATCAGGGGGTGAAGCTGAAGGGAGCTGATCCCCTGGGAGTCGGACTTGCTGCTCTCGTGAGTGGCTGAAAGGGGAGGAAAGCCACGGGCTCGCTCCACGGCTGGGTGAGAGAAACTTTCCCCTTTGCTGTGCCCCTCCTCCTTCCTCTCATCTGCCCTCAGAGAGTCTCTGCCTGCCCCTTTGCTAAGTGGTGTTTGCTTCCCTCTGCAACAATGCCAGGCTTGGGTGCAGGGAATAAGGGAGGTGTATGTTTATGCTGGAGAAACAGCCCGTAAAACGTGTTTGCTCCATTGTCTGGCCTAGACCGAAAAAAGGGAGATGAAGGTTTTGCCTGTGGATTTAGGCGGGCCTCCAAGCTTCCTTCAAGTTCAGTCTCCAGAGAAGTAAAAACAAAAAACCGGACCCCGAGATTAGTTGGTTCTACCGCACCCTTGCCCAATTCATGCACTTGGTGAGCCACTGTGGAGGAATGCCAAGGGTTGGAGCCAAAGATGAGCCATGGGGTCGCATCTGTTGTTTAGTGGTATACAATGAAGTGAGGACTTTGGGGAAGTAGTTGTGTACGCCCTGCTGGGAATAGTCATGATTTGCCTCATAGTGGGGTCGAGGGAATAATGATTGTAAAATATGTCTGCCCATTAAGTAGTAGTACAGAAATGTTGCGTGTAAGAACTCTTCATGATGTTTGCATCTTACTGTGTGTGGTTGCTAAACATTCAAAACAGTGAAGGTGCTATGTTACTTGTTCTCCCACTTACAGTGAAGATGAGCTGGTTCCCTACAAAATAGTATGCTTTTTATTCTTATTAATTTGGAAGCAATGCTACTTCTTGTGACTGCACTTCAGTCTACCTTGCAAATAAGCTCACAAAAATATTTGCTTGCTTACCTGCCAGTGCATTTGGTTATTAATTTGTGACAAATGACTGACCTGAGAGATCACTTTAATCCAATAAACTCCACTGTGTTCATTTGGGCTTGCTCTCAGGAAAGCTTGCATAGGAGTGCAGCTTTAGAGAACTTCCCGAAAGGTAGATGTGTGAATGGTCATTCTACTTGTCTTGTATACATTTTTGCCTTGTATTGAACTATTGTACCTTTTTGCATTTCATAAACTTTTTGCCCTACTGTTTACAATATTTTTCTCTATTCGAGTATCCATAAGGTATATCCATTAACTGAGGATAATACCTTATAACATCTGATGAAACGGACTCTAGTTCACAAATGCTTATGGCACAGATAAAGTACTAGAAGGCTGATTTGTTTATTGGAGGCTATCCACTAAAAGGGAGAGGAAAATTTATCCTTATTATAAAATGGCTAAAGCAGTGGTCTTCTCAAGTGGAGGCTACTTAGGCAAAGAAATCTATACTGCATGTGAGAGCCATTTCCCACTGTACTAACCTCCACACAGTACTGAGCTTTTCTCAGTGCTGGAAGAGCCATTTGAGAGAGATGGAATACTGGGAAAGACTGCAAGTTAAAATGAATACTTTCGTATTTGAGAGCCTCCATGGATCAAGGCAGACTCTGTGATTTTTCTCTGCTGAGTGTAGAAAGAGAAAAAACTGAAAAAACTGACTTTGATCACATCATAGACCAATTTGTATCAGTGAAAGCAAGGAAGGAGCTACATAATTTTCATGTAGTTCCATAATTTGTTAATTAAAAGTTTAACAAGCTCAACTTGTATCTTTGAGCTGATTTTATTGTAAAGTTATCTGAAAGATGGGTGTCAGATGTTTGGACAGGGGCGCAATTTCAGTGCTTGCCATAGGTGCAAGTTTTTCTGTTGCTACTTCTCTGAATGAGGTATCTAACTAACCAGAGTGCGGGTACTCCTCCTGTGTGGGACCGCCTCCTAGGGAGGTCTATCCCACACCATGGTGAAGGGCTGGGTTCTGATTCGGTCAGGCGCCAGGTCCTGACTTTCTCTCACCGTGAGGCTTTACCCCTCTGAGGGAGGGGCAACCAGACCCACCCCCAACTCAAGCCACCCAAACTCTGAGCTGGTGAGTCAAGCCACTCCCTCAGTGCAGGCCCTTCCCAACCCTTGGGCCGCAAAACCCTGAAGGGCTGGTCCTTGGCCCCCCTCACCCCAAATGGCCCTCCAGCCGAACACCGTTAATCAATCTACCTACCCAACACCTGCATCTCCTGCAAGTGACCGGTTACCTTCAGTGCCTACCTATGACCCAAAACTCCATGAGAAGTAGGTGAAAAACCATTGCAGGGAATTACTTTTCTCCAGTAGAATATTGTTGGGAATATGCAATTTCTCCCTCCAATTAGCACTTCCACTCAGTAATGAGTGCTGTATAGTTTATATCACTCAGTGATAGAATGTCTTAGAGTGACTGAGTGATATACGTGGTGATTTTTTTTATTTACCGGGGGGGGGGAGTAACTGGCCCTATCCACCCCCAGCACATGACCTCCAGTGACTGTTGCTGATTATCTTATGTTTCTTTTTAGCTTGTGAGCTAAAGACAGTGGATCCATCTTATTTATTTATCATTTCTCTATGTAAACTGCTTTGGGAACTTTTTTCCAAAAGCGGTATATAAATATTTGTTGCTGTTGTTGTTGTTGTTGTTGTTATAGTTTATAGACAAGTGCACATGACAAGTGACAGAAATTCTCCCATCACTTTGTGCAATTTGTAAAGTTCAATTTTACTTCTAAATTCTTTTTTTTTTTTTTTTGCTTTACTTTGTCAGAGGTGGAATGCAGCTCCACTGTAACAGTGATCCACTTTTTAATTGATTTTTTTGTTTGTTCCCAGACCAAGTAAAAAGGAAGCAAGGCAATATCATTAGGTTTAAACAAGAACCACAACACCATTAGCTCAATTAATGGATTGTCAATGGAATAATGGTCTATTCCCTTTATCTATCACTTCTTTCAGTGCAGATAAACTTCCTGGATTGAGACTGCAGATGCCAATTCTCTGTTTGTCTCACTCCACCCTTCCTGGTGAGCTCCACCCTGGCCCTCGAACAGCTGCTTTAAGTGCTCCTGGTTTCTCACTGCCACACATCCTAGGAGATGTGGAGGATCCCTGCCCAAGTCATTGCAGAATTCAGAGGAAAGGGTTGTGGTATGCAAGGACAAGACCATGGAGTTGAATCATGAATATTAATGGTTTAATGAGACAGATATTATTTACAGATATTCTTTACAAACGGAGAGGCAAGTGCTGTGTGCCTTCAGTGCTCTTGCTGCTGACTATTTGTTATCTCCACCTCTAATCCAGGGTGCTTTCCAGATTAGGCCCTGCAATGGGTTCATGTTGGACTTCGGAAGTGTGCTTCCGCACTTCCTGCTTTGTGGCACCGCAGTCCCTGTGTGGACAGCAGGATGTCGTTCACATTGCCAAATCCGTCTCGAATTTAATCGCTGCGATATAGAGCTAGTATGTTGTGTATCAGCCGTAAGGAAGCTGCTGTTTTTTGGGGGTTGTTAGTTGCTGTGAGACTGCTTCCCTTGCTGTTTACATTTTCAATGCGACTTGCCTGAACGGAGGCATTTTGCTGCTGTTGAGCAGCTAGTCTGGAGAGCTCCCAGGACTGGAATAAAAGTAACTAAAGCACCATTCAAAAGCTGGCCTGGATCAATGAATGGATTAACCAAAAGCACCACAGTCATCACACCTTGAACCTATTAGTTTTGGGCAGACATCAGTTGGAAGGTGAAGAGAGCTTCACTAGATTGATCTTGTAAACTAGTGATCCTACTGAGCCAAAACTAATGATGTGATCCCACTGAGCCAAAACTTGATGTCTCAAGATACTCCCCAACACTGTTCCCTCTGAGGTGTGCACATGTGCACATGCTCACAAGGTTTTTTATATCCGCTGAGTTAATTTTTGATTCCGCTCAGGTTGAATCAGGAAGTCCCCACTCTGAATGTGCATGTGCACACACTGCCTTGATATTGCCACCCAGAACAAAACTCTCTCTCTCTCTCTCTCTCTCTCTCTCTCTCTCTCTCTCTCTCTCTCTCATTTTTTTCATCTGAGAACACTGCTTCCCAATATCCCCTACTTCTTAATCCCTTCATAATCTTTATTGTTTCTAACAATTGTGACTTAGTTATATTTCTCTGTTTATCCACCCCCACCCCCACTAGGGATGGGTTCCACAGAGAACAGCAGCAAGTAAGTAGGAAAAAATGGCTTGTTCCCAGTGAGCACACACTACTCTGTTTCATGTAAATCTACCAATATTGGGTGGAGAACATGGGGTCTCCTCCACTGCTTGACATTCACCTGTTTCATAACCTACATTTGACATTGGACAGAGAATGTTGGGAAGTGGACATTCTCTATCCAACATTGGTATGTTCACAACACACAGAAGAGGTGGCAGCATACCAGGACCTGGTGGCTTTCTCCTACTTACTTGCTGCTGTTATGTGTTAAACCACCCTAGGGAACATTACTTTTACTACCTCACAATGAGAGAAGGAGAAAAACCTGTTGGAGCTAGGACTTTGGCAGCATCAGCTCTCAGCTTCAGTATCTCATAGTGACCACGGGGGTGGGGTGGGGTGTTAGGGTCATTGATAAATGTGCTGGACTCCTCCCCTCTTTGTTAGGGATGTGCACAAATTGATTTTTTCAATTTGTTTTGTGCCCAAATCGAATCACCCCTGATTTGTTTTGTGTCCAAATCTGTCCTCCCCCCTGCCAATCACCCCAGATTTGATTTGGATTTGATTTGATTCAATTAAGATTCAGTCTGATCCAGGCCACTTATAAAGGTCCTAGGGGCACCAGATTTGCATGGTGGGTAGGTCCCCATGGGTGCCACCTACCATCCAAAATTCAAGGCAGCAGGGCAGTTGTTTGATTTTTAATGATTTTTTTTAAAGCTTGTACTGATTTTGTATATTTCAGTCATAGGAAATAATGGGGATTCGAAGCTGCCCTATCATAGCCCTAACATGGATCCCCAGCTTTCATTCCCCCCAAAAAAAAGCTAAGCTCTAGCCCTTGTAGAAGTGGAGTTATGGAGTAAAATGTGTGGTCACTATTTTTCAAGTGTTTGGATTCTTTGGTGTATAATAACTTTTCCTCATAATGAATCCCTATGAGGATTCATTGCACACCTTCATTTCTTCTGTTCATTTTGACTGTCATTGGGCAGTGCCAACTGTCAACTGCAGTTTGGGACACTCACAGTTTGGGACACACACACTTGAACACCAACAAGACTGCCCTTCCATTTTGAGAGCTCTTTTAAATTAATGTTATTTCTTCTCCTTTATAGAAGGCAAGTCTCTCTTCTCTGGTTTGGAAGAGCACAGCCTGCAATATAAACACACACACACACACACACTCTCTCTCCCTCTCTCCTCCTGCCCATCCAGCAAGGCTATTCACCCAGCACCAAAGCTACCCTCCCATCAAATCAGGCCTGAATATGGCACTATCACCCTACAGATGTTGGAACATGATTGGAGTAATGGTCTCAAAACTGGGTCATGAATGGATAATCATGAAGTAAGGTCGCAATAGTTCAGCACAAGAGCCAGGTTCCTTCCATTTAGCGAATATCTTCAGAAACAATCCCATAACCTTAGCATCAGTGTGCGCTGCAAACTCTGAATCAAGCAACAAGGTCATGATGGATTTTCTTTTTGCTGGAAACAAAATCACCGCTTCTCTGCTTTGAATGGGGTCATTATTTCTTGGCCTCAGCATTTCAAGTGGAAGATTAAACAATTTCAAAGGGAGCGCCAGTGTTTAGGCAGCCTTGAAAGTCAAATGTACATCTTGTTGCTCTCTATCAGAAACATAACTTTGGACATTCCTCCAGTTTGGCAGGGCTGTACTTTTCCTGTTGAAGCAGCTGCTTGCTTAGAGAAGTCTGGTTTTTATCAGTCTTTAAACGAAGATGCTGGAGAAAGCAGCTGATTTGCTGTCCTTGTTACTGGAGATTATGATGGACATCCAAAATAACTCTGTGCTTGCACAAACACCTTGTGCAAATGCAAGAATGTTGCACTAGCCAGATGTGCTAGGTCAGAAACTTGCATTTCAGATGAGTATTGCACTAGCACAAACATGCTTGTGTAACAAGGTGGCATTCCTTCTGTTGTGAAACTTCTTCATATGGTTTGAGGAGAACTTTTGTGCAAGAGTGCAACTTCACAGATCTCTGTGTGACTTTGCACAGCTACAGTACATGACCATCTTGCACTAGCACAACTTTGCGCTGCAAGTGCAGTGTTAATCCAAATGTTGGCCACTGTCTGCTGAATTGCTCCAAATCTGTGTACTGGTGTGATGAAACACAGATCTCCATTTAATCCCAAGAATGTCTTACACTTGCACTCCACTCTGAGTGTTCTGAGTGGGGGACATTCCTCCATTTTCTTACTAAATAGGGACAGTTTCTTACTTTCATTATTGAGGGGACAGGGTCATCAAGCTACAGGCCTAAGCCCTTTTTTTACATTAGGTAACCGGCTCAAACCGGACTCAACTTTAGTCATGTAGGTTTGGGCCCATTAAGGAGGAAGAACCTCCAGTTTGGATGGAAAATCGAAAATCCCAACTGGCCCCAATATCTGAAATGTGCCAGGCCTTCTCATTGGATCCAAGAGCTGAATATCTTGGGAAGTGGAGGGCAGCTTTCCCCCTCCCTAATGGCTGTAAATAGAGGGCAAGGGCCTGGGCATTGTCACCACTTTCCATCTGTTAATGGGTGTTCCAGAGGAGAAGCTGTGAGATTAATGTTTGTTCTCTCAGCCAAGGACCAGCCTACTGCTAGACTAAGGTAAAACCTAGTGCTACTTAGTTAAGGTTTTTGTATTTTCTTTTTAATTCCTGTGTGCCTTTCTTTACTTCCAGTTTCCCCTATCCCCCCCCCCCAACAATTCCTTTTTCTGTGTGCAACCCTCATTTCTTAATAAAGTTCATATACTTAGAAGTGGCTTTCAGATTTAAAAGATTCTGGAAGGTTACTTGCAAATGTTTTCCCCTCATAAGGTCATTCCCTACTGCTGAGTTTTCTGAATATTATATTGTTGTCTAGAGCTGGGTTGTGTGGAGTTAACTGTACAGTGCCTGTAAGTCCCAAGCCAGACAGTTCTAGTTTGTTTAAGCCGTGTCTAAGCTGGGTCAGTGGCTTTAGATCAGTCTTCAACTGGGGACAGCCTACCTCGAAGGAGCGACATGCTCCTAGATTGGGGTCAGAGCAATCTTTCTACTGAGGGTAGATCTCAGGGCAACCCCCGCTTTGTCACAACTGGGGAAGCAGGTCAGTTGCTCTCCTTTCCCTAAAAATCAACCTAAACCTCCCAAGCTGAGCAGTAATGTAGTCGGGCAGTTAAAGGATAGAAGCAAACTAGGTCTTTGTATTGCAGTGTCATATTTATTTCATTAAATATTTGTATACTCATTATACTGTGAGTAATATGTGAAAAATCTCCCATTCCATACAAATGAGGCCTCACAAAGCAGCTAGGTCAGATTATTATTATTTTATTATTAATAATTTTTATTGAAAAGCATTATCAGCTTCGGCTGATACATCAGCTACACCCATTTCTGGAGGCAAGTGACCTTAAAACAGAGGTGCATTTGTTGGTAACCTCTGGACTTGACTACTGTAATGTACTCTATGTGGGTCTGCCTTTGTACATAGTCCAGAACCTACAATTAGTACAGAATGCAGCAGTCAGAACTGGTCTCCATGACAACCGTAAGGGACCATATAACACCCATTTTTAAAAAACGGCACTGGCTGCCGATACATTTCTGAGTGAAATACCAAGTGCTGGTTATTACCTACAAAGTGCTGCAAAGCTTGAGTCCAGGGTACTTAAGAGAGCACCTTCTCTGTCATAAACCCTGTTGCCATCTGGAGATCATCTGGAAAAGTCCAGTTACAGTTGAGTTGCCACTGGCTCATTTTGTGGCGACCCAGGCCTTGGCTGCCCTGAGGCTTTGGAATATGCTCCCTGTCAAAATAAGAGCAGCTCCTTCTCTTGTTGCCTTTAGGAAGACCCTCAAGACACACCTGTTTTCTCAGGCTTGTAACTGAAATTGATCTGAAACTGTTTAATTGTTTGTATCCTGTGAGATTGTTTTAAGTTTTTATTCTGTGAAATCGTTATGTTTTTACTCTGTTTTGTATGTGTTATGTTTTAAATTGTGTACACTGCCTAGAGATGCACATATCAGGTGGTATATTAATATGATTTTAAAAATCATATGGTTTACAAACATTGATTGATTGATTGATTGATTGCATGTCTAGACTGTGCCATCCAAAGGCTCTGGACAGTACACAAGAAATTAAAAAAATAATTAAAACAAACACCACTTTAAAACACGCTGCTTCAAACAATATAAAAACCAATCTTAAAACAATTCAGAGCCATTTAAAAACCAATTAAAATACTTGAAAGCAATTTAAGAGCCTTGGAGGGCAAGGCCAAACAAATACGTTTTTAGAGCTTTCTTAAAGGCCAACAATGAGCCTAAATTATGGATATCTGCTGGGAGTGCATTCCAAAGGCTAGGGGCAGCTACAGAGAAGGCTCAGTGCTGAGTCACCAACAGACATGCTGGTGGTAACTAGAGAAGGACCTCTCCAGATGACCTCAACATGTGGTGGGGATCATACAGAAGAAGGAGCTCTCTAAGATAGCCTGGACCCAAGCCGTCCAGGGCTTTAAAGGTAATAACTAGCACTTTGTATTTTGCCCAGAAACGTATTGGCAGCCAGTGCAACTGTTTTAAGACAGGCATAATATGGTCTCTCCTGCTTACCCCAGAGACCAGGCTGGCTGCTGCATTTTGAACTAACTGAAATTTCCAAGCCAGCCCCACGTAGAGCACATTGCTATAGTCGAGCATGGAAGTTACCAGCTGATGCACCACTGTTTTGAGATCATTCTCCTCAAGGAATGGACACAGCTGTCGAATCAGCTGAAGTTGATAGAAAGTGCTCCTGGCCATAGCTTCCACTTGAGATACCAGGGCGAGGCTGGTACCAAGCTGTGTACCTATTACTGTGTACCTATTAGGTACCAAGCTGTGTACCTATTACTTCTGGGGGACTGTAACCCCATCCAGCACAAGAAGATCTAACTCATTCCTCAAATTCTGATCTCCCATAATGAGCACCTCCATCTTGCTTGGATTCAGCTTCAGTATTCCTCAGTATCCCCCTCCCCCATCCACTCTGCCTATCCTGAGTCAGCCCTCCCAACCCCAAGCCTGCCTTCCCCCACATGCCAGCTGGGGGGAAAAGAGAAAAGAAAGGAGAGGTAGAGGGAAAGAGCAAGAGAGAAAGGAAGACCAGAAGAAAGGAAGGGATGGAAGAAGGGAAGGAACTTAACTTTTGCATCTATAGCTATAGGTAAGTAAAAAGAAGCTCTTGTTATATGTATAGTTGTCCCAAACTTCCGATCATTTATCTGATTTGTTTGCCTGATAAGGGCCCATTAGTTTAACTGCTAAATATATGTCACTAAGAGCAGATGAGATTGATGTATTTAGAATCTGGCCTATAGTGCATGGCAATATAGGCCAGATTTTAAATATATCATCTCATCTGTTCTTAGTGACATACATTCAGCAGTCACAAATTTAAAACATTCAGAGGGGCTATTCTCACGATCAGGCAAAATCAGGCTAGGGGAGCCTAGCCCGATTTCGACTGATCGTGGGAGCCACCGGGCTCGCAGGTGAGCCCAGTGGCTTTCTGGCGGTCAACCCACCAAACTAGCCCTCCCCTTAAACCAGGTTTGCGGAGCAGGTACTCTGCAAACCCAGTTTTTAAAATCGTGAGTAGCCACAGTGCATCTCCGCGCTGCAACTACTCATGAGTAGACCCCCAGCTGGGAGGCTTAAAAGCAGCCTCCCAGCTTTGGGGTCTCTCCAGTATGCCCTGCGCATTTGCTCAGGGCATACTGGAGCTTCCGGGGCCGCACAGCCCCTGATCCTCCCAGCCTCTGCTGGCTCCTTCATGGAGCAGGCAGTCGAATGGGCAGCCGATCCAGCTTCTGCCCTGCTCATGTGCGGGGAGAGTGGGCTAAGCCTACTCTCCCCGCTCAACCTCCCCAGGCGGGTCTCTTGGATCGTGAGACCCACCTCACCGATTACTATAAGCCTGGCTTAAAAACTGTGTCTTCATGACACATTTTAAAGACAAAAATGTGTCTTTAAAATGTGTTATTGGGCCTGTGTGTGTTCTGAAAATTCAGATTCAGATCTGACTGACAATGTCAGATTCAGATTCTATGGGCTCTGGCTATATCAAATATCCAGTAGGATTCAGAATCGAAATCCAAATTCTGACTTAAATCGGGATTTCCTCCCACAGCAGTCAATGGGTTTAAAAAAACAATCACTAAACATCACTAATTGGACTTAGAGACTTGAAACAACCCATACGTATGGGGAAGGAGGTCAGAGCTGCCTGTAGTTAATTTGAAGAGCATTGAGCAATACTCTGATTTTTGGTGAATTTTTGAAAATTTTGTTTCAAAATGGCTTAAAATGGTGAAATCTGGCTTGTTTCAATCCAGAACTGTATATAAACGTCAGATACTGAGGACCCTCCTAGGACCACTAGCATGTGGAGGAATCTAACCTTTGCCTTCATGAAAGCATGCCCCACCCCCCAATATCTCTGGAATGGATTATTATTATTTTATTATTTTTTATTTTATTCTGTTTCTATACCACCCTTCCAAAAATGGCTCAGGGTGATTCACACAGAGAAATAATGAATACATAAATAAGATGGATGGGCATACAATTGTGAAATCTGGCACAGATGAAGTCTACGTTGGCAGAACTCTGTGTTATTTTTCTTCTTTAAAGCTATGGGTCACTCTACTGATTTTTGGTGAATTTTTGAAAATAAAATTTTAAAATAGCTTAAAATTGTGAAATCTGGCTTGTTTCAAGCCAGAACATTACAAAATGTATTTTTCAGCAGATATTATGGTAAAGTTTTCTGAAAGATGGGTGTCAGGGGACGGGGGTGCAATTTCAGTGCTTGCCCTAGGCGCTATTTTCTCTAGATACACCTCACCCACCCACCCATGTTTCAGTGAGACAACAGTCAGTAGGGGCTGACAGCACTCAATAGGTGGCTGAATGCCCCTGTTAGGGGTTGGAGTTGACCACACTCTTGTTTATGTTTATCTCACTACATTTAGTGTTTATCTCACTAAATTTTAAAATGGCTTAAAATTGTGAAATCTGGCTTATTTCAAGCCAGAACTTTACAAAATGCTCTGGATCTGAAGTCCCTTCTTGTACTATCATTCTACTCCCATGAAAGCACATTCCTTTGATTTTATATTAATTTTTTTCTTCCCCATTGCAGGAACAGGCATACCTTATAAAAGGTATTAAAAGGACTAAATAAAAAGGATTAAATGGATGGAACTATTTAGGGTAGTTAAATCCAAAATAGATTGTGAGGCACTTCAAAGGGAGCTCTCCAAACTGGGTGAGTAGGAGACAAAATAGCAAAAGTGGTTCAGTATAAGCAAGTGTAATGTGATGCACATTGGGGCAAACAAACAAACAAATCCCAACTTCACAGATACACTGATGGGGTACATGCTGTCAGTGACTGACCAGGAGAGAGATCTTGAGGTCATGGTGGATAGCTCATTGGAAGTGTTGACTCAGTGCGCAGCAGCTGTGGAAAAGGCCAATCCCATGCTAGGAATCATTAGGATGGGGATTGAAAATAAAACTGCTAATATTATAAGGCCCTTATTCAAACCTATAATGCAGCCAGATTTGGAGTACTGCATACAGTCGCCATATCTAAGAAGGACATTGTAAAACTGGAAAAGGGCAACTGTAGAACGGCAGAAGAAGGCAACCAAGATGATCATGGGCCTGGAGCACCTGGAGGAGGCAATGCTACAGTATCTGGGCCTTTTTAGTTTGCAAAAGAGGCAACTCTAGGGAGACATGATAGAGGTGTATAAAATTATGCATGGAGAAGAGAGTGGGCAGAAAGAAATTATTCTCCCTCTTCAGCCCTAGAAACAGGGAGCATCTCATGAATTTAGGACTAACAAAATGAAGTATTTTCCCCCCACTCAGTGAATAATTAATCTATGGCATTATCTGCCACAGGATATGGTGATGGCCACTAGCTTGGATAGCTTTAAAAGAGCCTAAGACAAATTCATGGAGGACATGTCTATCAATGGCTACTATTTTGGTGATTATAGGCCACCTCCAGCCTAAGAGGCAAGATGGCTCTAAATGCCAGTTGCAGGGGAGCAACAGCAAGAAAGAGGGCATGCCTTCACCTCTTTCCTGTGGACTTCTGAGAGGCATCTGATGGGCCACTGTGTGAAACAAGGTGCTGGACTCGATAAACCTTGGGCCTGATCCAGCTATTCCTAAGTTCTTATGATTTCACATCTTTTAATCCTATAATGGCTATAAGGGAAAGTGTGGAATTCTTTCTAACCACAAAACCCGAAACATTCAAAGTACTTCCACTTTTACTGTTTTCTCTCAAAATCAAATTGATTTTGCAAATTTTGGATGAATTCCGACATTCCTGATCCAACTTTGCACAGGCCTATCACACGGTCATTTGATGAAATGATCCTTGGTTGGACACTGCCCTCTGTCACCCAAGTGTCTTCTCCCTCCACAACCACTCCCATTACACCTCTCTCTTTAGATTTTAAGAAACACAAACTAAGAGCATTGAATTTTTAAATTTTTGCATTTTCCATAAGCTTACACACACAAACACCCCAACCATGAAAATTATACTAAAGTATACAATTTTAGCTACTTTATTGGACCCTGGGTGACAATCATGACAAAACATGTTGCGGGTGCTATTTTGCAAATTCTGACATTCCAATGCATTTCATAAATTAATGTTGATATTTCAGAATTAATTCTGAAATTAATTATAATTAATTAATAGCCATAACATAATCACTAGTGTAAGCTTAGTACCTTTAGGCTTTGTAGGACCAGGTTAATCAACCTGGAGTCACCATTATAGCAGGTCAGTAGGGTGGTGGCAGGAGGATGAGCACCAAGAGAAATCTTATTCCTTAATTTTGAGAGCCAATGCAGTACTGTTATCAGATGGCATTGAAGAAGCCCAGACAAATTACATGGAAATCCAATTAATTGCTTTCCCATCAACAATCCCTCTGGAAGGTATATTGTACTGCTCATTAATTGGCCATAATTTCGACTAGACTTTACTTTCTAAATTACACTCAATTACTTGTAATATATATTTTTAATCTGGACCTTCTCTCTCCTCCTCCCTACTTGCCATCCATGTATAACACACATGGAAACCACATCGGTCATTAATCCCTTCCCTTGGTACTTCTTTCTGTGCTCTACTGTATATCTTACAAGCGAGACTGTGCTTACACTGGCTTTATACACAGAACTGGATGAACATTCATTCAGTACAAACAGGCAATAGTAAAATAATCTGTGAGATTCCCTCTCTACTCCCACGATATTTTTTTTTAAGGTGCCCTGCAGGGGACATACAGTGTTGTCTCTTCCAATAGAGAAATCGGAAATAATTTAAATACCAACTATATGACACAATTAATGCCATTTATACATCTTGGAGAGATCATTAAAAATGGAATTAGCTGCTGAGTGATGGCACAAATGTGGCACTGTGAAGAACTTTACATTTTTTTAGCTTATCTCATGCTCTGCTGAAGCTCATTAACTTATCTCTACTGCAGGATGGGACTTGCAAGGAGCTCAAATTAAGATTTTGCACGCATATTTACATGCAGATTATTACAAAGAAATTGAATTAAATTACCATTTGTACCAAGAAATTCAATTTGGTTGTCTTCTCCCCACCCCACCACCAGCTATATGAATCAGAAAACCAGGTTGTACTTTTTTTGTATCACTGGAGGTTAGTGGAAGTCCAAAGCACTGCAAATACAAGGACTGCTAGCCAAACTTACACCCCACTCCCATTTCAGATATTTAAGCTGAATTCTGGATTCTTACTAAAGTCAGAGAAAATGCCATGTTTCTGTTGGCTCCTCCAGAGTAATGCTGTATGGACAATACTAAATGAGCTGCAATACTCAACAGATTGGGTTTGAATCTTTAGGATACTTTTTGTCCAAAAAGGCTTTTCCAAAAATAACTGGAATAGGGGTTAAAATTGGATGTGATTCCCCAAGATTTTAGATCTTTGAAATAGATGCTCTTGTTCCCAAAGGGGAATTGATGCAGAAGGGATTCCCTAACAGTCCGATTTTTCCCCCCTTCCAAATTTTGTCCAGAGCAGTCTGCATGGGCAGTTTGCCACAACTTTTCAGTTCATTTGTGTGCCTCCACCATATTTATTAAGGTACACCTACATATTAATAAAACACTCCAAAAACACGATCTTGATGTGATTGTACATATGACTGCATGAGGATTTTGTGTGTGCAGTTTTACCACTGCAGAGGAGTGCATATGTGCTTCAGTGCCCAAACTCTGGAATTATTTTTAGAAATTCTCAGTGTCCTAAACTCAGGAGTGAAATTCAGGATGCTGTGAAACCCCCAAAACAAAAAAGGTACAAAGAAGAGCAATCTCTGCCCAGTTCTAAGCTAGCATGAGTTACATAGCCTATGGGAATTTAAGGCCACTTATGATAATATTTTGCAACCCTTTGAATAACTCCCCCCCCCCCCCCCGCCTCTGCCACAATTTTTGATTCCTTTGCCAAATCTTCTAGCATTTATCTTCATTCAAAGAGCCCATTTTGAGTGGGGGGGAAATAAAAATGAGAAATGAGGGGAAAACACACTGATGTTACCCTTGAAAGATGGCTCTTTCTCCTTGTGGCCAACACAGAAACTTTAAAGAGCAACAGTAACATATATTAACAGAAACCTCCTGTTGCATCATTATTTTTATTGTTTAATTATATTTTAATTCTGATTGTGAGTCAGCATGGGCACTCTGAGTGGAAAGGCAAGATAACAAATCCCCTAACAAATAAGTAACTAAAACAAATTTTAATATTGCTATGTTTCCTTATTTATCACTAGATAAAACCATGGTTTCACTGAAATTAATACAAAAGCTTTCATTTGCTTGGCTGGGGCTGGGCTCTCTCCTCATGTAGTTCGGAACTGACGTGTCACCATAACAAAAAGAAAGTTCCATTTTCTCATTCCTGATCTTTGGTTATTTGCAGTGCTGTGTCTGTTCACCCATCCATTTTGCTTCTGTTGTAAATTTTTAAAAGTCTGGATATTCTTAAGTATAGCTTGACAAGAATCCTCAATAATGAATATCTCTGGCTTCAGAATGCATCATCCTGTTTGTTCACTGAGGCTGCAGAGACAAACGTCTAAGGTGGAGCCGTGAATCTCGCTCAAGATGGCCAGTTGCTAAGGAGAGCAGGTCAAGGTTCCAGTGCCTTTCATAGCTTTACAGATGAGGGCATTTATATGGTCAGGTGTAGCTTGTCATGTCAATGAGTTGGGGGGCTTACTTGCCCTTGCTGAAATTTCCTTTTCTGTGCAGCTGTTAAAAATGCCAGAGTGCTCTGCTCATTTGCATCTGACCATCCTAATTTTGTATGCATCCAGTTTTAGACAAGGCCAGATTTCCTTAGAGGTTGTTTGGCCTCCTCAAATACCTTCTCTTCCCCAAGTAGCAACAAGTGCTTTCAGTCAGGGCTGCCATTTTAGGTATCACTAGTGTCACCTTAAGTAGCGCAGTGTGAAAATGCTTGACTAACAAGCAGAAGGTTGCTGGTTCGAATTCCCGCTGGTACTATATCAGGCAGCAGCTATATAGGAACTTACTGAAAGGCATCATCTCATACCGCACAGGAGGAGGCAATGGTAAACTCCTCCTGTATTCTACCAAAGAAAACCACAGGGCTCTGTGGGCGCCAGGAGTCAAAATCAACTTGACGGCACACTTTACCTTTAGTGTTGCAACTAGACAGCAGGGGGGGGGGATTACTTGTTCCTACTTGAATATCAAGCATATCTGCCTGATATGCAGAAACTAGCAGGTGAAGGTTTTCGTGGCCCAGTTCAACATGATGACTTGATGAAGGGACCGGTTCAAATTATACATTACTTTAAGATCAGCCCCACCCCCACCATAGCTGCCATTTGCCAAGGAATAAAATCTTCCATTCACACCAAGAGAGATTTTGCTCCTTGACAAATAACAGCTGTGTGGAATCTGAATCAGGACTTGCAGGTAGAACTGTTAATCGATGAGGGGCCCAATTCCATGGCTATTTAACATTTAAACAAATCAACAAGCATGTACTGTACTCATAATAACCTCATTTGACCTTTACGTGGTGGGTCAAAATCAGGCAACTCTAGGTAACAAGGGAGTGGCAGAATTAATTGCATATATTTCATTTGGGTATATTCAAAATTAAATTACATGACAGCAGTGCATTTTAAGAACATTTTTCATGACTCTTCCACCAAAGCCCTTCAAAGCATCATGAAACATGAGATAGCAATATCACAATACAGTAATTATTTTCTAATAACTCAGTATAACCAGATATATAGGTGCTCCTGAGGAAAAATCACCTGTGGCCTGAATCTTGGGCATGGGGGTCTGCACCCTGCATTCCCTAAATGCTGCCACTGCTCACAGTTTCAGTGTACTGTAGAAGACAGAATGAGAGGAAGCTTCCTTTTCACCGAGCAGAAACCAAATCCACCTGGAATCATAATTGCAGAAGAACTAGGGATTTATTTATTTAGCCACAGTTAGGTCCACAATCTCATAAATTGTAATGGGCAGAACCATTACAGGACAAAACCTCCCACCTGTTTTGAGGAACATACAAGACACACTTGCTAAGTGGGGAAGGAGGCAGCTCCTTTAAAGTTTAGCCAAGGGACAGCAATTGTCCTGATTCATCTTAGTATAGCATCTCTCCCAGTGGCTGTTGCTGGTGTGTCCCTTATTTCTTTTTACATTCTGAACCCCTGGGGGATAGGGACCCATCTTTTCATTTCTCTTTTTCTGTTTGCTACATAAACTGTTTTGAGCAAATTTTTTTTTGGGCTGGAAACCAGTATACTTTATACTTATTTGCAATAATAACAATCATCACCATCACCACCACCACCACCACCATCATCATCATCATCATCAGAAAAAGCATCAGAAAAAAACTGATGCTTTCCTTATCAGCCACCCTGTCCATTTAAGACATACATATTTCTTTATGTTGAATGTGGTCGCTCGCTCCAGCTCTGTCGGGGCACAGCTTCTTTGCCCCAGCCGACTCATATGGAGCACGAGGTAATAGGGCCTTTGGATTGGCTGGTTCTGGTTTGGGGGCAAAGCTAGCCAGATGTTTTGGCATCTGCCTCTAACCTTTCCCCAGTCTGGTTTTGAGCAATGAGCAGGTTGGACATGGCCTGTTGCTGCTCTGTAAGGGCTAGAGCCAGCAGCAGTGGAAAGGTGGTGAGGCGAAAGCAGCAGTGGCAGCATGCACACGGCAATCCGGCACCTGGCCTTTTATGTGGGATAGGAGCATGTCTGCTACGTGTGGGCCCAAACTGACAGGTAGCAGTGTTGGTTGAGTTGGCCTGTGGACTGGAGGAGCCTTTTGCTGGCAGGGAGGGGGTGGCCGGGTACTCCTTTAGGGGTTGCGGGCCCCTCCTTGCATGGCATACAAGGTGGTTGCCTTTGGGGCGAGTTACTTTCCTGGTAGTAAAGGCCAGGGGATAGTGTAGCCTATACAGGGGACATTTTCTGGCACAGCTGCCCAGTGCCGCTGGTAGGGCAATTCCTTCCCCGCCTTTTCTCCCCTTTTGTAGTTGGTCTACTTGCCAGTGGGGGGCAGTGAGCTTTGAGCCACTGAATTCAGCCACCATTACACTTTATTGTGGCCATTATTGGGGGGGGGAGGTAGGCTGCTGGCCTTCATTGGGTGGGTTTGTGGCCTTGGCCTAGGGTGGCCTCAGTCAGACAGCAGGTGGTTTGGGGGTCCATGCTCAATATTAGGCAATTGAGCCTGGGGCTGTGCAGTGTCTATACCTTTGTGCACTGGGGTAGACAGTTTGTGTGCCAAGCATGGTGGCCGTGCCTCCTAAGAAGGTGACTGGCCGAAAGGATGGCCAGTCTGTGCAGCCTGCCAGGCCTCCTCCTCAAATCTCTTCCTTTGATGAGGAGTTTGGTACAGTATTATTTTATTTTATTTTATTTTATTTTATTTTATTTTATTTTATTTTATTTATATACCACCCTTCCAAAATGGCTCAGGGCGGTTTACAATTAAAACAAACCACTAGAACAATAAAGAGCTAAAACAAATTAAAAACAATATAACAACAATTAACAATTTTAAAACATTTTAAAACAACAATTAAACAATTACAAAGATTACAATCCCCCAAATCAGGTTAGACTATTAAAACAGATTTAAAAACCCTGGAAAGCCAGGCCAAATAAATACGTTTTAAGGGCTATGTTAACGTCAAATAAGTTTTAAGGGCGTTTTAAGTATGTGCTCTTATATCTGGACTTGATGCTTGGGAGAAAGCTAAACAGTAGCCACCTGTGGGTCCCAACCCGGTGGGTCCTTCTGTGGTCCCTTCTCGGCCCAAGAGAGATTCCAAGCCTGCTAAGCAGGCAAAACTAATACACACTTTGTCCAAACCTATTTCTAGATTGGAGGCATAAGAGCATAAGAACAGCCCTGCTGGATCAGGCCCATGACCCATCTAGTCCAGCATCCTGTTTCATATAGTGGCCCACCAGATGCCACTGGGAGCCCACAGGCAGGAGTTGAGGGCATGCCCACGGAGGGCATACCCACAGAGGGTATTACACTGCTTCCTGCACCACCTCCAGTGGATCTGACTCAAACTGATGTTCCTGCTACTCCAGCGCCTGCTCCTTCGGATGGAGAATCGACTGTGGAACCTGGGCCAACTAGGGCACCTGTGGTGTACTACCTTGTCCTATGGGCCATTATAGGTTTTACCCACCCCCGTTCCAAGGGCTTATGGCTGGATCTCCGGGTAATTACTGGGATTCAGGTATGGCCTGTGGGTTTCTCTGGGCAGCCATTTGCCCCTTGGGGTGTGTGTAATCAAGTCTGGCAGCAGGGCTCCCTCCCTGGTCAGGGTTCCTGGGCAGGGGGAATGGACCCTGCTGTTGGAGCTGTGGCAGGCGCCCCTTCTTTGGAGAACTACCCTTATGGCAGGGTCTCTCTGCCTTTGGGTGATCACCTCCTCTCGGCCACCAAAGGAGGGACGAATATGTGGACATCTTCCAGCTCCTGTTCCAAGAGCCAGAATCTGTCCCAAATGAGGGTGGGCAAGTGAGGGAGCTGGAGAATAACAGGAGGAATCCCACTGAGCAGAACCAGATGAATTGGGTTTCTGCATTTACTATTTACATAGGCATAGCAATGCAGACTCAGCAGCCTGCCACCTGCACTGGACAAGTATTTTGATATTATTCATCATGGCTACATGGATTTCACAGGGAATTCATGGCAGCGCTATGACCAGCTCTTCCACCAAAGAAGACCTCTGGAACCTGGGCTATGGTGGGACTGCCATCATCAGGAGTTCTGACTCCAGATTACGGTGCCTCCCTTCCTACCCCATGTAGGGGGAGCACGTAGATTTTATTTATTTGTTTGTTTGTTTGTTTATTATTTATTTAGTACATTTATATACCGCCCTGTACAAAAATGTCCCTGGGCGGTTCACAATATAAAACCAATTTGAAAGATTAGCATAATTAAAATAATGTAAAATACAATAAAAACCTGTAAGTTCATTACGTTCATTATAATGCTCATTGAAAGTGTCGACTCAGTGCACGGCAGCTGTGAAAAAGGCCAATTCCATGCTAGGAATCATTAGGAAGGGGGTTGAATATAAAAATGCTAATATTATAATGCCCCTATACAAATCGAAGGTGCAGCCACATCTGGAGTACTGCATACAGCTTTGGTCACCATATCTTAAGAAGGATATTGTAGAACTGGAAAAGGTGCAGAAGAGGGCAACCAAATTGATCAGTGGCCTGGAGCACCTTCCTTATGTGGCTAGGCTACAGCACCTGGGACTCTTTACCTTGGAAAAGAAGTGACTAAGGGGAGACATGACTGAGGTGTATAAAATTATGCATGGAGTGGAGAGGATGGACAAAGAGAAATTTTTCTCCCTCTCTCACAACACTAGAACCGGGGTCATCCCATGAAACTGAAGGTAGGGAAATTTAGGACCAACAAGAGGAAGTACTTTTTCACACAGCGCATAATTAATCTATGGAATTCTTTGCCATGGGATGTGGTGATGGCCACCAGCCTCGGTGGCTTTAAAAGGGGTTTAGACAAATTCATGGTGGTCAGGTCTATCAATGGCTACTAGTCTGGTGGCTGTGTGCCACCTCCAGCCTCAGAGGGATGATGCCTCTCAATACCGGTTGCAAGGGAGCAACAGCAGGAGAGAGGGCATGCACTGTGGGCTCCCCAGAGGCATCTGATGGGCCACTGTGTGAAACAGGATGCTGGACTAGATGGGTCTTGTGCCTGATCCAGCAGGGCTGTTCCTGCATTCTTATGTAAAAACTCTTAAACCGAAGCTTTAAAACTGCTGCTGGCTCCGTGAAAAACCGAGGGCCTTGTTCTAAACTCATGTTCTTTGGAACTGAGCTTGAAACAGTGGCGAGCCGTTCCAGGCTGCCTGTTGACAAGCTGTAGATGTTATAAAGCAGGCTTCATGGGTGCTTCAGTGCCAAGAATGTTACTCTCAGGCAACTGAAGGTTTTTCTGGGGCATCTGAATTTCACCTGCAAGGTGATTGCTCCTGATCGGGCATTTTTATGATGTCTCTGTGACACGACTGTAGGTTTGAAGGAGCCTCATCATAGGTTACAGGTCATGGCACAAATGAGGACAGACCTTGATGTACTGCTCAGTGAGCACTGGCTTGGACGCCCTCTAACCTGCTGGGGCGGAGTGGGGGTGGGTCATCAGCAGTGTTCTCTCTAACAGGGATTCACAGATGTTGTTGACTACAACTCCCATAATCCCTAAGCAAAAGCCATTGCAGCTGGGGATTCTGGGAGTTGAAGTCAGCAACATCTGGGAATCCCTGTTAGAGGGAACACTGGTCACCAACCATAAAGGGCTGTATGGCTTGAGGAAGGTGATTCCTTAAGCAGGAACCTTGACAGTAATTCAGCAAAGATGGAGGGCATCCATCTTATGGCTGATGTTTTCTGGAGACAAAGTGTGTCACCCTAGGAATTTAGGTTGGACTAGTGCTGATGGGAGCGAGTCCATAGCGACTGCACTGTAGGGGTGGAGAGCCAATCCTTTCAGTGTATTTTCTTATTGAATTCCAATAAAGTTGTGGCCCATTTTGACTTGACTTCTTGCCTCATGTCTTCATTGGTCTGGGTATCAACTAGTGAATTGATATGGGTAATATTTTTTTTTTTAACCAAGAAGACACAGATACATCCTAGACTACAAAGGGAAAAGTAGGTGCAGCCTTCTAGTGGAAGAACAGTTCAGCTATATGCATATTGACCTCTGAATAAGAAGAGAAAGGGCAAAGAAGTGTTTGCTTAGCTGAGAAAAGAATTGTAGAGAAAGGAAAATTAGTCTCTTATAATCTCCCATGAAAGAAAGAGTTTCAGATATAAAGCTCATTGATACTGCTCCTTTAGTGGCAGTTGTTTACCACATTAAATCCACAGGTAGCCTTTATCAGAGAAGGACTGTAATGCTGCATAATGAAGCTGTGTGCATTTTCACTTAGGGGAAAAAAGCATTTACCAGCATAAAAGGAAATCGCTTGTAGTGACCCAGGGGAGCTGCCAATGTTTCCTGGATGAGGGCAATTAACCAAAACAATATTGCTAATTTTGCTACAGGTTTTAAATGATCTAGAAAGGAGAATACCAGTTCCGGCTTAATCAAATCAAGTAACAGGCTGCAAGATTGGGGCATTTGAGCAATATCATTTAGCATTTTGAGCTACCAGGGTCATGAATGGGGGGTGGGGGGGGAATCTATAGAATGAAAACAACTGAACATATATAGTTGGCCATTTGAAGGGCATTCAAAATTACTGCACACTAACATTTGGGAGATGGCTTTGCTGTATTTGGGATATGGAAAATCTCAATTCTATAAAGAAGAATTTGCAATATGTTTGGGTAGGTAGATTGTGCTCTGTCTTCATTGGGGCCTGGAGGTTTAAACAACTGAACATATATTGTTGGCCATTTGAAGGGCATTCAAAATTACTGCACACTATCATTTGGTAGATGGCTTTGCTGTATTTGGGATATGGAAAATTTCAATTCTATCATGAATAATTTGCAATATGTTTGCTTTATTATTTTCAATATTCCCTGCAATCGACCTGCATTGATGCCTGGCCCTATCTTTTCAAACCATTTCAGTAAATTGTTCTTCATTCGGATTTTCCCAATGTAAACTTCTTCAGTAAATCACTTCCCAGGCCTTCCTAGCCTCAGCTTACTTGGATTTCCATAACCATCTGGCTTTCCTCTGCTTGGTCTCCATTACTTTTTGGACTGTGTAGAGTGCCTTAGCAAACAGCAGGCTTGTTCACACTATTGTCTGAATCTAGGTTTAATGTGGGTTACCAGCACTGAAATGATTGTGTGAACAAAGTATGCCAAGGTAGTTTATGACATGAGATTCCCACCTTGGCATGGGTTCACACAATTACTTTAATGGTGGTAATTCACATTAAACCTAGATTCAAATGATTGTTGAAACAGGCCTAGTGGGTGTACAAATGATTGGAATAAAATACATTTATTGAATTTTTACATACAAAAAAAGTATTCTTATGAACTGAAAATAACACTTATAATAACTTAAAATAATTATAATCAGCAGTTGAAAGAGAGAGCTCACACTACATATCATGATCAATTGACTCTCTAACCTCTAAAATAATACATTTGTTCTAAGGTATACCACAAGCCATCTAAGTAGGGATGGACTATATCATATTACTTCCTCACTGTGTAAGTGCCTATTACATTGTTGGTATAATATATAATTATATATTTGTGGTAATGGAAATAATGATACCACCATATTCAGCAAAAATCAGTATATGGTAGCACCTGGTGCCACATTGACAGAGTATAATAGAAAACTGGAAGGAAATCTTACTGGCATCTGTGAAGGCTCCAGGGCTGGCATCATGTGTCAGCATCATTGGGCAACTGCTGGGGACCCAGGTCTCTCAGAAGGCCCTGCTGCCAATCTGTGAGAATACCTCTCTACCTATAGACTTGGTGAGGTGGTGTTAGTGTCTCTCTTTTGGCCAAGGGAGTCACTCCAATGTTGGCTCTTTTGTCCCATCCCATCCATCAAGGAAAGACCCACCTCAAACCTTAGTGGGGCCTTGTTAGGAGGGGGCCCATGGAAGGCCATTTGCAAAGGTCTCCTGAAACCTGGATCTGGCCCTGAATGGATCAGTCTGTTTCTGAGCCCAGAATGGCATTTTGGAAATATGAAGCAACTTCAGGGTCCTTTCAATAGTTCAGCAGAAATTTGTACACAAAATGTAGTTCTTCCAACTATTTAAAACATTGTTCTCCTGCCTATCTCAAGCAATGGTTATACTTATAGTGGTTTAAAAAAAGGTCCTAAAATGTGTGTTTTACATAAAGTGGAGACACAGTATCATTATGTGCCCTGCCCAACTGTACAGAGCAAGTTAATGGCAGACAAAATAGGCAAGTTATTAACAATTTGGTCCCAGTAATCTCCTCCAGTGGTTATGTAAGTGAAAATATTGGTTAAAAATATGAAGAAAAAAATTAACTTTACATGCAGATTTACGGAATGTTGTACCATACAATCTGCATGTAAAGTTAAATATCTCCATATTTTTAACCAATATTTTCACTTACATAACCACTGGAGGAGATATTCTACCCATCCCAAGCCATTTTCGAATCCCCTGCAGAACTAGGATATTTGCATTTGAAAATATGTGCATATTATGGCTGTCCACATAAGCAGCCCTACTCAGGCTTGCACAACCCTACCTGGGTAGCTGCTCGTGTGATGCACCAGGATCTTTCCCCTCGGCGCACACCCTCTTACCTCCATCCCTAGTCATGTGTCTGCTCAGAGCCTGAGCAGACACAGAGCTGGGTGCCTAGAGCACCTGGGTCACGGGGAAATTCTTCAATGCACCAAGCTCAGAGGCGTAACTAGGGAAAATGGCGCCCGGGGCAAGCACTGAAATGGCGCCCGCCACCCCCCCCCCAACATACTACATTATACTTAGGTTTTTCCTCACAAGCGCCCACTGCCGCCGCCAAGCCAGGCCACTGACTGGCCGCCAGGTGCCAGCAAAGCAATGGGGGGGGCACAGGTGGCGTGGAAGGGACCGCTCGTGGGGAAGGGGGCACCGACGCGCTCCCTTGACTGCTGCAGCGCTGCTGCACTGAGCAGGAAACATTTGTATTAACAAAAAATTTAAAAAAATTTAAAAATTTTGGTCATGGCGGCGCCCCCCACGTGACCAGAAAAGATGGTGCCCGGGGCACGTGCCCCCCCTGCCCCCCCTATAGTTACGCCTCTGACCAAGCTCCTCGCATGGTGCATTGTGGGATTTTTGGAGGCCAGGCTGTATTTTCCCAGCTGCTAGAATGCCACACTGTTCTCCACAGCGGCACTCATCTGGGGGTGTGTCATGGCGAGCTAGGCAGCAGCATTGCTCATGTGGGGGAAGGCAGGAGAGATCCTGCCTTACCCCCGGCCCTCCCCGGATCTGAGAAAAGGAGGTTGTGTGTACGACCTCATTAAGTCATTAGTATCCCCTATCACATGTTTTGTAACTGAACCCTGGCTCAAATGAGACACTGATAATAGTTATTAGCTTGACATTTGGGCAGATGGCTCAGTTCATTCCCATTGCTAGGTAACGGCCAATTAAAATATTTTACATTAAGTGTATTTGATTTCTACAGTTCAGATGGTGCTTATACCTCATTCTCAGTTATATCCTGCCTGTCTGGCTGACTTGACATCAGCAATACAGTCCAGGTTGGTGGTGTGCCCCTCTCCTTTGAGGTGTTGCATACTGTACCTCTGATTCAACAGTGAAATGCTAAACTATGAATGTGGCATGTTCATGAGCACAAATGTTTAATGAGGGGCCCCTATTGTGCTTGCTAGGCTAGTCAGTGCTTAAGGCCTTTCCACTCTGCCTGCAGATTAAGGAAACAAGCAATAGGCCTGAGTTGAATTGTTACTTTTGAAAATTGTTGAGGCAAAACCAATAATTTGAAGGGAGCATTTCATGCCTGGAGCACACTCCCCCCCCCCAAAAAAAACTCTTTACGCTACAGTGTTCTTTCAGCATCATTTTCCTCACTGCGTGATCCTAGCCAGTCAGAGTTAATGGAAGGAAAGTGATAACATCTCACTGCTCAATAGCCAATCAGATTTGACTACATAGCAGTATTTCTCTCACTGAGGAGTGGAGAACTCATTGCTACAGTGTCCAGGCGACTCAATCAGGTGACTCTCCCTGTCTTCCCATGCTGCACTATGGTGATTTTATTGCCGGCCCTCATAGCACAGTTCCAGAAAGCAGGGAGCATTGCCCAGTTGCCTCAGCAAAGATGTCTGTCTTTTCCACCCTGCACTGTGAGGGAGAGGAATGAAATCAACTATAGCACAGCAGGACTGGGAATACATCTCTACATTGCCTAGGCAACCAAATGACTCCCATCTTCCTGTCCTGCGGTGTTCAGTTCCTGTTCTCACTGTGTAGTGCCAGAAGCCAGAGAGTTGCCTAGGCAATGCATGGGCCTTCTCCCCTTATGCCACCCACCCTCACACAGTGAGTGAACACTTCACTGTCTTTGCAGGCCCTCCCTGCAACTGCCCAAATGGAGCCCCCTTTCACAACCTTCCAACAGGGCTGCAAAGCTGGAGGGGAATGGGAGTGCTGTTCAGCTTGGCCAAATAGAAATCAAGTTAAAAACCTTTGTCTGATCCAGAGAAATAAGATGAAATTCTAGGCAGCCTCTTGCAGCATGTTACCCAAATGGCATATGGCACAATTGTGCCTGGTCGCTGGAGATCCTTGTTCCCTTCCCTTGCCACTATCAAAAACTGGCAGGCTACAACTGGTGAACAAGACAAAACTTAATTTCTTTGTATTTTCCAAGGTTTCTAAAAAATGTTCTGAGCAGCACTTTTAACTGCTGCAGCCAACAACCATTTTGGAAGGCTTTTGTTTTTGTCAGGAGCAGTTCTTCTTTTCTCCTTTTTAACTAGATGACGGGGACCAATTAAAGTAATGAGCCTCACAAAGCATTTCCCTTGGCTAGCAGCAGCCTGCCTTAACGTTTGTAGAAGTGCAGCATTTTAGCCTTAAGCTTATTTGTTAGATGTTAACGCTTAGCAAGACACCTCAACATGCTATTAATTCCTTTATCTGAGATAATCTTTCCTTACTAGAAGGGAATGAGGGCTCATAGAATGAAGGTCGGTGCATGGACAGAATAGGAATATAAAGAAAGGGAAATGCACAGTGCTTTGATCCCCAAACATTTTTAAGGACTTGGAAGTATCACTCTACAAGATTGTGTCAAGCTCTAACCTGAGGCTTGTGTGAATCCTCACAGAATTGGTGCATACATAAAGCTGGGGGGGCTACTTAATTTTCACCTAGTGAAGTTTAGCTTAACTTGGAAATCAGACACAAAGAAACATGAACAAGACTCAAAGGAGAATATATGTTTCTAAGGTACAGACGTCCAAGCTTCTACCAATGCATGTGAGAGACTAGATTTTGAACTAAAGGAAGTTATACCATGGCATGGAATTGGCATCAGACAGCTGAGGTGTGGAGATGCTAAGTAGGAGGCTATCCAGTATAGGGGTGTGCAATTTGGATTTTCAGTGTTTCGATTTGGATCCAAATCGAAACACCTCCGATTCATTTTGTAGCCGAATCTGGCCCCTCCGAATCACCCCTGATTCGATTTGGATTTGGATTTGGATTAATCCGAATCCGAATTGATTCAGATTAAAAAACAGGTCCTGGGGCCAAAAGAGTGGGGTGGGGTGGTAGTACCTAATGGGTGGAAGCTACCACCCAAATTGCAGAGGGATTGGCCAAAGGGCTGATTTTTGGTGAATTTTTGAAGTTTTAGTGTCTTTGGGGCAGATTGTGGGCATAACGTGGGATCTGGGCCAAAAGATTGGGGTGGGGTAGTAGTGCCTAATGGGTGGAGGCTACCACCCCAATTGCAGAGTGATTGGGCAAAGGGCTGGTTTTTGGTGAATTGTTGAAGTTTACGCATCTTTAAGGTTTTCCCCCATTAGGTATAATGGAGGGTGTATCGCTTCACATCAGGGGGCAAGGGGTGGCCTAGAGCAGTGTGGGGTTGGTGGTAGTGCCAGGTAGGGGCAAGGAAGCTACCTGAATTTTTTCAAAGGATTTGGGAGGAGGGCTGATTTTTGGTGAATTGTTGAAGTTTACGCGTCTTTAAGGTTTTTCCTTATAAGGTGTAATGGAGCTTTCAGCAGCCCCATAAGTGCATTTGGGGGGTGCTGGGGTGGCCCAGAGCGAGTGGTGGTGTAGTGCACATAGGGTGCCAACCACCCCCATGGGTTTCTAACCCATGGGGTACAGGGTTCTGTTGTTTCTAAGGTGTTTCTGAGTGTGGATTCTATGATAGCAAATGAGAGTGGATTCATGGTGTCTCATTGAAAATCTCATTTGCTATCATAGAATCCACACTCAGAACACCTCAGAAACAACAGAACCCTGTACCCCATGGGTTAGAAACCCATGGGGGTGGTTGGCACCCTATGTGCACTACACCACCACTCGCTCTGGGCCACCCCAGCACCCCCCAAATGCACTTATGGGGCTGCTGAAAGCTCCATTACACCTTATAAGGAAAAACCTTAAAGACACGTAAACTTCAACAATTCACCAAAAATCAGCCCTCCTCCCAAATCCTTTGAAAAAATTCAGGTAGCTTCCTTGCCCCTACCTGGCACTACCACCAACCCCACACTGCTCTTGGCCACCCCTTGCCCCCTGACGTGAAGCGATACACCCTCCATTATACCTAATGGGGGAAAACCTTAAAGATGCGTAAACTTCAACAATTCACCAAAAACCAGCCCTTTGCCCAATCACTCTGCAATTGGGGTGGTAGCCTCTACCCATTAGTCACTACTACCCCACCCCACTCTTTTGGCCCAGATCCCACATTATGCCCCCAATCTGCCCCAAAGACACTAAAACTTCAAAAATTCACCAAAAATCAGCCCTTTGGCCAATCCCTCTGAAATTGGGCTGGTAGCCTCCACCCATTAGGCATTACCACCCCACACCACTATTTTGCCCCTGGGACCTGAAATTCGAGTAGATGTCACCTCAGACCTTTTTGCATTGAAGTCAATGGGAGGCAAAAAGGCAGGAAATTCAAATAGACATCATTGCTCAAAATGGAGGGGGAAGAAGAAGGCATTTATGGGCCACAAAATGGAGGGCCGAAACAAGAGATATTTTGGAGCCGAAACGGGGGTGTTTCGTTTCGGCTCCAAAAAATTTCAGATGGCAAGAAGGGTGATTCGGTTCGGATCCGAATCACCTGAAATTGGCTGTTTTGTGTACAGATCGTTCTGTACCCGAAACGTTTCACACATCCCTAATCCAGTATACCTTTAACAGAAGTAGCAGTTAATTAATCAATCATTGCATATCCTGAAGTTTCTATTGCTGATAGCAGGAAGTATTTTTTAAAGTATTATACAGAAGGAGGATCTGTATAATAGATGGTATGAGAGGCATGTCAAACAGCCAAGACAGAAGCTGAGACAGAAAAAGTGAAGAGGAAAGGATGTGGGACTTGTTGCTCCAGTGCTGCCCTGGTGGCCTCAAATTACATGGAATGATGTCCCAGCACTCTTAAACCTCCTCTCCCCTTCCCTTCCCTTCCCTTCCCTTCCAGTGTTTCCAGAAGCAGTGAGAAGAAGCCTCTCTGGAAAGCAATTTTTACTTTTAAGAAGTAATGCTTCAGTGATGCTTGTTCTCTCTTTTCCCACCGCACCCATGCCTATTCCAAGTCTTGCAGAATCATAGGAGTATATCCTAATTGCCTTGGCAATCAGGTTGATGCATCTCTCCCCAGTGTCTCCACTGGCTACAGCCAGTGGAGCAGCCAGCTGATAAACTTGGCCCTGTCAAAGCTGGCAGGTGTGCAGGAATGTGTTTTGGTTGGTCCAGCAACTGGGCACTTGTTCTCCTCTTTCCTGCATTTTGGTTGCAGTGCTTGAATTGCAAAAGGTCTGACCCCCCTACCTTCTGTGACTATCTCATTAGCTACTACTTTTCTTACCTTTCCTCCCATTATTTGAGCACCATTTGGTTATAGCTCATTTCATCTCAAGCTGACTCCCATTGCTCACTGTCCCCAAAATGTGAGGCGCAGCATAGGACCATCAGAAAAGATATATATGGAAACATTCATAGCCCATGACACTTCTAGGCCTTTGGCCTTAGTATGCTTACCAAAACGAAAGTAAGTTGTGAACAATCAGTCTATTTTCTAATCTCAGTCCTTCTTCCAGTGACTCCCTGTTACCAGGGTCAATGAGGCAATACAGATTTTTTGCTTTTGCCAACAAGTAGTCTATACAACTTGGAATAAAACAAATTGTTCTAGTAAGAACTAATCAGCCTACTTTCCTTTCACTGTCTCTACAACTGGACTAAATTTGGTTCAAATCGAGGTTCACAAGTTAGATCTCTTGCACCTCAAATGTTCATGCATCCACCATCTTGCATCGGGGCGGATGACATTATTACCAACTATACAATTGAAGTGTACCTGTGTGTCACTCACTACAACTGTATCAAATTTGGTTCAAATCGGTTAGACAGTCCTCAAGTTAGTGCACTTGTGCCTCAAATGTTCACACATCCACCATCTTGGATTGGGGTAGATGACATCATCACAAACTGCACCATTGGGACATCTCTATGTGTCCATACAGCTGTAGCAAATTTGGTTCAAATCAGTTAGACTGTCCACAAGTTAGTGCATTTGCGCCTCAAAAGTTTACATGTCTGCCATCTCGAATTGGGTTGGTTGACATTGTCACAATCTACGCCATTGAGGTGTCCCTATGTGTCCCTACAGCTGTAGCAAATTTGGTTCAAATCAGTTAAGAGGTTCACAAGTTAGCCCACTTGTGTCTCAAAAGTGTATGTGTCCACCATCTTGAGTCAGTGTGGATAAAATCATCACAAACTACGCCGTTGAAGTGTCTCTTTGTATCACTCACTGCAACTGTACCGAATTTGGTTTAAATTGCTTAGGTAGTCCACAAATTAGCCCGCTTACGCCTCAGATGTTCACATGGCTGCCATCTTGAATTGGAGTGGATGGCATCATTACACAAAATGCCATTTGGACATCCCTATGTGTCTCTGCAGTTGTAGCAAATTTGGTTCAAATTGGTTAAGAGGTTCACAAGTTAGCCGACTTGTGCCACAAATGTTCACACAGCCACTATCTTGAATTGGGGTGGATGACATCGTCACAAACTATGCCGTTGAGGTGTCCTCATGTGTCCCTACAACTGTATCTGATTTGGTTCATATTGGTCCAGGTGTTGCAAAGTTGATGTGGGGGGCACACAGACGGACACACAGATGTACAGGCATACAGACACACATATAGAATGCCGGGTGATCTCATAAACCTACTGGGAAGTAGGCTAAAAATAATACATCAAAAGTCATCTTCCTTTTCAAGTGGAAATAAAGATGGTCATTATACGCTACAGAATGGGAAGATGATATCCCATGTTTCTCTTACTATTTTAACAGACTCATCAGGTATCTATCTTACTACTACACGCCTTTGCTGTTCTGAGAAATACAAAACATGAATGTTACCTTGCCATTAAAGTGTTTTTTTTAACCATTTGACATGTATTTGGTATAATATTTATTTTAAAACCAGGGCTGGCATTTGAGAAGGCAGGAGCAGATATCCAGGCAAAATCTTAGGAAAGAAAATGGGGAAGGGAACATTGTGGGTGACATGAACTGACAGCCATGGAAGAATATTTTGATTTACTATTTTGATTGCCATTGTCAAACAGAAGCCAATTTTACATTGTGTGTGTGTGTGTGTGTGTGTGTGTGTGTGTGTGTGTGTGTGTGTGTGATTGAGAGGGGGAAAGGGAAAGGGAGAGAGAGACAGAGAGACTGGCCATTGAAAATACTACAGTTCCCAAGAAATCCTGCAACTTTCCTAGAATCGCACAGGTTTTTTTAAAAGGAAACTTCTGGACTCCATTTGAAAGAGCATCTGCGTGGGTTGCAGGAGAAGTGAAACAGAGTGTGACTGCATCACTCTGTTTCACTTCTCCTGCAACCCAGTAAGGGGAAGGAGGAGGGGGAGGGAGTACTAATAGAAGTTGGAGAAGGGGGATGATTTAGATAAAGGAAAATACAAGGGGAAAGTAGGGATGTGCAGAATGTTTTGACATCAAAATGTTTCTACCATTTCAAGTATTTTCCAGGCCATTTCAAGTGTTCCAAGCTTGAAACAACCCCATTTCGATCAAAATGTTTTGTTGTTTTGAGCACCATTTTGGAGGCCTGTTTTCCCCTTGCTGATTGTTTTTCTGGCACTGATTTTTGATTGGCTTACGATCTCCTTGCTTCTTGATTGGTTTGTTATCATACAAATCAAGTGTTGTCATTGGCAACTGTGCCCCCATTGGCTGGGGTGATGTAGGAGGGAGGGGAAAAACAAAAAGAGGGGATTTCAAAGTGTTTTCAAAGGGACTGGGAAGCAGGGAGAGCTCTTATAAGGTCCCTCTATTGAAGAGGATACATCAGGAGAAGTGGAAGGTAGGTTTGATTTTGTGGTTTTCTTTTCTCAGCACTGGGTATAATATTGCTGTGCCATTGCTGCTATAACTGTCTGGTTTTGCTGGATCTCAGATTGACAAAGGCAGAACTTGGGTGCCTTCCTTCCTTAAGTTGTGGTTTGGTTTTCTGGTGAGATAGTGTTGTGGCAAAAAATGGACATTGGCAGCTCTGTATGTGTCTGTGTCTCTCTGTGTGTAATATTTCTTGGTGATTACTGAGATGAGCTCTATGTCTGGCCTTGAGACTGACTTCTTCACTCACTGCTCTGGTCTGCTCTGCAATCTGCATTGCAAGGTGTACTCAGACAATAAGCCCCTTTCACACAAGCAGTGAGAAAGGGCAAGAGGGTTATTGGGGAGGAAGCCCTAAAGAGCTAATCTCCTTGCAGACGACCAAGGGTATCCTCTTCGATGGACAGATCACCCATTCAGACAACTACCAGCTGCTGCTAGTAGCTCAGAGCACTGGAGTACCAGCACCTGTTGTCCCATGATGCCCCACCCCCAGAGCTCCCATAATGCATTGCACAAGTGCGTGGTGCATTATGGGGATTTCCCTGTCCTTCAAGCTGCCTGAGATCCCCACCATCTGCCAGCCATGGCTGTAAGCAGCCATGGCTGGCAGATGATCACAGAAACCAGATTAGGAGAACGCTTGCTATCCTAACCTTGTTTTGGAGGGTAGCTACCTAGGCAGGTTTGCTGCCATGGCACCGTCAGCCAGGATCTGTACAGATGTACAGGCAAAACCAGGCTGGGCTTCTTCAAGCTGGTTTTGCCTGTGTGTGTGAATAGCTTCAATATGTGGCTGAAGTAGCTCTACTTGAGTTTATGGCTATGCTTGCTGCTAAGGGTGCTGCCATGGCAGCGGATGCATTTTTAGGAAGTGAGGAGTTATAATTGTGTGTGAGGGAACAACTTTTGCCTATGATGTTACTGCAGCGCAGGCACTGCTGCTGGCAGTGGATTCTGGATCAGTGATTCTTTTTTGGCCTTTTGGGAACTGTGTTTGAAATATGTGTTTTGTGTTGGGAGGGACAGATTCCCTTTCACTGTGTGCTTCTGCAGTGTTTTTCAAGGCAGGGCTGCAAAATGCACTGTGTGTGCAGTGCACATTGTGTATGCAGTGCACTCTATGAGTGCAGCTTGTTCCAGCCATAGGGAACAATGGGGAAACTAAAAATACCCCATTGTTCCCCATGGGTGGCTCCAAAGGACAACAAAGTAGGTTGAGTGGTAGGGCATGATGGGTGCTACCTACCACCCAACCCACAAAGAAATTGGCAAGCAGGTGATTTTTTAAAAAACAAACATTTAACCTTTCCCCCCAAACCCTTAGGATCCTAGGTTAAAAATGTGAAACAAAATAAAAATCTGTTTTGTGCACATCCCTAGAGGAAAGAATTAACACCACACACACACACACACACACACACACCCCACTTATTTGATCCTCAAAGCAGTCCTGTGGGATTGCTAATTAGTTGTGTGTGTGTGTGTTTTTAAAGCAACAAGTGACATGCTGATCCTAGATATTCTGTATGCCATCTAGTTTGACTCTCACATAACCAGCAGCAAGGGACAGGACCAGCCTTAGTCTGTCTTCTCTTATGCTTGGCAGTCTAAGCTACCAATCTATTTCCTCCCATCTACAACAAAATGGCAGAGTATCTCATGTGCTTAGAAATACTAGAATAATACAAAACTAGCTTAATCTGTGCAGAGCATCTGCATGCTAATACTTGATTGCTCCCCTCATCCCATGCCACAGCCTCCCTCACCTCAGAGATTTCTCCACCCTCACCTGAGCCACACTCCTGCTCCTCGTCCTCTATCCGGTTGCTTCCATCCCCCTCACACCTCTTGGTCACGGCTGCAGGATTGCTAGTGCCTATTGGCCAAGCTGCAGCCCCCTATCCCCAGAGACCTCCCCACCCTCACCTGAGCACTGCTCCTGCTCCTCCCCACAGGAGTAGCAGCAGCAGTTGTGGTTGACTGGGCCCTTCCTTGCTGCCACCACTGCCATGGCCGCTCATTCCCCTCAGGCCGCTGACAGGCTCATGCCTGTCCCTTGCCTTTCCTTCTTCCTCTCTTCCTCTCCCTTCTCTCTCTCTCTTTTTCTCTCCTCCTCTTTCTCTCTCTCTCTCCCCCTTCCCTCCCTCCTTCCCTCTACTCATTCCTGAGTTAACAGATCTTGTTCATCTTGTTTCCTCATCTAATTCACACAACAGCAGCCTCCTTCTCCTGAAGGGGCTCTTTCCTCCCTCACGGCCCCTCTCTTTGCAGACCCCTGCCCACTATCCTTTTATATAGAGCAATTCTTCTCCTCTACAACCAAGAACATCTCCCAACCATTAGCAGTTGCATTCCAACTGTCTTTAACCACCACAGGCTCCTCCCCCATATCTGCATATGGAATCCCCACTGCCCAACCATCATGGTGCCATAGGCTCCTCCTCCCTATCTGCAATGGAATCCCCACTGCCCAATCACCATGGTGCTTCTTCTCTCACAGGCTTCTCTTCCCTATCTGCATATGGAATCTCCACTTCCTAATCACCATGGTGCTTCTGCTCATGAACTCTCGCAAGAGCTGCCATGCACAGGATTAGCCACAAGTATGCCTTAGAAAATTATATATATAGATGAAGCGATGGCTCATTATATGGAGAAGTCTGGCTTCCAGTTCCAGCCATTGTGAACTACCCAGGGGCCTTTTTGTATGGGGCAGTATATAAATGTTAGGTATGTGCACTGAATTGCTTCAGCACCATCCCAAGGGCGGTGAGGGGTTCCCTTAAGAGAAGGCTGGCAGGTCCTACCTGAGGCAGCCTGTGCTGCTTGCCCCTTTAAAGCACCACGTTTTGGCGATCGGATGCTTTCCCCAGCATCCCTTATGCAGCATCAGCATGCAAATGGTGTTGATGCATGCACTGATGCCATTTGCCGATGCTGTGCAAGGGATGCTGGGGAAGCATTCTGTCTCCACAGCACGGTGCTTTAAAGGATCACAGGCTGCTGCTTTCACAGAGAAGCTTCAATGGGAACAGCGCCATGATGGGGCAGCGCAGGGCAGCGGAGGCTAGGGGGATGGGCAAGTTGGACCTGCCCACTTCCTTTTAAGGGAACCCCTCACCCCATGCCGAAATGTTTTGGCAGCAGGGAGCTGAATCATTTTGGTGCCTCTTCAAAGACGCTCAAATTTGGGCATTTCCCTAATAAATGTACTAATTTATTTATTTATTTATTTATTTATTTATTTATTTATTTATTTAGAATATTTATACCCCGCCCCTCCAGTGCACTACTGCCTGGGGTGGCTTACAACAGTAAGACAGACACAGATACAAGTAATAAAACTTTTTTTTTATTTTTAAAGTCAGATTAAAAACAATTATTAGGTTTTTTAATTTATTTATTTATTTTTACATTTATATCCCGCTCTTCCTCCAAGGAACCCAGAGCGGTGTACTACATACTTGAGTTTCTCCTCACAACAACCCTGTGAAGTAGGTTAGGCTGAGAGAGAAGTGACTGGCCCAGAGTCACCCAGCTAGTATCATGGATGAATGGGGATTTGAACTCGGGTCTCCCCAGTCCTAGTCCAGCACTCTAACCACTACACCAAATTATAAAAAGCTAAGAAGCTATAAGAAGCAATAAATGAATTGTAGGGAGACTTCCCATGGCTGTCTCTATACAATATCTCCCATGGACATCTTCTCCTCAAGTTGCCTACTTCAGTGATGAGCTGATCAAATGTATTCCTAAATGCAATTTTATTTATCAAGTCAATTGTTTAGTTTATACTTTCCTAAAGGGCATGACAAAATATAACAGCACTAAAATCCAAATGTGTGGCTACAAGGACAACTGCATCAAAAGACCTCTTATTTTTGTAATATATTCATGGTTTTTTTAGTCATATGATTTAACCATGCAGACTTGTGAGTGACTGAGGTAAAAAGTGACCATTCGCAGCATGACAGAGAGCCTAGGTAAAAGTTTCACATGGAATAGATAGCACATTTCATTCCATACCAGCATGGTGTCTCTGTTTCCTTCCCCTCCCCAATATAGATCTGCCCCCTAGGTGGCCTAAGAAGCAGCAGTGTTGGAGGTGTGCCTCTTTCTCTCATTTTGAAAATACATACCCATGTAATGGAGGAACAGCCAGAGGAATGCTCCATAGTGCCTATTAAATGGGAGACAAGAAAGACTTAGGTTCTCATCATTTCTAGTTGTAGCACTGGGGATACAATTGAGATATTAACAGTTAGGAGGCCTATGGGCTACCGACTTCCTTCACACAATTGTGTACATGGGTACACTACAGCATAGAAAATGAGCTTGTGAACTGGGATCTACATGTATGGAATTGGTAGCAACATTCTGTGATTGTGACTTCAGGAAAAAATACAGAGACCATAATAGGACTGGGAACTGGCTCATTGTCTGTATAGCCCAGTTCACGCTGGCCTTTCTCCAAGTGGATGTGTCCCAGAATATATGACTACATGGAGGAATTTGACAGTGTGAATCAACTCAGTGTCAATGCCATTTTTTGGAGCTAAATCGGAGGAAACTAGGAGGGCTACACAGAACAGTATTCTGGCTTCACATTTCTCTGAGCCCATGTACTACATTTCGGTGCTTCACCTACATTTACAGTGGCACGGGTAGTATTAATCAGACTCAGAGTGCTGTTTTAGATGGAGGGTTTCCCCATGTCTTAGATGTATTGACTGAGGAAGAAAAGGAAATGGATAAGTAGAGATAAGAGAAGATTGAACTATCAACAAAGTTCAAAGTCACAACTAATGATGCCACTTAACATTACTGAGCCACAGAGCACCAAGGAAGTGAAGAGGGGAAGGGAATTTTCATGGGGGTAGACAGGCAGTTAAACATGTGAAGTGTGAGGTATTTATAGATGGGTTGCAGGAGGACTGGATCCTCTTGTGCTCTGGACGGCATGATCAAGGGCGCAACAGGGTATAAAACAACCTTGGGATTTGTTATATATCTATATAAAAATGATCCTGAGTTACTTTATGAGCTGGTGAGTTCTTTTTTGTGTGAGTATTCTTCTTTTTTTTAAGCCTAAGTGTGTGGTGGGTTCACCTATCACTAAATGTTAAGGTTGTTCAGACAACCAAACTGGTAGGCTTGAGGGTAGGTGGGGGAGCTGCTTCCTCTCCATTGACCAGCAGCTGTCAATCTGTTAACATCACTTGCCTGGACACATCACTTGCCTGGCCCCACACAAGTGACATGGAACTGACTGGCAGAACTGGGATTCAGAACAGAAAGTCCTCTGCATGTGGAGCATGGTGCATTGGGGGATATCCACACTGCCAGGCATTCCTTCCATCCAGTTCTATGGAACTGGGGAGCGTTCCTTCCACCCAGTTTCTGTGAGGGGGACTTTGACAGGGTGATCCCTCGCAACAGCATCCTAGGTCATGGTGGGATAGACTTTCCTCCCAGGATCCTTTGCCTCCCTTAAATACATATCTCCTCCTAGAAAGTCTGCATGTTCCCTTCCCTTCCCTGAGTAATATGGAAATAGTGAACCCCCCAACCCTGGAATCGTGCTTGTGCTGAACTATTTAGGTGCTGGGCTCATTGGAGGGCAGCGTTGCCATCACAGACTGAAGAAGTGCTGGCATGGCATGGCATTTAAGGGGGTCTAAACACCCTTTCCATGCCAGGAGTGGCTGGACTTCTCTGAAAATGCATGATCGTGCTTGTCATGCCCCTTTCAAAATTGTGGCTCCACTAAAATGCTGACGCTTTGCCCACAGTCAGGCCACAGTGACAGAGGTCGCTGGACTCAGCCTTGGAACCAAGGAGCATGGAGGAGCTCCTCTTTCATGCAGCTGGGAGGTGGGAAGACCATGGTTGGACAAATGTCTGCAGTGCAATTTACAGTTCCAAATTGAAACCGCAAATTTGTCAACCTCTGGTTTTGTGTTATGTCTGAATTTGGCCATTCTTTGATTTTGAAGAAACTGGCATACTAATTTGAAGGATAGCTTTTCTTACAAACATCACATTATTATTAAGGCTCTGCACAATGTCTATATGCATGGTTAAGGATTTTCCTCATAAGTTTCAAATGTTCAGTTTTCAAAATCTGAAAGAAAACAAGGACTTCAGTTCTTTGACCATTCTCCCTATCTTGCTTCTCCTCTGTGCACAGTCTCCTGTTTCTTCCCTGGAGTTTCCTATGCTCTGAAATTGATCTAAAAGGTACTGTTATACTAAAATAAATGACAATGGAGGAATGCAGGTTAAGATTAAGGGGATATCAGGAAAAACATTGGGGCAGTATGAGGGTGTACCCAGTCACCTATGTGTATGTATTTCCTATGTCAATAGCTACAAATTCCCATAATGTTGGGTTCTCAAGGAGAAAGTATACAGCCTTCTTTTACTCCTTTGCCAATCTGGAACCAGTCTGTTTCACCATGTTCCATCTGGACTGTAGCTTCCTGTCCTGTGTGTAGGTTTCTCATGAGATGTTCTGGGACACCCATTTCCCTAAGGACATTCCACAACTTGACATGGCTGATGCAATCGGAGGCTTTTCTGTAGTCAATGAAGCACATATTGAGGCTCTTCTCATGATCATTGAGAAGAGCCTGGAGTGGGTTAGTGAGGAGAGTGGGCTTTGCCTGCTCTCCCTGCACATGAGCAGGCAGCCTGCTCTGGATGGCTGAAGTGGCCGCCCACACAACTGCTGGCTTCGTTATGGAGCCGGTGGGGACTGGGAGGAATGGGGGGCCACACGGCCTCCAGAAGCTCCAGCATGCCCTGTGCGAGTGTGCAGGACCTGCTGGAGAGACCCCTGAGCCGGGAGGCTGCTTTTTAGCCTCCGCGGCAGCACATGAGCACAAAGACAGGGTTAGTGGAGCACTCGCTCTGCTAACCTCGGCTGAGGGCAGAGGCAATTAAGTGGTTTACACAACCAGTAAAAATCAGGCTAGGCTCTCCTAGCCTGATTTTTGCTGGTCATGAGAATAGCCCCATTGACTTCTTTTTGGTAATCTTTGGCTAACTCAATTATCCATTGTGCATCAGCTGGATAAATCCTCTGTCTATCTATCTATCTATCTATCTATCTATCTATCTATCTATCTATCTATCTATCTATCCATCCTTGAATTCCTTATTTATTCAACTTATATGCTGAACATATACTGAGAGAAGCTGGATTGGAAGAAGAGTGTGGATTTAAAGTTGAAGGAAGAATAGTCAATAACCTGAGCTACACTGATGACACCACTCTGATAGCTGAGAATGTGGATGCTCTGCAAGCTCTAATAATGAAAGTCAAGGAGCACAGTGAAAAAATGGGACTACGTCTAAATGTAAAGAAGACTGAACTAATGAGAACGGGTACAGCAACCAGCCTCAGAATTGATAATGAAGACATTGAAGAGGTGGATAGCTTCTGCCCTATAGGATCGACCATCAACAGTAAAGGATCCAACAGTCAAGAAATACGCTGCAGACTAGTACTTGGTAGGGTTGCAATGAAGGCCTTGGAAAGGACATTTAAATGCCATGACAAGTCTACACCTACAAAGGTTAGAATCATTCGGACAATGTTTCCCCCATGACACTCTATGAATGTGAAAGTTCGACTTTGAAGAAGCAAGATAAAAAGAACTATTGATGCTTTTGAACTTTGGTGCTAGACAAGACTTTTGAGGATACCATGGACAGCCAGGAAAACAAACAAATGGATCATGGAACAAATTGATCCAGAATTTTCACTCGAGGCACAAATGACCAGGCTCATACTAACATACTTTGGACACATTATGTGAAAGCCCAGCTCCCTTGAGAAGTCCATAATGCTGGGAAAAGTTGAAGGAAAGACAAGAAGAGGACGGCCAGCAGCAAGGTGGATGGACTTGATTACGACAGCAATGAATGCACCACTGAGACACCTTAAAGGCCAAGTTGAAGACAGATCATCCTGGAGAGAATCTATCTATGTGTTCACTAAGAGTCGACACCGACTTGATGGCACTTAATCAATCAATCTGTTCTCAAGTGTTTGTATATCGTATTATTTTTCTTGAGATGTTTTCTGCGCACTGTCATTTGTTTTGTTTTTTCATATTATAATGCTACTGTTACTTTTTTCTTCTCCATATTTTTTCTTTCCCTGCCGACTTTATTTTTTGAAAAAAGATAGCACCACCCCAAACTCATACTGGTCATTTTTTCACCCTTACAATAGCCAGAAGCATTATGGGTGGTGTGTAAGGCTTCCATATGGAAAAAGGACAGTTCTCCTGCACCTTTAATAGACACACAAAAGAGGGAACATTAGCAGGGGCTGCTCTTCTTTCCTTTGCATGAGAAGCTGCACCTGCTGAAATTCCCTTTTCTGTACCTCTCTTAAAGAAATAGGAGACCTGTCCTGTTTTTCATATGGTAGCCCTAGTAGTAAATGACTGCAGTAAGTCCAGTAAAAAATTTGTGCTGTTTTTGGAAATAGCCAAAATGAACTGATGACTATTTCAATACACCCTTAATTCAGTCTCTATAGTGTACAAATAATCTTTTAAAGAGAACTACATTTTGCAATTCTTTAGAAATTTAGTTTTCTTAGATTGATCTTAAATGTAATTTGGTTTCCAGTGCTACCATGGCCATTGAAATCAGCAGCACGTTAGAATTTAAAGAGCAGAAGCAGGCTCTTGATGTTCGTGACACTTTTGAATAATAATTTTTAAAATGCAGCATGGGAAGTATTATTCTATTCTTTTTAGCACCCACCTGAATTCTCAGTGAAACAATATCTCTCATTTTACTGCACTGATTGCCAGCTGCCATGTATTCTTGCATGCTTCTGAGTCCTTAAACGTCTTTTTTACCGAACGTTATTTTTAGCTGACAATCATTTGTAAAGTTTAAGCAACTCCTTTTAACAGACAGTTGGTAATAGTTTCAAGTTGCCTACAGTATTCTGAAAAAAGCTACAGGTAGTGATTGCTTTTACTGAAGAAAATAAAATGCCCCAAATTACATTAAATTGCTTTGTCTTGCACCAGGACTTAAAATCTGAGCTGTGCTAAAAGAAAAAGATTACACCAGGGGTTATTACTAGAACCCACAGTTTTGCTTGAAATCAAAAGCTACAGATGACGTTGTCCATCCTTACATATACCAATCATTAATTGTTGAATAATTTGCATTTATTTGCATCTATACTGAAAGTGGTCTTCACATATCAGTCTTCACATTTCATCTTCAATGACAGGGAGCTAGAAAAAATCAGAAATGTTGTGGGTGGACACATTGTTCATTGAAACTGTTCTCTCCACTTTAGCTGATATGGGTAAATTTCCTATCCATCACACACCTTCCTCAAGTAAATAAACCCTGTTCCTTCACATAGGAATTTAGTAACTTCTGCTCCTTGACTAGTCTGGAACTTTCATTCTTGGCAGACAAAATGCCTTCCTAAACTATTGCTCTATAACACCATATTTAAGCAGTACTACAATTCATAACTCACTTGCAACAGTAATGTGAAATAGAATCACAAAGAAAATGGATAAAGTTCCTTCCTTCCTTCTTTCCTTCCTTCCTTCCTTCCTTCCTTCCTTCCTTCCTTCCTTCCTTCCTCCAAAGAATAGCTTTTGGAGGTGCCTGCTTGACAACTTGGGTTGCTATGTGGGATTCCACAGGGGTCAATTCTGTCTCCATTGTTGTTTTGAAGATCTATATGCAGCTTCTGGGAGTGATCTTGGAGTTTCTTGTCAATAGGCTGATGATACCCAGCTTTGTGCTGAACAGTGGTGGGGCCAGACCACAAGCAGCCCATGCCTGGTTGCTGCGGTGGACCCACTCACCCCACCCTCTGCCCTCCGATTTGACCTCGAATCAAATCACAATAATTTGAATCAATTTGTTGAACCAGCCAGCCATTGCTGGCCAATCTGATGAATCAAATAAAAAATATGCAAAGAAAATCATGATTTGCCCATAGGGAACAATGGGGGACATGAATCACCCCATTGTTCCCCATGGGTATGTCCTAGGAACACCAAACTGTTCTGGGTGGTAGGGCATGATGAGTGCTACTTACTACCCAACCTACAAAAGAAGCAGGCAAGCAGGCAGTGTTGTAATTTTAATAAACCTCCCCCTAAAACCCCATAGGATCCTATGGGGGTTTAGGTTAAAAAATCAAAAATCTCCTGCTTGCCCATTTCTTTTGTGGGTTGGGTGTTAGGTAGCACCCATCATACCATGGCATCCAACCTACCTTGGTGTCCCTAGGACATACCCATGGGGAACAATTGGATGATTCGAGTTCCCCATTGTTCCCTATGGATCAAACAGAGTGCACACATTTTGCAACCCTGCCTTGAAAAAAACACTGCAGAACAGAAGCACATATAGTCCCTTCCAGCACAAAACAACGTATTTTGCCAAACGCACAGTCCAAAGATAGTAACAATAGAATCACTGATCCAGAATCCACTGCCAGCTACTCTCTGCACTGCAGAAACATCATTGGCACAAGCTGCTCTCTCTCACACAATTATGGCTCTGTCTAAGCACCCGTAGTAGCCAGAAAGCATAGCCATAAGCACAACTACAGCAATGTCTTCAGCCACATTTTGACTGAATGAGTACACCTTGTAATCAGTGATGCAGTTACAAATTCAGAAGTGCAAGTGCTCTCCATGACAGCCCCCATGGTCTTGCCCATCCCAACAGCCAGAGAAGCCAAGAAGTACCAGTGCTCCATTCCTCCATGTCCCCCCTCCACTGCACCCCTGCTGGCAATGCAGAATGCAGATTGCAGAACAGGCCAGAGCAGTGATTGAAGCACAAGTTATTTTCAAGGCCAGACATGGAGCTCATCATAGCAATCACCAAGAAATATCACACACACACACACACACACACACACACACACACACACACACACACAGAGAGAGAGCTGGCACTGTCCATTTCTTACCACAACAGCATCATCTCACAAACGGACCAAACTAAAACCACAACTCAAGGAAGGCAGGCAGGCAGGCACACAAGTTCTGCCTTTGTCAATCTGAGATCCAGCAAAACCAGATAGTTATTATAGGGACCTTGAATCAGCCCCTTCATTTAAGGGGCAATTCAATTCATGGTCAAATTCGTAAATTGCCCCCAATTGGGTGTGAATTAATTTGCACGCACATTGAATTGCACATCCCTACATCCTGGTTGTTGTCCGAACCTGCCCTCTGCCTTGAATCTGTGCTTCAAAACTATTGTCAAGGAGTCGTAAATCAATAGGTTGAACCTGTATCCAGAGAAAGTGAAAATGTTGTTAGTGAAGAGTCCAAGTGCACTTGACCTCTCAGTAATGAATAACAGTAGTCATTATTCTACTGGAGAAGGCTGGCAGCTTGAGGGTGTTCCTGCCCCCAGTCTGACTATTTGAAAGCAAGTAATGGCCAGGGTGAGCAACATCTTTTATTAGTTACACACCTGATATGCTGGCTGCACACCTCCTGGAAAGTGTCTCACAGAGATTTCTTTATTTCTCTCTACTGCCAGAAGACGCTAGCAGGAGGGCAGTGTCAGTACTGGCACTGCTGTCAGGGCAAGAAGAGAGCTCTCTCTGCATGGCTGAAGCAGCTGTCAGAACTGAGAGTTGCAACAGTCAGCTGGGGGCTTCTGTCCACACATTCACAGACCTCTGTATAATTGGACCTCTCTTCTTTGGTGTGGTAGCAGAGCTGTCAACAATGGCAGCAGGTACTCACTAGGGCAGGGGGAGCAGTGAAGAAGGCGGCCCTCCTGCTGTTGCCACACAGCATCCATGTGCGCTGCACCCACCACTCAGCTTGCTAATGTGCATACACAGCAGCCGTTTGAGGGCTGAACATGGCAAAACCCTCAAATGGCCAGCACACATGTGAACTGACAACCTGAGTGGTCAGACAGGGCACATGGCCAGGCATAAGGCAGGCTGGGTACATGACAAAAATCAATTTTAAAAATGCTCTGGCATAGGCAAACATCAAACAAACTTAGAAAAATAAACAGTCCTGGAAATAAACTCCAAATGGAACTGAAAACAGTATTTTTTTTTTTTTTTTGCACAACGGACAAATCTACAACCTCTACCCACCCACCACCCACCCCACTTTTTCAGCAGCTACCAAAGCAGAATGAACTGATTGCATGTTTATCTCTTTCGTATTCCTACACATTCGTCACTCTGTGAGTGGAGACTCTTGTGTGCCAAGAAGCCCTATAAGATTCTTGGACACCTTGGTTGTATCTAGGTTCCGGAGTGGAGAATTTGCACTGTCAGTTTCCCCGCTGCTCTCACTCTTTCCTTCCTTTCCTAGCTGGCTATGTGAAAGAAAACCAAAAGGAATGAAAACCTGAATGGACCAAATGGATTGTTGGTCACTAGAGATTCATTTATGCCTGGATGTCAAATTGTAGAATTCATTGCATTTTCCAATTCATCCCAAACTAAATGCATACAAGAATGCGACCCATACTCGTGTCTAACAATTGCATGAATGATACCCAAGTGAACTTGATCTCACATGAATCCTTCATTCAAATGGGAGAGGAAAAGCAACAATCACTGCAGTTTGGTGACATGAATCAAGCCAATGTGAGAAAGCATTTTAAGCTATGGGGAATTCAAACCATTTCCAAAGCTGTTGAGAGACAATGATAGCTGAAAGCTGAAATACTATTGTTGCTCTATTATACAGGTAAACTTCAAGAGCGGTTTGAAACAGATATATACACTAGTAACCAATGCTTCCAAAGAGCAGGCTTTATGTAAGATCAAACTCTGTCGGAAACAATGACTTGTGTAATACAGATCCCTCTACTTTCCTGTGGAATCCTTCAAATCCCACTCTTCAGAGACTGTACTTGCTATTGATCTTGACTGTAAATGAAACAGCATCGCCACACACTGGAAGACAAAGAGAGAAACAAGCACGCCATGCTTTCCTGTAATATAATAATAGGGTGGTGATGGTGATAAAAGGTTTTGTGGATTCCTTGTGGAAAATGTCGAAATGAACCCTAAGGGGGAAATGGGGAGACAAAGCACCAGTTCATAGAAAAATATAACCTTTTTTCATTGCATGGCAAAATGTCTCACAACACAAGAGGCATCTCTGGAAATCTAGTGTGGGGGAGTAGAGCTTGGTATGAAGGGGAGAGCTGGTCTACTGGTTGGGGTCAGCTGGTAGACCAACCCTCCGCTCTGTACTTAGTATGTCAGCCCACCTCGGAGCACTGGTCTACCCAATAGACCAACCCTCTGAAGTGGGCCAACGTGCTGTCTGGGGCAGAGGGTTGGTTTACCTGCCACATGAGGTGGGTGAACTAGGCCTATGTCCCAGATGTAGCGTGTCAACGCACCTTGGGGGACTGGTCTATCTGCCAACCACAACTGGTAGACCAGCTCTCCCCGGAAAAACAGGCCTCAAAATGGTCCTCAAAAAAATTAAAACATTTTAAGTCAAAACAGGGCTGTTTGGTTTTTGAGCTTGAAACAGGCTCTTTATTTTAAGGGTGTTTTATTTCAAGCTTGAAACACTCAAACGGCTCATTTTGAGCTCAAATCTATTAGAGTTTGAATCATTTTGCGTATCTCTAGAAAAAGATGTTAAATGCCAGTCAATTAGAACTGATTCAAACTTTTAACAACGTGTGTGTATACCATGGAAATCTCTGCAACAGGATCCCACAGATTTCAAAATCATGTCGCCTAACCATGAGCATGGAGGTAAGGCCTACTGAATACCATAGACCCTACTCCCAAGTAAGTGTGCACAAAACTAAACCATAGTGAGAATCGTGAGCTGCATGTATATATGGATAGCAAGAATATGTATGTGCAATAAGAAGACCCTGGTCATCCCTTTTAAGTTCAGATAAGGACAAAAGGATGCACAGCCAACAGTAATATCGATGAAGCTCTATGACTTTTTAGGAGTTGACAGATAAATACATATTTATGTACAGGACTTGTAAATTGCTGACATGTATCCCAATGAGCAGAACAAAGGGAGAGGCAAGGGCCATATGCAAACAAAGGAACATAGGAAGCTGCCATATACTGAGTCAGACCATTGGTCTATCTAGCTCAGTATTGTCTTCACAGACTGTCATGTCACAAACAAGTGACAGCTGAGACAGAAGAGAGAACCACAGAGAAAGCAATAGATGTGGAGGTGGGAAAGGTACACTCCAGTTGCCATGGATGCACTGGCAATGGGAGCCAGGAGTTCTGGTACCTACAGAGAAGGGTAAAATGTCCTGAATAGTAGTCCAGTAGTAACCTCCCCACTAGAGATGGGGGCTTGGCCAAAAATAAGAGGTGTCAGGGTTCAACTGTGCCTGGAAGTCAGAGCCTCTGAGCTGGAAACTCAAACTTCGATATTTGGGAGCAGGTTTTGTAGTAGCAAGTATGAATTGTCCCCTTTGCTAAGGATCTGCCTTGGTTTGCTGGGAGGCTACATGTGAGCACTGTAAGGCATTCCCCTTAAAGGATGGGGCCGCTCTGGGAAGAGCATCTTCATGCTTACATGCAGAAGGTTCCAAGTTCTCTCTCTGGCATCTCCAAGACATGGCTGAGAGAGACTCCTGCCTGCAACTATGGAGAAGCTGTTGCCAGTCTGATAGACAATACTGATCTAGATGGACCAATGGTCTGACTCAGTCTAAGGCAGCTTCCTGTGTTCTTGTGACTACTGGGAGAGAAAGGCATTTTGTACATGCTTTACTGAAGACAGTGCAGATTGCTGACAAGATTGAGCTATCCTAACACATGCCACTGGTCCTGGCTTATTTATCTCATTATATTTAAAGATATAGACAGCTTTTCTGCCAATGTGGCCCTCAGACCATCTCTGATTGGGGGGCTGAATATGTGAACAAAGCCATAGGCTAAAGCCAGGTGAAAGCCTAACTGGGATGTGGGAAATGTACATAAAGGCCCTCAGCACCTTACACCTTCTTCAGAGGTAGCCAGATAATATGTGGCACAGCCAGCCGTCCATGTTCCAACAGTGGGAACTGGGTGGATGAAAGGCAGCATAACTTGCACACCCCTGTGTGTACACCTTGGCTAAAAGAGGTAAAGTAAAGGTAAAGTGTGCCATCAAGTCAATTTCAGCTCCTGGTGCCCACAGAGTCCTGTGGTTTTCTTTTGGTAGAATACAGGAGGAGTTTACCATTGCTTCCTCCCACGCAGTATGAGATGATGCCTTTCAGCATCATCTTATATCGCTGCTGCTCGATATAGGTGTTTCCCAAACCAGTGGGGATTCGAACTGGCAATCTTCTGCTTGCAAGTCAAGCATTCCCCTGCTGGACCACTTAAAGTGGCTAAAACAGACACATCCTGAAATGGAGCTCTCTAGATAGCAAGTACATCGGGAATGTCTCCTGGTGGCTGTTTTCTTGGAAGGCTTGCATCTGATTCTGGAGCTTGCAAGGGTATTAAAAGTTACCTTGCCTTGAAGGCTCCTGGGTAGCTGGTCCAAGGTTTTTTAATACACAGGTGTGTGTTGTTGTTTTTAAACAAGAGGGTTGGCATCACTCAATGTCACCTGGCCTCCTCTGTTTCATTTTCTGCTTACTGAACACAGAGTGGAGATGGATGCTTTCACCCAGTCTGTCACCCTGCAAAGCCTTGGAGGGAGGGCCCAGAAGAAAGAAGCATGATGATTTTTTTCTTTCCCCACCATTTCAAGAACTTTCTCTAAGGTTTCCAAGCTTTTCTACATCAGAGGCCAGGACTTCCCTTCAGTCCTTCCATTCCTATCTTTCATTTGTTATGCTGCTTTATTCTAAACCTCAGAGGAACGAAGCACTTCTTCTGGCTGCATGAAACGGCTCAGGCTAAATATGCAGCATGGTCTTGGCTTACATAAGGGCCTAGATTGAAATAATAATTTTTTTAAAATCTGACATAAATGGGCTGTTATCACACTAGGGCTCTTTAGAACTTCTGAAGCATTGCTTTTTTGTAATCAGCTGGAAACAGAAGTAAACCAGCAGTTCCACATGACACTGAATATGGTTCTATATTACCCACCCAGTAATGCCTGTTCCCTTTACCAATATCTTTCTATGGCTGGTTTTACACAATCACAGGCTCCTAGTTAAAAAAATCAATCAGGATTAGAGAGCCCTGTGGAGCTGATTGTGAGAACCCAGAATTTAAGGGTAATCCTGGTCAAATTGCTCTAGGTAACTAGAATTTAACCAGGATAGATAACCAGAATTCAATCCTGGTTTGAAGTCTGGAAAAAGCATGTGAGAGAAAAAATTGGGAGGAGAGGTGAGGGATGGAGAGAATAAGGAAAATGGTAATATTGGGTGACAGTTGATGAGAATTCATATTCATAGTTACATATGACATAGGCTAGATAAAGGCTAAATGACCAGTAGGAGCCAGCATGGATTTGTCAAAAACAAGTCATGCCAGACTAATTTCAATTCAATTTCAACATAGTTACTAGTTTAGTGGGTCATGGCAATGCTGTGGACATAGAGGCCAGCATTCTCCAAGGATGCAGCAAGAGCTCTGCTTTCAAAGGAAGCCAGGACTCCGGAGACCATCTGCACAGCCTAAGTGTATGGGAAAGGGATGGGGAAGCCATCTTTGCTTCTCTCCCCTCCCCTCCCCTCTCTATCAACACCCTTTTTTGCATTCACAAATATGTCCCCAAGTGTTGTGGAAGCAGCTTCAGGTCTCAATAGTTTCTTGGCAAAGTGAAAGAGCCTCCTCCTCCTGTGTGGGCTCCTTCCCCATACTGAGGCAACGGACATGGTGCTTCCCACCCCAACCCATTTTCAGTGAGCCAGCCACAGCCACAGCAGCATTGTTGCTGGCAATGTCCCCCCCACCCCGCAATGCCCCATATAGCATTGCATCACTACAGGGGGCACGGAAGGAAAAGAAAACATGGTGGGAAGCAGTTTGACTCCTTTACATTTTGTCTTCCACTCTTTTAATTTGCCTTCGTGGGAGCTAGAGGTGGGAGAGTGGAGAAGGAGGTAATGGAAGCTGATATGCCTATTGCCACAGTGGTTGAGATTTTGGGGAGGCAGGGGGCTGGCTGAGGTTGGCAGAGGTAACAGCTGATGGACAATTTGTTGCCTCAGCCAATTCACCATCTGAGGCAGCTGTCTCACCCGGCCTCATCATACAGAGATAGACTGGCCAAGGATTTTGCTAAAGCACTTGGGTTTACTTTTCCAAGAGGCATTCATTAAAGGCAGCAACTGAGGGGAGGAGGAGAAAGAAAGAACAGAAAGGATTGAATACAATATACTGTATGAGAAAAGTCAAGAAGGAATGGTGTGCGGTTGTAAACAAGCAAAAGTCCCTCAAGTGCAGTTTTCCTTGGCCAAGTGACCAGAAACAAAATGTTTCCTTCATCTCTCAATTTCCTTGGTGTCCCTGACTCAAATTGCTTTATTTTAATGGCAAACCAAATGTCTACTGTTGGCCTACCAAGCTGTGGAAGAGCAAGCCAGGATCCTTATCTGCTTCATGCATCATTGGCAAAATTGCTAGTTGAAGTCCTGCCTGCAGTTTCTTTATTAGTGGTGATAATGCAAGAGGCAGAAGGGAACACAGCTTGACTTTCAGCTCCCAGGTGCAGTTTTCAGTTAGAAAAATTATCCCTTTACTCATAAACAGAGTGAAGGCGCTATGGAGTTGTCAATAGGAAATACATGTGGGAGGCCACAACGGGCCTCAAGCATGTCTAGTAAATATCAGTTGGAGCTTTGCAGTTAAGAGCATGATCAGATACAATATCATCATTTTTAGTGGGGGACCATTTTCAAAGGCATAGGCATAATGACACTTACAGCTGTGAGCCATAAACTTTCACTAAAGTGCTGATGCACACAACGATTTGGGGGGTGGAAGAGTTCCTCCGAGTTGTCATTTCCCTTCTATTTTTGTGTCTTAAAAGGGACTTCAGAAAGCACTGTCTGTCTTGAGTGAGGAAAGGAAGCCAAATGAGCTGATTGTGCACTTATAAGTGCTATAAACACAAGAAAAGCAAAACAAAACTTTGTAGTGATTGTGGAAAAATATTCCAGAAAGTGTTCAACTGATATGAATGTGAAACAAAAAGCTCTGGATTATGAAAAAAATTGGACATTGCAGATATGAGGAGAAATGTGCAAAACCAGTAAATAAGTGTGTAAATGTAACAGAAACACTCCAGTTCTTCTGAAAGAGACCAGGCACCTTCTCCACTGCATGCCACAGGGCAACAGAAGCTATGGAATACATGCGCTCTAAGCTGAGAGTGCCAAATGGAGCTCATTAACTAGGTCTATGCAAAGTTGGATTGGGAACATCGGAAATAGCCCAATATTGGCAATTTCAGAGGAGGCTGAAGAAGTTCCCAATCTGAACTTGGGAAGCTGATTTTGGTTTGGGGAAAATCAGAGTATTCCAAAACTCCAGATGGCAGCAGGAGTCTGCGTGTGTGTGTGTGTGTGTGTGTGTGTGTGTGTGTGTGTGTGTGTGATCACAGCTGGTGCGCGCGCGCGCGTGCACACACACACACACACACTTATCTTCTGCCCTCCTATCTGCCAGCCCATGCATTTATCTTCTTGTTAAAAGATGTTTTAGCCCACCTTTGAACTAAAATTTTAATAAAAGCAACCAATTTCTGGGTCCCTCTCAGATTCTCTGATGCTATATCACTTCCCCTGGTATTATCTTGTGTTCCATTACCTTTTTTCCAGGTTTCACAGTGAATATTTCTCAGTTACTTTTAAATTTTAATTTAAAAATCAAGGGATGGTGGGGGTGTGTGTGTGGAAACCAACCTGATCCCAACCCCAACCCCAACTGCCATTCAACAACAGTGGAACAACAGCTGGCATGCCAAAGATTGCCTACCTCTGCTATAATAATATACTCTCAAGAGGCAACAAAAAACTGTAAAAGCACAAGCCATAAATTTCTAATGCCTTGCCATGGGTATGTTTCAGTTAATCCTATTTTGTTACTCTATTTTTAAAAAAAATGTATCTTTGGAACTGTTAAGAACTAGGGGTGTGCACGAATTGATTTTTTTTGTTTTGATTTGTACCTGAATTGAAACACCCACAATTTGTTTTGGGTCCAAATCTGACCCCCACAAATCATCCCAGATTTGATTTGTACCTAAAGTTTCCAAATACAAGTCCGAATAGATTTGGATAAAAAAAAAAGGGTCCTGGGGCCAAAAGAGTGGGGTGGGTGGTAGTTCCCAATGGGTGGAAGCTACCACCCAAATTTCAAAGAAATTGGGAAAATGGGTGATATTTAAAGAATTTTTGTAGTTTATGCATCTTTAAATTTTCCCCAATAGGGAATAATGGAGATTTCAGCAACCTTATAGCTCCACATGGGGGAACCAGGGTGGCCCAGAGTGGGTTGTGGTGGGTGGTAGTGCCCAATGGGTTCAGGGAAGCTACCACCTATATTTCAAAAAGATTGGGCAAAGGGGTGATTTTTAAATGATTTTTGAAGTTTACGTGTGTTTAAGCTTTTCCCCATAGGGAATAATGGGGATTTCAGCAGCTTTAGTTATAACTCCCTGGGGGGGTGTGTGTGCCAGGGTGGTCCAGAGTGGGTTGTGGTGGGTGGTAGTGCCCCAATGGGTGCAAGGAAGCTACCACCCAGATTTCAAAGAAATTGGGCAAAGGGGTGAACCCCATAACTCCACTTGGGGGGCACCAGGGTGGCCCAGAGTGAGTGGTGGTATAGTTTAAATAAGGTGCCAGCCACCTCCACTCTCATTTGCTACCAGAGAATCAACTCTCAGAATGTCTCAGAAACAACAAAACCCAGTGCCCCATGAGCTTGTGGGTTTGGGTGTGGTTGGCACCCAATGTGCACTACACCACCACTCACTCTGGGCCACCCTGGTGCCCCCCAGGTTGAGTTATGGGGCTGCTGAAATCCCCATTATTCCCTATGGGGGAAAACTTAAAGATATGTGAACTTCAGAAATTCTTTAAAAATCACCCCTTTCACCAATTTATTTGAAATCTGGAAGGTAGCAGGCACGCATTGGGGCACTACCACCTGACCTGATCTTCTGCCCCCTAAACTCCCTTTCTGCTCTAAATCTACCCCAAAGATATGCCAACTTCAAAAATTATTTTAAAATCACCCCTTTGCCCAATTTCTTTAAATCCGGGTGGGAGCTTCCTTGCACTCATTGGGGCACTACCACCCACTATAAACTGCTCTGGGCCACCTTGGTGCCACTCTCCCGGGGAGTTATAACTAAGGCTGCTGAAATCCCCATTATTCCCCATGGGGGAAAACTTAAAGGCATGTAAACTTCAAAAAGCATTTAAAAATCAACCCTTTGCCCAATTCCTTTGAAATATGGGTGGTAGCTTCCCTGCACCCACTAACACCCACCACAACCCACTCTGGGCCACCTTGGTGCCAACCCCCCTGGGGAGTTATATCTAAGTCTGCTGAAATCCTAATTATTCCCTATGGAAAAAAGCTTAAAGATATGTAAACTTCAAAAATCATTTAAAAATCACCCCTTTGCCCATTTTCTTTGAAATATGGGTTGTTGCTTCCACCATTTGGGCACTACCACCCAACCTACTTTGGCCACAAAATAGAGGTCCAAATCTTCAAAAATTTTGGGTCCAAATCGAGGGTGATTTGTTTTGTACCCAAATCTGGGCAATTGAGGACAGGGGTGATTTGTTTTGTGTACAAATCACCCGAATCGGCCAGATTCGGGTACAAATCACTTTGTACCTGAATCGTTTCATACATCCCTATTAAGAACTTTAAGACTCACTGGATATATCTAATCTCAGGTTTATTTAAGCAACTATTTTCTATTTAAGTGAATATCTGTCCTCTAATCTGGGATCCCTTTTTGAATATGTTAGAGAGGATTTCACTTTATGGAAATACTTCTGTAGCTTCTCTAGATGATCATTCAGTTTGTAACCATGGCCACTTATTTGCCACATGTGTCAATATTGCAAGGCACAGAACAGCTGCTAATCAAGTAAACTACAGGATCAAACTGATAGCATAAAACCATCTCAGATATATTTTCTCCCCTTCCCTTTGATTGTGATTATTTTCCTGATCAATGCCTGCATCATTAAGATCCCTCATAATCAACCCTCTCACCTTAAAAGGCCATTTGCATCTATTAAGACCTGTCTGCTAATCTGATCAGCCCTGGGGAGTCATTGCAAATGTGCATCATCTTAATTTTCACCAAGCTGTCTTCAGTATGGACAGAGCCAAATTATGTATCTCATTTCACCTTGCAGGCTCCATTATACCATTCCAAAGCAATAAAGACCATGAATTTGGATCAGCAGAATGCTTCTCAGGTTTAAGGAATCCATAACAAATCATACAATAGAGCAGTCCAGCCAAGGATTGTGAAGGCAAAGGATTCACCCCACAATCAATACTATGAAGTTGTTGAGGAGGAGGATTTTACTAGCAATTGTAACACAGGATACATTATATGTGTGCGTCTCCCTGCCCCCTCCCCCGCTAAAGTGAGTACTTTCCCACTCCACAGCCATACGGCGTTTCCACCTGGAAAGTTATAACAGACATGCAGAAGAAATGCCAGTTTATTTTCTAATCTGCACAATGTCATCAGACCAGTGTCATTCATTCATCCACAATATCCCACTCCATGACAAAGGTAGCACACAATGTCAGGTCTTGAATGGAAATTGCTCATAAGGGCTTTGGAAATATGACAGCTGGGCTTCATCTGAGCTGGGGCTCACTGCAGTATTGTATGGAGCTTGTTGCCAGTGCCAGGGCTAATCCTGGAACATGTGAAATACGAATAAAGAAGAGCCAAGGGCAAAATGTCTTTCCTTCAGTCAGCACTATGACCAGCCCCTTGAGAAGAAGAAACAACTCAGAATTGGAGAGAAAAGCTCCAGTTCCTTGAAGCCAGAACTTCAAGGCCAGAGGGGAGAGCTTCTAGCACACCTCATATAGAAAAGAAAGATTATGTGCTGATTGAAGGACATCATCCAACTGCTGCTACTTGGATTGCCAGCAGCCGGAGCCTCCAAGGTCTGTCAGCCTGGCCCCCACATACTACCACATCTAAGGTCTGTTTGGTCATCATTTTAATTTCCTAGGGTCAGTGGAGATTTTGCAGGCTCCTGTTCAGCCATTCATTACTGTCTGTGATGAGAGATACAGGGGAGGGGAAGAGATGGGGGAAAGAATGCACAAGCCTGCCCTGAGGTGTACTCAGAGGGTGGAGGAGAATGTCTGAACTTCCTGTGCTCCTGCTGTTGTCCCAGTCAGGCCTTTACTTAAGTAACTGCTGTTTGTTCCTGACTCCGGGGAGTTCACAAGGAGAAAAACATATACACATGGCCTTTCTTCTGGGTAATAAACTTATAAAAAATCTTTTTGTTGTTTTTTTTTAAAAGAAAAATTTCTTCTGGGCATTTAGGGAAGAAGCCTCCATCTTCCGTAGCAAAAACATATGCCTTCTGCATTTCTTTATTCACTAACTCCAGTGCTCTCCTGAAAGATGGCAGAGCAGTAGGGGAGGTAGATTAGAACTTGCACTAGATCTGAAGATCACCTTTATGGGCCTATTGCCAAAGCAGGCCCCATCGAAGGATCCATTTTGTAGTGATGTGCACGGACTGGTTTGCAGGCCATTCTAAAGGCCTATGAACCGGTTCACTGGTTGTGGGGGAGCAGTTCATGGTTCGATGCTGGGGGGTGGCTCTTTAAGGCTGGGGGAGGGTGCACTTACCCCTCCCGCCACTTCCCCCCCACCTGTGCTCCTGTTTTGAAAATTAATTGGGGCAGCAGCATACCTCCCTGTCGCCCCTTCCCCCGTTGCTCCGCAAAAGGCTTCAGAATGTGCGATTGCGCATGTGCACGGCACGCATGTGTCACATGTGTGCGTTGCATGAGATACGCATGCAACACGCGTGCCATGCACATGCGCAATCAGACATTTTGAAGCCTTTTGCTGAGGAACAGGGGAAGGGGCGGCAGGGAGGTACGCTGCCACCCCAAATGCTTTTCAAAAGAGGAGCGCTGGGGGGGGGAGTGGCAGGAGAGGTAAGTGCACCCTCCCCCACCCTTAAAGAGCTCCCCCACCCGGCTCCGAACCAGAATGCCACGGTTCCATGCACACCACTACCATTTTGTAGTGATGACATTCTTATGTAGGCAAATGTGAATGTTGGGATGACTGTCTTGGGGTGGAGGGAATGGTTCCCTATTCATTTTATTTTAATGTGAAGCTGCCTGGCCAGGCGCTCAAGTGCCCAAGACAACAGAATCACAGAATTTAGCACTTGAAAGAGATGTTGGATGTGCTTCCCAGGATACTCCAGTTAAGCGTACATATGTTGTAGGACAGAGCTGCACACCTTTAGCCCTCCTGCAGATGCTGGACTATAGCTCCTATCATTCGTGACTAACAAGGGGAAGGCTGAAGTTGTGCAGGAGATACATGTTTTAGCAAGCATGGTATCAGATCCCTCAGTTACCTCTGGGTTCTGGGTGGCTCGTTGACCTCACTGGGTACAGCTTTAACCATGCATGTCTTGGTGACACTGTGGAAGAAGATGTGAACTGGGGCGCACTACTCTGGCCAAATTAGCATTGAAAATCTGCCCCCCCCCCGTTTTATAAATTCTTTTGCTTTAAATGCAGGAGTTACTAAGTGACTGTGTTATCTCATTTCTATTCCACTCATAGGTTTCTTTGAAAACAAGACCAGTGCAGTACCCAAGGGCAACTCCAGGGGCAGACATGGGGGTATGTGCCCTCTAAAAAAAATGGCTTGCCCCCATTTGTGATTCAGAATTGCCCTCATTTCTGATTCAGAAAAGTAATATGTGGGACACAGCTCACTCACCCATAAATGCATTGGCCCCTTCTGTGCCCACCCCCCCGCTCAGTTTTTTTCAGGTGCCGCCACTGGCAGTACCCATATACATATTATGTATGCACTGAACATGGTTTTCTACAAGAAATTAGTTTGATTTCTCTCCATGGGTTTACCTTCTAATCACTTCCAACAATACTACCCTACTTTCATACTTCTAAATTAGCTCTTGTTTTCCTTCCGTTTGTTAGATATTTATACACCGAATTAAAATCACAGTAGGGCATCTCTGATTTTGCTTCCTCATGTCTCGAATCACTTTCTTCTGTTGAAAAATGCATGTAACACAATGTAAGCAGGATATTAAAAAGCTATTTTTTCTTTTAAAATATCTGCCATTTTAAGAAGCTGCAAACCCAAGTAGCTCTTTTGTATTCCTTTATTAGCTTGCAGCGTGCTTTGTTGAGCATGACATGGCAATACAATTTCAAACTGAAAAAGAATGGTTATGATGAATGTGTTTTTAAGAAAGGACTAATCCACCATTTAGTCTGGTTTCCCCTTTCTTATTATGGCTTTTTTAATGGTCAAAAAGCAAAATGTCTTAGGTGGTGCCTACAATAACAACAATTAAAATAACAAGGACTTTGCTTGCTCCTGTGGTTAAAATGAAATTACTCAAAGTGCTATTGCAAGGTTCGCATCATGTGTCAGTGCTTTGCACTGAGAAAAGCTGGAGAAAGTAGTCCAAGACAATCTATGCTCTCCTCCATGGTATATTGTACTTCTCTGGAATAATAACTCATGATGATGATGATGATGATTGATGATGGAGTGATCTACCAATGTGTAACTTACAAAGCCCTATGTAATAACTTGTACCATTATTTTCAATGAGACTACTCATGAGTAACTAGATCTATATGTCAGCCAGTATCTGCCTATTACTCTTTTGTTTTCCTTCCTCTAAAGGAAGGAAATAACCACCCAACTTCTTTCAAAAGCTCAGCTCCTTTGCATTAAGATTTAGTTATGTTACATTATGTTCTTAATTTAATTAATTAATTGATTGATTGATTGATTGATTTGTATCCCACTCTTTCTCCAAGGAGCCCAGAGCAGTGTCCATCAGGGATTCTCAATGTTGGGTCCCCAGATGTTATTGGACTTCAACTCCCATAATTCCCAACCACTGGGGCTGGGGATTATGGGAGTTGAAGTCCAATAACATCTGGGGACCCAACGTTGAGAATCCCTAGTGTACATGGTTCTGTTTATCTCCACAACAAACCTGTATGGTAAGTTAGACTGAAAGATAGGTGACTGGCCCAGAGTAACTCAGTGAGTTTCATGGCTGAACAGGGATTTGAACTCAGGTTTTCCCGATCCTAGTCCAGAATTCTACCAATGTTATGTTCTCACAAACAACTCTTTCTTCCTAGGAGCTCAGGATCTCCTCTAGGTACCAGACAATTATGCACATGTATAGAGCATATTCAGTTTCCCTACACAGGGCTGGGTTCAGGATCACTGAGCAGCTGTAAAGGGACCAGGATGCTTGGGAAAGCCCACTGCTCATCCTTTGTGCCTATGGTCCTCATTGGTGGTGACCGAGCGACTTTTTCCAGTTTGCTGAGGGTCCCCTGAAGCCTAGAGCTGGTCCTGCCCCATTATATGGACAGATTGTTATTATGTGGGATGACAACCAAGAGTAATTGACCTTTCATGTTAGCTTTGAGTGTAGATACACATTAAAAAGTATACTTTATGGTATCTGGAAGATTGTCTCATCCAAAAGTCTAAAGAAAAGACAGTTGCTGATTGTGTCAATTTCTCCATAGAATTCTATGGATTAGGGGTGTGCATGGAACCAATCTGGATGGTTCAATTCGAGTCCAAACTGGACCTGAACTGTGTTGCCCAGTCTGGGTGTTGGTTCTGCTGAACTGCCCAGTGTTTTGGTTTGTGCCTAGGTTGAACCTGGTTGAACCGGGTTGCCCCCAGTTCTAGTGCTTGTAAAGGGGAATCTGGAAATAAGTCCCTTTTACAAGCAAAGGTGGAACCCTATGTAGTTTTAAAAGGGTGGGCAGGGTGTCATTTGGGAGGCCAGTGGGGGGATTGGATGAGCCCCCACCTCCGATGTCTCCACTGCTGCGGCTTCCACCACTGCCCCCTAGATCCTGCATTTTACAGGTAAAAAGAAGCCTTTCTCCCACAATCACCCCACATTTACTAGGAATGCCCTTCTCTTGTGAAGGGGAATCCTCACTGGATTCCCCTTTATAAGTGTACCCGACCCATCCCAGGAGCTTGTTCTCTGAACCAGGGTTGGTCTAGTACGAAGTTGGACCGCCCAAACGAGGCCGGCTTGATAATAAGTCCAGCTCAAAGTGAGCTAGGTCACACATTCCTAGCTGTATCCCAACAAACATTTTGTCATGAAATGTAATAATAGATGAAACAACCACTATCTATTGTAAATAGATATTGTCCCTTTTTGTAAAATACTCCCACCCAGATTTAAAGTTTGTTTACCTGCTCAGTGAGTACCTGGTTTCATAAGCTCAAGATTTTGTTCAGTTTTGGTTAGGTTGCCACTGTTTATTAGGCATGTCAGGCAATTAACTGAATGCTGATTAATAAAAAAAGTTTATTAATTGATTGATTTTTAAAATCTGCATACATTTGCATATGACTAAACTAATAGGCTTACATAGAGAGCAGCACCCCACCAATCTAAAAGTGGGGTGCATGTGCTGATTCCATGCCTCCCTGACTCATGTCCATGCTAATGAGATCACAGAAGTCCCATCACTGCTAAGAATTGCATCATCACTGTAGCAATGAGCCTCCCGTTGGGAATAATGGGAGGCTTGTTGCTGCAGTGATGACACAATTCTTAGTAGCAAAGGAGCCTCATTAGCAATATGGATGTGGTTGTATTTAAGGCATGGTTTTAAAGGGGAAAAATTGTTTTATTTACTTATTTATTTATTTATTAAAAACATTTGTATACCATCCCATACACAAGTCCTTGGTCAGTTCACAATCTAAAAACACAACAATTAAAACATTAACACAATTAAAACATTTAAAAATACAGACAAAAACTCTGACACTTAAAACTTTAAAACTATTAACTAAAAGTCTGACTAAACGGGTAAGTTTTTAGGTCCTTCTTAAAAACATCCAGAGAAGGGGAAGCTCCAGTTTTGTTAGAAAGCATGTTCCAAAATCCCAGGGCAACACTAGAAAAGGCCTGGTTTCAAGTCACCACCAACCAAGCCAGTGGCAACCACAACGGGACTTCCCCCAAAGACTGAAATAGGTGGTGGGGTTCATGAAAGAGAAGGCATTTGCTTAAATACCTTGGACCCAAGCCATTCAGGGCTTTATAGACAATAACCAGAGCTTTGTATTTCGCGCAGAAACTTATTGGCAACCAGTGTCGTTCTTTTTAAATGGTATAATATGATCTCTTTGGGTAACTTGAAGATTTTAGAATACAGTGAAGTCTTACAAGAAGCCATCTCTCCTATTAGAGATGAGCCTGAACCACAGTTCAAAGTGCGGTTCAAGCAGTCCCAGGGAAATTAGGAAGGGAACTTTAAAAAAAAGGAGAACAGGTGCTTACCTGCCACCTCTTCCAGCTTCCTGCTGGGGTGGCACAGCCGCAAAAGCCCCATGTGCCATCAGCACGCACATGGCATCTTGCACATGCATGGATGCCATTTGCATGATCAGCATGGTGTTGCTGACCATGCAGTGGTTTTGGTTCAGGCACATCCCTATCTCCTTTGTAAGTGAAATGGGAATGTCTCTTCTAAAATGGTGATTTTATAAATTTTATAATCATTTATTATAATATATATAATGTATGATTGGACATAATATGCACATTCCATTAATATTAAAATAGTTAATATGTACAAAAACAGGTATTACCTGATTGACCGGGCTTTTAATTGATTAATATACTGTAATTGGTTGTTTGATTGGTTGTTTGCAGTCCTATGCGTTGACTGAATTGATAAAGAATTGCCATAATTACTAGGATAGAAGATAACCTTGTGTTTAAGATGACCCCCTTGAAAATTATAGGGATGTGCTGAAATGCAGTTTGGAAGCCAAATTGTGAGGCACCTCCCTCTGAGGGCGAGGGGTGTGCAAACAGGTTCAACATCGAACACAGGTTCAACATCAAACCAAACCACCCCCTGTTCAGTCCGACCCCGGACCTGGACCCCTGTCTCTGGACTGAACACCCCCAAATGTTCGGTGGGTTTGCAGACCATTTTTACTAAAAATAAATAAATAAATTGGGGGAGTTTCTGGAGGCGGCGGGGGGATCCACAGAGGTTCCCCCTCCCCCGCCAGCCTTCCTTATGCCTCGGTTGGCTGGTTCGGCTGCTCTTCAGCCAGTTTTTGGCCTTCACCTGGTGGCCTGGCAGCCATTATGCAACCCACTTGCACTCTGCATGCCCCGGTCCGTGAAACCCCCCCAAATGGTCCACGAACAACCCCCCCGGACCGAACCAAATGAGCGGGTTCAAGGGGGTGCCAGACCGAACTGGCCCAGTTGGGTTCGAGGCCGGTGCAGCCGCAAACCGAACCAGGCCAGCAGGTTCCATGCACATCCCTAATGAGGGCTTCCCCAGCCCCTTTAAAGCAGAGGAGAGCAGATCCATACCTGCTCCTTCTCCAGTCACCTCCACCACCATACTGCCAGTGCTCCCCCCAGGATTAACTGCACACCGGCGGGATATCTCCCAGTTGCCCCTGCATCTGGCATGCACATGGTCTCTGCACACATGCACTGGCCAATTGCATGGTCAGCAACCATGATGACTATGCAAATGGCTAGCGCACATGCACAGAGACCACATGCATGTGGAACTGGAACCTTGTGCCAGTATCAGGCGCAGGAGCATCTGGGAGACACCTTGCTGGCACGCAGTTAATCCTGTGTACAGCAATGGAGGTGATCAGAGGACGAGCAGGTATGGATCTGCTCTCCACCTCTTTAAAAGAGCTGGAGGAGCCCTCATCTTTTAAAGGGAGGTGCCCCACAATCTGGCTTCTGGATCACATCTTAGGACATCTCTAAAAATTATGGGTGAATTACAGGTTATACTGTTTACCCCAAAGGAAGAAGATCCTGAATCTAAGATGACCTCCCAAATTCTAACATCAAAGAACTTGGAAAAAAAACCCAGTCTTGGATTCAGGTAAATACAGTTATTTGAGTGAACCTAGTAAAAGCTCTGGGGGACCAAACAGCTTATCTTCATCACACAAACCCCACAGCCCACTTTTTATTTATTATTTTTCATTGCATGATTTTTACTGAAGATTTGGTTTGAGAGCATTTACAGCAAGTAGTTTTGACTTATTTTACTTGAAATTAAGGCTGTTTGGGACCATACTGGAAATGTTCATGTTTCTTTCAAGATTGGATTATTAATTAAAAGTGTTTTTCCATTTTTAATTGACTGGAAAGTAGAGACAAAATAATAATGGGTAATGCATGCAACCCGCCCACCTCAAAACCTAAAGGCATGATACAGGGTTAAATTGCAAGACATTCTGAGTAAAGGAATGGTTTTAAAAGAGTGGTGACGGTAACGAGTACTAAATTAATTTAGCCTACAGTAAAAATATTTGACTGCAGCATATGATAATTCTAGGCAAATATGAAAAAAGGTTATTAATGCTCAGGAGAGAATTAAGTTATTTACTCTATATTAGACATGAATAGCTAAACAGTGAGGAATCAGCTGGAGGAAAAGGAGATAACTTGAAAATTAGGCCAAAAAAAATAAAAATCTGATAATCAAACCATGAAACTTGTCTCTACAATGCTTGTTTGATTAGCTAAGCTTCATAAATAAGTTCATGTAAAAATGAGATTTCACTGATGAAATAAAAATAACTAGCCGACCCGCACAGAGCATCTGTGTGCTCTTTGGGGCTGGCTGTTCCCCCCTCCCTCCTGCCCCACTCTCCCTCCCCCTCCATTCCTCCTGTCCCACTCTCTTGCCCCTCTTCCCCCTCCCCCTCCCACCCAATTCTCTCCTACCCTCCCTCCCCCTCCCTCCCACCCAATTCTCTCCTGCCCTCCCTCCCACCCAATTCTCTCCTGCCCTTCCTTTCCTCTCCTGGCCCACTCTCTCTTGCCCTCCCTCCCCTCCCCCACCCCACTCTCTCCTGCCATCCCCTCCCCCTTCTCCCCTCCCCTCCCCCTCCCCTCCCTCTTGCCCTCCCACTCCCCTCCCCACACTGAGTACCTTACCTCTGCTGCCACAGGCCAGGCCCTCCTTACCGGGTGGCTGGTGGCCAAAAAGGCCCCTGCCACTCCTCCTCCCGGGAGGCAAACAGGGAAGTTCCACTGCCCGGTTCCCTCCTGCCCTGGCCTCCCACAGGCGCCTTGGCTCCACGGGCAGCTCCGCGACCAGCCCGCCACCTCGCCTCTGCAGCCGGGCCCGCCAGCCTTCCACCGGGCCAAGTACTGGCTCCATGGCCCACCGCTTGCCTCCCAGAGCCAGCCATTTCCAGCGGGCTGGGCCGCCGCTGCGCTGCCATGGCCAGGCCTCACCTCTGCAGCCGGGGCGAAGTACCGGTTCAGCGGCCCACCGCTGGCCTCCACAGCCACCGCTTGCCTCCCAGTTACAGTGCCAGACAGTCCCAGCAGGCCGGCCCGCCACTGCCATTGGCCTGCTCCCCAGCCAATCAGCTGGCTTGCTGGGACGCACATTCCATGGCACACCCAGGAGAAATAAATATATAGATAGATAGGAGGAGGGAAGTGAGGACTGGGGACGAAAACAGAAGATCTGAGTTGAAATGATTGCTCAATCACAATGGACTTGGTTACCTTCAGTCAATCATTCTCTCTTAGCTTTCACGATATTATGTTGATTTTGTTGTCCACAAGATTATGTTATGTTTGTATATTGTAAAACTATATGCAAAGACGGATACCTTGATCTAGCAGTCTTTCAAGAATTCTTCAAAAAGGACAGATGTTCTGTACATGCAGAAGAGCCGCACACGGTGAGAGGACAAATGGAGAGCTCTGTGTTCTGGGTGTATCAGTCAAGTCATTCTTCTGGGGCTCCTGAGGGTCAGCTATGCAGGCATATGGGGGAAATCAGCAGCTCAAGATCCTTTTCCTTTTTGTTCATTTGCACGCATTGAAACAAGGTTTTGGAGCACCTGCAGAGGGGAGATTCAGATGGATGCCCCCCTCACACAATTAAGAGATGCTCTGGGAGCATGTCTTGTTGACCTCCAGTAACACCAGGGCAGGCACACTGTCAGCGCATCCCTGACCTTATTGCACATGCCAGGCAGCATTCATCTGAACTGTCCCAAGATATTTCCTTTTTCCTCGAGAACCTCACTTCAGCTTGGGTCAAAGAGAGTCTTTGAGAACATGGCCAAAGGTTGCATTTGCACAACAGTCTACTACTGTGACAAGAGGAACCAAGCAATCTGTCATTGACAGCTACATCCCATGGATTCAGACATTTCCACATTGGGACACCAATATCTTTTCTGTATTATTTGACAGTATGCATATGCTGAAGCTTTGGCCAATGACAGCTTCCAGGAATATTTGTATCACATGTTTTCAGGAAAGAAAATATGGCTCTTGGGGAAAGGGGTGTACATAAAACCGGTTTGCTCGATTGAGTTTGCATGCGAACCAGACTCTAACTGAACCAGGCATATTCAATTGCTCCCCCCAAACAGACCCCCCCCCCCGCAGCTTGGCCTGAAATTGAGCCAGTTTGCGGGTTCTAACATCATCATCATCATCATAAATTTTTAAAAACAATTTTTAGGCTCACTGCCTCCAGGGGACACTGCTGCACCTGTGTGTGTGTGTCTCTCTCTCTCTGGCGGTTCTCCTTCCCCCTGCCGGCCTCCCCCCAGTCACAAATGGCAGGTCATGCAGATGGCCAGTGTGTGTGGTGTGTGTGTGATGGCCTCCAAAATGGCCACTGCCACTACAGAGAGGCCCGGAATGGCCTGAAAACAGTCTGAACTGGGCATTTGTGACTGCAGGGAGCCTGGAGGGGGGAGTGGAAGCTGCCAGAGACCTCTCTCTGGCAGTGCCCCCCAGAGGCAATGAGTTTTTTATAAAAAAAACAAAAACAAACTTATTTAAAATGTTAGAACCCCCAAAATGGCTCCGAGCCGGCTGCTGGTGGTAGCAGGGGTGGTGTTGTTGTTCATCTCAACCTTGAGCTGAACTGAGCCCAGTCCAGCTTGAGGGCGATCCCTCAAGCTGGACCAGTTTGATGGCGAACTGGCTCGAGGTCAAGCTGCTTCGCACACCCTACTTGGGTTCCTATCTTTGCTGTAATATACAAAGGCTCTTATAGGAGGCAAAACTGCTAGTGTTAGGAGCATGTTATGGGTCAATGATCTGCTGTCCAACAATCTTGTGAACTATGGCCCCATTTCCAATGAGTAAAACTTTATAAGGGTGTGGAACAACTAGGCAAAGTGGACATATTTGGCCCAGGGGTGTAGCTTTAATTGAGCGGATGGGTTCAAAGAACCTGGGCCCTGAGCTCCTGAGGGCCCCCAGCTCCACCCTTCCCTATCTTCTTCATTGTCTCCTTCACTCTGAGGGGCAACCAGAGAGAGGGGTAAACCCAGGCCCACTCTCCCCTAGCTATATCCCTGATTTGGCCGATTTCAAACCAGTACCACTTTCAGCACCATGAAGCCTGCCTCTAGTGCTGATTGCCAGATGTCAATCAGAAATGGGCAGAGCCTCAAATTCCTCTGTAACCCACAATAATGCATCTTAAAGATAGTTATCTTAAGTCTTAGTGACACTTTAGAGTGGCTTCACACATCCCTACCCAAGATATCATATCATATACTATACTATATTAGTATAGGGTTGTTAGTCATGAAGTAATGTGGGGGCCTCCTGTGCCTCACCACCACTGGATGGGAGCCTGGTGCTGATGAATAAACCCTCTACATAGTCAATTGACTGATAATACTTGGGGCTAGAGTTGCCACTGAATTTAAAATGAAATGAACAATTGAGGCACAATTTCGTCTTTGCTGAAATGTCAGAGGACCTTTGAGAGAAAGAGAGGAAACAGGTTCAACATAAATAGGTACAATTCTCAGGGAGGCAATCCTGTAAATCTTCCAACTGGAGCGTCTCCAGTTCTGACACAACATTCTTTCTGAACACAACAGTACAATGCTTCAGCTTTCACTAATGCCTACCATCTAACAGCATGGTCCGTGTGTTTGTGAAAGAGGCTAAGTGAACATTTCAGGAGGGAGGGCCTTTTTGAGACAGAATATTGGGGAGACGAGTATGAGGACATCTGAAAAATCTCACTTCAGCTTTCAGGAAAATATCACCTTTTTATTGAAAATATCAGTCCTTTTTTGCTTGCAGTTTGGCACAAGATTGGTGCCTCCCTAGGGAAGCTGGCCTCACACTGCTTTCAAGCCACAAGGTTTTTCTTTTCTTTTCGTCAGACCATGAATCCCTCTGGAGGGAGCTTTGTGATGGAAGTACTAAGAAAATGTGCTTGCCTGATAAGAAATTTGGGTAGTGGTGCAGTTCAGAGCAGCCAGCACTTTGTCTGAAAGGAACGTTTCCAGCTTAGATTTGTGAGCTTGTGCTCCTGTTATTCCAGGTCTAAGATAAATGTAGATTTTCCAAGCCACCTGGCATTCAGTATATCATATCTGATGACAGATACCTTTTAAAGCTACTTAACATACGGTAGTGTGAAAACTGAATATGCTCCCCCACCCATTCCCACAAATCTTTAAGAGGAACTTTTGGCAATTGTTTTATTAGTGACCATCCTTTCCTCTCTCAATGAATTATTCATACCTTGTTGTCATAGCAATTCTTTCTCCCACTCTCTGAAATGCTGAATAACTGCTGTGGAGTCCAAAGCAGACAAGGAATCAAGTTGTAGGAAAAGCTTTACTAACTACTGTGTACTTCTAAACAAACAAATCCTTCACATCTTGTCTATGTCTTGGTAACAGCCCATCACAGTGACACCTACAGTCACAGGGACACATTATTGGTGAGAGCACCTATTTACATAATGGCTCTTTTCAGGTTGTGCATTTATTATAGAAGAGTAATGCACCAGTCCTTAGTGAAAGAGGTCAATTATACACTCATAACTGCTACTTTTGTTACACATGGTCCCTGAATGATGAGAAGTTCCATGGATGCAGTTCTTCTCAGATTCTGGCTTCCTCGAGAGGGAGATCAGTGAAGACTTATAGTGTCTTTGCAATATTTGGTTTATTTGCAAATCTGCAAGATAAGCATCGGTTGGAGTTGAACTAGCAGAACATTCCTACAAATAGCAACAGTTTGCCACAGATCCCCAGAAAGAAAGCCCTCACTCTAAGGCGTTTTGGTTCTCTCCTCTGAGTCTCCATTCTAGCCTCTCCCAAACTCAGTGAGGCTCTTCTCACGATTGGTGAGAAGAGCCTGGGTGGGGTTTGCAGGGAGAGTGGGCTAAGTCCGCTCTCCCCACGGATGAGCAGGGAAGCAGCCCTGGGTGGCCGTAGCGGCCGCCCACACAACTGCCAGCTCTGTTACAGAGCCAGCGGGGGCTGTGAGGGGCGGGGGCCGAATGGCCCCCGGAAGCTCCAGCATGCCCTGTGCGAGTGCACAGGGCATACTGGAGAGACCCTCGAGCCGGGAGGCTGCTTTTTAGCCTCCCAGTCGGGGGTCTACTCGTGAGTTACCACAGCACAGACCCGCACTGCAGCAATACAGGAGCACAAAGATGGGGTTAGCAGAGCACTCGCTTCACTAACCTCGGCTAAGGGCAGGGGCAAATTAAGTGGGTTACCCGCTTGTAAACCACTGGGCTTGCCTGTGAGCTCGGTGATTTACACAACCAGTAAAAATTGGGCTAGTCTTTCCTAGCCTGATTTTTGCTGGTCGTGAGAAGAGCCCCAGTATGTATCTCTCTGTGAGGCTAACACACGAGCGGGCGGGCAGAGGGGAGGCTGTGCAAATCATACCTTCTCCTCAGATGATCACACACATGTTGCTGGGAGTGCGGACCATGCTTCCAGATGAGCAACACTGTGCTGAGCAGCATGCAGCTTTGGAGGCCAGGGCGATGCATCCCAGTCTCTGGGTATCCCACAATGCACCTCACACTGAACACAGTGCATTGGGGGATTCCCTCAAGAGATGGGTGCTCTAGGCATCTGTCTCTATGTGTGGTGAGTGTGGAAGCAGCCTGAGCTTGCACAGGATCTGGAGCCGGGTTTAATGGTGCCCTTAACCACCTTAACCCTGACTAAAAGCTGGGCTACAAAGCCAGGTTAGGCGGCAGTGCCCTGCTGGGATTGGGCCTGATCCCAACAGTTCTCATGCACAGCCTAACCCAGGCTGGGCTTCCCTAGCCTGGGTTAGGCTGCACGTGGCAACAGGCTCTGTCGAGTCACAGAACAGTTCTCTCTTTTCCACGCTGATGTTTCTTTGTTCCTTAACGAGTTATCATACACTTTCACATTAGCCCTTCCTTTCAGTTGGCTACATGACATTTTATCAAGTTCTGATGGCTACTCCCATCAGTTTGCTTCAGGCCCATTAACACCCCATTCAGAAACACCCACTAGCTTCCTGAACAAACCAAGCTTCTACCAAACAAAGCAAGGACATTCTAAATAAGACATGGAAGCTCTCATCACAATGTGTGAGAAGAGCTTCCAGTGGGTCTGCGGGGAGAGTGGGTTAACTTACCTCTCTCCACAGACGATTGCCAAGTCGTCCCTGGGTGGCTAATTGGCCGCCCACACGATTACCAGTTGGGGTAATCGTTGGGGTAACCGGTTGGGGTTACCAGTTACATGGTTGGGGCGGCGGGGATCAGGGGCCACTCAGCCCCAGGAAGTCACAGGATGCCCTGTGTGAGTGCACGGGACCGGGAGGCTTGCTTGAGCCTCTCGGGGGTCTCCCCGTGTGTCGCTACGGCATGGAGCCATGCTGCGGTGGCACACAATCAGAAAACCCGGGTTAGCGGAGCACTTGCTCCACTAACCTGGGCTAAGGGGAGGGCTACTTTGGCAGGTTAGCTGCCAGAGAACCACCGGGCTCACCCACGAGCCTGGTGGTTCTCACGATGAGGAAAAACCAGCCTGGGCTCCTCTAGCCCGGGTTTTCCCCATCGTGAGAATAGCCTCATGATCCAATTTGTAACATTCTTCTCTCAGAGGATAAAGAAAGTTCCACGTGGCCTTCCATTTACTCCAAAGCTGTATGTTATCACTGCTGTGCTACTACTGCCATTATTCCCAATGGCAGTAGCAGCACAACAGTGGTGATGCACAGCTTTGGAGGCATGGAGTAGCCTCCACCTTCAGAAGCTGCATGCATGAGCTCTTGGCTGGCTTGGAAACAGTGAGCTCAATCCCTCTTGGATGGGTGGATGGCTCCCTGCATAGTATGTCAGTAAATGACTATAATATAAAGCAATGCAAGCTGCTTGTTTCTGTACCCTCAGTAGGGTTGTCCACGTATTGCACACCAATGCAAATGGACATAGGTTTATGAATATAACCAACCAAAACAAAGAACCCCAGAAATATCAAAAACCCAACATAGCTCAATGTGAAAACTATAATGTGGATATTTAATAGTATTAAAACAACATTACTATGAAATTTCTTATAAAACTAAATAGACAGAATGGAGATCCTAACCGATTTGGAACACCTAACCGATTTGAACCAAATATAGTCCATTTGTAGGGATAATGGAAGGAAAGTAGGCAGATTAATTCTTACTAGAACAACTTTTTATTTGTACAAATTATTTGCAGAGATAGTTGCTTTGTGCGTGGGTTTTTAAAAAAGTTTTTTTCTGTTGAAACAACCGGGTTGGCCACTGTTTCAACAAAATGTTTTGTCCACCTGTGGGTTTTTTTCAAGCTTGTAACAAAATGCAAAATCCATTTCATGCACATCCCTAATGGCGAGCAATGCTGAAGCAGGGACAGAAGCCCTGATTGTGACCACGAGAAACCCTCCCTTTGCTGGCTGGGATTTCTTCATGCACTTCTCCGAAATAGTGATGCTGATGACGTCCAACCAGGAGAGACTCAAGATGCATCCCCAGCAGCTCAAAAAGGCGCACCCAGTCCTACCTGCTTGGCTGCCAGAAGGCCTTCTCTACTAGCCTCCCCTTCATCAGCAAACCTCTTATATTCTTGAATAGTGGGAGATAACCACTGCAGGAATGGTGGCTGTCTTCCCATTAGCTAAGCATACTCAGCATTTTAATTTTACAGTGAGGCAGGCACCTCTCTCTGAGCTCTCACTCTGGCCTTGGAAATGTGAGGGAGTTTCTTGCTGGTGAAAGAGGTGGGTAGGAGAGAGAGCTGTGCTTTCCAAAAAATATTTAGTCTTCCTTTAGAATACTTAAAAAGCCCAAATTAGCAATGTGATTACACCCAATCATTTATGCATCTCATGATTAAATGAAGTCATTCATTCATTCCTGTCTCTGGAAAACATTCAAAGTTTGCTGAATCACTGAGGACTAGAGCCTTTACCATTACATCAATCATATTTCATTATGCTGTCTTACCATTCACAAAGAGATGATTCCCATTATATTACTTTACCGTGATTCCTGATAGCTCTACCTCATGTTGTGAGCAAGCATGCTATCAGATTCATGAGAATAGCAACACACATCAGATTTGTAATAAATCAACTATTTATTTGCTTACAACTCACTGGAAAGGCTCAGGGCAGTAAAGCATAGCTTGGAGAAATCCTTTTAAACTGGACATATCAAGGGCTAAATGCAGGACCTTCTGCAGGCAAAGCATGTGCTCTAGCACTGAGCTATAGTCTATCCCCGAAGAGCAATATTTGCAAAGCATGGTTCAATGGGTGAGAGACTTTAGTATATTATTTTGTGGAAATGTACAGCTGATCTGCTGATTCAGCCTAGAAGCTAGACCAGCTGCACTTAATCAATTAGAGGCAGCTGTAAAGACTTGGCAGTTTGGAGGCAGAAGAATGCCTAGAAACAAGGAAAGTGGCTTTGCAGTTCTGCTGCAAGCAGCTAGAAAGGAAACCATGGCAGAATATGCATATGGAAAATAAGCCATTCATCACCACCACCACCACCACCACCACAACCACCTGTCATTCTCTGCAGCCCTCAAGAAGAGATCTATACAAGTATAAAGTGTGCTTGGGAGGGGAGAGCTGCAAAAATCACCCCACCAACATGTCCACTGTGCAACAAAAACAAATACATCAAATATAGGCTACAGATATGTCCAAGGGCTGCACAACTTTCAGGGAATATTTGTGGATCACACAGAGCATTTTGGGGGAGGGGGAGATTGGCAAGAATCCACACACACACACACACCCCAATGTGTAAGCAGGGGCACATCCACTGATGTTTGCAGCATTAAAACATCAGCTAGATTCTATTCCTGGAAACGTAAGGAAAGTAAATATCTTGCTTCTGCCATCCACCATGTGCTGTTCACCACAGATCTGATGAGGACAAGCCTCGCCTGGATGAAGCCACAATTGCCAAGGAACTCTGGTGGTTGGATATACATCTTCCCCCATCAAGATCACTGTGTGGATGCTATTTCAGAATTATACCTGTGCAAAGCTTTTGTGACAAGTATAAAAAGAGTCTATAGAAAGGGCCCCAATACTTTTTAGTCCATTCATCCTGCAAAAGAAAGAAAGAAAGAAAGAAAGAAAGAAAAAGACAATAATATTGCTCTGCTCATTCCAAACACTTGAAGAATATATCCGTATCAAGGAGTCAGAATCTCCTAACAGTTTTACAAGCACATTTTTAATTACATCTGTACCTCTTGTTGATCTTCATTATTCAAGATATACATTGTTTATTTAACTGGACAGCTACTCTGCGTCTCTTCTAGATCTGGAAATATCTTGGAAACAAATGAGAGCAAGTTTCGCTTTCTTACTGCAGTCCCCATTGCAGAGAGTTTGAAGCATATTCATCAATAAGTTGGTCCCATATAACATGCTCTGTAACAGCTTCAGAACCACAAGGCTGAGTGAACTGTGAACAATCAATAGTCTCATTTTATTTTTCTGCTGCCTATATGAACATGAACCATGGGTTTACAGAAAGGACTATGCTTTTTCTGAGCATAAATGGGAGCTGCTTTTTTCCTCAATAGTACACTGCTACTATTTTTTTTATTTTTGGTACAAAATATTTTTGAGATCCAGATCCCACAGAGCCCAGTGCTAGGCCTGAGTCAGCCACCTGACCAATATCAGATTTTCAGTATCAGAAATAGTCTGATATTGGAGCTATTGGAAATAATTCTGATCTAATATAGGGAAGCCTATGTCAGATGGGAATTATCTGATATGTTATCAGGGATATCACCTCAAATCTCAGAAACACCCCCAAATCATGGTTGGGGGGAAAGACCATTTTCTGCCATGTATCTGCCTGCCTGCTCATGCATTTCTTTCTTCAGTTAGGCTATTTTTAATTTAATTTTTACTTACCACTTTAAAAGTGATAGAACACCTGCTAACTGAGCAAAGAGACACCTTTTAAAGTGGTGATTCTCTTTTATTTAGCAGGTGGAGAGCAACTGGCCCTATCCAACCACAGCACAGCATCCCTCCAGTGGTTATTTCTGGTGACTACCTTATGTTTCATTTTAGATTGTGTGCTCTTTGGGGACAGGGGACCATCTTTTTAATGTATTATTTGTATTCTGTGTAAACCACTATGTTGTTGAAGCACGGTATATAAATATCTGTAGCAGTAGATCCTCAGATCACTTCCCTTGCAATTTGCAGATGTGACAAAAACTTCCTTGGATGTTGGATGTGACATCACTTTTTGCCACGATTCTTGGATGTGAGTACCATTTCTGGATTACATTTAAAAAATAATTAAAAATCAGTGCATGGACATATTTTATTGAAATTAAATACACAGAGTTCTGATATCCTGGACTACATGTGTGCCTAATTTCAGAGTTCTTTGTCCAGTCATTTTTCTCTGGGTTTTTTTTTTTTTAACTTCCTCACAGACTTCTTTGGGGATTTTTTCTACATTATCAGATTTCCAATCAGAAATCTGATAATGTTAATGGTATTTAGAATGGCCAAATGACCTGATATTAATATATATTGTATTGTATGTTATCTGATCCAATATGATAGTTCTGATGGTGCACAGGCCTGCCCAATGCATTCTCTAAGGATATTCCTGTGAGATATCTGTTATTCCTGAAACAGTTGTAAACACCTTTTTTGCGGATAAAATCTCTTGCATTCGAGCTGACTTGGATTCTACTGTTATGGCAGGGTCAACCGCAAAGGTGTCCAGCATCTCCTTTGGTTCAATTAGAATGGACCAGTTTCAATTTGTGACACCTGAGGATGTGGACAAACTCCTTGGAGGTGTTTGGCCTACCACTTGTCCTTTGGATCTATGCTCAACGTGGCTTATAACATCTAGCAGGAAGGTTGTTAGAGGTGCCTCCCTGTTTGAAGGAAGCAATTGTGAAACCTTTGCCCAAGAAGCCTGACCTAGAGCCCTTAGCGATGGATAATTATAGGCCACTCTCCAACCTCCCTTGGGTGGGCAAGGTAATTGAGAGGGTGGTGGCTGATCAACTCCAGGCAGTTTAAGATGATATTGATTATCTAGATCCATTTCAAATTGGCTTTAGAGCAGGCTATGGGGTGGAGACAGTCACAGCCTTGTTCAGCCTGATGGACGATCCTTACCAAGAATGGACAGAGGGAGTGTGACTCAGTTAGTTATTTTGGACTGATCTACGGCTTTCGATAATATTGACCATGGTATCCTTCTGAATTGCTTGGGGGATTTGGGAATAGGTGGCGCTGCTTTGAAGTGGTTCCATTCCTATCTACTGGTAGATTCCAGATTGTGATGCTCAGAGATAGTTGCTTTCTGAAATGAGAGCTATTGCATGGTGTCCTGTCTCCTGTCTCCGATGCTTTTAGATATCCATATGGAACAACTGGGCGAAATCATCAGGAGATTTGGAGAAGGGTGTTATAAAATGCTGATGACACTCAAATCTATTTTCCCACGACATCATCATAAGGGAACTGCATAGCCCTTCCTAAATGCCTGCCTATAGGCAGTAATGGACTGGATGTGGGCTAATAAATTGAAGCTGAATAAGCAAGACAGAGGTACTCATGGTGAAAGGTCATACTTTGAGAGATGTGATAGATCTTCCTATTCTGGATGGGGTTGCACTCCCCCAGATGGAACAGGTACATAGCTTGGGAGTGCTTCTGGACCCAGGCCTCACCGGTTTCTCAGGATGAGGCTATGGCCAAGAACACTTTCCATCAACTTCGGTTGATATGACAGCTGTGTCTGTTCCTTGTGGATAATGATTTCAGAACTGTGGTACATTCTTTGGTAACCTCTAGACTTGACTACTGCAATGCACTCTACATGGGTCTGCCTTTGTATGTGGTTTGGAAACCTCAGTTCGTTCAAAATGCAGCAGTTAGACTGGTCTCCAGGGAGACCTGTCTTAGGGAGACCATGTTATGCCTTTTTTAAAGCAATTGCATTGGCTGCCAATAGGTTTCTGGGCAAGAGACAAAGTCCTGGTAATTATCTTTAAAGTCATAAACAGCTTGTGACTGGGTTACTTGGAAGAGTATCTTCTCCTGTATGATCCCTACCGCACCTTAGGATCATTGAGAGAGATCCATCTCCATATACCGCCAGTTTATCTGGTGGTGACTTGGGAACGGGCCTTCTCTGTAGTTGCTCCTGGGCTGTGGAATGTGCTCCCTATAGACATTCATGGTTTAACATCTTCAAAAGAGCCCTTAAGACATATGATTTTAGCCAGGCTTTTAGTAATTTCTGAGTTTAAAATTTTTAATTGCTGTTTAGATTTTTTAAATTGCTGTAATTTCTGAATGTGTTAGGGTTTTTTATTCTTGTTTTAATAGTTTTGTTTTTGTGAGCCTCTGGAGTCAGGCAGTATATAAATCAAATAAATAAACGAACAAAGGGCTGGTTATTTCAATACAGAGCAGTGTGGTTACTTCCGTCCACCTATAGATCCACTCCATGTTGCTCTTTTCATATGAGAATGAGGAAGATAATGTAGCAAACAGAGTTGTCAAATCAGTGGAAATTACTCTGCCAGGTTTGAAGCTACTTTCTCATTGCCAAGCAAGGGACACAGAAGCAGAGTTTCCCATCCCCATCCAATTTTTCTGTATCTTATATATTCTTATTTTCCATGGCTGCCATATGGCACAATATTAGAATGATGGTGAGGCATTGTGTTTGCATGTATGTGTACGGGGCGAGGTGTAATGGGTAAATATTTTCTAGGTTCTTGTCCGTACGAGGCATATTATGACTTGACCAGTAGTCTGTGGATAAGGCAGCTCACTTCCTGGACTGGCCTGCTTTGCATATGCGTTGAGTTCCCTCAGTGGATTTTATTTTTATTTTATTTTTATGTTTTATATCCCGCTCTTCCTCCAAGTAGCCCAGAGCAGTGTACTACATACTTAGGTTTCTCCTCACAACAACCCTGTGAAGTAAGTTAGGCTGAGAAAGAGTGACTGGCCCAGTTTCATGGCTGAATGGGGATTTGAACTCGGGTCTCCCCGGTCCTAGTCCAGCACTCTAGCCACTACACCATTTGATCTGTAATCTGTAGCTTGCTCCCCCAGGAACGGCATGCTGCCATGAATGGTAACAAAATTTTGGCCTCTTCCAATTAATTTCTCCAATTAAAAAACAAACAAACATGCTCTTGAAGCTACTTATTCGTTTATCCCAGTTATGACCAACTGTGGCTTATTGGGGTTCTGTTTCTTTCTTTGACCCAGGCCATTATTTTCAAATGTCCAGGATTGATCACAGTCTGGACCTTCAATTACACTGGAACCCCTAAAAAGCCCCAAATCAAATTGGGGCCTTGCCAAAAAGCCAGGGTGCCCTCCCAATAAAATTGGGGCTGCTTCACACAGCCTTGCTACTGAATTATGGCCACAATTTACATTTTCAGAAATATGTGGATTTTTTTTTTTGTGGCAGAAGTTTGTTTGTTATAACATGAATGCATTTTTATAATGCTTATCTAGGAATTTATAGCAATAGCAATAGCAATAGCACTTACATTTATATACCGCTCTATAGCCAGAGCTCTCTAAGCGGTTTACAATGATTTAGCATATTGCCCCCCAACATTCTGGGTACTCTGGGTACATTCTGGGTAATTTATCCAATAATTGCTTCCTATGTTATTTCAGCAACAATGTTGCTGATTGTGAACTGCCCCGAGACTTTGGTTTGGGGCGGTATAGAAATGTATTAAATAAATAAATAAATAAATGTTGTTGCTGAGAAATCTTTCTATATGGCAGGAGCTCCACATGGCTGCCATATTGTATTTAAAAGGCAAACCATGTGGACTCATTTATAGACTTCCATCCCAGCATCAACACCCTCCAAAAATGTACCACATAAATGTAAAGATTTCCCACACAACACCACCAGCCCACATAGTAGTCCTTTCACATAGAGGTGACTGTAACTTCTGCCATGTGGAAGCATTTTTCAGTGACAACCCTGATATTCCCATATGTATTCAGGGACTGCCAGACTCCTTAATTTTAATATCTCATAATCTGTTCATTGTGGGATACAAAGGACAGAGGTTTCATTTATCTGTGCAAGTCATAAGAACATAAGAACAGCCCTGCTGGATCAGGCCCAAGGCCCACCTAGTCCAGCATCCTGTTTCACACAGTGGCCCACCAGATGCCGCTGGAAGCCACAGGCAGGAATTGAGGGCATGCCCTCTCTCCTGCCATTACTCCCCTGTAACTGGTACTCAGAAGCATCCTGCCTTTGAGGCTGGAGGTGGACTATAGCCCTCCAACTAGTAGCTGGTTTAGTCAGGTTTAGTCACGACTCAGCTAGTCATGGAATGGCTTTGGCCTAGTCAATCTTTCCCAGCTCAAACTACTGCACAAAATTGTTGAAGATGAATGAGAACAGAATTGTAAAGCACTTCATACCCTGAAAAGTGTCACAGAAATGATTCATAACAGTCTGATTGTACATATATGAGGGAACAATTTCTCTTTCTCTGAGTAAATCGGTTGCTAATGATCCGTGAACTCGCTGGTTTGGCCCTTTTGATTACTTTTGCTATTAGAAATACCATCAAATTACTATTTTTCTATAATAAAACGTATACAGGCTGACAGAAAGGCAGTCATCCTGGTTTTCAAATTGTTTTTTTATCCTCTTCATACCTATGCCATGCTGAAACCATTGGTGGATTTGGCACTAGATGAAAAGTTACCATGTCTGAGGGGTGGAAATCATCCAGGAAGACACTTTCAATTTAGAATTCTTGTTTTATTAAACATAAGCTTTAAGGTCAGTTGCATACACATAATTCTTTAATTACCACAGACTGTGGTTTTTAACTTCAGATTATTATCTAGAAATATAACATACATTTGCTCAAAGGAACCCAGCACTTAACAGATAATGCAATGTGTGGAAAGCTGCCAACTTCACTAGACCTGCTGAGCTGCTTCCCTTTACACACAATTTCCCCTGTTCTCAGGAAGCCTTTTATTTGTCTGCTGCCAGTGAGGAATGGCTGGTGTGAGGAAGTGTGGGTAGCTGGAAGGTAAGAAAAGGGAAATTGTTCTTTGCATTGTGTCCTAAGCTTTCTTGCTCAGGACATCTAGGGAGGTTTTACTGAATATATATTCCTCATCCTAAAGGCAATTTTAGCTTCTGTCTCCGTTTCTCTGCTTATAGAATGCTAAATGTTGAGTGCTATGAACCATCTGTTAGATATATATAGTATAGAGGGTTATGTATCATGCAAGCAGGCTGAAAGAGATGGCCTTCATAACATTTGCAACCCTACTGTTCTATCCTATAGATTTAAACAACCATTATGTATATAGTGAAGTCAACACCAATTGGAATCACAATCCTTGAAAACTGAAGACACATCCAGACATTATTCTAAGACTTTGCACCTGAGTGCAAGCATTGAAAGCAGGGCCCAAAATCCACCTCCAGCAGTGCACCACTCATGGTTACAGTGGCATTCGTCTGAAGGAGAGAATGCTGTATCCAAGATGGTAGCTGTTTCTGTGATTGGACTTTTTGAAGTAGACTGTGCTACTGCACAAGCAAACATGGCAAGTAGTTGCCAACACAAAAATTGTGATTTCTCATGGCACAGAAAATTGGGCCACCGAAGCCTAAACTTTGAAACTGACTCCCAAATGAGGGAACTAACCGAGAAATCAGTGCCAGATCCAGAAGGGGCTGGACAACCAGAACCCAAACTGAGGCACTCACAGAGGCATAACAAAGGAGTTCCACCTAACAGACTCTCACTCATGGCTAAAGGAGGAGAGATGCAAGAACCCACTACATGGCAAGATATAGAAAGGTTGCCAGCTGATGAAGCTGAGAAGTGGAGAAAAGCAGCAATGGAAGAAATTGATTCCTTGCACAAAAATGAGACTTGGAGACTTGTGGAACTACCCGCTGGAAGAAAGACTGTGGGATGCAAATGGGTCTTCAAAGTCAAGCAGGATGCAGAAGGGGATGTACAGTGCTACAAAGCCAGACTAGTAGCCAAAGGATACTCCCAAGTCTATGGTCAGGACTATGATGAGACTTTTGCACCAGTCGTGAAACACACATCAATTAGAACATTGCTCAGCGTGGCAGCAGCCAAAGGGATGCAAGTTGAACACTTGGATATAAAGGCTGCCTTCCTACATGGGGAAATCGAGGAAGATATCTACATGCAACCACCACCAGGCTTTGAGGAACCTGGAAAGAAGGGGCTAGTGTGCAAACTGCAAAAGAGCATCTATGGCTTAAAGCAGGCAGCCAGAGCATGGAATGAGAAACTGAATCAATTACTACTTAAGGAGGGGTTCACGCAAGGAAAAGCTGACCCCTGCCTATATTCTAGACTCAGAGACAATAGGTGGACTTACATTCTGACTTACGTTGATGATTTGATTCTTGCACACGAGGAAAGGCAAGACAGTCATGAAATTGTTCAACACCTGAACAAGGAAATAGAGGTGAAGGAACTCAGAAGCATCTCATATTACCTTGGCATCCAAATAGAAAGAGAAGAGAATGGAACGTTCCTTCTCAACCCAAAACAGAAGATTAAAGATCTTCTAGAATGCCCGGGACTGACAGATGCCAATGAAGTCAGCACGCCAATGGATGCTGATTTCTGGAAGCAAGATGAGGATAGCCAGCCTCTACCAGCCAACAATCAATACAGAAAGGCAATTGGAAAACTTTTGTACATAGCCACAGTGACAAGGCCAAACATTGCCTCAGCAGTAGGAATCCTGAGCAGAAAAGTGAGTGTGCCAATGAACAAGGACTGGATAGCGGTCAAAAGACTGGGAAGGTACCTGAAAGGCACTGCACATTATGTATTGGAGATTCCAGCAAACAGCAATCCCAAACTCGTGGGATATGTGGATGCAGACTGGGGCGAGGACAGAACAGACCGCAAGTCCACAAGTGGACACCTGTTCCTGTATGGAGGTGGAGCCATAACTTGGAGTAGCCACAAGCAGTCACTTGTTGGGCAATCATCCACAGAAGCAGAGTACGTTTCAGCAAGTGAAGCATGCAGGGAAGCAGTATGGATACACCAACTACTATTGGACTTTGGTATCGAGGAACCAAAACCCACAGTGATGTTTGAGGACAACCAAAGTTGTATCCAGATTTCCCAAATGGAGAAGATGAAATCTCGAACTAAGCATATTCCCATAAAGTACCACTATGTTCGGGACTTACAAGAAAAAGAGGTGGTCCAGCTGAGGTACTGCCCCACAGAAGAGATGCTGGCAGATGGATTAACCAAGCCATTATCCAAAGACAGATTCCAAATGCTTCGTGAGAAGATGGGAGTTGTGACTAGGTGCGACAGGCGATGAGAAGGCGTGTTGGAGATGAACTTCCAGTGCATCGACCTTTTGCACCAACTGTCCTAATGACCACTAGGGGGACTGGGAGTAGAGACAGTGAGTCAGGGTCTCCCTATCTGTCCCTACTCTATGACCCCTGAACTGATTCTGCAGCACTTCCTGTGCTGAGTCACAATCCTTCCTTTCCTCCTAGAGAGCAGATGGAAACATCTCTCTCTCTCCTTACCTATCCACTATGTAGTCCTTTAGATTAGATATAGGTCTTTCTTATCTAAGTATATTTAACCAATAAATATGTAGTGTTTAGTCATACAAGGATCTCCATGTGTTTTCTCTAAACAGCTGCAATATCCAAACCATCATCTGCTACCTACTCTGTAACTGGAGTGTGTGCTCATTCCTTAGTGCTCTGCTGTTTTACTTATTGTGGGTAAAAATCAACAACCTCTAACAGAACATGTCTTCCCAGTGTGTCTTTACTGCATTAGGCAGGATGTCAGCCAATAAAAATAATTAGATCTTAGAGTTGGCAAGGGTCCTTGTAGGCGAGTCCATCTCCTTACTCATTGCATGAAATGCAGACCTAAAGCATCTTCAGCAGATGACTATCCAGAATATATTTAGATGTGCAGTAGGAATGAGCTTAAATCAATCAATCAATCAATCAACCAACTGGAATTATCTAATAGACATGTAACTAGAAGCAAAACCTATTCTTCTCCAAAGGTTCATGAAAGCCCCATATGATACATGTTTATGCAAAGTGTGCATGGAAATGAATGTGGTGTGGTATCCAAGAAAGCATGCACACAGATACAGGTGAAACTCAAAAAATTAGAATATCGTGCAAAAGTCCATTAATTTCAATAATGCAAATTAAAAGGTGAAACTGATATATGAGATAGACGCATTACATGCAAAGCGAGATAAGTCAAGCCTTAATTTGTTATAATTGTGATGATCATGGCGTACAGCTCATGAGAACCCCAAATCCACAATCCCAGAAAATTAGAATATTGTGAAAAGGTTCAACAGTCTAGGCTACAGGTGTCCCACTCCAATCAGCTAATCAATCCATAACACCTGGAAAGGGTTCCTGGGCCTTTAAATGGTCTCTCAGTCTGGTTCATTAGGAATCACAATCATGGGAAAGACTGCTGACTTGACAGTTGTGCAGAAAACCATCATTGACACCCTCCATAAGGAGGGAAAGCCTCAAAAGGTAATTGCAAAAGAAGTTGGATGATCCCAAAGTGCTGTATCAAAGCACATTAATAGAAAGTTATGTGGAAGGGAAAAGTGTGGAAGAAAAAGGTGCACAAGCAGCAGGGATGACCGCAGCCTGGAGAGGATTGTCAGGAAAAGGCCATTCAAAAGTGTTGGGGACTTTCACAAGGAGTGGACTGAGGCTGGAGTTAGTGCATCAAGAGCCACCACACACAGACGGATCCTGGACATGGGCTTCAAATGTCGTATTCCTCTTGTCAAGCCGCTCCTGAACAACAAACAACGTCAGAAGCGTCTTACCTGGGCTCAAGAAAAAAAGAACTGGTCTGTTGCTCAGTGGTCCAAAGTCCTCTTTTCTGATGAGAGCAACTTTTGCATCTCATTTGGAAACCAAGGACCCTGAGTCTGGAGGAAGAATGGAGAGGCACACAATGCAAGATGCTTGAAGTCCAGTGTGAAGTTTCCACGGTCTGTGTTGATTTGGGGAGCCATGTCATCTGCTGGTGTTGGTCCACTGTGCTTCATTAAGTCCAGGGTCAACGCAGCTGTCTATCAGGAGATTTTGGAGCACTTCATGCTTCCTTCCGCAGACGAGCTGTATGGGGATGCTGACTTCATTTTCCAGCAGGACTTGGCACCTGCCCACACTGCCAAAAGTACCAAAACTTGGTTCAATGACCATGGGATTACTGTGCTTGATTGGCCAGCAAACTCGCCTGACCTGAACCCCATAGAGAAACTATGGGGCATTGCCAAGAGAAGGATGAGAGACATGAGACCAAACAATGCAGAAGAGCTGAAGGCCGCTATTGAAGCATCCTGGTCTTCCATAACACCTCAGCAGTGCCACAGGCTGATAGCATCCATGCCACGCCGCATTGAGGCAGTAATTGCTGCAAAAGGGGCCCAAACCAAGTACTGAATACATATGCATGCTTATACTTTTCAGAGGTCCGATATTGTTCTATTTACAATCCTTGTTTTATTGGTTTCATGTAATATTCTAATTTTCTGGGACTGTGGATTTGGGGTTCTCATGAGCTGTACGCCATGATCATCACAATTATAACAAATTAAGGCTTGACTTATCTCGCTTTGCATGTAATGTGTCTATCTCATATATCAGTTTCACCTTTTAATTTGCATTACTGAAATTAATGAACTTTTGCACGATATTCTAATTTTTCGAGTTTCACCTGTAGATAATAGATGCTGAACTGCAGTTTTCATATCCTGAGTCAACATCTGCAGTTTTTGAACATTTCCTGGCACCTTTTATGTTTCATAGTTTTCCTCATTTTCACTGGCAATTAGTCAAGCTAATACTTTTGCCAACTTCCTTCATGTGCTCATGGAAAAGGCAGCAAAATAGTATTAGGAAACTTAGTTACTTTTTAATCAAATATACATATGCCACCATTTTGTTTCAAATAGGCCTTCAGGGCATGTTACAATAAAATCCATAAAGCACAGTTCAAACCAACAATATAAAGAACAATATAAGATCACAAATCAAAATCCTAAAATACCTCTTCCCCCAAAATCCACATTAAATTAGCAGCACCAATATCAAAGCATGGAATAAAGTTTAAAACAACAGAGTGGACCTATCAGCCAGCAGCCTCCAAAACATATAAAAATCGAATTAATTAGTTAAATTTCTAAAAACAATAACATTTTTTCTAACTTTCTGAAGATCACAAGTGTTCAAGCCTAGAAAGTTTCCCTGAGTAACACATTCTGGAGAGCGGGTACCCTGCCCAAAAAGGTCCTGTTTCTTGTTCTCACAAGCCTTCCCTCTGAAAGCTAGGAGCACTCAGAATCATCTGATGAAATAAGCATGTGGGGGGGGGGGAATATGGGAGAAGGTGCTCCCTCAATGGCCTAAAAAAAAATTAGTGGGAGCCCAAGGTCCTGTTTCAGAATTGGTGCAATATGCGCCTGGTGGTGCTTGGCGCCCGTTACTAACTGCACCACCATATTTCGGACCAACTGAAGTCTTCAAACAGTTTTCATAGGTAGCCTCATGTAGAGCACATTATTGTAGTTCAAATGGGAAATTACTTGGGCACATATGAATACTATGTATGCTGGAGGAGAGGTGGTTTTGTGGTAGGAAGCATGAATTGTCTCCTTTGCTAAGCAGTGCCTGACTTGGTTTGCATTTGGATGAGAGATACATGCAAGTGCCATATGATATTCCCCTCATGGGATAGAGCCATAGCTCAGTGGAAGAGCATCTGCATGCTTGCATGTGTAAGGCTCCAGGTTCACTCCCTGGCATCTCCAGTTAGGGTTGGGAGAGATTCCTGCCTGACTCCTTGGAAAAGCTGCTGTCATTCAGAGTAGACAATACTCTGAGTCAGACCATTTATCCATAATCGTCTCAGTATAAGGAAGCTTCCTATGTTCCTGTGTTCCTAAATCTTGTGCAGAATGAGGTACTTCAAGGTTTTTGATAATATTCCTGTTTCCAAAAAGAAAGAGTGTATGAGTGTATTTGGTTGGGGGAGGCGGGTGTAGAATCCGAGTGAAACAGTTCTGATATGCAAGGATGAGGCAGTGGTGTGGAATCAGGAATATTAATAGTTTAATGTAACTGATATTAAGTACAGAGCAGCAAGTGCAGACTGCTTTTCCATGCTCTTGATGCTGGCTGGCTGTTAGCTCCACCTCTACTCCAGGACTGGAGTACCACTAGCTAAAACCTCATTCAAAAGCTGGCCTAGATCAAGGAATGGATTAACTAAAAACACCACAGTGGGGGCAGGGAGGAGAAGGCCTACAGAGAGAGAGAGGGAAAGGATAGAGCGAACGCACACAACAGAAACAGGAAATACTTGATGGTTGATGAGTTGTGACATTTATATACACGAGTTAAGCTCACTTGCCATATACTATACACAGTGTGTATTGTGGAGAGGGTTCCCCCCCCACCCGCCGTGGCTGTTCACAAAGGCAAGTGCTTTTGATGATAAGGTATGTCGAATGAGAAGTGCTTGGAATGTGTGGCGATAGATGGTTCTGAATAATGTTAAATTTTTAATAACTCACAAGTTGTTATGTCATCAGTTGAAAAGCAGCAGAGGGATGAGAAAGAAGGAATAAAAAGCACATGGAAATCTCTCTGCAGATAGAGCGCCTGTTGACATTCATTTCTTTCCTCACCAATCTTTCTGAAGGATGCTGCTGACTCCAAGACTCTGCTGTGGTGAGTCAGGTACTGCTGATTGCCAGCCTTTGCCTGAGAACTCCTTGGGGAAGTAGCATGTGCAGAGGGGGTGGAGAGGAAATCTGTGGGGAACGTCTGCCCCTCTTGTAATGGCTTAGCTTCTTTTTCATCAGCACTAAGTAGGGCACTGTTGATTTTCTAAGGAAATCAGGTTATTTTTTTCTTTTTAAAAAACAACAGCCTTATTGTCTTTTTTTATGAAAAACATACTTTGCTAAAATGCAAATAACTGCAGCAGCATCTGTTCTTCATTACAGTACTTAAGGCACCTTTAAAAAAATACTTCTTAGCAATGCAGGTACTCCTTCATACAATGCATAATTAACTTAAGGAATTCATCTTCACAAGAAGTGGTAATGGACACACTAACTTAGAGGACTTTAAAACAAGATTAGACAAATTCACAGAGGATAGGGATGTGTACAAACTGAGATTTGGCACCACAGGGAGGGGAGCGAGGAGAAGGGAGCGAGATCTTTTAAAAAGAGGTGAGCAGGTCCTTACCTGTTGTCTGAAGCTGCATGCAGCTTCCTGCTCTGGCAGCACATGTGGAGCAGGGACACACATGTTGTCTGCACATGCACAGTCAGGCACCTTTTGTGGGGTCACCAACACCATGCTGTCCACACAAATGGCACTTGTGGATGCACAGATGCCATGTGCATCCCAGCCCTGTACACAGGTTCTTGGGAAGAGTACCACTGCAGCAGGAAGCTGGAGGTGGAGGAGGAGAGCAGGTAAGGACCTGATCTCTTCTTTTTAAAAGATCCTGCTTCCCACCCCCTCCCACTGCACTGAACCTGTTCATGAACCTCAGTTGGGGCACATCCCTAATAGAGGATATTAGGGATGCCTCGGCTGGACTCACCACCACTGCCATCAGGTTCCGTAGCCCCAGCGAGGGTACTGCTGCAGTTGTGGGTGGACCTCTAGCAGCTTCCCCTCTCCCCACCAGCAGTCTCTTGGTTTGACCATTTCAAGAACATTTTGGTGCTTTAAGAGTGCGTGGTGGCCATTTTTGAGGCCACTGCACAAATGGCCAGCGCACATACACAGTGGCTTCAAAAAGGGCCGCCATGCACTCTTAAAGGGCCAAAACAGCCTTGATACGGACCAGGCCAGCCCTTCAGACACCAGGGGGAGGCTAGCAGGGAAAGGGGAAGATGCCGGAGACCCCCCTCCCCGCGGCCGCAGCATCTCCCCCCAGGGCTGCCAAGGCAGTGAGTATGACTTTAAAAATATCACACCTGCTAACACCCTCAAAGCAGTCCTGAACCAGCCCAGGTGGTTCGGTTTGACCTTGAGCTGAACCAGGCTCAGTCTGGCTCGAGGGAGAGCCCTTGAACTGAGCTGATTCAAACATGAGTTGGCTCGAGCTCGAACCAGCTTGTACATCCCTCGTTTTCACACCTACCCAGCAGTGCCAATAACTGCAAGCAAGATTTTATATAAAAAAGGAGTAGCCACTCTGATTTTGCGAAATTTTTAATTGGGGATCAGTTCCTTCAAAAAAAACCCAGTTAAGCGGGTCCTTACCTGTTCCTTGACTGGCGCAGCGGCCATGTGCATATTGGCGCCATGCACAGGCTGCCGAGAGCAGTGCTGCAGCTGCACATGGCCTTTTGGAAAGCAAGCACCACCCTCAGAAAAGCAGTGGGGTGGCTGAGGAGCAGTGCACACATGACATCTGTGCATGCACAGGCACCATTTGTATGGTCAGCATGGTGTTGCTGACCACACAAGTTGTGCCTCTGCCCTGGGGACCATTTTATTGGAGACACCACCACCCCAATGTATGAGAAAGCATTTTGGGAATCTGCAAATTTTTCTCCCCTTTTTGTCTGTCAAACAACGTACACACACCCATGGGAAAACACTGGCAGCTCTTGGCAAGTCTGTCTCCTCTACATGCTTCCATTGCCACAACTAGGGGTGTGTGAGCCCAAATAGTGTGAGCCGGACTTGATGTCAAGGCGGCTTAGCTTGCTGGATTTGGGTCATACTGGACAGGCCTCAGCTGGTCCAAATTCAAACTGAACTAGGCCAGGTTCGAACTGAGGCAGCTTTTAGCTCTACTGGTAAAGAGGAATCTGGTGAGCATTCCCTTTTACCAGTAAAGTGGGGGTAGTGGGCTTCACTATGGGTAGAGTGGGTGGGAAGAGAGTACATAACTACTTACAAGTGCTGGTGGTGGCTATGGAGGTCACAGGGGGGCAGCAAGGATGGTGATTGCTCCCCCCCACCCCCATTGGCCACCCCCAGACTAGGCCAGGCCAGTGCTGGCCAGCCTACTATGGGTGTAGTTTGTAGGGGTGGGGGGAGCTACTGCTACTCCCAGTGTCATCGTCCCCCCCCCCGTAGCCACCACCACAGCCATCTGCACTTGTAAGTAGTTATTTACTCCCCTCCCGCTCACTCTACCATTAGGGCAGCCCCCTGTGTCTCCCCTTTACTGGTACAGGGGAATCCTCACCACATTCTCCTTTACCAGTAGAGCTCCAAGTTGGTTGAACCAGCTGAATTCAAACTCAAACTGGGTCCAACTTGACTGGGCACAAAACCAAGCCAGGCTGTTTCAGCTCGAATCTGGTCCAGTTTCTCCTCTATGTATGCTAGATAGTACCACACCACAACATGGGCAATCGCCATGTTGCAGCACTTCCCCAGTTCCTCTACTTTGGCTGGGGCACAAACTGCACACCGCACCCCATACCCCACAGAGAACCAGGTGGCTGCAGCACCTTTGAAGTTTGTCCCCTTTGCACGGCCAGCCCTCGCCAGGTAATCAAACAGTCACAAGACTTGCCCAGCTTCTTCCTCTGGGATTCCCCATCCCCAATTGGCAAATAAGCAGTTGAAGCACTGGGCAAATCTGTCCCTTTTGTATTGGGCAGAAAGCAGGTGTTTGCAGCACCTGGGCAATTGACACCCTTTCCATGGCCCTCCCGCCTCTGCCCACCAATGGGGAAGTATCCTGTCAAAAGACTTGGGCAGTCTTCAGCTTTTGGATGGGGGGGGGAAAACACCAGGAGCTGATTTGCAAGTAAGGAACTCCAAGAGCACTTTTCACATGAGATACAACAGTACCACCACCCCATGCCACATTCTGTCATGAAGACCAGGGGCAGAGTAATATTTTGCTGACAGGAAACATTTTAAACAAATGCAGAACTCACTGCTACAGGGTGAGTAAAATAGCAACAACGTCTGCATTGGAAACTGAAATGCCCATTTAAAAAGCTTTATGTTTATTTTATCTTTATATCCCACTCTTCCTCCATGGAGCCCAGAGCGGTATACATGGTTATGTTTCTTCTTACAACAATCCTGTGAGGTAGATTAGGCTGAGAGAAGGGACTGGCCCAGAGTCACCCGGTGAGTTTCATGGCTGAGTGGGGATTTGAACTCAGGTCTCCCCGGTCTTAGTCCAGCACTCTAACTACTACACAACACTGGCTCCAAGTTTCACAAGCTTTTTGTGAAAACAACTCCCCACACCACTTGAGCACAACCACCACACACAATGATGGATTAACAGAAATGGATTAGTGCACAAAAAATTGGTTTTGCTGCAAAGAACTTTGCTCCTGTGCAGGAGAGAGAAAGATAGGTGAGGGGGGACAGGGGTGTTAGGGAGAGGTGGGGAGGTGAGGCGAGGCTGCCTCCCCCCTGCTCTCAATGCACATATTTGCAGTAGACCATGGACTGCCAACGGCCCAAGCTCTGGATGGCAGCCCCCGAGGAGCCCATACTCGTTGCCACTGCTCCAGTTCTAAAGGAGTGTGAAGATAAGTGACACGTGGACACGCCGGCCATGATAAAGGCTCTCTTCATCACTGCCCAGAAATAGTACTGAGACAAATGGCTATCATTGGCGTGCATGAAGAGGCATCCCTCAGCCTCACCTCTGATGGCAATATAGGCTCCTAGAGCCTGAACCGGGCACTTGTGTCGGTCAACTGCCCTATGGAGGGTGACCAAGTGCCCCTTGCCCTTCTGGTCCATCTTAGAGAAGCGGAGCCGCAGCGTTATGGAGGTCGGACCCAAGGTAAGGCCGCACCTCTGCAGGACCCTTCCCGCCTGGCTGTGCGTTCCCTGGGGAACAACTCACCGACCCTAAAGGCCCCATAGAAGGCCACCAGTGCCACCGCTCAGAACAATGCCTCCTCGTAGGGGGAGGAACACACTTCCCCGAGGCACTGCTGCAGCCCCTCAGGTGTAATAGGCTGGCGCCAGTCCGGCTGGGTGGGGGTCTCCCTCCCCCAGCCTTCCAGCATGTGCTGGACCCTGAACTCCCAGCAGATCAAAGTCTTGGCTTTCTTGGGTACCATCCCCAGAGGGGATATCTTCAGTTTCTGCAGGGGGAGCTTGGTGAAAGGACCTAACACCCGGCCTAACGCCACCTCCTTGTTGATTTTCCTTGCTACCACCTGCTCCATCCCCTTTACTGACTTTAAATTGTGAGCAAAACTATAACTATGTGGAAACTGGCATGGAATTCTGAAGCCTTCAGAAAAACCAGCTTCCAAATACTGTGTGCGCTCCCTATCTGGGTAGTCATGCAGCCGCCGCCGCAGTGCAGGTAAATTAATTGCAGTGGGGCCCTTTTCCCACACCGCCCCCATGGGTGGCTGCGGGCCCCTTGCCCCCTCCCGGGTGATGACCGCCTCCTCCCGTCCTAAAACCCTTTGCCAGGGAGCAGTTAATGCCGGGGTGCCGGCCCCTGCAGAAGCCACAGTCGTGCCTGAATTTGCAGGGAGAGCGGGTGCATTTCCCACTCCTATTGAACTCCCAGCATACCAGGGGACTTCGAACCCCCTGGGCGCCCATGGATGAGGCTGTGGACACCGCTGGAGTTCTAGAAATTAAGTGGCCGCTTTCCGCGCGCTCCCCGGTTAAGGGCCTGGACGGTGTCCTAATCCTGAGCCACAACTCAGTGTTGCTTTTCCCATGACAGCCCTGGGTTGTTAGCTGCCCGTTCCCTAAAGGCTTTATCATAGCACTCCCACACATTGCCTACAAAATCCATGAAGGCCCTGTGAATGGTATCAACATATTTAATGAGTGGGGGCCCCCTATCCGGGTGCCTCTGAGTGACCACTCCCACGTATATGGTGAACCCAGAAACCCAGTTGTTCCAATTACGCTCAATGTGTTTCCTCTTGGTCCGTTCCTTGTCCCTCTCCTGCTCGCCCTCCTTGCCTACAGGCTCAGGTTCCTTGAAAAGCAGTTGGAAGACGTCCATGTACTCACCCTTCCAGATGCGCTCTTTTACGTGTGGCAATAAGTGGTCACCCAAGGGGACTGGCCCGTCATCAGTGCTGCTGCCTGCCCTTGCTGGGGCGGCCGGCGTTGGTGCAGCACCTGCACCCCCCTACCCCGCTCCTCCTTGCCAAACCTGGTTACAGGTGGCATGAGGCGATGCCCAGTTCATCAGGCCTTGGGAACCACCCGCAAGGCCCCTGTAGGGGGGGTGCAAGGTAAATCCCAAGGCCAAACTCCCTGGGGGGACTCACCGGATCCGGACCGCTGACCAACAGATTCCTCCGTGGCACCTCCTGGTGCGGGTCTCGCAGCCGCCCCACTGACTCCGCCGGGTCCCGCAGCTGCCCCGCTGCTTCCAGGACTGGGCACTGATGTCATAGCCGCCTTGAGCACTGCTAAATGATCAGTAAAGCCCTGCATCAATTTGGCTTGCTTTGCCGCCCTAGACAGCATGTTAGGGCACATCAGGGGCTGAGCTCTCCCCACCGTCTCCCCTCGTAGTCCCAGCCCCAGAGGGGCAACCATCACTGTCCCCTTTTGGGGCCGTGCACTCCCTTTCAGAGCCTACAGCTTGGCGATAAGCACCCTGATGGCAATAAGCTCCATATCTCGTTCTTCCTCTGAAGAGGAGTCTGGCTGGGTTGGAGGCCTTTTAGGTGTCGCAGCCGGCCTCTTCCCCTTCCCCTTCCCAGACAGTGCCTTCTTGGGGCCCATGACCTGGGTTATACTTAAAATTGATGCATGTGCACAAGGGGGTTGGGTGGGCAGGTGTGGAATGTGTGCACGCGCAGCGCATTTTCCGCTGCAGGAGACTGGGCAGAAAAGGAAGGGGGGCCCCTTTTATTTATTCATTTATATAGATAGATAGCCAGGTAGATAGAAGGTAGAACATAGTTTTGTTAGAGAGTCATCCTGCAGGTCATAGGGACCACTGGAAAGGTGGTGGTGGTGTGATCAGGTGTTAAAACAAAACAAAGGGGCGCACTTGGCCACCGCTGGTCCTCCAGGCCGTCCTGACCGGCTGCACTCCCACCTGCCTCCTGGCCTTATCGTGGCCTGCCACCACCCCCACTTGACTGAAGGGAAACCCCAAACCTGCTCTGGCTGCTGCTGCCTCCATCAAGCTCTGGCCCCAGCCGTCGGAAAGGCCTGCATGTGGGCAGGCCTGGCCCCAGAGAGGGTGGGCTTAATAGCCCGGACCCTGAGCAGTTGCCGCCGCCACCGGCAAAACAAAAATATCGGCCAGTGCATCCATGCCTGGCCCCACTGCCAGAATGCTCCGGCCGCGCTGGGCGGATTGCTGGCTAAGCCAGAAGGCAGACGGACCTGAAGCCCAAACTCTCTGCCATCGGTCCCCGGCCGTGCTGCCACCAAAACAGCGACAGGCGCTTGCCGCACTGGGCCCCACAGTCAGAGGCGCTCTGTGCCGCTTCTGGCAGAGTGCTGGCTAGCAAGAGTGGGCAAGCTTAAAGCCTGAATTCTCCGCTACTGCCCCACGGCCGAGCTGCTCCTCGGGTCAGGCCACATGTTCCACGGCCAACCCGGAGCTCCTGCCCAGCATGTCCATCCTCTTCGCTTCCAAGTGGTGGACTGTTGCTGGCGCAGGCGCGCGGCCAGCTCGGCTCTTCCAGCCCCGCCCCCAGAAGCAGCGGGGGCCAATGGGAGCTGACTCTCAGTTCCCCGCATGCTCCTGAGTGAAAGGGGGCTGGGGGCAAATCAGCCGTGCCGCCAGAAGCGGCAGAGGGCAGCTTGCTTCTTAAGGGAGAGATAAGAATCTTTAGGAACGGCATAAAGTGTTTGCATCTACTACCCCTTTCTACCCCACATGACCTTTTTGAAATGTATATGTTCTGAAGGTGCCAGAGTGGCTGCTGGAATAATGTTTAAAATGTTGTTTGTAGGAATTTTCACTCTGGAAGCCAAGATCCCTGCTGTAAAATTTGTTCCCTGCAGATTAAGGGGAGGCCTGGAAAGCCTGGGATACTTCAATGTTGCTGGAGCACAAATCTCATCAACCCCACGTTCTAAAACCTTTGGCCAGAGCTTATGAGGGCTGGATTTCAACTACTTCTGCTGGGCCAAGGGTGCCCAGGCCTGCCCCAAGGTAGTGTTAAGGTCCACAATTCACACACCATTGCACCTGTTTTTAATAGTGAGAATGGATTCAAGAGTCATTAGCGGCCAAGATGGATGATGGGCTAAATGTGCACTACATCATAAAGATTACAGCTTAGACATAGCTGTCCTTGGAAGCTGCCCTCCCTGCAACTTGTTCAGCTTAGGAGGATGTGCACATTCATTATGTGTGTCCCCTTATGGCACTTAGAGCTCTTCTGAAGTATTGTCTAAACCACCAGAGCACCTTCATCGAGCAAAAGTGTGGTAGGGAAATCCGGAAAAGTTATTTTGCTGCCCATCCTGGAGAACACACCAGTCAGGGGATGTGAGGACAGTTCCTCCGATTGTTGCAGGCCCTGTGCTTGCTCCAGGAAACTGCTTGTGCAGAGTGGGGGACCCTGGACATGCTCCAGCTCTAGCAGGGAACCTTCTCTCCTTCTCCATGTATTGGATGGGCATTGTGTGTTCAAGGCCTCATTTTGTGTCTTGTCACCTTCTCCTTCAGAGTCTGTGGAGTACAGTGCAGACTGAAGTGTCTGTCCCTGGGCTTCCATAACCTGCACAAGCACAGGTGCACTGCACTCTCTGCCTTCCCATGAAGCTTCAGCGGCAGCAGCTCCACCCATGTGCTCCATGGGAAGGGGAGGCCTGTGTAACTGGCTTGCCAGCCCAGAGCAACTTGCAACCTCTGTGGCCTGAGGCCGTAACATTGACATAGCTACATGGTGCACCATGGCCATGGCTGCCGTGGAACTACATGGATGGGCAGAGGAGTAAGTGGTTGGCATAGCTCCCCATGCCAGGGCCCTGCTGGTCTCTGACATGCTGGTTGATTGTGCCATCTAGCTTCCCTTTGCCTCTTCTCTTGGATGGGGTGTCCACTCCCAGCCATGCTCCCAGGCATACTGTCCCTCCTATCCAGGAGGTTTGATGCCAGCTGGTCATTGTGCCGCTGATGTGGCTCCACTCCCAATGACTTCTTGTGGGTGGTCACCTCCTTGAATTAGTTCTTTAGGTGCTCGAGTCTTTCTTTGCACTGTGCCGCAGTGTGTTAGGAGTCCTTCAGTGTGCTGGAAGCCCTTCTGCGCCATCTGATTAGAGATCTAGTTCTAGGTGGTCTTGTTCTTGAACTGCTGCTGCAATAGTGACTGGGCATGGTCAGAGGCCCAAAGATCCACCAACACCCCTGTCTCTGCCTCCGTCCACAACTTTGCACATACTTTCCTGCGTCCACCCCAGCCTGGCTACTTTCCATGGCATTGCCAGGCCAGTCATGGATGATGAAGTCATCAATGAACATAGAGACTGCATGGCTGGTGGAGATTTCCCCAGCAGCTGCTTAGAGGAGCAAGGCGTGGGACACTAACCTGGTCTCTTCATGTGAGGGAAAAGGAGGAGGGATGGGGGCAACTGCCTCACTCACACAAAGCCAGCAGTGTGCAGGAGGGCTGTGGTCACCAACCATGTGCATGCAAAGCAAGTGTTATGCATACCCCAGTCCTTATGGCCATTTAAAATGTTACTACTTTCTTTCAATCATGTCAGTTTGAACACAGGCATTCTATGTACCAGCAGCTGTGAAGAAGGAAATGGCATCAAGGGCACCGAATAATGAACATACTGATTCATGAATGGTCTTGCCGATTGTAACAGCGGCTTTGAAAGCTAGATTACTAGAATCCCATGTCCCACATTAGTTACTTTAATGTCTTACAGCCACAGCCTTGGGAAGAATGAGAACAATGCAAAATTCTTATTTCTGATACGCACTGTTGTATCACTCCTCCAAACGTCTGGCATATGTGCCCTGTGTGGGGAAATAACCTGGTAGTGACATGACCCTGCTCCCCTTACCCTCCTAAACTGCCTTGGGATTGCTTTAATGAAAGGCGGTATATAAATGTAACAATAAAATAAATAAAATAAATAAATAAATCCCCACTTTGAAGCATTAAGAAAATACTTGATGGCCAAAGGGCCAGGTAAGGAAAACAATGGTTTGACAGCTGGTGCTTATAAATCAACATTTTCTCCCCCCCGTCCCCCTTTCCCAACTGTCCCTTACTAGTTAGACACATGAAAATAAAACCACATGGAAGCCCTCATTCTTCTGATGGAAAGATGGGGGAACTGTGGGCAACTGAGATGTGTGTGGTCAGAAATGTATTCCAATATTTGTGTTATTAGGACTTAATGTGTTTGTGCACAAAGCACTGCAGTGATGAATTGTTGGAGACCTCCCCTGATGTTTTCATCTTGTCCTCCCATCTTTTTCTTGCTGAGGAACACGCAAGGTGCAATACACACAGGGGAAATCAGGCTTTCTCCCATGTGGTTCTGTCACTTTCAATGCATGAATGCTGAGGATGCAGCATCCCTGTTGTCAAGCAATGACAGGTGGAGTAAGGAGACAGCAGAGGGTGGAGCATCAGCTCCAAGAGGTGACCAGGAAAAAATGCAGCTGCCCTAAAACTGAGGTGTTTCTGGGGTGATCTGAGCCGACCTCTCTATGGTTGCTGGAGGAATTTGAGCACAAATCCCAGGTTATAGTGGCAGAAGAATTTGGATGATACAAATTAAAGTTTTTATTACTTAACCCAGATGAAAAAATTATTAATATAGTGGCCAGGTTTTGTTTTATAATCTGCAAAACTCGATCTGATCTTTAGCAATGCATTTCATAAGTAGTTTATATATTTCTCTCTTCTTTTTAAATTGTATTTACATGATGCATTGTTTGTATTTCTTGTATATTGGTCTATGACCGTAATAAAGTTCTGTTCTGTTTAAGGGTGCCTTCAAACCTCAGGTTTCAGCAGCAGAACTCACTACCAACCGAGTGTTCAAATTCAGATTTGGAGGTGAAAACAGAGCCACAGCTGGGTGACAAAACTGTGGCTTCATGCATTTGGGTAGCACTCTGGCACTTTTACCTCTTTCGGGGTGTTATTTCCAAACTCGGCCACAGAATCAATTCCTGTTCTCTAACATGTGAATATCAGTATCCTATTTCACAAGATTATTGCAAAGGAAGTAAGTGTTTCAGCTAATGCAGGATGTGAAGTGTAGTTCTCAGATCTAGCTGAGGAATTTTTCTAGGCTGCCAAAGGCATTTAGGTTTAGCCCAAATAAAACTAGAGAGCCACTTAAGTAATCCAAAACAGTGGTCTCATTCACATGTAACATGGAACCACAGATGAAGAGGCCCGTGGTTCCACGGATGTTGCATCTGAATGCGGAGAACCACAGACGGGTGCGGCGACAAAACTGAGGGTTCAGGATTGGAACTCCAATCTCAACCCTTGGGTTGTAGTGAGTTTTGTCACCGCAACCCGAGGTTCCAAGCAGCCTGTGGTATGTCTGAATTCAGAACTTCAGGCTGCTGGCACTAGAACCGGAGCTGAGGGCTGTTCTGTCAAGAAGGAAGCCACACAGCCAGGTCCCCCGCCTCTCTGCAATCTCACTGAAGAGAGGCAGCTCTCCTGAACATTTGAATTTGGATGGGAGAGCGGGGGGAGGGGACATGGAACAGCACGTCCATTGGACCCGTGGTTCTGTGTTACATGCTATTGTGGCCAGAGGAAACTATTGGTTATAGGAAGGGCCATAGCTCATGAGAGAACCTTTGACTTGCTTTCATAAGTTCTTAGGTTCAGTGGAAATTGGCACTTCCAACCTCAGTAAGTAGACAGACCCACTCAGAGTCACTCTCAGTTGGAATACATAATACTAAGCTAGATGGATCACTCGTCTGATTCAGTATAAGGCAGCCTCGTATGTTCATAAGTGAAAGTTTTAGAACAAGCAAAGTCATGAATTCTGATATGAGCTGAGAAATTTACTCATTCAATGACTACCTCCAGCCTTGGCCAGTTCAGCTGTAAAATTGGATAAGAGCAGCCGGGTAGGTTTGATAAAATTCTACTGACTGCATTCTCATATCAAAGATTTCTTTTTTAAAAGAATAAGGAATGCTTGGGTAGAATTTCATTCTGATGAATGTGGCTATAAAGGGAAAAATAAAATGCCCTAAAGTTTCTTATCTCAGTCATTAGATCTCACTCTTTTACCTTTTCAAAAATATTTGATTTTTCCTTGAACATAGAACAATGGTTCCTAGAACAACACAGAAGAATGATTTCCAAGGTTCCCCCCCCCCTGGATTTATTTAATTAACTTCTTAATATTTTTGTTTGAGGAATAATGTAGCTTTTGAATCATGCTCTTAAATCTTAAAAAAGCAGCAATGTAGATTAAAAAATGAGATATTGAAGACAAATGTACATTTTTAATGTGTTCCAGGTTTAGGAGCATTTCAGTTCCTATTTTTTCTCTGGCATAATTATCAGAAATATACATCATTGAAACTGAGCTTTGGATAGGCAGTTAGTAATAAGTTGTTTAAAAAGTCTCCTTCATAGTAAATTAACTGATGACTCTTGTTTCACACTTAGGGTATTACAGATTGCCATATCTTAAGTAGAAAACAAAACAAATGTCCTGCAATTCGAACCCTTCAGTAATACTTGGGTATTTATGCCTTGCCCTCAGCCAAAATAGCTCATGTTACTAATCCTAAGCATTCCATATCAATACATAATCAAGGGCTACATTACTTTACTATTCTATCATTACTTTACTTTTCTATCAGCCCTCTGTCCAACAGTCCCTACAACTCTTCTTTTTCTGTTTTTCACACCCATCCAAACAACCACCATCTCGGCTTTTCATTTCCTGGTCCAGTCCATGAGCCTTTGAAATATCAAAGTTTGGCACCCCAGATATCAGATCGCCATTGTTTGAAGCTCTTCTCACGATCAGTAAGAAGAGCCTTGTGGCTAACTGCAGGGAGAGCGGGCTTAGATGAGCAGCCATTCGTAGCTGGGCAGCCAGATCGGCCACCCACACGACTGCCGGCTCCATCATGGAGCTGGCAGGGGCAGCGGGATCGGGGGCCCCATGGCACCTGGAAGTTCTAGGATGCCCCACCCGAGCGTGCGGGGCATTCTGGAGAGACCCCTGAACCTAGGAGGCTGCTTGCAGCCTCCTGGTCGGGGTCTACTCATGTGTCACCACGTGCCACGGCAACACAAGAACACATGAGCAAAAAGATGAGGTTAACGGAGCACTCGCTCCGTTAACCTCATCTTAGGGGAGGGGTAGTTAGGCGGGCTAGCCACCTTGGGAGCATCGGGCTCACCTGCAAGCCCAGTGGTTCCCATGATCCCTGGAAAATGGGCCCTCTTTCCAGTGATTGTACGAATAGCTTCTTTGACTACTTTCTCCTCCTGAGTTCTCTTGGTCCATGCAAGTGCCCAGAAGAAGGATGTAATGGCAAATTACCTTTGTCTGCTGCTGCTTTTTACTCCCTTTCTTATGTCACTTGGGTGCTATATCTGAATATGGAGAGCTAGAGTTTGGTCTTCCTAGCCCTGCATCATGTAGCATAGCTTCCTTATTTCAAGCATCTTGGTCTATACTACCAAAGTCACATAAATAATTATAAATTTGAAGTGAAAAAGAACCCCTTATCTCATTACAGTAAGGACCAGTAGAGTAGCTCTGTTCAAGCAAATGTGGATATACTTAACAAGGTAGTCTGATTCCCTTCCATTGTATTGTCCGGTTTCTCATCTAGGATTAAAACTGATCTTCAGGTGACCTCAGGAACCCACAGATCTCCTTACAGATAAAATTGGTGAGTTTTACTTCAGATGTTACAGCAGAAGCAGGAACAACAGCTGGAAGTCACTTACACTTCTTCTTTCCCTGCTTGGTGTGCACATCTGAAAAATTCTTAGTTGTAGCAACAAAAATGACAAGGAAAATAACAGTGTATAATTCTTTATAGGGTACAGAGAAGTGGAGAATCAAGTTGCATAGCTCAAAAATCATATTGAATGTAAATATATTAAACAAGCAAATAGAGTACCCTATGTAACTACTTACAAAAAGGTTAAACATTTACAAAGAAACTGATCCAATTGTTGCTGTCATCTGAAACAACTGCATTTTTATCCTACAATCTGATACCAAAAGAGCTCTTTCCACAAATTCCATAAACAACAAAACATCAGCATAAATACATATAAAAGGTTATTACAGATAAAATTAGCCTAAAAGGCATACAAAAAGTCACTATGAACAGGAACAATTCAGCTAGGTTTTTCAGATAAATAAAGATGCTTTGTTGTTGTGCCGTCAAGTCGGTATCGACTCCTGGTGCCCACAGAGCCCTGTGGTTTTCTTTGGTAGAATACAGGAGGGGTTTACCATTGCTGCCTCCCGCACAGTCTGAGATGATGCCTTTCAGCATCTTCCTATATCATTGCTGCCTGATATAGGTGTTTCCCATAGTCTGGGAAACATACCGGCAAGGATTCAAACCAACGACCTCTTGCTCCCAAGGCAAGTTACTTCCCTGCTGCATCATTAGGCGGCTCAAAGATGCTTTAGCCCACTATAAAGAGACAAGAAGAGATGTTGCTTGACAACCCATTAGGGTGAGTAGTTCCACAATGAGGATGGCACTGAAAAGACCCCACTTTCTATCTTCCTTCCAGAACAGAAACTGGTTGACTTTGCATAATGGACTGGATTTTGCCATGTTAGAAACTGAATGCTCACAACCCAGACTGACAGACTGACCAGACCACCCCAAAAGTAAAACAGCAGTGCTTTCCAATTACTTGCATCCAAAGACCCCATGACTTAACACCATTGTTTACAGCCCTGAATTTGGTGCAACACTGTATCAGTCCAGCAGACACAGTCATGTAACCTATTTAGTACTAGTGTTTTTTAGCCCGTTAAAATAATGGGTGCTAGAGTCCCCCCCCCACCTCCCGTTCCCTCCGTCTCTGGCGGGGCCGAGTGTGGCTGCCGCCGCCAGTGGGCCCACTCCTCTCCCCGCCTCCGCCGCCATTAACCCCAGTCGCCCTGTAGTGGCCATCGCCGCCAGCGGGGCCCGTCTCCCCGCCGCCAGCCGCCAGCGGGCTCAGTCCCCCCCCCCCCGCCAGCGGGCCCAGTCTTGCGGCCGCTCGGCCGTACCGTGTTCTCTGGCCAAGGCGGCGGCAGAGAACACAGTATGGCTCGGCCGGCTTCCCCCGCCGCTGCCTCAGCCGGCTTCCCCCGCCGCCGCCTCCTCCCATCTGGCAAGGTTCCCGCTGCTGCCTCTGTCCTCCCGGTCGGTGGCTGTATCTTTCACGGACGTTCTGGGCATGCGCTCTGTGCATGCCCAGAACGGCCGAGAAAGACACAGGCCGAGAAATGACACGGGATCACAATCAAGCCTTTTATTATAAAGCCTATAGTCCAAAAAGCCAGGAGTACATTTCTAAGGAAATCTCTACATATTCCTTAAATGCACAAAAAAGAATAGTATATTTTAATGGTAATTTGATACTACCATTCGACATCATATGATTGATTACTCAAAAATCCTTCCTTCCTTCCTAAATACAAAGTTACTCACATTGTGACATGCATTAGTCCATAAACACTTGCATAATTGCCCTATGGACTTACTGAATACAGCAGAAACGTGTTTGGGGCCCATGATGCAATGTGGGAAAAATCCATCTGCTGATAATAATGTAACGTGATAAAGATGGTCGAGTGGACAAAGTGCTCTTTCTTTAGCAAAATACGTATTTTTGAAAGAGTACCCCATACTGCTCTAGTTTAATTTTACCCAGCAGGTGAAGAATTCTGCATATTTTACACATAGAAAAAGCAGCATGACTCATGAATGCCATGGGGCTGTCAAATCCAAATGACTAGGACATAGGTGGTGTCAAGAGAAACTTATGAATAGAGTTTTAACTTGAATCTAAAAATGCAGACACCCCAGATAGTCTTGACAGAAAATAATATGATGACCTAACCAAGCAAAATGAATGAAAGTTCCAGAAGGATGGAGATAAGATAGAAAAGAAAAATTTCAGTGATATGAATGCAAGTGTTGTCATTCCAGGTGGTGCTTTGCTTTCTTTGCTGAATGCTAATTTTCCAGATCCATAGTCTTTAATATCATAGCAAGATCAAATGTAAATATGATTCCATAACTAGATTGCTAGAACTTGCTTGGCGTTGACCTGTGACCTCTGCTTATGAAGAAATGGACATGCTTGATTGCTCCACGCTGATGGGGAGCATGTTCAATTAAGGCTTACATTATGCAAGACTGTGCAAAACAACACATACGGAAATTAAACCTTTTCACTACCCACCTGCATCTGAACATTCATAAATTGAAATAAGTGTGAAAGAGCTCCCACTCAATCAATTTTGGCACCATTCCCTGACCTGTTATTTTTAAATGCATGTCAATATGCATTTCTTTAATTAAACGTGGTTCACTGAACATTAACGGCGAGGAGAAGGAAGAAACTTTGGGCCTGTTATAGCTATCCAAGATATTGCCAGGGAGGGGGGGAAAAAACCCAGAAAAGAGATTGATGGGGACGATGCTTTGACTGAAGCAAAAGCTGCTGTGTACATTATCATAATTATCTTCTATGCTGGGTACTAAAGCAGGATACTAAAAGCATCATTAGTTTTTCCTTGATGTTCCATCATAAAGCTAACAATTGCAGGGATGAGACAAAACATGTTTTAGCTTGGGAGGAAACAAAGCACTCACTATTGGGCACATTTGCTGGTGGGAGGGGATCTTTTCATGGTCTTGTTAGATAAGTGGAAAGTGTTACATTGACTACTGAACTTCCTAAATGCAAGTAAACATTTTTCAACCTGATCTCCTTTTGCTCTTCCAGTATTTCTCATTTCAACCTTAATTGCCAGCTATACAACAGCTCTCTATTCTTTCCCCTTCCTCTGGCCTCTTCCCACTGTTCTCTTGTGCAGGCAGCCACAGTGGCACCCTCTGAAGCCTTTATAAAGCGGCCTTTGCCACATGCACTGCATAAGTGGTTTCCACAAGGAAAGGGAGATTTTTTCATCAATATTGCTCGGTAATGGAGGACCCCACACAATGGCTGGGTGCGCAGTGCTGTGAAGTGCTGATAATGATGTTAGAGGGCATTAATTACGTTTCTTGCCGAGATTGCTTTTTACTCAGTTTATTGCAGATCCTTGGAGGGGAAAGGTGACAATGTGAAAAAGTTACAGAATGAAGCCGGGTGCCGTAGAGACTGATTCACCAGCAATGGGGGAGGGAAAGAGATCCACTCCATGGTTGGCTTGTATTCTCTTCTGTGCGATAGTCTTCCATCTGTGAGAACTGAGCTGCAGACTGTACAGCACTTGTGATTCATAAGGAATAAAACAGAGCGTATGGTTGAAAACATCCTGGCGTGCAAATGAGATTTAGATTATCTTGAATACCTGTTCATATCACTGTCAGGAACAGATGGTGAACAACTTGTTCTTTCTGTCCACTCTGGATGAATGTGTCAGTTCTGGATGGTGGAATGATAACAGTTGGATTGTGACTATTCCCTTCAAATACACAAAGACAAATTAAAATTAACCGATCAAAACTGCCCAGACTTTCTGGATAAGCCAGCCCTGAACTGCTTCTTTTATTTACTTTGTTGCCTTCTGACAAATTAATTTCAGTCATATTGTCATATACAGAATGCCATGATAGTTCTCAAGCTACCCTTCCAGAACTCCTGCCAGAATTTCAGTTTGGCTTTTCCATCTCTTGGTGGACTCATCAATTCAGGCAACAAGCTCTGATTTCTAGAAATACTGTATAGATTGCTGTTTATGGCTATAAATTATACACTCAGATACTGTTAACAGCAACCTATTCTCATATTTCTCTATGGATATTGCTATGGTCTATGGTTAAGCAGAAAATGTATTGATATTAACAATTTATTAAATATACATTTCCATATTTATTTATTTTTAGTTTCTAGAAACAAAATTTCTTAGCTTCCCTTGACATTCCTTAGATATTTTGCTCAAGCAGAATACTTCAGATTTATCTTGGATTTTACTTTAGGGCCAATTTTGTGGCAGTGTAAGGATAGCAGAAACCCAAGAATAAATTTTTCTATCCATTATAGAAATTAGTTTGCTTGCCGTGAATTTCCCTGGCTGCTTTGCAAGGTGAGCATGTAAACTCATCATCAGGAATTTGAAATTTAAAATAATGGATTTCTCTGAAATTTTATGAGGGCTTTATAACCAGGCTTTGGGATGAGAACTTTGAGCTGAGAAGTCTCTAGCTCAAATCTTACCACAACCATGAATTCAGTGATCAGCCTTAAACTAGGAATGTGTGAGCAGGTTCAGAACCAAACCAGATCAAACTGGTTCGGTGCAAAGGCTCAGGGTCAAGTTGAACCACCCGTGGTTTGGCTTGACCCCTAACTGACCCCCCCCAAGCCATTTGAGGGGGGAGGTTTGCAAACATTTTATTGGTTTAAAAAAAATCTTTAATTATTTTTTAAACCTACCCCCTCTGGGGGTTCTCCAAAGTAGGAGGGGTGTCCATGGAGGTTCCCCCTCCCCCCTCAGCCTTCCCTCATTCAAAAACAGCCGCGTTTGGCTGATCTCCGCCCCCACTGGCACAGTGGCCATTGTAGAGGCTGCTGTGCCTGTGCAATGGGCTTCTGCATGGCCTGGGCATGACAATCAGCCTATTTTAATGCAATGAACGGTGTGTGACCATAACTGCTGTGAACTCTGAGTTCAGAGTTCACAGCAATCTCCACCAGTATGGGGGCTCCCAGGGGGAGTTGTGGCCATACCTGCCTTGCACCCAAACCCACTTTGGTGTCCAGGCACCCCACAGGGGAGTAGTTGGGGCATCCTCAAATCCCCATTATTACCTATGGGGGAAATGGGAAAAATGGGGGAAATTTTTCAAAAAATAATCTAACATCTCTGGATTGTCCGATTGCTTTGGAGTTTGGTGGGTGGTAGGTACCTACCACCCACCCCAGGTCTGCATAGGGAATAATGGGCCAGTTCGAGTCCCCATTATACCCTATGGGAAAAATTCATTCCCTCCTTCAAAAAATCATCAAAAATCGCAAAGAGTGTCCGATTGCTTTGGGGTTTGGGTGGTAGTTTGCACCCATGAGTGCCTACCACCCCAACCCAGTATTGAAGGCTCAAACCTTCGAACACATTTGAATCAGTTTGAATAGAACCAGGCTCTGTTTGGTTTGAACTTGGACCGGTATTGCCAATTCCATGCCCTGTTTTTGAACCGAACCAGTTTGAATTTGAACCAGTTCAAATTTGAGCCTGTTTGCACATCCCTATACTCCATGCATCTCTATCATGTCTCCCCATAGTCACCTCTTTTCAAAACTAAAGAGCCCATATGCTGTAGGCTTGCCTCATACGGAAGGTGCTCCAGGCCTCTGATCATCTTGGCTGTACCCTTTCCAGTTCTTCAATGGTCTTCCTGAGATATGGTGAACAAAACTGTATGGAGTACTCCAAATGTGGCAGCATTTGTATAAGGGCATTATGATATTAGCATTTTTATTTTCAATCACCTTTCTAATGTTCTCTAGCATGGAATTTGCCTTTTTCACAGCTGCCATGCACTGAGTTGACACTTTCAATGAGCTCTCCACCACGACCTCACGATCTCTCTCCTGGTCTGTCACCGACAGCTCAAAACCCATCAGTGTATATGCAAAGTTGGGGTGGGGGGGTTGCCATGATATGCTTCACTTTACACTTGATGATATTGAACCACATTTGCCATTTTGTCACCCACTTCCCCAGTTTGAAGATATCCTTTTGGAGCTCCTCACAATCTGTTTTGGATTCTACTACCATAAATACAGTAGTGGTTGGTAATTCCTGGATGGGTGTCAAGCAGGGCAGGTCGTGGGCACAACCAACTTAGGTGGTGTAGGGGCAGAGCCAAAATGGGTGAAGCTGGAATTGGGGCATTGCTAAAACCCAGATTTCCCTTCCCCCATCACCTTACTCTCTATAAAGAAAAGAAGCAATATAAGCACTGCCATGTTTCTTATCATGGTTTTTTGATGTCTGTTCAATTAATTTTATATCCTGCTCAGGTTGAATCAGGAAGGCCCCATTCTGAATGCACGTGTGCACACACTGCCTTGATACTGCCATCCAGAACAAAACTCATTTTGCACACAGATGGGGGAAAAAATTAGAAGGAACACTGGATAGATCTATCTATTTAATAATTTAATAATAATAATTAATAGATCGATCTTAAATGCACCATGGAAGACACAGATCACTGATCAACTACCCGGACTGGCCTGGCCACATAATGCAAAGTAGTGTCAGGCACTTTCCTTCCACTACTCAAGACAGACAAGCAAGACAAAACTAGGACATTCTGCATACTCATGTAAACTATCCCAGGAACCTTCATAACTGAAGGGACCATCACCAATCCTTGCAAAGAAATAGAAAATCATCAAGGACAGAACCCTTCCTAGATCCATCCAATGAGACCTCCATTCCAGGGCTCCTTTGCATGCTCTAACAGACATTTCAGCATGGAAGGAGCTATCCTGTTCTATCCATCCATCCATCTTTATTTATTTGTATTTCTCTTTGTAAACCTCTTTAGAAGCTTTTGTTGAAAGGCGGTATATAAATAATGTCGTCATCTAGAAAGAACAAAGGGAAAACAATTTCCTCATCTCAATATTTTACATGATATGTTTTCCCTTACTCAAAGATAAGGGCATTTAAATGTTCAAAGACTCTCTACAAACATTTTGTTTAAAGCTTACATAATTGTCCCCAGCCCCAAGAAGACACTGACAACCAAATAGTGGGTATAAAGGGCCACAACTTTATTAATCAAATTAATTTGAGTTAGCTGACTGTAGGAGGGTAAGCACTCCACCCCACAGACAGTGCAGGCCTGAAAAGACCGGGTTCAGACTTCACAGTCCTTCCCCATGCCTTGCATGGGCAACACACCCTGACTCCAGAAGTAAGCAGGTAAAAACCCATTCCTTTCCCTTCATAGTCAACCCCAGCAGGGGTCTGGACACTTTTAGGCCTTCACACACCCCAGACCACTCAGCCCTAGGATTTGTGAAGTCCTGAAGAAGGTTTCATGGCCAATCATCCCTGGGCCGCACCTAAACCACAAGGGATTGATTGCCCAATTTACCCATTTAACTGTCCAAGGGTGCTCACATCCCTTTCCCCTTACCACCCAGCCCGCACTGTCCCTGCCAAGCTGTGACCTAACTATCTACAAGGGCTAGGATAGCAGAATGGAGTAGGGGAAAAAACAACCAAAAAACCCCAACAAGGCCAATGTGTTGGAAGCCAAAAATTCCTACTCGGCCCCCAAAAGGACGACCAGCCCATAGACCCATTCTGCCCCTAGGGAAGGGAGGGAGAGGAAAGCAAATGCTGGACTGAATGTTTGGGGCAGGGAGCTGCTGGAACAGCCATGCTAGCTCCGCCCTCATCAAGGCCCCTGGCCAATATGGCGTCTTCTAGGGTCTGTGCTAGGGATGGGGCTGGGACAAATCACCCTCCCTACAGCACAAGGCCTTGGGAGGGGCATTCTTACGATTGTACAAAAATGAGTTCCCAAAAATGCATTCATTAGGGAAGGATCAATAAATAAGGAAATAAGTTTATATTGAACTGAAACAGAACAATGAAGAGAAACCAGAGTACCAAGAACGGATCCCAAGCAGAGTTCTACAGCCATTGGTCACAAGCATACAAAATGTAATCTTTCCTAGATGTTACTTGTGTGAACAGAAAATGATAAGCTGCTATGAGTAGGAATTTGGATTTGGAAATGTAGAAGTTTTATAAGCACTGCAGCAAGAACAGCACCATGGCAGCTGTCGCTTTTCTACATGATGTTAGTGGGATCGGTAGAGTTAACAAATTCCTGTTCCATTCTGTAGTTCCAAGATACAATCTCTTTTCTATACAAGGGCCCAATCCACAGGTTTGTTGAACCTATGAGTCTGCAATCACTGTAATGATTCAGAGCTAATTAAGAACTTGTTTCATTTTAAAGGTGTCCAGTTCTCCAATGGAAGACACACACAACCATTGTGGACATAATCATTTCAAATCAAGAAGCTGTTGTTGCCCAAAGGTACAAATTAGGCAGGGCAAGTTGCAAGCACACAGGAGATGAAAAGATTTAAAGCAGCTCACCACAGGCACAGTGATCTGCCAAGAGTATCCTATTTTCTTTGTTGTTTCTTATAGCACATGTGCATGGAAATACTCACAGGCATTTTGCCAAGCCATCATCGTCATTGTCATCACCATCACCACCACCACCATTATTATTTTTGTTGTTGTTGTAATATTGATTTATATACCACCTGACTCCAAAGCTCTATGTGATTCACAACAATAAATACAATAAAAACACAACAAAACAAACTATTTAAACAACAATGATTTAAAACAATTTAAAGCATTCAAAAATTACTAAAAGCCAGGCTTTAAAAAAATGCATCTTAAAGGCTCTTTTAAAGGCTGACAAAGATGTTAAGCATAGGATACCTATAGGGAGTGAATTCCACAGCCCAGGAGCAACTACAGAGAAGTCCCACTCCCGAGTCGCAGCCAGACAGGTTGGTGGCATCTGGAGACTGACCTCTCTTGATGAAGAGGTGGGAATCACTCTCCCAGGTAACCTGGTCCCAAGCCATTTAGGGCTTTAAAGGTAATTACCAGCACTTTGTATTTTGCCTGGAAACCTATTGGCAGCCAGTGCAATTGCTTTAAAACATACATAATATGGTCTCTCTGAGAAACCCCAGAGACCAATCTAGCTGCTGCATTTTGGACCAACTGAAGTTTCTGAATTACATACAAAGGCAGCCCCACATAAAGCAGATGCAGTAGTCAAGCCGAGAGGCTACCACAGAATGCAACACAGTTCTGAGATCATTATCATCAAGGAACCAAAGTTGACAGAAAGTGCTCCTAGCCATAGCCTCATCCTGTGAAACCAGAGTGAGGCCTGGACACATGGACTGGGGAGAGAAAGTGGCATCAGCCACACCGAGTGTGCACGAGCCCTCACCCACCTTGGAGCACCTCTTCATCATTACACCCTGTCCTGCTCCCTTGCAGGACCTTGCAGAGCAACACACCTCACCATGCAATCTCCCCTCCCGCCCCACCCTTGCAACCAGACGTGGCCTGCTCACTCTAGCAACCTGCGGGCCCAGGATGGCACTCCGATTTTCAGAGCAGGAGGGAGAAGGGCAGCCTGGGCCTTGTGAAGCCCAAAGACATGCCTACTCGCTCCTGCAGCCAGCAGCCCAGGTGGGGCTTTGAAGACTGGAAATGCCCGGCCGGCATTTTCTTGAGGCCTGGATGGAGGATGGGGAGGAGCAGCTGGAGAGCAGCAGCTGCCACGTGCAGAGCAAGGGGCCAGCAGGTGACAGAGCAGCAATCCTGGCTGTGGATTGGGGGGCAGCTCCAGCACATTGGCCTGCTCGCTCCAGCAGCCAGCGGCCCAAGTGGCACTCTAAAGATTAGAGCATCAGTCTGGGCCTACCCACTGCCAGAGGAAGCAGGGTGAGAGAAATAAAGACACAGTCACATAAGTTAAAAATAAAGGGGGGAAAGCAGTCAGTGGTAGGGTAAGGAGGGTGGGGGAGGGAGGGAGGGAGGGAAGGAACGGGACATAAAAAGCTGGTGGAAGCGGGACGCAGGAAGGAGCCTCTTCGGTCCTGGCAGAGTCACCAGCCAGGACCAGACAGGCCATGGTGCCCAATAAAAAACTCATCACCAGTGCCACTAGTCACTCTTCCAACCAAAGCTCTTTCTTTTTCCAAAATGAAATTGAGTTGCTAATACAAGCACCTAGCAGTAGCTATAACTGCTACCAATGTGGTGATTCCCTCTCCTCTGATTCTAAAACAAAAGAGACCACCCCGCTCCTGCAACTGGCCACTCTGATTGGCTGACAAATCAGTCAATCAACATCATGATATCTCATAGGTTGTCAGGGTGTTCAAGCGCCACCCACCTTTTGAAAACCAAGACAAGCCTTATATTAGGCTGCTGCCTCATTAATATTTATATTTGGAATGATACATGTTGGCATTTTCACAGGATGCTGGTACCATCACCCACCCTGTGTAAACCTTGCAGCTAGGCTGGCAGGCTGCAGGCCAGGAAAGGCAGAAAAGCCACAGCTGAGGGCAGGGAAGCAGTGAATGAGTAAAAATGGTGGCAGCTGTTATTTTTGTTAGGGCAACACCCACTCTGCCCTAAAGGAAGAGCCTCCACAGCCTAAATAGTTTAGTGTCATCTCCTAATTTGGCCACTTTGCTGCTAATCCCAAGTCCTAGATCATTTATGAACAAGTTAGTGCACTAGGCCCAGGACAGATCCCTGGGGGACCCCACTTCTTACTTATCTCCATTGTGAAAACTCTCCATTTATTTCTACTTTCTGTTTCCTGTCCTTCAACCAGTTACCAATCCACACATGTACCTGTCCCCTTATCCCATGACTGCTAGGTTTTCTCAAGAGTCTTTGATGAGGAACTTTGTCAAAAGCTTTTTGGAAGTCCAAGTATACTATGTCAACCAGATCATCTTTATCCCCATGACTGTTGACACTCTCAAAGAACTCCAAAAAGTTAGTGAGGCAAGACTTGCCTTTGCAGAAGCTCTGTCCAGATGAGCTATCCTCTACATTTTCTCTGATAGCTGGCAAATGATCATGTTAATGAATTAAAGTCTCACGACACAGACTTTTTACATGCACTTCACTGGTACATTATCACATTTATAATACACTGTCTAAGAAGACACTAGGGCTATTCTCATGATCAGCCAAAATCGGGCTAGGAGAGCCTAGCCTGATTTTGGCTGATCGTGTAAACCACTGGGCTCACAGGCGAACCCGGTGGCTTACAAGTTAGCCTGCTTTTTCAGCCCTCCCCAAAGCCCGGGTTTGTGGAGCAAGTGCTTAAAATTAAAAAACACCAGTCCCAGTACAGATCCCTGGGAGACCCCACTTCTAACTTCCCTCCATTGTGAAAACTCTCCATTTATACCTACCCTCTGTTTCCTGTCCTTCAACCAGTTAGCAATCCACACATGTACTTGTCCCCTTATCCCATGACCGCTAAGTTTCCTCAGGAGTCTTTGATGAGGAACTTTGTCAAAAGCTTTTTGGAAGTCCCAGTATACTATGTCAACTGGATCATCTTTATCCCCATGCCTGTTGACACTCTCAAAGAACTCCAAAAAGTCAGTGAGGTAAGACTTGCCCTTGTAGAAGCTCTGTCTGGATGAGCTGTCCTCTACGTTTTGTCTGATAGCTGGGAAATGATCATGTTAATGAATTAGAGTCTTACATCACAGACTTTTTACATGCACTTCACTGGTACATTATCACATTTATAACACACTGTCTAAGAAGACACTGGGGCTATTCTTCCAGCAGGGCCTGTTGTTCTATGTGCTTTACAATTTTATCCTTGAGGATGCTTTCCATCAATTTGCCAGGAATGGATGTTAAGCTAACCAGCCTGTAATTTCCTGGATCATCCCGGATCCCTTTTTGACAATCAGTGTTACATTTGCTACTTTCCAGTCCTCCAGCACAGAGCCCGATTGCAGGGATAGGTTATATATTTTAGCAGGAGGTCTGCAATTTCACATTTGAGTTCTTTGAGGACTCTTGGATGAATGCCATCCGGCCCTGGTGATTTGTTAGTTTTCAGTTTTTTCCAGACAGCTTAGAACATCATCTCTTGTCACTGCTATCTGATTGAGTTCTTTAGCCTCCATCCCTAAAAAGCCTGGTTCAGGAACAGGATGCCTCCTTGTCTTAAGGGGGCAATTATTAGACCACTTCTGAAGAAGTCTGCCTTGGATCTCTTAGAGTTGAGTAACTACAGGCCTGTCTCCAACTTTCTGTGGCTGGGCAAGGTAATTGACAGGGTCGTGGCCTCACAGCTCTGCACAGTCTTGGAGGAAACCGATTATCTAGACCCATTTCAGACTGGCATTTGGACTGCCTATGGGGTGGAGACTGCCTTGGTTGGCCTGATGGATGATCTCCAATTGGAAATGGACAGAGGAAGTGTGACTCTGTTGGTCCTTTTGGACCTATCGGCAGCTTTCGATATTATTGACCATAGTATACTTCTGGAACGTCTGAGGGGGTTGGGAGTGGGGGACACTGCTTTTCATTGGTTCCACTCCTACCTTTCAGGCCAGTTCTAGATGGTGTCTCTTGGAGACTGCTTTTCTTCAAAATCTGAACTTTTGTATCATGTCCCTCAGGGCTCCATATTGTCTCTGATGTTGTTTAACATCTACATGAAACCACTGAGAGAAGCCTTCAGGAGATTTGTTGCAAGGTGTTATCAGTATGTTGATGACACCCAAATCTATTTCTCCATGTCAGCCTCATCAGGAGAAGGCATAACCTTCCTAAATGCCTGCCTGGAAGCAGTGATGGGCTGGATGAGGGATAACAAACAGACTGAATCCAGATAAGACAGAGGTACTTATTGTGTGGGGTCAAAACTCGGGAGATGAGTTTTATCTGCCTGTTCTGGATGGGGTCACATTTCCCCGGAAGGAACAGGTATGTAGTCTGGGGGTGCTGCTGGATCCAAGCCTCTACCTGGTGTCCCAGGCTGAGGCAGTGGCCAGTGGTGCCTTCTATCAGCTTCAGCTGATAAGCCAGCTGCATCCATTTCTTGAGATAAACCACTTCAGAACAGTGATACATATGCTGGTAACCTCCAGACTGGATTACTGTAATGCTCTCTATAAGGGGCTGCCTTTGTATGTAGCCTGGAAACTACAGCTGGTTCAGAATGCGGCAGCCAGGTTGGTCTCCAGGTCATCTTGGAGAGACAATGTTATTCCTATAATGAAAGAGCTACACTGGCTGCTGATAAGTTTCCAGACAAAATACAAGGTGCTGGTTATAACCTATAAAGCCCTAAATGGTTTGGGCCCTGGGTATTTAAGAGAATGTTTTCTTCATCATGAACCCCACCGCCTATTGATATCATCAGGAGACGTCCGTCTGCATTTGCCACGGGCACGTCTGGTGACTACTTGGGGACAGGCCTTCTCGGTTGCTGCCCCAATGCTTTGGAACACGCTTCCTCCTGAAATAAGAGCCTCCCCACCTCTGACAATTTTTTAAACATCTTTGAAGACACATTTGTTCACCCAGGCTTTTAATTAAATACTGTTTTAATAGCTTTAACATTGTTTTAAAATATTGTTTTAAGGTTTTAAATTGTTGTAATGTTTTAACATTTTGTTTTGATTTATTTTAATCAGTGGCTTAATTTCTCTGTTGTCATTTATCTGTTTTAATAAATGTTTTTAACATTTCTGTTTTTTGTTGTAAACTGCCCAGAGACGTACATTTTGGGTGGTATAAAAATATGTTTTTTAAAAGGTGGGGGAGTCATTTCCCTGCTGTGCTATTAGGTGGCTGCAGAAGCACCTGGTGCGAACTGCCAAATATTGGGGCAAAAAATAATACAATGAAAATCATGCTGTGTTTAGATTTTTTTGTATTTCCTGTAATAACACTAACTGTGGATGATGATGATGATGATGATGATGTTATTATAATTCCTTTCTTTTAATGGGGTACTCAATTCATTGCTGTTTTTTAAATTCATTATCTGTTATAATTTTTTGTAACATTATGCTGAGAACAATGGCCAACATCCAGGCTAATTAAACACCGCTGCTGCTCAAGCTGCACTGGTGCTATGGAGCAGTGGTGATTTTTGTCAATCTCCTCTTCCTTCTAAAGTCCCCCATGACTCTTGAAAATATGTCCCTGAGGGAAAGCAGTCTCTAAAGTGAGCTCTGAAAGGCAATACTTATTCTCAGGAAAGTTCACTAGACTTGGAAGGGCAGAAGGCCTGTTTATGATATCGCATTCTGCGTATTTCATGTTTGAAAATACTCTGCCAGGAGAATCAAAAGACTAAATTAAAAGAGACTGTATTGACTCTTATGGCACAATTCTTTGCAAATGTGTTGAGTGACTTGAATAACAATATTCCAAAGCCTATTGTATTCAGGAAATGCTATTTACACATGTCTGCCTTATGAACTCTCACCCCTTTTACATCATTGTACATCACAGGTTTAAAAGGACACACCCACTGTTTCAAAGAATATTACTTTAGAGCAATTCTGTAATTGTAATTGATCTGTTTGGGGGAATATCCAAAGGGAGCTTTAACCAAAAAGAGGATTAACCCACTACTCACACTCTTAATGTCCTGCCTTCCCTGTGGAAATACAATAGTAAGGCCTTTTTTCTGTATGTCAATACCTTTATAGTCAAAATACAGGTCAGTCAATTTCAAGCATCTGCTTTGCCATCCCTCAGGAGAAAAAGAAAAAAGGAAATTATAATAGCACTGTGTCCTTGAGGTCTATTACAATACATCACTGTCCAAACTTATCACTGAAAGAAGTGCTTAGATATTTTAATGATTTGTTTCCCCAGAACCAGGCTGGAGAGAAAAATAAGGCAATTTTATGGTTGTTTTTGGTTGTCGTATAGTTAAGAGCATTTTAATTTAGCATATTAATGGTTATTTCAAAGTAATGACGGTTATTTCAAAGTAATGCACTCTTTAATTTTTTTCCTTTCTTTAGCATGGCAGAGAACATCAAGTTTCATGAAAACATGTCTGCTTATGCCCTTATATGACCATCCTGAAAAGCTGGATTCTATCAGTCTTCCTCTTTAACATCCTTTAACATGGATGTTAAAGATTGTTGGTAGAACAGTCTGAGCCTAACTCAATGAACCCTGCCTTTGCCCCTTGCAGCCATCCCACCTCAGTTGTTGCCTCTGAGCCACAGATTTAGCATCAGTAAGTATGATATGCTTAAGGGCCATGGACTGTCCTGGAAACCGCAGGAGAAGAGGCAGCCAGCTACTGCGTCCTACAGGGGTGACTGGGGCATAGAAGTATTCTGAATATCACAGGATAGAAGGAAGCATCAGGATACAGCTACATTAGGACCCTCTGAGCAAGCTTTTCTGGGACATTTGCAGCCCTGGGAACTCCTAAGCTGGCAATGTTGCACTTCTTTCTTCCCTAGAAAGAGCATGAACCACTTTCAGGGACCCCCAAGCTGGGATGCAAAAGGAGAAAAGAGGATAAAGAAGGGTCTCCCATTTAAAATGTATGAATAAAACAAACTGACAAAGCAGCCCGGCTGTGCATTGCATGAGGGCAATAATAAGAACTGATGAGATGCAAGTTTTATCGAACACTTTTTCACTGGATACAATTCAATGGATATTTTGTTTGATGAAATGATACAATTCAATAGCATATGTTATTGTATTGAACTATATCAGTGGTGGGTGGGGTTTTTTTTACCCAATTCTGAGTAGGTGGCCTCCCTTTTAGCTGGGAATCTGCTGGCTTTCTTGCAGAGACAGCCACAGTGGTTTAAAATATGACCCTTTCCCCTGGCACTCACCCCACAATGCACTAGGGAAGAAAGCAATGTCATAATACTGGAGAAAAAAGGCCACATAGTTACAGGGTGCAGTAACTCTATAGTTAACAGGGTGCAGTCATCTATATATTTAATCCTCCTGGGTGTGCCTTTAGAATGTACGTCCTGGTGCCCAGCTGATTGGCTGGGTGGCGGAGGCGCCTGATAGGCTGAGGCGCACCCAGGAGGATTGGTCGTTGCGGTGGCAATGGAGGCAGTCAGGAAAGAGGCAGCAGGGTGTAGCCCTGGTGTCCGTTGGAGGCCGGGGAGGGAGGGAAATGGGTGGTGGGACTTCCCTGTTCACCGCCCAGGAGGAGGAATGGCGGCAGTGGGGCCCTTTTTGGCAACCCGGTAAGGAGGGCCTGTGGCTGTGGTGAGGTCTGGCCGAAAATGGCCGCCCATCGCCCGGTGAAGTAAAATGCTCAATGTGGGGGGGAGGGGAGGGAGGGCAAGAGAGTGGGCCGGAGGGCAAGATAAAGAGGGGCAGGAGGGAGGGGGAGGGAGGGCATGAGTAAGAGGGGCAGGAGGGAGGGCACGAGAGAGTGGGGCAGGAAGGGGGAAGGAGCGTGAGAGGGTTAGGGTTCAGCCCACATACGAGAGATTTTCACCACAAAGAATTCATTAAACACATCACAGCAGGTAATCAATGGTTCCAGATTCTGTTTCGAAGGAGGAGGGGCATGTACTAGCCCTCTCACAACCCTGAACAACTCCACCAGTGGTGAACTTGCAGATGCAATACAGGCAGAAAAGAGTCTCTTATTTGCCACACATATTGCCTGAACATAGATCTTCAAATGTACTCTGTTGCAATCTTTCAGATTCAAGTAGAGTCTTTCTCCACTTACACTCCAGTCATCTACCTTGCAACTTCAGCCCCTGTAGTTCTTCTGTATACCAAGGGGCAAATTTTGCAGTGGGCTGGAGAGGATGCTTAGGAGCAACCATTTCTACTGCCCTGGTGAGTTTGTTGTTCCAGTTCTCCACCAGAGCATCAACAGGATCTCTGGCAGAGCCAACACTAAATCCTTCCAAGGCTTCTTGGAATCCTATTGGATCTAATAACCTTCTCAGGCTATCCTAATAGGCCCTTCAGCCCCGCAAAGGTGGGAAGTGATTGAGAGTCCAGATGGTGGTCCATCCGTGACAATGGGGAAATCTCAGGAGTCCCCCATCAGATGGTGGTCCATCCATGACAATGGGGAAATTTCAGGAGTCCCCACCCATAGAACACCACCCTGATCAGAGTGAAAGACCAAATCAATCATGTGACCAGCAATGTGCATCAGTCCCGAGACCACATGGGATAGGCCCATAGTTGTCAGGCCCGCTATGAACTCCTGAGCCATCCCGGAAAAATTGTTCCTGAAATGAACATTGAAGTTCCCCAGCACCACAAGCCTGGGGGACTCCAACACCAAGTCCGAGACCAAGTCCATCAGCTCATTTAGGGACTCTGTTGAGAAGCGGCGCAATCAGTACACCAACAGAAGTTCCATTCTATTACTGGTCCCCAAACTTTGGTACACACATTCGATATGGTCCGACACCTCAACAGGGATCCTGGTAAGGGAGATGTTATTCTTAAAGACCACAGCCACTCCACCTTCCCGCCCGCAGTCTCTCACCCACTCCTCAACAGAGTACCCTGGAGGGAGAAGCTAGGACCAAACTGGACCACCGGCCTCCCCCAACCAGGGCTCCATAATACAAACCAGTTCGGCTCGTAGTCTGACTAGCAAGCCAGAGGTTGCCGGTTCAAATCCCTGCTTGTATATTTCACAGACTATGTGAATTACCTATATCAGGCAGCAGTGATATAGGAAGATGCTGAAAGGCATCATCTCATACTGGATGGGAGATGGCAATGGAAAACCAAAGGTTACCAAAGAAAACTACAGGGCTCTGTGGTCACCAGGAGTTGACACCGACTCGATGGCACACATTACCTTACCAGGTGCTTCTAAGTCAAGATAAGTGGCAATACTTATATCTAAAACATTTCAATTTATTGTTTCAATCTCAGAACTAGATCCAAACAGGAGATTTATCTTCATTAAAGTTGTTTGGTCAGATTAAAAAATAACAAATTAATTATCAAATTAATTCATGCTCCAAATACAGTTCTGGAAAATGTGTTTAAATGTGATTGGATCTTTGCAGCTGATTTAAATTTAGTGGCTGATGAACAAAATGTGTTAGGCGATATGCAAAAATATTAATTTAGATTGTTAATTTAGGTTACCCCTGTTAACTGGGCAAAGAGGCACCAGTTTAACGTGGTGATTCTCTTTATTTAGCAGGGGAAGAACAACTAGCACTATCTACCCCCAGCACAGTACCCCTCCAGTGACTATTGCTGATGTCTATCTTATATTTCCTTTTAGATTGTGAGCCCTTTGGAGACAGGGACCCATCCTATCTATCTATCTATCTATCTATCTATCTATCTATCTATCTATGTAAACCACTTTGGAAACTTTTGTTGAAAAACAGTATATAAATATTTGTTGTTGTTGTCCAGTCAAAGGTACTCAATATGATGTAAAATATATTTAGTGATTAAACCATCTGAATGAGAATTATTACATATTTTCTTCTAACAGACATATATCTTATTCTGAGCTGGACTTTGGCTGACCCTAATGGCTTGTGCAGGAAGTAAAGTTGCACTAGTGCAAAAAGATTGTAACTTTGCACTAAAAACAATGATTTGCAGAATTGCACCATACCACTATAGTGCTCATGAGCAACAGTTCCCTTTAAAGCAAATGAGGAGTGCTGCAGGTTGCACAACTGTTGTGCAAGTGCGAGAACACTTCTGGTTGTGCAATACTAGTCTGGAATGCATGATACCCACCATTAGCACAGGCAGCTAGTGACACAGCTGAGCACTAATACAATGTCCTTCCTCAAACACTTCATTATTCAGGATGTCAGCCAATATTTTTAATATCTGCCAGCTTAGTAAATCGAAACTCAACAGCTGATATGGAAGAAAAACTTTGGTTGATCATGTGGTTGTTAAATGTAAGCTGAACTATATGTATAAAGAAAATAGAGGCTTGTATTGGAAGCTGAACTTATCCATGTTCAATAAACTTATCTATCTGTCTGTCTGTCTATCATATTTCTATACCAACTGATATGCACACCTCTAGGTGGTGTACAAAATTTAAAGCACAATATAAAACAGAATAAGAACAGTTAAAATTTCACAAAATAAAGTAAAAACAATCTCATAAGATAAAAACAAATTAAACAGTTTAAAATTAATTTCTGTTAAAAGCCTGATTAAAACAGATGTGTCTTGAGGGTATTCCTAAAAGCAAACAGAAGGAGATGCTGTTATTTCAACAGGGAGCATATTCCAAAGCCCCAGGGCAGCCACAGAGAAGGCCCAGTCCCGAGTCACCATCAGGTGAACCAGTGGCAATCATAACCGGACCTCTCCAGATGATCTTAATTGGCAGAAGAGCTCATGACAAAGAAGGCACTCTCTTAAATACCCTGTACCCAAGCTATTGAGGGTAGGGATGTGCTCCAAGTGTTTTGGCACCTCTATTTTGAAGCACCAAAATGCTTCGAGCTGCCCCAGATGAATTGTTTTAGTGGGGGTGAGCTTCTCAATTAACTGCAGGGTCTTACCTGCCCCTCCATTGCTCCTCTGCTGCCCCCGATTGCCCCAGCACAGCGCTGTTTGAATTCAGCAATATTAAGTTTGAAAAAGGCAGGCTGCTCCTGCTGCATCAGTCCCCTTTTACTAGCAGCCTTTGGGCAGTGTCAGGAAGGAAATGGCATCTGAGCATGTGCAGATGCCATCTTGAGTGGTCTACAACACCATGCTTCGTGCACATCCCTAGTTGAGGGTTTTATAGGTAATAGCCAGCATTTTGTTTTTTGCTTGGAAACATTAGCAGCAGCCAGTGCAGGTCTTTTACGATCTGTGTTATATCGTCCCTTCGGGTTGTCCCAGAGACTAGTCTGGCTGCCACGTTCTGCACCAATTGTAGTTTCCAGTCTACGTACAAAGACAACCCCATGCATAGTGCATTACAGTAGTCAAGCCTGGAGGTTACCAGCATATGCACTGCTGTTTTAATGTCATCGACTTCCAGAAATGGGCATCACTGATGTTTCAGACAAAGCTGATAAAAAGCACTCCTGGCCACTGCCTAAACCTGAGAACCAGAGAGGGTTTGGGATTCAGTAGCACTGCCAAGCTATTACATGATATTTCAAGGGGAGTATAACCCCATCCAGAATAGGCAGATGTAAATCATCTCTTGGGTCCTGACTCCCCGCAATCAGTACCTCCACCATATTTGTATTCACTTCAGTTTGTTATACCTCATCCAGCCCATTACCTCCTCTATGCAGACAATTAGGGAAGTTATGCCATTTCCTGATGAGATTGATATGGAGAAATAGATCTGGGTGTCATCAGCATATTTATAGCACCCTTCACCAAACCTCCTGATGATCTCTCCCAGCAGTTTCATGTAGAATTGGATTACTCATCTAGTAGGTGTTGGGTCTGGGGAAAGTACAGGTGGCCCTCCCCACTTTGCTGCTTGCCCCCTAAGTAGAAAGGGCAAGGCTGCCTGATACTTTGTGTAGGAGCTGAGGAAAGTGGGCATGTGGAGCTTGGTTTTTTTGCTTGCCCTCCTCACTCTGCATTTGGGGTGCGGGAAGATGGCAGCACCAACGGCGAGTTCGATGTCTTCCTCCAACAGCTCGGGGTACCAGAGCCGCACTCGGGTGGGAGGCGTGAGGCGACGGTGCCAGTGCCTGGTTTACTGGGTGCCGGTTCTCTTCATCATCAGCATCCTCTGCTGGTCCTACTACGCTTATGTGGCCCAGCTCTGCCTGCTAACTATGGCAAATATTGGAGAAAAGGTGGTGTGCCTGATTGCCTATCATCTATTTTTCATGATGTTTGTGTGGTCTTACTGGCAAACAATCTTTATATTACCATCAAGTCCTGCCAAAGAATTCCACCTAACTTATGCAGGCAAGGAATTGTTGGAGAGAGAATCTAGAAGTGAAACCCATCAAGAAGTGCTGAAGAGACTAGCCAAGGACCTTCCCATTTATACAAGAACAATGTCTGGAGCAATCAGATATTGTGACAGATGCCAACTTATAAAACCAGACTGATGCCATCACTGTTCCGTCTGTGATAAATTGTGAACCACCCAGGGACTTGCATATGGGGTGGTATAAAAATGTATTAAATAAATAAATAAATAAATTTGAGCATGAGAGAACTTCTAGTAAAATATTTATTTATTTATTTATTTATTTATTTATTTAGAGATTTAATATCCCATTCCACAGACTCAGGGTGGTGTACAGGCAAGAACAGCATCCAAGACTTTTAAAAAAAAAATTACGGGAGAGAGAGAGCGATTTAAAGGGCAAATGCCTGGTGGAAAAGAAACGTCTTCGATAAAATCTTAAAGGCTGAAAGGGAGGAGGCAGACCAAATCGGGGGGTGGGGGAGAGAATTCCAAAGTGAAGGAATGCATGCATGGGTGTGTGATCCTTGCTGATCTCCCATCCCCCTAGAAGCACTCTGTACAATGTGCAATGATGTGATGTTTTTCATTCCAAATCTCAAAGTATAACCAAAGTATTATCAACAGTTTTCAGGTTACAAGATGAACTATTCAAAGTCAGAATTTTTATGTACTGACGTACAAAGTGATGTGAAAGAATTGCAAGATAATGAAATGTTTCATGCTTAATGGTGGTTTAGGCTCACCTGACTTGCACCTATACTATTATGCATGCCAATTAAGACAAATGATCAGATTAATTAATGGAGATAGAAATACCTCAAGATTTAAATCAGAGTCTTGTCAACCCTTGGACAACCCTATTGTCAACCCTTGGACAATAAATCTCCAGAAGAGGTAATGTGGCAGAATGAAAATGGAAGAGCTTCCGTTCAATACCAAAAGCTTATTTGTCAACAACCTTATATATTTTGGATAAGTGAAGAAGGTTTCCAATGCCAGACATTTCTCCTGCTAGTATTTTTCTAGTTCAACCTTTTTATATTCCTAGTCTGAACAACAAGAACAACAAAAAAAAAACCCTTCTTATGGAAAAGGAATGGTTTACATTAATTGTATAACTTCCTAGTAAGTGGCAATATGGTTATGAAGGCTTAGTTAGAGAAAAGATAAATAGAAGAGAAAACATTTTAGTTCAAATATTTCTAGCTTGCACGTTTAATACCAAATTTAAAAACTTCTGAGAAATTAAATAGAACACTAACATATCTTGAAAAATGTAACATACATAATAACATCGTCCACACAAGCAGCCCTACCCAGGCTTGCGCAGCCCTATCTGAGTAGCACCAGGATAGGTCCCCTGTGAAGCACCAGGATAGGTCCCAATCATGGCGCTCTTCATTGGGGTACCCAGGCTTATAGTGAGGTGAATGGTCATGATCACACCCTTCTATCCCACTCCCCAGTCATGCAAGTGTTTGGCAAGCCTGCAGCCAGAGAGTCCACAAAACCAGGCAGCAAGGGCACTCGGCAGCAGAGAAATCCCCCAATGCACCGTGCTCTTGGTATGGTGCATTGTGGGTTGCCAGAGGACTTCCTCCTCTGGCTCCTGGATCTGCCATTTGCCATGGCACTGTTCATGTGCTGTGCAAGTAGCAGAGCTTTGAAGGAACAGCAGATCATGTATGGGGAGGCAGGTAGGAGCCGTCCTACCTGCCAACCCTCTCCAGCATGGTTGTGTGAATGACCTTAATATGTTCTAGTCCAAAGGTGTGATCTCTACTCTCTATAAAATATTAAATACATGTAAATGAAACCAAAAGAGCCATAATCACATTAGAAAACAGAGATGATCAAAGATACAACTCTGGGATCAGAATGTTGGAGAAAAATATGGAATCAAAATTGTCTCAAATCACAACTGTTGGATATTATTGAACTAAATGTGAAGGTGATTACTAGATGGTATAGAACACCACTCAACATGTTCAACAATTATTCATCCTTACATTGGAGAAAATGAGGTAATATTGGGTCATATACTCACATTTGGTATAGGATCAAAAAATCTGTTTTCTGTGATGCGTAATAATCTATAACCAATATTAAATTACAACTGGATTCAAAGGAAATTTTATTAAATTCCTATAGTGGTCTAAAATTGGTAGGTACTATAAAATGTTTGATTTTAGAATTAATGACAGCAGAAAAACTTATCATTGTCAGGAATGAGAAAAACAGAAGACACTGAGCCCTTTCTCACAACCATGAGAAAGGGCTCCAAGAGGCAATGGGAGGAATCCTTTAAAAGCTTACTCGCCCCGCAGATGATCCATTCCTCTTTGCTGGATTTCTCCACACCATGCGTGATTTTATAGGCCACTGTCATTTCTCCCCGCAGTCGTCTTTTTTCTAAACTAAAAAGCCCCAGGTGTTTTAGCCTTGCCTCATAAGAAAGGTACTCTAGGCCCCTGATCATCTTAGTTGCCCTCTTCTGCACTGTATGCAGTGCATTATATGACATATGACATATGAGTGTGTAGTGCATTATGGGGGTCCCCTGGTGCACCCCTTAACCTCATTTTGAAGGTGGGCTCCGGAGGCGGCTTTGCCACTACACCGCCACCAGGAGCCATGGAGGTACTGGCAGTTCTCATGGACTGGCAAAACCAGGCTAGGCTTCCTTAGCTGGGCTTACTGGGTTTTGCCTACGTGTGAGCATAGCCCCCATATTTGATTAAGATCTTGGTTTGATAAGATCTGGGATCTTGTAGTTCAATACAAATTGTCAAAATGTATCAAAGTAACCCTAAAACCTAATCATGTTGTTTCCTTTCTAGTAACATGGATACCATTTTTGGATTTTATTCACATGAGGTGTTAGATGTAACCTCCTTTTCAGATAAAGCTATATGCTATATGCTAATAGGTCTTTCAGTCAGAACCAGGACTCTCAACTCCAAATTGGCACTACCAGAGACGAAAAGATAAAAATGTGTTTTGCAATGGAATGTAGGAGACATTGAGCCCTATTACTCTTCTCCTTGGCTTGATAATGATAACAAAAGGGCTGAACAGGTCTTTGAGTAAACCAGATGACTTGGGAAGACCTGAAGGAAATATTCTTTAACAGCAACTAAGTCTGCTATGCTAAAGCACACATAGAAAATTAAAGGTACTAGTAGAAACAGGAAGTCCTCAGCCAGAGCCATCTTCCTTTTGGCATGAGCTTGATTTCCTTCGCCGGACTGAATTAGCCCTAAGGACTAAAGGAGAATGATTTAATCCAATCATGAAGTCTAGTCTCATACCTAGAGTGCCCTGGACCCTGAAGTGATTCAGACAGCTTCCTCCCTGAGATTAATCAACCTCCACACTTCCAGCTCAATAGAAGATAAATTTTTGTTTATTCTTTTTATTTATTGTTAAATTTATACCTCGCCTTTCATTAAGAAAATCCCAAGGCGAATCCCTTCCTTAGTGATCCCCATCCAGATGAGCCCCCTCAAGATGAGAGAAATCAAATTTTGGGTATAAGAACCCCAGCTCAAAGCCTGCACTTTGAGCAGTCCAACCCAAACGCCCAGAGAGAAAGAATGTTTATTTGGACTGTTCCCAGGGGCCATACTTGTCTCTGCCTCAGAGACCAATAGACCACTCACCCCAATACAAAACCCAGAGAGAGAGAGCATTCTGTGGATGTGCCTTTAGAGTTTCTTGACCTCAAGAATCTCTGACTCTTAGCTGATTTCACTATCCAGGTCCCTGATCCATTGCAAACTTCAACCCAGTTGCCTGGAGTTTTCCTTACCAAGTAGACCTCCAGCCTTTTCATTCCAACCCAGGCAAAGCTACACAGACAGGAAAGGTATACTCTTCCCTTTCCTTTGCTCAATCTAGCCCATTTTGTTTAAGATAGGACTCCTTCCTCTCCACCCTCTTCCACAGGTTTCTCTCCTCCCTCCTTTTTATGGCCTCCTTGCTATTCCCAAGTAGTTTTACAAAATTGCCAGCCTTTCCAAGCACAAAGTAGACCCTCTAGAAGTCATCCCTTTGAGAACTCGATGGTTTTACCCCATTCATTTCAGTTGAATTGTTTGAATGTATTGTTTTTCTGAGCTAACGATCTTCACAAAAGAGTCTGTTCTACCAAATTCCTCACATAAATGACTTGTGCTGCCAATTCCCAAATCAGATTGTATATTTTGATTGCTTTCTAATAAATGTTAACTGTTTTGCATTGAAAGCCTGTCTCCCCCATTTGTATCACTCCTGTGCCTATGTATAGGCTAGCCTTTGGTCTAAAGACCGCTTAGCAGGACAAGAGAGTCTGGCCCTATGTGTCATAACATAGGAAAAACTATAAGAGACCAGGAAGACTGAAGGTTATTTAGATTTTGTAAGACTGCTTAAAATCTGACTCTATTTATTAATCTAATGCAAGCCTGCTCAGTTTAGGCCCCCAGCTGTTTTTGGACTACAGTTCCCATAATCCCCAGCCACAATGCCCAATAACCAGGAATTATGGGAGTTGTAGGCCAACATCTGAAGGAGGGCCAAAGCTGAGCAGCCCTGATCTAATGGGTTCTTAATCTAATTCGATAAATATTACATTAAGATGTGTGTGTGTGAGACTGACATGATGCACAGCCTGTTGCAGCCGATTGCAGCTGTTACGCTGTGTCCTGAGGCTGCTGCAGACTTGTAAGAAACCCTGATGTTCTGGAGAACCAGTCAGAGGTGCTCATACCCCTAGACCCCTGGAGGCCAAAGTCCAGGGCCTCCACAGCCCCTGGGGCCCCCCAAATCATAGTTAGTCTGTACCAGGTGGTGTGGTCTCCTGGCCAACCATGATGATGCATAATTTGCAGGGGAAGGGGAGCCTCCCAAGGCCTTTTGTCCAGGCTCCCAAATTACCTGCGTGCACCTCTGGAACCAGTGGTTGTCCAAGCAGTTTTCCAGAGAGAGAGAGAGGGAGAGAGAGAGAGGGAGAGGGAGAGGCTGTTCTCACAAGCAGCCAAGGCCTGGTTAGGGCAACAAAGCCCAGGCTTGTCTGCCTGTGGAAACATGTGAGAACTGACCTGGAGGCACCTCAGTGGCAAACCCGCCTGCAGCTGGGGCTGAAGCACTGACAGGCACCCACTTGTTGCTGGGGGAATCTCCACAATACACTGCACACTTTCACAGTGCATTGTGGGATCTTTGGGGACCAGGACATGCCATCCTGGCCTCCCAAGCTCAGTGCTGCAGGAATGCAGCACTGCTCATCTGGGAGCGTGGTTCGCACTCCCAGCAGCAGAACTCAGTTGTCTTGGGGAAAGGTGAGTAAAAGCCTTTCCCCCCTCTGCCCACTGTTTTGAACCAAGCCTGATTTGTATACTAGATATGCTCTGGAGCTAGCATATGAAATTAAACTGGCTTCACTAGTGTCACAGAGTGACCAGTTCTTTTATATGGTGACCATGTATAGTCTGGGCACAAAGGTAGAAAGAAGATCAAAAACGCTCCTAAATGATTCAGTGGGCTTTATTGAGTATAAAGGAATAAACGCATCAATCTAACTGAGCAGGAAACAGAACAACCAATCAGTACTACTAACAATATTTCAATCATAGCTAGCAACAGCATTAACCCAGTGTTCCTAACTATCGTGTGTGTGTGTATTAAATCTTCCTAGAGCCTAATATAATTCAGATATAGATGGAAAGTGTGTGTTGGCGGGGGGGGGGGGGTTAAAGAAGGTTGAGGAATGGCATGGTTTGGGGAGATCAGGAATTAGTAGAGGGAAGAGGGAGGAGAAGAAGGGGGGAGGATGGAGGGATCCAAGGCAGCATATTACTAGGGTCAGAGGCTTGAGAGCAGTGAGGCTTCAGCTGAAGAAGAGACGCTGGAGCTGGAGAACAGGAGCTTGGGAGTGATGCAAGCTTCTAGCAGTCAAGCAGGCTGGTAGTAGTTTGTTGAGAGCGAGAGCTTCATGGCTGAGGAGTCTTGACTGCTTACTGCACAGCAGAAGTTAAGACAGTTCCTGTCCATGGAAAGAGTTCCTGCTTTTAGCCCTGCGGCTTTAGCAGCAAACTCTGGGATGGCTCTTGAGCAAGTATTGTTTGTTAGGCAAAGATTACTAGCTCTCTGTTCAGTAAGCCTCCTTCTTTATAGTTGTTCCTTCCTTTGATCTCCATAGAGTATATTTTTGAAATGTCATCCTTCCTGTATCTCCAAAAGGTGACAATTCGCTGTTACCTTCTGGATATTGTCTTTTAATTATTGATATTAGTTCAGGATATTAGCTCAGTCCAGGGAGATCTCAATCCCATCTTCTGTTAGCTGCTATTCTGGGGAGGAGAGTGTTCTATTTTCCCCAAAGCAAATCTGCATCTCTGAGCTGCAAATGGGCATCTTTTTTTGTCTACAGATTTCTGGCACCTGGTCCCAGAAGGTGTTAAAAGGTGTTAATAAAAGAAGAATTAAATCTATAGAAGTTTTCTTTGTGTGCATCTACCTAGAGTGGAATTTTTATAGACAGCAATTGGGTATCCTCTTTGGGCAGAGCAGAGCAATCATTAACAAGGATTAACATAGACTTCTTGCAGGAAGAAATTTGAGCTCAGCTCCTCACCACAGACATTATCTGATAGTAAGTTAAATTTTAGCATTTGGATAGACCAGGCTTGGCCTTTGTGTTTCTTTTGAGTACCCATTTCACAAACACTGAGAATACAATGCTGGATTGCCTCTTCCTTCATAGAGCAATTACCATTGGTCTCAGAGGCAAGTCATGTACTGGTCAGTTCACCTTGAGTTCAGGCATTAATTGATTAATAAAATGGAATTCAGACACAGGCCTGAATTCTACACAATTCTGGGTTGATAATTCTGGGTTTAATGTTGGGGTCAGTGTGTCCCCAACACCACCAGCTACCCCACCCACCTGGTCAGTGTGTGTGTGGGTTGTGTGTAGTCTATATTATTACAGCTGTAGTATATTCATTAGGGATATTTTGCATATTTTCTGTGTTATTTCACTATAACTGCTTTTGAAAAATAAATGATTAATCCATTATCTTAGAGGGCAATGCACTGAATACTAAAACTGCCATCAGTTTTAACTGAGCTGGACTGCACACTTAGTATCTAACAAGTGTCAAAAATTAGTGCCAGCATATGTTTTTAAATACATGAATCTTAGCACTAAGTAGTTTGGTGCTTGAATAGATAGCGTAGCTGTGACATGAACAAAGGCTTTGGTGAATTCCTCACCCAATAAATTTATTGGGTCTCCCAATAAATACAGCAAACAAAGACTGGTTGTTATGCTCTCCTGTGAGCTCAGTGGAAAGAAACCATCAAACTTTTGCCCCCCCACTGCTCCAAGATGCATTAAAATCTCTCTCAGTGAAGTGCAAAATGTGTCAACCACCATTGCTATCCAGCTCAATTTATGGGAGAAGGAGGAAAAATCTGTTTTTGTTAAAGATGTCAATGGTGGTGGTGGTGGGGGACGGGGACTTTCTACTAATGTAAAGCCATACTAGAGAGTGATTCCAAATTTCATGCTTAACAAGACTGATTTTAAGAACTTCAGTGCCATTGGTTGGCACTGACCCATCTTGTATGTTGACAAAATGCAGCTCTATGTGAAAGATTTTAGAACTAAAATGTGTTATAGTTGTTATGGAGGGCTCAGACTAGCTTAAAGCAACTCTCTGAACTTCTGTGAGTTCTTACTAATCGCTGATGCTCTGACTTGTAGAGATAGGAAAAGAAAAGGTAGCTAAATCCACAGACTACTGCTATGGCAATGCAAGAAGTTTGCCCAAATGAAATGAGTATAACCAAATTTATATTCTTTTTTAAAAGGGACATATTGTAGCAATTCACTTATCTGCTGAACCTACATTGCTGTGATTTCCCCTGCAAAAGTACATGTTCTAACTAGGGATGGATGAAGCCATGTTGGTTCTGAATGGGTTTGGTCTTTCTCAGCTATTTCTGAGATCTTGTGTGGGGGGAAGCTCTGAGTTTTCCAAGTGTTCACTGAAATCTTGGAAAGAATGGAGCTTAGAGTTCCCTGCCAGCCTTTCTCTCACTGACAAGAGGTTATAAAAAAAGAATGATGTGATGACATCACAACATGGATGTGTAACTAAGTGCTACAGGAGGAGCAGGGAGAACTCAACACAGGACAGTTAGTGCTAGAGGCAGCCAAATATAGGTTGAGTTTGCAACTAATGTGGCATCTGAGGTTTGTGTGAGGTGCCAAAGCCTCAGAATCGTGCATTATCCCCACTTCCGGTGTAGATTCCAATATTAGGAATGTGCATGAATCAATTTTTTTGATTCAATTTGTACCCAAATTGAATCACCCCCAATTTGTTTTGGGTCTGAATCTGGCCAGCTAGCACAGTGGTGATTTGTTTTGTCCACAAATCTCCCGAAACAGGTAGATTTGGGTACAAATCATTTTGTACCAAAATTGATTCGCACAGATAGCAGGCGCAGGCAGTGATTCTCTCAGCAGCAGGAAGGGAGTGGAAAAAATTTCTCTTCTCTTTTCCTCAATCAGGAAAGCAGGAACAAAAAGCAGAGAATCCACTCCAGGCAGCAGGCAGGCAAGGCAGAGCAAAGCTCCCTCCCTTCTCCCATGAGGCAGAAGACTGGCTGCCTCAAGTACATTTAAAAATCCCTCCTTCAAACTCCCCCCACCCTTGTCCCTTCTTTGACGCTTCCCCTATCCAATGTGGGGTCAATCACCCCTGGCAACAAAGGTTTGAATGGAAATGAGCCAATCTGGATTCAGGGGGTAATCGCCAGCCAGTCATTGCACACTGTAAGTCACCAGTCTGAAGCTTGGGAGGGTGGAATTTTCAAAAAGATTTCTCGGCACAAAATGGAGACAACAAAAGAAATCACCACAAAATGGAGGGCTGAATATACAAATTTTTCAGGTCCGAAATCTGGGTGATTTGTTTTGGTGATTTGAATCTGGCCAGCTAGCACAGGGGCAATTTGTTTTGTCCACAAATCACCCAAACCAGGTAGATTTGGGTACAAATCATTTTGTACCCAAATCGATTTGCACAGCCCTATCCAATATGCCAAGATCATGTGAACCAACCAATCCTTTCCCTACTTGCTGCAGGGGACCCAACATCTTTAACTTACTTCAAATCTAAGTTACAGATGTCAGGTTTCTTGGAGCAAGTAGAGCAGGATATGCCAACATCAGTGGGCTCACATGGCAAGACCTATCTTGGCATATCAGAACCAACACTGGACATATAAGCAGTAGGGATGTGCAAACCAGTTCAAATTCAAACTGGGTTGGTTCGCAGGTTCGAATTTGAACCAAACCAGACATTAGGTTCGAGCTGCAGGTTCGAATTCGAACCAAATAGGGGGTGGTTCAATTCGAACTGGTTCAAACTGGTTCAAACCTCCAAAAGTGGGTGGGGTGGTAGCGGGCATTCATGGGTACCTACCACTCAAACCCCAAAGCAATCAGACACTCGTACAATTTTTTATGAATTTTTGAAATTTATTTTTATTTTTTCTCATAGGGTATAATGGGTATAATGGGACTTGAACCAGTCCATTATTCCCTATTGTGGAGCACCCATCGGTGCCAATAACCACCCAAACCCCAAAGCAATCAGTCATTCCTATGATTTTTTATGAATATTTGAAATATTTTTAATTATTTTTCCAGCCCACTATCCCCTATTGTGGAGGACCTAGGGGCATAAAAGTGGGGTGGGTGGTAGGTACTCAGGGGTGCCTACCACCCACAAAACCCCAAGGCAATTCGACATTCCTCTGATTATTGGTGAATTTTTAACGTATTTTTGAATACCTCATAGGGAATAATGAGGATTGCAGCAAATGTATAGCTTCACGTCGGGGGGAAAGGGGTGTCCTAGAGCAAAGTGTGATGGGTGGTAGTTTCCAAGGGGGGCAAGGAAGCTATCAGAATTATTTGAAAGGAATTGGGCAAAAGGTAGATTTTTAAGTGATTTTTGAAGTTTACGCGTCTTTAAGATTTTTCTCCATAAAGAAGCATGGAGGTGTCAGCAAATGTATAACTTTACGTCGGGGGCAAAGCGGTGGCCTAGAGCAGAGTGTGGTGGGTGATAGTGCCCAAGGGGGGCAAGGAAGCTATCAGAATTATTTGAAAGGAATTGGGCAAAGGGCTGATTGTTAAGTGATTTTTGAAGTTTACGTGTCTTTAAGGTTAACCAATGAGAGTGGATTCAGGGTTTGTCATTGAAAATCTTATGTGCTACCAAAGAATCTACACTCAGAACACCTCAGAAACAACAAAACCCAGTACCTCATGGGTTAGCAACCCATGGAGGTGGTTGTCACCCTCTGTGTACTAGACCACCACTCACCTTGGGCCACCCCAGCACCCCACAAGTGGCTTTAAGGTTTTTCTCCGTAGGGAAGAATGGAGGTTTCAGCAGCCCCATAACTGCACTTGGGGGGTCCTGGGGGAGCAAGGTTCATGATGTAGCAACCCCCACTTTGAGGTTGTAGGGAGGGAAGAACTATGAGCTTGTGTTTCAAGTAAGAAACCTTTTCTGACTCACATGTACAGGGACGTCATCGCTGCAAGATTAACTCATCCTCAACCTTTAAATGTATTAATACATTAGTGATCTACAGAGAGAACAAATTTATGTTTTTAGCAATCTGACTTTAACATGGAAATTTTAACTGAGGTTAAAGAAAGGGCCATTTAGCAGTATTACAGGATAATTTAAATTTTTTCCTTTTAAGCATTGTAATGAAGATGGGTTAATTTCATAAGTTTATCTGGTCTTGTTGCAGCCTAGAAGAGCAGAATCATATGCATCCATTACTGTCCTTTTTATAATGCTTGCCTAGAAAATGATAGCATGTGTATCCAGTGCACAATGATTTTATAATACACTGGTAATACAGTGTGCAATTTGATTCCTCTCCATATTTTAGAGATAAAAAGCGATTTCTTTGCTTTAGTTGTCTTGAGATGGGGGTGGGGAGAGTCCATTTTAATCTCTCTCATTTCAGGCTATATTAAGGTGAAAACATAGATTGTATTGTATTGTATTGGCCATATTCAAGGCACATGACTTGGAAAGTGAAATATTGAAAAATGAGACCTAGGCCAAACACATTATAGGAGGCCAGACAATGTGGAAGCAACAACGGCAATTCAAATCATCATCTGGGGCCTCAGCTTAGTGTTGATATACATCTATGCTCATAATGAATGAAAATATTGCTGCTGTAGACCATTTATCATCTACAGGATATAGAGGGCTCTCTAAACCCTTCAGCTTGCCTGGGTCAGAGCAGAATCTCTTGTTTTATTTCTACCTGCCTATTGACAAAACAGGCTGATAGTCTAAAGGTGAGGAGAGCTGGTCTTGTGGTAGCAAGCATGACTTGTCCCCTTAGCTAAGCAGGGTCTGTCCTGGTTGCATATGAATGGGAGACTTGATGTGTGAGCACTGTAAGATATTCCCCTTAGGGGATGGAGCCAATCTGGGAAGAGCAGAAGGTTCAAAGTTTACTCCCTGGCATCTTGAACTGAGAGAGATTCCTGCCTGCAATCTTGGAGAAGCCGCTGCCAGTCTGTGTGGACAATACTAGATGGACCTATGTTTTGACTCAGTATATGGCAGCTTCCTATGTTCATGTGTAAGGTGGCAGAACTTGATGAGAACCTTCCCTCTCTGACGCAAATAAAGTAACCTGCTTAAATCCAAAGTTTAATCTGTTTGTGGATTGACCTGATAGCAACACAGCAGTTTTAGACCTCCCTTAGCATGTGCCCAGCAGGGTTGCCAGTCATTCTTTATTTCCATATGTGAATTTATTCCTCAGGCACCGTAAAGAAGCTTCACCTGCAAGGTAAATGAATATAACAAAAACATGTAATAAGATTAGGCCAAGGATTGTTCTAGGATTATATTTAGGTCACAACACTCAGCCTACATCTTAAGAGTGTGTGTGTGTGTGTACTCTTAAGATGTTTGCAAGCGAGCTGCTGGCAGGGGGAGAGGAAAGCAGCAGTGCTAGTGGACAGGCTTGCGGGTGGGGCAGGCAAGAAAATTGTGGGGGTGGGGGAGGAAAACGGCAGACAGCAGCAGTGCAGATGAACTCCCTAGCCCTAGAAAATGGACCCCTGCCCCGACATCTCCAGTGCAGAGTTTGCATGACATTAGATTTTGCATTTCCCCCTTTTTCTTTGGAAATGGGTATAATGTCATTTAGGTTTTTGAATTTCAAATGGATATTTTTGTCCTTAATCTATATTTCACTGTTTCACTGTAACTTCTCATTTTCAAGAGCAATGCCACATTGGCCCCATTCACACGCAACAGGAAACCGGAGTTGAAGGGGCCAGAGATTGCCAAACTGAACATCCAAATGCGTGGAACTTCAGTCCCAAACAGAGAGTGACTCGAAGTTTTGCTCACCAAATTCCATTTTGAAACCTCAGGTTGTAGTGAGTTTCGCTGCTTGTACCTGAGGTTTCCAGCAGGGGCCTCTCATTAATGCCTCCTGGCCCACAGCCTCTGAGAGCCCTCCAGGGTTCTTTGTGACTCCCGATCTATCTTTTGTGAGTGACGGAGGAGAGTGGCTGCCGAGAAAGGAAAGGCTTAAAACAGCCTTTTCTTTCCCCAGCCTTGTCTTCAGCTCCTCCCCCGCTCAGCTGGGTGCTAGCTGTTCAAGTGGAAAGGAAACTTTTCAGAAGCAGCCACTCTCACTGTCCCCCCTTTTCCCTGTCATCCACTCAGCAGCCCAGCACTGCAAACATAGCCAAACAAATAGCCACATCTCCTACTGGCTTGCTTGCTTTTGCTGCAAAGCCCAAGCAGCCCCACACCTGAGATTTGGGCTTCCATTGGGCTATGCAGCTTTAGTGTGTTCCTTGGGGGGCACAACGGAATGTGCAGTTCCTCTCCCAGTACTTTCATTGAGCTCCACGAGAGCTCCTCAGAACTCCTCTGCTAGACCACGTGACTGTGTTGCTGAGAGGCTGCTCTTCATGCAAAGGCGCAGCTTTTTTTCAATTTTCTTGCTTGCGTCTGGCTATTTTTTGAGGATCGAACCCTGTAGTCCACACTGCCTGCTTTTGGGCTTGGACTGAGCTGATTTGCCCCCAGCCCCGTGCCCTGCTAGGGACAGCCCTGACCTTCTAACTATAGTGTCCTGTCCTCTGTTAATCTGCTACACTATATTACATGTATCCTTAATGTTCTTCTGCAGCAGAGACATGGGGCCAGGAGAAGGAGAGGAGGGCAGCGAGGGGCTCATTTTAAAATCTCATCTCCGGGCCCACTCCAACCTTGGTATGCCCCTGGTTTCCAGCAACCTGCAGTACATCCAAATGCAGAATTGCAGGCTGGGCTGGCTGAAACCAGAGTTGAGGGAAGAAGCTCCTCCATCTCTCCAGCCATGATTGGTTGTGTGGGCTGTCCTTCAGGCAAGAAGGAAGCCCGCACAGCCAGTTCCCCCTCCTCTCTGCAGTCTCCCTGGCTGCAGAGAGCCTCCTGTCCATTTTGTCAGAATATGGACAGGAGAGTGGGGGTGGGGTGAGGAGCAGAACTGACCCACAGTTCCATGGTATGTGCCAATTAGGTGATTATATTGGGCCAGTTCAGATGACTGAACACACCATGGTTTGTTCAATCATGAATGCAGCTTCCAATCCTACCAAACCTTCACACTTCCTTCTGCTTCCCTCTGCCTCTTTTGCTCAGTGCTGGGGGAACCCTAGTTTGTTAAACCACAGCTCTGCAGCCCACTTGTGGTTTGCACATTATGATTAAACCAGGATGTGTAGCCAACATTCAGCTCTGTCTGAAAACCATGGTTTGCTGAGTCATCATAGGTGGGCCATTGTGTGTTATTTTTAAATTGATCTCCTTGCAAATGGGAACACAGGTTGAATAGGAGTTTGTTCTTGAAAAACAGCATGGTCCCCTGAAAATGAAAGCCAATTTGCATTTTAATGTTTCAGTCTTCAGGGGACACATCACATTGCATTATGTTTTACATCTTTCTTGGTCCCTTTGAAAATTGGTGTGGTGTAAGATCAAGCTGGTATTCAAACTTGAAATATAGAACTGTATCCTGAACACGCATTCAAATCTAATTTCAGTGTCTCAGTGTTCAATGGTGGCATCATATTACAAACTGACATACAGAATGCCTAAGGGAAGACTATTATTATATTGTATCCTTACTATACCTGCAAAAATGGTCATTATAATTTATTATTATCATTGCTGTTGTTATGCCTAAAGGCAGGTTTTATTTTGGCTGCAGGATCCATACTGAATTTACTTCTAGGATATCATTGTACTTAAGAACAATGCTTGGCTTTTCAGTTTTACCCATAGAAACCCATACTGTGGTCCCACAAAAGTAATAGCTGCAGGAACCAGAGCTTAATTAATTTCTGACATGCTTCATCATATTCATAGTCAACTTTGACAAGAATCAATAGCAAAGAAGTTTGTTCATTTAATTTGGCTTCTAAAACTCATTTCAGTTCTTCAGTTTGAGCATGCTTTATTTAACACGTTAATTCTTTCAGCTGTTAACATACAATTTTGGAAAGGGTGAAAACTGAGAATAAACTGTTAAGAAGCTCATTTCACTTGAATAAAAATGTTCTTTAATGTTAGAAAGAAACAGGAGAAAAAAACACTACAAAAGCAGGAACAATAATGAAACTGAAATAGATTAAAGTTTCCTAGGGTGTTATATTCAGGTTTTGAGAAAAACTGTACATTATTAATTACATTTTTCTCACTCTTCTTCCAAGCAGCTCAGGTTGGTATACAAAGTTCTTCCTCCTGCCTCGCCACCCTTTAGCTTTGCAACAATATTGTAAGGTGCTGTTGTTTAGACTGAGAGATTGTGACTGGTCCATGTTCAGTTAGTAAATGTCATAACTGAGTGATGATTCACATTCACAGTCCTAGACTGATGCTCTAACCACTGGCTCAGTCTCAATACAGCTGTTCAGGAGCTAGGTTCAACACTAAAGATAGTTGCCACTGAAATTTTCTCTAAAGCAAAGTTGAGAGGCTACTTCTTTAGTTAAAAATCTGAATAATGTAGATAGAAGCCAAAAAAACCTCAACAAGACCAGTGAAAGAGTGTGTGTGTGTGTGTGCGCGTGCATGCGTGCGTGCGCGCGCACACACACACACACACACACACGCTGCATATCCCTAGGTGGTCACCAATTTCACTTAAAGTGAAATGTCTAGGGATGAGCCACAATAGTTCATTCCATTTCAGTTTTACTTGTTTTGTTTTGTTTTGTTTTTTGAGAGGGTGACAGACCTAGACCTCATAACAGCCATGGGGTGAAACCCCACTGAGGGAAGGTCAGGCAGCCCCACCCATCCAGGCCACATAACTCTGAGTGCTGGGTGCCAGCCTGCCCCTGAATAGGGCTGTTCCTCAGATTGCGTACTCATCTGAAATGATCCTCCAGTCAAACGCCAATCAATACATTTAAACTAAAATGTACTCATCAGCAAATGACCAAAGGTGACAACCCTAAATCAGCTTCAGTGAGAAGTAGGGGGGGGGGGAAAGGCCACACCACAGCCAATCAGGTGTGACCCCAAAAATTCCTACTTGGCCCCAACATGGCAACTGGACTTCCCTCACTGAAATGGGTGGGAGGGAGGGCTGCTCAGTCTAAGAAACTGAGAATGAGTGCTGCAGAGCAGGCATTTTAAAATGCTGCTCTGGTTTCCTTATTGGCTGGCCCATATCACGTGATGGGTTTGGCCCTCAAGGGGCCAAAAGCACAACCCCACCCACCGTAATGGCATGAAGTGGCGGGGAGCAGCAATATGTAAGCCACTGCCTTTGTTATGTATTCTAAAACATGTTCCAGCCCTCTGTAATGTTCTGGGATTCTGTAGCAAACATACAAAGGTTCCTTGGCAGATGCTGATGTGGAAAATGTTTCCTGAAGATAGAAAATGTGTCACACCATTATGTCATGGCTATCTCAAATACTAAATACTATTTTGTGCCGACAATCAAATATTACACAATCTCAACTGTCAGATTTCAAATGCTGAAATTAAATATCATGTAATGTAAACCACAGCTATCCAGAGACTGTCTCTAGGTTTATGTTATAAAAATGAAAATAAATGGGGAGAGCATCCTTCTGTGCCTAGAAAGACTAGAAAATCCCCAGAGCAAACTTGATTCTATTTCCTTCTTCCATGCCTCCTCCTAATCACAACAATTGCTGTCACTGGTTTTATCACTATCATCACCATGCAGGTTAACAATTGGCCTGTTTCAGAGTAAGCAGAATAAAGCTGTTAATTTTAAAGTAGAGAAGGTAAGTCCTCTTTGACAGTTTCAGAGAACTTACTGCTAGCTAAAATCCAGATGGTGCTGAGCTGAGCTGAGCTGAGTTTCCACCTGTTAAGGTGGAAACACAGAATATGTTCAGGTTTTATTTGCTTCTCTTAAGTAGCAGCCTTCTCAGCAAGCAATTGCTTGCTTGGTTTGTAAAGAAACTGAAACTGACTCAGAGTTATACTGAATTCAAGTGGTTTTTGTAGGTCTTAAAAGGCCAGAGGCATTAAAGATGGTATGTTCAGGGGTGGATTAAGCTCTTGGCTGCCCATAGGCGGCCAAAGATTTGCCACCCCAGCAGCAAGGGAGGAAGGAGGGAAGGAGTTTAAATCTTTTTTTAATGTTTAAAACTGCCGCTGCGCACAAGTGCAGTGGCGAGAGCTCCTTCTCCCCTTCCCACACACCTCCCAAATTATGACGGCAACAGGTCAGGGCAAGACAAATTCGTGGGCACACAGAGAGGGCGGCGATACCCCTCCTAACCCAAGCCCGCCCACCTCCCAAATGACTGCAATTGCCCGGTTTCGGGCCTTTTTGCACATGTAGACACGCTCTCTCTCTATTGCGTGCCCACAAATTTTTCTTGCCCTGACGCACCACCATCATAATTTGGGAGGCAGGTGGGCGGGTCTGAGGGAGCTTGGCGGCAGTTCTAAACATTTTTTTTTCATTGAACAAAATTTGCTGCTGGGGGAATTTTTCCACAATAGGCAGTTGCCTCTACTGCCTCTCCCTTAATCCGCCAGTGGGTATGCTGTGACTCAGAGGCTTTGAATAATTGCCTGATCATTTAGGAGCCATTTTATACCTACCCTAAAAGAACAGGCAAGTGGCTCTTTGCACCCTTGATGCTTCTTTTATTTATTCCAGTCTGGTTTTTGCTGGGTGCTAAGCTAGCCACAAGGGTCTGTACTGTAGTATCTATATGTCTACCATCAGCTTCTGAAAAGAATGATCCCTAGGATTGCCAGAATATCAGCTCAAGAGGGAGATATTTCAGTGTCTATTCTTTGCATGGTGGTGCTGTCACTCATTTTCTCTCTCTCTTAGCACAAGCTGGCTGTAAAATGCTTATATGACACTGCTGCCACCCCACAAAGAAAGCTTGCTTGTTTGCCATTTAGTCAATGGCAGTAAATTGAATGTGTACCCAGTATGCTCATGGGTGCAAGTCACTTCATGAGCGTCACATCCATCCTTCATTGGTTACCAGTCCACTTCCAGGCTAGATTAAAGGTGCTGGTCTTGACCTTTAAAGTTCTTCATGGCTTGGGGCTGGGGTACCTGTTGGACTGCATTCACCCATATGAAACTGCCAGGACTCTCTGCTCAGCATCTCTGGCCTTGCTCATGGCCCTGCCACTAACAGAGATCTGATTGGTGGGGACTAGAGACAGGTCTTTTCGGTTATGGCCCTCAGTTTTAGAACGCCGGAGAGTTCTAAAACTGAGCTCCTGGGAGCTCCCCAGAGAACTTTGCCATGCTTCCTCCCTCAGTGTTTTTTAAAAAATAATAATTAAAAACATATCTTTTAAAAGAGGCTCTTAAACATTTTTTCTGCTGTTTATATCTGGTAGGGTGTTTTTTTTTCTTAGTTGTCAGTTTTTAGCTTTTTATTAACTTTTAATTTGAAACTTTTAAAATTTGTAATTTGAAATGTGGTTTTAGATTGGTCTTTTAACTCTTTTAATTTCATTAATCTTTTACTTTACATTGTATCTATTTTATTAATGTTGTGAGCCACCCCAAGCAGTAGTGTACTGGAGGGATGGGGTATAAATATTTTAAAGTAATAATAATATTAGTAGTAATAATAGTAGTAGTAGTAGCAGCAGCAGCAGCAGCAGTAGAGGAACACATATATAATAATAATAATAATAATAATAATAATAATAATAATAATAATAATAATAGTAGTAGTAGAATTAGAAGAGTACACAAAGCACTGGCATGTTTATACAACGGAATTCTATATTTGTCCTGAAGAACAAAAGGCAGAATATATGAGCACAAAGACATTGGGAGATATTGGTCTCTTTTTTATCCTAGCAATTGTTTTCCATAAACAAGAAGCTGCAATGTGTGGAAAATTTTAACCAACAGGGAAAAAGGAATATGTCTGTTTTGATTAGGGGCGGCCCTTTCATGAGGTAAGGTTAGGAAGTCTCCTCAGGTGGCAGATTACTAGAATATCAGCAGGGCGGAAGGAAATCCCCTGCTGTTGCTCTCAGAGCAGCTCTTTGACATCTATTTGATCCTTGAAAATTTTGTAAGGAGCACCTCTCCTCACACACCTTGCAAAGCTTGCAAGAAGCATGAAGAGTGGGCTGATAGCAACCTTCCCTCCATCCTACACCCCATGCACTTTCAAAGATTGGTTTTGAGAGCAGCGTGGTCCACACCATTTTGCGCTTCACCTCAGGTGTCACTTGAGCTTCCCTTGGCTTTGATTCAGCTCACAGGATTGCCACAGCAGAGAAGTACACATGGACGAGCTAGCCCAGCGCAAACCCTCTCCGCCTCAGACACTCTCTGCACCTGGAGCAAGACATATCCATGTAGCAAGCTATTTGAAATGTTCTTAGCACTGCTCTATCATCTCCTGTGGCAGGCCTGCACAACACAAGATCTGGGAGCCAGATCTAGCCCATGGGGACTTTTTTTGCTGGCCCACAAGGTATCCTGCAGCAACAACAGGAGTCAAGAATAGCTCTTGGCCTGTCCCACTGACCAGCAGCAGCAGCTCAAGGCAGTTGGCCACTTGAGACCAGATGTCCTCTGCCCACTTGCTGGCCCCACTCCACTGACAACATTCCTCATTCCTTCCCCCGCCCCTCTCGCTCACATTTTGCCCTGACTCCAACCGTCTGCCCCCTTGCTTTCATTAATATTTTTAATAATTAATTTTAATATAGTAATTAATGTGCTAAAAATTGACCTCCCCCAATCCACACCAAGTCATGGTTGGTTCCAGCCCACTGGGACATTTGAGTTGTGTACCCCTGTTCTATGGACAGCACATTGGATAGGGATCCAAATATTTATAATGGATAAATGCATAATAAAGCACATCATCAACATGTGTCTCTGCTTTACTTATTTATTATACATGCATTTGGATCCTACTTTTCCATGTTATTAAAATGCCCAAGGCAGCTAACAACATGCAAACAAATGTATATATAAATAAAATAAAAGCCTCATCCTAAGCAAGTGGATTCAGAAGCAAGTTCTTCTGAATTCAATTAGGCTTACTTGCTGCTGGGTGTGCCAGGAGAGCCTTATCCATCCATGTTGTGGCGAAAGTGCCTAATGTATAGAAATCGGTATAGCAACTGAAATAATAATAATAATAATAATAATAATAATAATAATAATAATAATAATAATAATAATAATAATAGCACCCTGGGTGCAGTTCCCAAAGACCTTGAAGAGCACCTCAACACCATAGGGGCCACAGAAATCACCATCAGCCAATTACAAAAAGCAACTTTACTGGGAACAGCCTATATTCTGCGACAATATCTATAACAATTGACAATAAAATTCTGGCATCCCAGGTCCTTGGGAAGGACTCGATGTCTGGATAAAACAAACCAGTCAATAACACCTGTCTGACTGTGTAAACAAGAAATAATAATAATAAACAGCCTATATTCTGTGACAATATCTATAACAATTAACAATAAAATTCAGCCATCCCAGGTCCTTGGGAAGTACTCAATGTCTGGATTAAAAAAAACAGTCAATAACACCTGTCTGACTGTGTAAACAAGAAATAATAATAATAATGTGATGTGGACTCCCTTCAGAGCAACCACAGCAGAAAAACAGGTCACCTGTTCCAAAGTGTTTCATTGTTGCAGTGAGTGATTGGGTAAAATGCTATCCACCCACATTTCCTTTTATGTCCACAAATCAAAGGGCTTGTGACATTTCCTTTTTTTAATCAAGGTTGAATATTCAGGGAGGTGCCCTAGAATATCAGAGAGGGGACCAGGAACCCCCAGACCCCCACCACCACCACCACCACCACATCATGGTTGTAATATTTTTCTGCTGGGTCTTGATTACTCATTGTGAGAGCTGGTCTACAGAATCAAGCATTACACAGCTTAACACACACTATACAGAGCTGGTTCCAACCAGGCTAAGATGAAACCACAGCCACCTGTTGGGGAGGAGAGAGGTAGCAACAAACTAGACTTGGTTCTTAAAGAAACTCATACCATATAGTACAATGGCTACAGCTCTGGTTTCTGTTGCAGTCTAAGATGTGAAAAAATGAGACTCGCCCCATTTGCACATATTGTGGAACTGAGGATTCAATGGGTCTGCAGTTCCATCCCCCACCCTCTGGATGCTAACCTGCCCGCATTTGGACAAAATGGACAGAAACATAACTGCCATCAACTGCAGAGAGGAGGGGGAACTGGCTGTGTGTGCTTCCTTCTGGCATAAAGGACAGCCCTGACAGCCAATTGCAGCAGGAGCTTCCTCCCTCAAATCTGGTTGCAGCAAATGCAGTCTGAAATTCATCATTTGGATTCACCACAGTCAGCAAACCTCAGGTAGAAGCAGCAAAACTCAGTACAGCCTGAAACTCAAATTGGAGTTTGGGAAGGGAAACCTTGGGTTGCTTTCCTGATGGGACCAGGGTTTCACTAATTTGGATGTACAGGAAAGCCAGCCTCAGGCTCCTTTAACTCTGGTTTCCCATTACATGTGAATGAGGCCATTGGCTTCCAATTAGGGATGGGCCCGGACCGGTCCAGAGGCCATTGAAAAAGCCTCCGGACCGGTCCAGACCTGGGTGGTTCGGTTTGGGGTGGGGGGTAGCTTTAAGAGCGGCGGGAGGGTTTACTTACCCCTCCCGCCACTTTCCTGCTCTGGCGCCATAATCTTAAGAGTAATTGGGGCGGCAGGATACCTCCCAGGATACCTCCCTGCCGCCCCTTCCCCGATGTTGCCGAAAATCCTCCCAGGAGTGCTTTGCGCGTGTGCACATCACAGAGACGTGAAGCACGCACATGATGTCTCTGTGACGTGCGCACACGCAAAGCACTCCTGGGAGGTTTTTCGGCAACATTGGGGGAGGGGCGGCAGGGAGGTATCCTGCTGCCCCAATTACTCTTAAGATTACGGCGCCAGAGCGGGAAAGCAGCGGGAGGGGTAAGTAAACCCTCCCTCCGCTCTTAAAGCTACCCCCCAGGCCAGTGCCGGACCGCAGTTGGCGGTTCCGTGCACACCCCTACTTCCAATGCTTGTTGATTTTTTAAATATGGGAGCTTCAACACAAATCTACTCATGCTTTGTGCTATCTGATGGTATGGAGCTTTAGTTATTGTTTTCTTTGAAAGGGAGAGAGACTATAGTTAAAATGATTTTGTAGCCTCTCCATGTTTTTTCTTTCTGTGAGTATTCATCTTTTTTTTTCCTTCACACATCATTTCTGGGATAATATATCATGCCTTCCACCCTCTGGAGCAGCTGGCGTGATACTATTGAATAGATGCAGCACATTGATTCTTGACTGCTGGGAATTACCAGCTCACACAGTGGGTAACGGGATAAGTATTAACTGTAGCAGATAGAGTTGTTTCTCCTATACATGATGGGGTCCCTCAAAAAGTAGCCTGAAGGGTTTTTTTTTTAAAAAATTGCACGATATTAAAAATGCTTATAATTTGTCTTTTATAACTAGTACTTTAGAGGATCTTAAATTGGGAACCTCTGGTTTTTCTCTCAACTCCACCTTTTAAAAATGGTGCCTTTTAAAAATGCTTTAAAACTCTTGAAAAACTACTCCAAGGATGAGGAGATGGAGTGACTCCAATGATATTGCAGATACGTGCCAATAGTTGCTTACAAGTTGTACGTAGAATTATTAAATCAGCTGTCTTCTCCCTTCTGAGAGGAGGAACTCAATTTCCCCTTTTTCAGCTTTGTGTGCAAATCCACAAAACTGGTTTGATCAGAACCAAAAGTGGGATAGCAAAAAACAGTATTTGTATATTGTATATTATATACAATAAATACAATAAATATACCAGTATATTTGTATTATGAGAAAGCTAGTGTGGTATAGTTGATAGGTTGCTGAACCTGGAGCTGATAGTCTTGGGTCCCAAATTCCCATTTACAATTAAGTTCATGGAGTAACCTTGTGCCAGTTGGTATGTCTCAGACTAACCTACCTCACAAAACTATTCTGAGGACAAAATATGTGTAGATCCATGTATGCTTGGAGGAACGGTAGGAATAAAAGGGCAGGCAATAATGCCACTTTCAAAACACCCCCATCATTCATTTTTCTTGTGTGTTGGCTTCCCCATTTGCTTCAATAAAGGAGACATTTGAAGAGGATGGGTCAGTAGCTCAGTAGTAGAGCACCTGCTTTGCATTCAGAAGGTCCCAGTTTCAATCCCTGGGATCTCCAGGAAGATCTCCTGCCTGAAACCATGGAGAGACTCTGCCAGTCAGTGTAGACAATATTGAGCTAAAGGACCCATAGTCCAACTCAGTATAAAGCAGCTTCCTCTACGTTTCTGTGTTCCTATATTTGCATGTCCTTCCCTTTTTAGCATACTAGTCTGCCCCCTCCAACAAAATGATGATGGGATCCATTTCAGTCATAGGAGGGCTCCTTGTGCAAGTCAGAGCCCACATCCATAGAAACCATCATAAATTCATGGGGAAGGCTATAGGTCTAACCACCAGAGATAGGTATTGCAGGTATGAGAATATATACTCTATTTTATACTAAGAGGAATAAAAGAAGAAACATTAAAACCTTAATTGCCTGGTGATTTTTCTAATAGTTTTTCTCACCATGAGTTTGTATCTCTGCACTGTTTCCAGGTCATCAACCCCTGCTAACTGGGCAAAGAGGCATATTTTATATGCCTCTTTAAATGGCTTTGTCATGTTTAGCAGGGGAAGAACAACTTTCCCTATTCAGGCCAGCATAGTGTCCCTCCAGATGGCTGTTGCTGGTGTCTCCCTTGTGTTTCTTTTAAGCTTGTGAGCGCCTTTGGAATAGGGAACAATCTTCTCATTCCTTTTGCTATGTAAACCATTTTGAGACTTGTTTAGAAGCAACCTACCTAGAGAGCAGGCAGCTGTTAGTTCGAATCCTCGCTGGTGTGTTTCCCAGAATATGGGAAACTCCTATATTGGGCTGCAGTGATATAGGAAGGTGCTGAAAGGCATCATCTCATACTTTGTGGGAGAAGGGAAAGGCAAACCACTCTTGCATTCTACCAAAGAAAACCACATGGCTCTGTGGTTGCCAGGAGTCAACACCGACTCGGCGGCACAACCTTTCTTTTTTTCCTTTGTTCAAAAACTGTATATAAATACTCTTAATAATGAGTCTACATTAGATCTGCTCAGCTTCAGCCCTCCTGCAGATGTTGGCCTACAACTCCCATAATCCCTGGCTATTGGTCACTGTGGCTAAGGATTATGGTTGCTATAGTCCAAAAACAGCTGGGGGGCCTAAGGAGGCCTGGTCTACATAATGCCCAGCACCCCGCTGATCCAAAAGTGGGGTACATGCTGGTTCCATGAATGTCCAAACCCTATCTATGCTGGGGTCTGTGGCTCTTACGAATTGCATCAGCACCAAAGCAATGATTTCCCCATCGTTCCTAATGGGAGAAACATTTTAGTCCTTGTTAGAGCCAAAAGGTGGGACATAAATGCTTGAATAAATACATAAAATTGAAGAATCTGAACTAACTCTTTAAGATTGCAATGCTCTGCACACTTACGTATGTGTAAACTCCCTTGAACACAGTGGAAGTTACTTTCAAGTAAAAATGTACATAAGTTAATGTTAAATTATTAGTTTCAAATGATGTCTATAACTTGATAGAAATGAAATGCCTCTCTCCCATTGTTCGCTGTGCAACATTGTTGTTTGACATTGAGATGACATTGAGAGTTGATTGGAAAATGGCATTTGTGGAGTATCATATGCATGACAGGTATAGCTATTTATCATAGAAGAAGCCCCTGTTCCTTGCGAAGCAAAATATCTGTCCATTTTTTGCAGATGTAGTTAAAGAAAAGTGGATAATCATTCGATGGGGATGAAGAAGTTGCCATACTTGATCAGACCATTAGTTTATCTGGCCTCAGGGACTAGCAATACGTGACGCTTCAGAGGAAGACAAACAGCCCATAATAAGCCTCGGCTGTTGGGAAATGCTGCACATGGGAAAGAAAATTCCTTCACACACTCTCTAGGCCTTATGCACTGAAGCTTGAAGTCAGAGCCATTATCTTAGCTTGCATAGCTGCAAACGTTATTAATGATCCTAACATTACCAAGAGCTTCTGAAAAGCAGTTATAATATTTTTCTTTATGACCTCCTGAGGCACAAAACTCCCGCATGGACTATCTACTATGATACAAAAAAAAAAAAAGTTTTTTGTTATAGTGAGTCTAAATTTACTGCCCTCTAATTTTATAACATGTCTTATTGCTCTAATATTCTATGACAGCTTGATAATGAAATGGAACAAAGTCCACTCTTATTAAGTTCAGCATCATGTGAATACTCAGGAATTAAAATTAGAGGTGGCTCATCTCCACTTCATCTGTTTAAGCCCAAAAGAAACTCTCCAGCCGTTCTCTTTATTTTGTGCTACCAGCACTTGTGCCCCACACTAGGCTTTATGGATGCTCCTAGCTCCATAATATTCATATGCAGCCAGAAAATCCAAACTCAACCTTCTGAAGAAATGATATAAATCATGTCTATTTTCTTGCATTCGCTTATTTTGAATAAGGTATCCTACTGCCAATTTGTGTTTCAGGCTTATCTCTAAAGCCATGAGGGCTAGGGAAACTTATTTTCTTTTCCATAAAAGCTGATATCCTTAGGATTTCAAATTCCTCACCTGATGAAAGATTCTGCACTTATGCAGAACCTTAATAGAAATATGTATAGCCCTATAAATGGTGTCAACTAGTGAAATTTGTCCATAGTTGTTTGGGGGCACAATACAAACTACATCTAATCACTATACAGCTAATTACTTGCGCACACACATTCTCCTCTATGGTGCATGGCTACTTTTGATTGCCAACAGTCAAGAGAACTGTGTAGCAACTAGGGATGTGCGAACTGGTTTGACATTGAACTGGTTCGGTTCAACAGTTCATGGTCAAACTGAATCACCCCCGATTTGGTTCAACCCTGGACCGAAACCCCCTGGCCATTTGGGGGGGTTCACAGATGGTTTTTCCCCCTCTTACCCACTTTGGGTGGCTTCTCTGTGGCTGTCGGGGGGTCCGTGGAGATTCCCCCTCCCCCACCAGCCTTCTTTATGCAGTAAATCACCCAGTTTGGGCATTTTTCGGCCCTTTCCAAGCCTTCCCTCCATTATGGTGGCCATTTTGGAGTCTGCTGCACATGCCCAATGGACATCTGCATGTCTGAGTCATGACCCAGGTCATGCACAGGCCAACTGGGCATGCATGGCGTAAACCCAAAATGGCCACTACAATGGAGGGAAGGCCCAGAAAGGGCCAAAGAATGCCCAAATGGGGTGATTTACTGCATAACAGAGGCTGGCAGGGGAAGGGGAACCTCTGTGGACCCCCGCCCGCACAGCCTAAGAGAAGCCCCCTGGAGGGGGTAAGTGAATCTTAAAAAAAAAAAATTTCATGAACCCCTCCTGAACTGAACCAGGGGGTGGGGTTCGATGGGGGGCAAAACCGAACTGGCTTGGTCTGGTTCGGGTCCAGTTTGGACTTCAGCTGAACCAGGCCAGCTGGTTTCATGCACACACACCCTAGTAGCAACTACAGTCTTTGAGGACCTTGAAGATTTTTGAGGATCTCATCATTCCAAAGAAATTTGCAGTGTGTGTGTGTGTGTGTGTGTGTGTGTGTGTGTGTGTGTGTGTGAGCGCGCATGCTCTCTCATAGCTTTTAGGGTAGCTAACAGCAAATATCAGAATGAATACAATCACACTAAAAAGAAACCATTGCTTTCTCTAATAGCAAACATAGATAGCTGAATACCTATCAGTTTGGATGTAAAAGAGGATCAACCAAAGATAAGATAGTCATTTCTATATACTGAGGGGCTTTCTCCATATAAGAACATAAGAACAACCCTGCTGGATCAGGACCAAGAAGGCCCATCTAGTCCAGCATCCTGTTTCACACAGTGGCCCACCAGATGCCACTGGAAACCACAGGCAGGAGACTCAGCCTTCCATCCTTCCGAGGTCGGTAAAATGAGTACCCAGAATGATGGGGGGCAATATGCTAAATCATTGTAAACCGCTTAGAGAGCTTCCAGCTATAGAGCGGTATGTAAATGTAAGTGCTATTGCTATTGCTATTGCTATTGCTATGAGGGCGTGCCCTCTCTCCTGCTGTTACTCCCCTGCAACTGCAGAATATGCAGAAGTAAATAGATAACCATAAAGTTTTTTTTTAAAAAAAAAAAACCCAAACAGAACATTGTGTTTCCTAGGCTGTGTGAGCTTTCAGGCAGTTTCAGAATATTAAGGGCATATAGAGGTAAGAAAATGCGAACCTCATCTCATTCTCTGGAGAGGGGGAACTCCTTTATTTTCACTTAGCTTTTATTCAGGGAGGTGGGAAGGGACAAATTGATGCTGCCCAGTTGCAGCTATGCTAAAATCCTGTATTTCTCCATTGCTTTTGATGGGCAGTTCTCATTCCCTCCCCAGGCATTAAAAAAAATTAAGGGACCCAAAGAAACTAGAAGCCAGGCAGGCTATGTGAACCTATGAAGTCTATGGTTGAGTGCAGCTGAAAATAAATGTTTGGGTGTCCATTGAAAAAAGACACAGGAAAATAAGCTTACTATGAGCTATTAAGAGACTTGAGCAGGCCAATCCTTATTGGCCTGCTCAAGTCTCTTAATAGCTCATAGTAAGAATTGTGGGTGGCAGGGGTATAGCAAGGTTGGAGGGGGCCCAGAGACAAGATTTAAAAATGGGCCCCTCACTGATATATATACACACAATATATATAGTGCACTCACACTCACATCCCCATTATGAATACGGTGAATATCTAGTTCACGTTGAATCTAGTTTCTTTACTCTATGCTCCTGCCGATCTCCAAGAGACTCAACATAATTCATAGGGGGTGCTACATGGGCGGGTGGGGAGTCATGTGATGTGCCTCTGGGGGGCCCCTCGAGGCAGTGGGGCCCCAAGACGACTGCCTCCCCTTGCCTAATGGTAGTTACGCCCCTGGTGGGTGGGGTAATAGGGCAGGGGAGATACTCTGAAGCAATTTGTTGCAGGTCCCTTTGTAGATAAAGAAAAATAAACAGTAGCATAAAACAACATGATTAAGACAAAGGATATCTATCATACTCTGCATCTCTCCAGGCTCTAGGGCAGGCATCCCCAAACTGCGGCCCTCCAGATGTTGCTGAACTACAACTTCCAGCATACCCAGCCACAAAAAATTGTGTCTAGGGGTGCTGGGAGTTGTAGTTCAGCAACATCTGGAGGGCCGCAGTTTGGGGATGCCTGCTCTAGGGACATCAGTTCAACAGTAAAGTGCTCCTTCCAAGAAAGAGAATTGGTCTTGCAAAAATTCAAATAATGTAGGGTGTATCATTTATTCTCAAGTTTGGGATTTCATGTCAAAAATAGGGATTTTGGTGAAGTAAGAACATTACCCCCAAATCATAAATGCACAAACTGAATATTCAACTATTTTCAATATTAGTCAGAACCATTGCTTACTTGGCTGCTGCTGCTCTGGCATTATTCCCCTTTCCCATCCCATAGCTGTTTCTTCTGTCTGTTTCCTGGATCAATCACATGGGTGATCCCAGTCAATCAAGGATCATGTATTGAACAAGATGATATTGCAGTGCATACACAGCAAATTGCTATCTATGATGTCACTGTTAGCAAGTGAAGCCAACTGAGAGTGAGAGCAAAGTTTGGCAACATAAATGACTATGCAAACATTTCACAAGGAGTGTCGAAAAAGGAAAGCAATTTTGAACATGATAATTTTAATAAAAACTATTGGGCAGCTTTGGCTCAACCCTAAAATAAATTTAAATATCATTTGATTGTTGCTATAGTGATTGTTCCTTTTTGTTCTATGCAGCCAAAACTGAGGAGGCCTGCTGTTTTTGTCTGTGGGACTGAGCTTCTGAGTTCATTTCCTTGTCTGGTCCTGCAGAATGAAGAATAAAATGTGGGGTCTAATCCAGGATACTTCATTTTCCTTTTAATCAGTGGTAGGAAACTCTGCAATGAAACTTGCTAGACTGAATCAAGTCTGGTTTTTCTATCCAGAAGAAAATGCTTCTACAAATCTGCAAATATTCAGTTCAGTTCAGGTGTATGTGTCTCAGACATTAACCACAATGATTACAAAAATACAAACACAAACAAAAAAGTCACAATAATACAGATACCCAACACAATAAGAAACCAAAGTCATATTGACAAAGCAAGCCAGCACACCCAACACCTTAAAATATAATGGCCTTGTTCACACAGTCATTTCAAATCTAGGTTTAAATCCAATGTTGCTGGCGCCTATTGGCCAAGCTGCAGCCCCCTATCCTCAGAGACATCCCCACCCTCACTCGAGCCCCACTCCTGCTCCTCCCCACAGAAGCAGCAGGAGCAGAGGTTGACTGGGCCCTTCCTTGCTGCCGCCACTGCCATGGCTGCTTGTTCTTCTCAGGCCCCTGACAGGCTCAGGCCCATCCCTTGCCAGCCTGCCTCCCTATGCCAATAACCTTGGTAGCCCCAAACAGCAGCAGTGGTAGACTGGTTCCTTCCTTGCTGCCACCACCTTGGCCACTCGTTCCCCTCAGGTAACTGACAGGCTTGGGCCCATCCCTCACCCATTCTTCTGTCTTTCTTTCCCCCCTTTTCCCCGCTGTCCCTTCCTGAGTTAACAGATCTTGTTCATCTTGTTTCCTCATCTAATTCACACAACGGCAGCCTCCTTCTCCTGTAGGGGCTCTTTCCTCCCTCATGACCCCTCTCTTCGCAGACCTTTGCCCACTATCCATAGATAGATAGATAGATAGATAGATAGATAGATAGATAGATAGATTCTTCTCCTCTACAATCAAGAACATCTTCTGACCAGTAACAGCTGCATTCCAACTGGCCTTAACCATTGCAGGCTCCTCCTCCTTATCTGCATATGGAATCCCTACTGCCCAAACATCATGGTGCCTCAGGCTCCTCCTCCCTATCTGCATATGGATCCCCACTGCCCAATCACCATGGTGCTACTGCTCGTGAACTCTCGTGAGAGCTACCACATACAGGATTAACCACGGGTATGCCTTAGAGAATTATATATAGAGATACCCATCTTAGGAGCAAACTACATGTTATGTTAAACACAGAAAGGCCATTCACACAACTGGGCAGATTAACTTACCTTCTCCCAATCTAGGGTGGCTGAATTCTTTGGTGCACTGCTGCACACCCACATTATCCATGCTGCTTCCAGCAGTGGGGATCAGTAGAGGCCAGGAAAATGAATCCGTGCCTCCAGGAATCCCATAATGCACCATGCAATAAGCAGGGTGCATTGGGGGATTTCCCCAGGAATCGAAAGCTCTAGGTGCCCAACTCTGTGCATGCTCAAACTGTGTGCAGCCCGTGCATCCACTTGAGCACCCACATGTGCTTTTGGAGCTCTGATGAGAAGGTCACAGAGATGGATTGGTCACGATGAGATATACTCAGTGAGAAGTGGGACTCTTTCACCTCAAAGTCAAAACTGGCCCCCACCATAGCAAGTCACTGGAAACACAGATTCCATAAGAACATGCCAAGGTATATAATATACCAGCCTGACCATTTCTCAGATACATATAACTGATAATTTTTAACTAGTCTCCTGGAATCAAAAGCAGACATTTGTATAGCACTATAATAGTAGCCATTTAATTCATACTCTTTGGGAAAGAAAATCCTTTTTTGATTTATTGGCTGAAAAGAGAACACTCTTACTATACCTGTTTGTCTTATTTAATAAGGGAAATCCTGTCTGTGGAATATCCAGCTCGTACATTTTTACCACCTTGAAACATTTTGCACCATTAGAGAAGTATTTATAGCTACCACTAAACGAACCGCCGCAAAAGATTCTATCTCATGTGTTTTCCCCTCAAAGATTTTTATGTTCCTGCTCTCTGAAATAAAATATATTACTCTCATGCTTGCCTTATTATTACTTAATCTATCAATGAATTCTGAACAGTTAAAGCTCCTGTAAATCCACAGCAAATGAAATAAAATAACCAGAAGCATATTTTTCCCCTCCTCTTTGGTGGTAAAAGTGTCTCTCTCAAAAAAAAGTGACTATGAAAATTAATACAATTCTTTAAGTATCTACAAACGTGGACAGATAATGTTTTCGAGAAAGGTACCAAGCACTCCAATTAACAGGAACCTCTAGCAAAGGGCAAATCCATAGCCATAAATATGTTGGTGGGTGAAGAGAAGGTAAGGGAAGGAAGCGTTACCACAGCTAAGTGCTAAAGCAAATACTCTGAAAGTATCAAGTCTCAGGTTTAGTCTCCAGTTTAAAAGATGGTGTTTATCAAGACTGAGAAAGGCCTTTGTTGGAGATCATGAAGAGCCTCTGTCAGTCAGATGAATGAATGGATGGATGGACAGACAGACTAGATGGATGGACTAAAGGAGGTCATTCTCATGACTATAGCAGGGGCTGAGATGGCAGATGTGGGAACGGGGAGACGGGGATTGGCTTACCTTCCTCCCAGATAATCTATGGATTCCTCTTTGGCAATGGATGGAGTCCACTTCTGTGCCCTGTTGTGCATCCACATGATCCATGCTGCTCCATGCAACATGAATCTCTGGAGGCTGAGACTTGTTTCTCTGGCCTCCATGAATCCTGCAATACACTGCATGATGAGCACATTTCATTGGGGGATTCCCCCGGGAGGTTAATGCCTGGGGGTTAAAGGTTAAAGTCTGGAAGTGGGGGTTAAAGCCTAGGGTAAATTTCTGGGGTGGAGATGATAACATGGGGGGGGGGAGATAACAAAGGGATAGATGGATGGGAGGTCATTCTCACAACCATAGCAGGGATAGGGAGGGAGGGGGGAAAGCAGAGGTGGGCCTACCTTCCCCCCAGATGATGGATGGAGTCTTCCTCAGCGATGGATGGAATCTTCTTTGACGATGGATGAAGTCCTCTTTAACGCACTGTTGTGCACCCACATGATCCATGCTGCTCTGTGCAACACAGATCACTGGAGGCTGGGGCTCATTTTCCCAGCCTCCAGGAATCCTGCAATGCACCGTGTGATGAGCGTGGTTCATTAGGGGATTCCCCTTGGAGTCAGGCACTCTAGGCACCCAACTCTCTGTATGCTCAGGCTGCGTGCAGCCCAAGAATAGTTGCAACCCCAAACCTGGGGTAAAGGGCATGATTGTAACCTATAATTTAACATGGAGGTTTAACCTAAACCCTGAATGTAACCTAGAGGTTAAAGCCTGGAGTAAAATCCTGGGCTTTCAGAGGAGGCAGCGCCGAGATGGCTTCGATTCTGGTGCTGTACATGAGCAGCTGAACCCAGGCTTGGGCTGCCCTATCTGGTTTGGGCTGCTGATGTGCACAGCCTCAGGTTCTGACTCCACATGTGCTAGGTTCATGTGTTTATATGATTATTTATTTATCGGTTCATAGGTTTGGGCAGTGTGTTATTACAGCTGATCTAGTCAGAGCTGTAGTTAATTCAGAATTTCCTTTCAAAAGTGAAAAGTAATGAAATGAAATGAAATGTTCAAAGCAGGGCATTGGTCTCATACTTCTCCTTTCACAATACCTCTAGTACTTTTTTTTTTTAAAAAAAAATGGGGATCAAGGGGAGGTGAAAACCATGAAAGACTGAACCTGAAGGGATTGCCCCGCACCCAAGAAGACACAAGACACAAGTACTGGTGTAAATCAGGGCCACAATTTATTTTAACTTTTAAACAGCAAATTTAAGTAACAAGGATCTGCCCACCCCATACAGTGTGGTATCTATAGGCACGCACCACCAGGGCATTCCTAGCCTATGGCATAGGGTGATACACCTTGGTTCAGGCAGCCCCCAATGCTCTAAAGCATGGGCTGCCCATCCTAGCCAGCCTAATGCCAGGCCTCTGCCATAGCAGCACTCCCCGGGAGCCATTCAGCGATTCCAGGAAGCTTAGCCAGACAGAGTAGGTTGATCCAGGGCAGATCTCCATGAGCCATGCAGTCTCTCGAGAGTTGCCCTGTCCCACCTATAGCCAAACGCTTACCTGAAGGTGTTCACCAGCTGAAGATGTTATTCCCAACCACACTGTACCTGCCAAAATTATGACTGACAGAATTAGCTATCTAACTAGGGCTAGTACAGTCAGGAGCAGGTGAAAAAAGACGTGCACCACAGGCCAATCAGGTGAACACCCAAAATATTCCTACCCGACTTCAAAAGGCGATCAGCAAGAGCCAAGACTGTACCTTAGGGAGGGCGGGTGAGTGCCTTCAAAGAGCAAACTGAAGGCCAGCAGAGCCGGAGCGAGACGCACGACCGAAGCCCCACCCCCACATGGGCCAGCTGCCCAGTGAGGCCTCTCCCTGCCTCATGCTTCTTGCGGTGGGGGGCAAACACGCCGCACTGCTCATTCAAGCGGTGAGCAGCAGGAAAATGTGAGGTTTGGCTAAAAGCTACTGTCTATGAGCTTATGATTGAACACTCCTAATTTAACTCCCTGTTAAATGTAATGAAACTGTGGGATCTCAGTTGCCTCTAGAGATCTGGGTCACATGATTGATTGGAGAGAGCCATTTATCTGGAAGAGCTTTGTCAGAAGGAAGGCATTTTTCATGTGTACCAGACTGCTTGTTTGTGCAATACCTGATTATTTGGAGATAACCTGAATCTGATTCTGTAGATCTCTGAAGTGTCCTATAGAGAAGAGAAATTGTCCTGCTGCAGTATACTGAGAGTGGTCCCTTGACATAAACAGGGAATATGAGTCTGGCTTAGGTCACGAGGAAACCTTACTGGTATTTACTGATGAAGCCATTGCTGACCTGCTGATGAGGCCTATGAAACTTCTCAATGAGTTATGGTAAAAATTAGTAGGAGTGTACACAAAAGCGGCTGGCCCGATTCGGTTAGACTCCAAACCGGACCCAAACAGGACCGGGCCAGTTCGGTTCCCCCCCACCCACCCATCAAACGCCCCTGGGTTTGGCCCCGGGGCGGGGGGATACACAAGTCAATTAAAAAAAATTCTTACTTACCCCCTCTGGGGGGCTTCTCCTAGGCTGTGTGGGGGGGGGTCCACAGAGGTTCCCCCTCCCCCATCAGCCTTCTGGCAAAAATCACCCAGATCAGGCATTGTTCGGCCCTTTCTGGGCCTTCCCCCTTGCGACGGCCATTTTGGAGGCCGCCACACATGTGCAGTGGGCCTCTACATGGCCTGGGTCATGACCTGTCCATGCAGGGACCCATTGTGCATGCGTGGCAGACTCCAAAATGGCTACCATGACAAGGGAAAGGCCTAGAAAGGGCCAAAGAACACCCAAACCAGGCAATATTTGCCACAAGAAAGGCCGTGGGGTGAGGGGGAACCTCCGCAGTCCCCCCTGTGGCCTCAGAGAAGCCCTTGGAGGGGTTAAGTACACTAATTGACTCGGAAAACCCCTGAACGACCAGGGTTGTTCATTTCGACCCCAAAAGGTATAACCAAACCAGTTCAATGTTGAACCTATTTGCACATCCCTAACAATTAGGGAGAAAGTGTCATCTCTAGAGACTGTACAAGCTTTCTGACACTCAGGCTTTGAGCCTACATTCACAAGGATTACACCTGAGCCTCCCTCTCTGTTTTCCCCACATGCCCATCTCTAGAGGGTGGTATGATTGGACATTTGCTGGAGACCTAAGATTACAGATATACAACCCCCGCCCACAAATTTTGCTTGTCTTACACAAACTCATTTGTCGTCCCTTGAAAATTCTTGGATGTTTCACCTTGGGAGAAACCCAGAAGTTCACTGTGAAGTTCATGTTTTTTAAACATTGGCACTGACTGGCAAAATATCCACCACACACATGGAGCCATCAAAGATTATCAGAAGCAGTATGAAAGTTCTTGCTTTGTAATATGCCCTGCTTCTTCTGGGTCAAGGAGGAAAAGCAACAATCTTGGATCAACAGAGGCTCCCTCCTTCCTCAATCTTGTTGCTGCCATTTTGAAATGACTGGTCTTGTATCTGTAATAATTAGTACAGTGCCAATGGCTCAGAAGATGTGGTGACAAAAGTAGGAACCCATGGACAGTATGAAATGTTTAGTGGGGTTCAGCATGGCAACAGCAGCCAGAAATGGCTGGAGGAATCAATTCCTAAGTGAGATTTTATTGCTGCAGAAGATTATAGTAGTGGGTTAAAGAAGAACAGTATTATGAAATATATAGGTGTCAGGCTAACAGAGGCCTCATCTGATAGGCATATGATCTTGGGAAGATAGTAGGATGTGCATGGAACTAGTTCAGAGGCCCTTTATGGGCCTTCAAACCAGTTCAAAAGGCGGCCGGTTCCTCTGGTTCGATGGTGCCAGGGGTGCTGCTTTAAGAGCAGAGGAGGGTGCACTTATCCGTCCCTCCACTCTTCCACCTTTGGCGCTCCTTTATTCTGAAGTTAATCAGGGCAGCACAGGCACACGCACATTGGGTGCATACGTTGGGTGCACATGATGGGTGCGCATGATCAGTGCGCACAACTGCACAACATGTACACGCCCGTGCCGATGCCTGCAGGCGCAGTGGATACTTCCAGTTGTATCTGGACAGCGGGGGCAACAGGGAGGCAGGGAGATACCCTGCTGCCCCGATTAACTTTGGAATAAAGGAGTGCCAGAGGTGAAAGAGTGGAGGGAGGGGTATGTGCACCCTCCCCCGCTCTTAAAGCAGCACCCCTGGCACCATCGAACCACCCCCGCCTGGTTCCGTGAACATCCCTAGAAAAGAGCCAACTGAATTCTGACAAGTTCAAATATCTTGTACACAGGAAATAATGAGCTTCGTTGTATATAACTATTTATGGCTGGAAATATGTTTGTTAAAAAGCATCAGCTAATGAACCGAGAAATGTTATGCTGTGTGTTTAATAATAGATATATTTGTCACCTCACTTCTTTCACTGTTTCCATAAAAAAAGAGATGGTTGAGGACCTCCTGCATTTCAGACTCATCATTTCATAAAAAGCCCACTGAGTTATAGACACAGTCATGGCTCCACAAGCTGAAACACCTATGGTGCTTGACTGCAAACCCATACAATATAAATGTCACATCTGTTTAAATTTGGTTGTGCTAATTAGAAACCTTATGGTGAAGACGATCTATTTGCATCATTGAGTGTCACGGCATGACTTTTTCTTCTTCCATGGCTTTCAGAAATCAATCCAAGTTTTGCAGACAGTTGCTTCGACAGTATCTAAGCAAGCCAATTGCTTCGACAATGATAATGCTTGCCATTTAAGAATGATATCCAGTCTTGGTAGATTTTTGTAAAGGATTGAACATAGTAGTTTGCCAGTGGCATAATTACTAAGTGGTCCAAGTAAAAGTCCTTCCTTTTAACTGGTACAAGAACTTGACACAACAAGGATCAGAGATGTAATTTTGGGCTGATATATTGGAAACTGCAAGATAATGTCTTAACCACCCAGAAACCACTCATAAGAATTTCATACAGACATTCATTGAAATGTGTGCCATTTTAAAAATTGCCCATTGCAGACCACATAGCAAATAACCAGAAGAGCTGATGTTGAAATCAATAGCCTCAAAAATCCACAAGCAAGTTACAAGCCTACCTACAAAAGTCTTAAAAAGAACATATAGACTACAGTATAGTGGTTAGAGCATATCTACATTGTAAATGTATATTGATTTTATACCAGTTTAACTGTCACAAATAATCCTGGGAACTGTAGTTTTTCTCTAAAAGAGAAAAATATCTTTTAGAGGTCCTCAGCCACCCCCCTGCCCCCGCCCGAGAAGTACAGTTCACAGGGTTCCCTATGGCAAGGGATTGTCTTTTAGACCATTTAAAGCCAGTGATGTGTAGTTATGCCCTTAGAAATCCACTTTATACTGTTATCTGCTAACTGTCCCATCATTAATCATTACAACAATGAACAGAACTATCATCTGAAAATTAGTGCTCACATTGCTTCTTGTGAACGTTTTCAGCAGCACCAGAAGGCACTCCCTGCATCATCAGTTTTTTGGAAATTGTGTAAAACATTTTTACCTCATCAGGAAACATTGCCCTCACTCTGACTTGCTGTTGTCTTCAGTAATATTGTTGCAGAACTAGTCTGATTAGTGTCATAGCATTGTGTGACATCACCGTAGTCACTATATAAACCACATCTGGGTGGGACTATGCCAGCAAAAAAAGAGAGAGAGCCATAATTAGAAAAGAATTATGTTATAAAAGTAGGAATTGATAGAGGAAACAATGGAACCTAACAGGACTGAGGAGCAGTGAATATTCTCACATATTCTTTTGGGAATATTTATGCCTCCCTTGAAAGCTCTTCTTTTGACCCACAGAATAAAATGAGAGAGCATTCGGTGCAGCCCTCCTGAAAATCATTTGATAGCTAGATCTCCAAATGGAAGAACTTTGGCAGAAGGGTGGAATTTGAAAAACTGTCTGAAGTATAATTTCATTTCCGATTTCACACTTTAAAAGTAAGGAACCCTAGGTATCAGGAAAACCAGGAGACAATGGGTTGTTGTCACAATCTGCTAGAGGTGTTTATGAAGTGTAATTAGTGTTTGTAAAACATTTTAAGATCCTTGGATGAAAATACAATGTAGTAGGAGTAAGTGCCCAAAGCAATGTAGCGAGTTAATTAAGATACCCTTTAAGGTGAATTACTTATGATAATGTTATTTGAAAAGCATGCTCTCCTAACAATCATATCATCAAATAATATAAAAATGGAGTGTATGTTTATGATCTTTGAAGGCGGCAAATTTGTTTTGATTACATCAAACAACATCTGCTTGGTTTTATCTGTACTCAAAGCACCACACGGATGTGTACCAACTGAATATGACTGCTATAGTTTGGTGGAGGTGGCAAGTGTGTTGCCTCTCTTGTGAAAAACAAATCTGAAAAATATTAAGTGGCAATGCCTGACTTTTACCCACATTGTGTTGGGGAAATGAAAAATTAATCCTTTTCCCCACATCTTTGAGGTCTCCCAGAAAGCAGCCAACATCCTGAGGTCATGTTGGAAGCAAAGCAGTAACCAATAAAGCTGCTGCAAAGTACGTGTTATGTTTGCATATTATCTTGCTTGCAGAAACATAGTTGTGGCAACATTCTGAATGAGCTGAAGCTTCTGAATTGCTTTCAAAAGCAGCCTCACACAGAACTCATCACAGAAGTCTTACCTGAATGCAGCCAACATATGGGTTACTGATGCAAGATCCACCTTCTCCAGGGACTTTTACACACAGCAGGCTTTACCGCGTGTTTACTGGGAGGCTTTACTGCAAACTCCCAAAACACCAATGCAAATAGTGGGTGTTTTTTTTTTACCCAGGATATAAATTGGGCTATACTCTAATGCGCTGTGAAAAACTCAGATTGTGTATGAACCTAGGTGGCCGGATTTGGCTTTAAAAAAGCCAAATTCTGGCTTATGGCCCATTTTACCCACGAGCATACCCCTCCCTGATTCATAATCTAGCCGATATATGAATGCATCCCCTCCATTCTGGATGAGATGTGAGCTAAAGGGCTTTAAAAGCCCCGTGTGAAAAACGTTCAGGCGGAGTTATAACTGACAGACCAGCCAAAATTGATAAAAGGCACTCCTCCTTGCCACCAATGCCACATAGGCCCAGCAGTGAAGCCAGGAGTACTCCCAAATTGCAAACATGGTCCTCCTGGGGGTGTGCAATTGGGTTTGTCCAGAAACAGGTATATATCACCACCCAGATAGCAAGATTTGCTCACCCAGAGCATCTCCATCTTCTCTGGATTAAGCTTCAGCTTTTTGCTTTCATCCAGACCAGAACCACATCTAAACACCTTCAATTTTACTGAAACTGTAAGATTGTTTGCTGCTCTGGACAGCTGTTTCCCTGTTCTCGTTTTTCTCTTTGCGGACCTTTCAGTAACATACTGCTACAGACGTCGCTCTCTGGTTGCCCGCCCAGCACAAGCAATAATGTTGCCTGCAGCGGCAGGGCTTCCGCTGGCAGATTAAGAGGATAAAATGAGCAGGGGGCAATTGACTTGTCAGAATATTTACCATTTTCAAATTGCCAGCTACACCTCTTAATGACTTTTGCAATAAAAAAAGATTACATTGTCACTGTATCAGCTGTGCTGCAGGGGATGTGGTAATAAGGAGAAGAAGATGGGTTGAGTCAGAGAAAGTCCTTGTTAAAAACAAATGGCTGTGATTGACAAGAGGAGTTGTGACAAAGGGGTGGGAAGATAAATGGACTGGACTGGGTGCGTGCTGAGTTTAGGGCTCAGAGCATTGGTTAGCCTAAAGTGCAAGGCCCTGATCCCGTGACTGTGGGCATGCTTTATTCAAATGCAAATTGCATGAAGTCAGTCTCAGCACACACATTGACAGCTGAGCCAAAGGGATGTACAGGGTGGAGACACTGTTAGGGGTCAAAACTGTTGGGGGTAATTACTTATATAGCCGAGTATTTCAGGAGCTAACTCACTCTCATTACGAATACGACAAATATTTATATACCTCTTTTCAACAAAAGCTCCTGAAGTGGTTTACATAGACAAATACACAAATACATAAAATGGCTCCCTGTCCCCAAAGGGTACACAATCTAAAAAAAGAAACATAAGGTAGACCCCAGCAACAGCCACTGGAGGGATGCTGGGCTGGAGATGGGGTGGATTGCAGCAGAAGTTAACAGTAGGGGTGTGCATGGTCCGGTGGGCCCCCGGTCCAGCACGGGGGGACTGTTTCTTTAAGCGGGGGGTGGTAGTACTTCCCCCCCCATCACTCTTCCCCCTCTGGCACTCGTCCTTTGTAAAATCTTCTTGGGGCGGCAGAGTTCTTCCCTGCCACCCCTGCCCCCGTCGTTGTTTGTAAAGGCTTTAACGAGATTTGTTTTGAACCCGAATTTGGCCAGCTAGCACAGGGGCGATTTGTTTTGTCCACAAATCACCCCAAACAGGTAGATTTGTGTACAAATCATTTTGTACCCACATTGATTTGCACATCCCTAGTTGGTATCCTCTTGGAATTGACTGTAACTCAGTAGGAGAGCATATGCTTTGCATGCAGAAGGCGCCAGGTTCAGTCCCTCGCATTGCCAGGCAAGACTGGCAAAGATACCAATCTCAAAGCTGCTGCCAGTCAGTGTGGACAATATTGACTTAGATGAGCCAATGGTCTGACTCAGTATAAGTAAGTGTCTTATGTTCATGTTGACAGTGGGGAGGGATATTAGACCTGTGCCCCAGCTCTGGTCAAAGAGAGGAAGAGCTATATCAGCAAAAGAAGCTTCCTTGCATGAGCAGGTCAGAGTCAAGTGTTGCTCTCTGATGCCTGTAGCAGCATCTGTTCTTGCTCTCTAGAATCCCTTTGCTTCACCTTCAGTGGCCCAGGAGCTGGGTCTGGCAGCCTGAGGCGAATGAGTCATATGCATTTGCTGCCATGTGCACCATGACCATGCTTGACAATAGTGGCAGATTCATGCAACTCAAAATACATATCGGTGGAGGGAAGCAACTGGCTTGCCACCAGTCAGGCTTTCCCCATGTGCCCATATGGCTGTGTGAGGAGACTGTGAGAAATAAAACTAAAGAATGAATAATCTTTCCCAAAAGCATTTCAAGCAGATTTATTGGTAAAGTATCATCCAGTCATTCTGCACATCATGATATGAACTCTTGCATTATGTCTCTCTCAAGGCTTCCTTCAAGTGTGTGTGTGTGTGTGTGTTTTAAAGAGGCGGGTTCTCTTAAATTGATTGATTGATTGATTGATTAAGTGCTATCAAGTCGGTGTCGACTCTTGGTGGCCAAATAGATAGATTCTCTCCAGGATGATCTGTCTTCAACTTGGCCTTTCAGGTCTCTCAGTGGTGCATTCATTGCTGTCATAATCGAGTCTATCCACCTTGCTGCTGGTCATCCTCTTCTTCTCTTTCCTTCAACTTTCCCCAGCAATATAGACTTCTCAGGGTTGCTGGGGTTTCGCATAATGTGTCCGAAGTATGATAGTTTGAGCCTGGTCATTTGTGCCTCGAATGAAAATTTTGGATTGATTTGTTCTATGATCCATACTGCAGTAAAATTCTGCTGGTGTATTTCTCACTAATCCCTACACTGGAATTTCTCATTTCCTCTTTCCTCTTGAGTTTGTGACAAGAGAGTCAGGACTGGGGCTCTCAAACTGAAGCTTCCAAGTTATGCTTTCAGCCCAGGAGTGGCCAGTAAGGCTGGGGCTGGGGGGACAAAAAGTTGTGCAGGTGGGGCAGGTAGGCACAGAACCAGCCACAGGTGCACCTCTCTCTCACTCTTCCTGCCCTGCCATGGCTGCGTCTTCCTCTCTCTCTTCTCACCCCAGATACACATTGAGCTATGCAGGCTGGTCTTTTCCAGGTTGGTTCACCCAGTTCATGACCAGCCTCACGTCTCAATTTATAGCCAGGGCGAGAAGAGAGAGGGAAAGGCAGCTGCAGCAGGACAAGAAGAGAGAGAAGAAGGCACACCTGTGTCTGGTTCTGCACCTGCCTGTCTCAGTTGCCCTGTCCCAGCCTTACCAGCTGCACCTGTTTCAGTCATTCTCATGTGGAGAATTTCCAAGCTTCTATTGCCATGTTCAGCCATTTGACAAATGTTTGGCAGTACAGCCATATGGAACAACAATCTTTCTAAAGGATGTTCTCTCCTTTGAAGAAACAAATTCAAGAGCGAAATAGCTGTTTTCCATTCTTCCCAGTTTACAAATATCATACCAATTTAATATCATACCAATTAATAAAGTATTTTTCTTACCTCTCATGCGCCTTCCTGTGACAAGGGAGACTTACGCATTATATGTTGTTAAATCTCATGCAAAATGTGTGCATGTCTCATTAAAATAGCCATTAATACGATTTTCTGATTAAAAAACTAACAAAACCTTCTATCACAGGGAAAACTAAAAGACCAGAGTTAGACCTCAGCTCCTGTGCTTACCCCTGCTAACTTGGCAAGGAGGCACCTTTTAATGTGGTGATTCTCTTTATTTAGCGGGGAGAGTAACTGGCCCTATCCACCCACAGCACAGTACCTCCAGTGACTGTTGCTGCTGTCTGTCTTATGTTTCTTTTTAGAATGTGAGCCCTTTGGGGACAGGGATCCATCTTATTTATTTATTATTTCTCTGTGTAAACCGCCCTGAGCCATTTTTGGAAGGGCAGTATAGAAATTGAATTATTATTATTATTTTACACAGTCAGACACGTGTTATTGACTGGTTTGTTTTATCCAGACATCGAGTCCTTCCCAAGGACCTGGGAATCGGATGCCAGAATTTTATTGTCAATGTTGTTGCTGATGTCATAGATATTGTCACAGAATATAGGCTGTTCCCAGTAAAGCTGTTTTTTGTAATTGGCTGATGGTGATTTTTGTGGCCCCTATGGTGTTGAGGTGCTCTTCAAGGTCAATAATAATAATAATAATAATAATAATAATAATAATAATAATAAAAAATCATCTTTGTTTCAGTCCTTTAAGTCAGAGATCCTTTGGGACAAGGATATTGCCTTTGTGGTTGCTTGTTCTGGCAGAAGGAGAAGCCTGGGAAAAAGGAGGGAGGTGAACATTTTGTCTCTAGTGAGCCTGCTAGTATTAGAGACTTCTTTAGGTGCATCTAATAGAATATCATATACAGGTTCTAACAGTGGTCCCTCAAGGCCTTAGGCCTGAGGCAGGGCATCAAATGCTGCCTCCCTTGTGCACCCCCCCTTTAACTTTTTTTAAAGTGGGGACAGGACTACACCTTGCCGTCTCACTGGTGCCCTAATAATCTGCTGCCTGAGCAAATGCCTTATCTCGCCTCATGGAAGGGCTTCCCCATGTTCTAATGGTGTTGATGGTGACTAGGTTGGTTGGCTTTATAAGGGGCTTAGACAAATTCATGGAGAACAGGTCTATCAATGGCTTCAAGTGTTGTGGCTATAGGCCACCACCAGGCTCCCAGGCAAGATGCCTCTAAATACCACTTTCAGTGAGGCAACAGCAGGAGAGAGGGCATGCCCACCCCTTACCTCTTGCCTGTGGGCTTCTTAGAGGCATCTGGTGGGCCACTGTGGGAAACAAGATCCTGGACTAGTTAGACACTGGGCCTGATTCATCAGAGTTGTTCTCGTGTTCTTATATCTTAATCCTACAATCATTTACTTAATATGCATCATTGGTTTCAGTGGTCCTAACTACCCTAAAGTTACAGCAGCTGAACAAGGATTTTTTATTTTATTTTTTATTTTATTTTACATTTATATATCCTGCTCTTCCTCCAAGGAACCCAAAGCGGTGTACTACATACTTGAGTTTCTCTTTCACAACAACCCTGTGAAGTAGGTTAGGCTGAGAAAGAAGTGACTGGCCCAGAGTCACCCAGCTAGTTTCATGGCTGAATGGGGATTTGAACTTGGGTCTCCCCCGTCCTAGTCCAGCACTCTAACCACTACACCACGCTGGCTGGATAGGATTGCTACTAAACTTCTCACATAGGCATAAGGCCCTAGTTGCAACAAAGTTGTGCCATCATAATGTTAAGTCTGTTGCAGTCCTACACTGTCATAGCTAAGCTGGAGTAAAGTCGAGGAAATGGATGGTTCTGGGAGCACCCCAAGGGAGGATCAGGGAAGCACCCAGACCTGGATATGAAGCTCCATTTTGTTATAGTAACAAAAACAACCCTTGCTATAGCAAGCAAAAAAGGAGCTCCACTGAGTGAATGGTTGTGAATTTACGTAACCTTCATACATAAATACACACCCATTCAGTGGCACACCTAGGTCCAAAATCAATCCAGACCTGAAGGGCTACGGAGCCCCACCACCATGAGAACCCGCCCCCCCTAATTTTTTAAAAAATACCTGCTGCCCCACCGCTGCTTCTGCCTCTTGGGGGGACCCTCCAAATGTTCTGAGTGCCACTACTACCCTGTGCCCACTATGCCCCTGTCCCGCCATGCTGATATTTGCCATTGTGCGGCCGGGGGGGGGGGGCGGTGAGCCAAGCAGCCCTCCCCCAGGTTGGCATTCAGTGGGCACAATGGCTTGTGGGCCTGTCCTTCCAGGCACACACCAGCTGCTGTGCCCACTGCTGCCACCACAAGGGATGTCTGCTTGGCTCACCTCCCACCCCCAGGTGCACAAATGACAAATATCAGCATGGCGGGGCACTGGCATGGTGGGCACGGGGCAGCAGCGGGGCTCTGGGGAGCCCCCCAAAGCATTTGGAGCCCAGGAGGCCAGATCCCCAAGGATCCATGGCTAAGAGCACCTCTGTAACCATTCACGCCATGCAGTTCCCCAGAGAACTGCCCCTCATTCCTCTCACTCCATCCACAGAGTGACAATTGAGAAAGATAGCAACTAACAGCCAATCACAGCAGCCAATCCCAGAAGGATAGCAACTTGCAGCCAGTCACAATACATCCAGAGCCGTGTTGTGTCAACCCCTCTCAGAGATGTTCTAATTCAGATGACAGGGCATGCACAGTAGTGTTATATCTCCCTAATATCATGTTGTGCACATTCACAGCACACAAGGGTGAAAGCTGGGAATGTGAAATGTGAAAGGTACTTGGCACAAACAGGAAATATTTTGCACAAATAGTCTGGCCTCAAAAACCAATCGAGAACTGTAGATTGCCAACGGTTGTTCCCACAGTAGGATTTGAACTCTCCTCTGTCTGAACATCCCTTTACTCACTGTGTGTCCCAGTTACAAATGACTCTTTGGCCACTGGCAGATTTGAATCCGTCTTCAGGAATAGGATGCATTCCACTAAACGTAGTGAGCCACAGAAGCTGTGAATACTTCCAGGCAGCCTGGTTGTGCCTTGTGTGTGGGAGAGGGAATGGAATGGGTTAAATGATCTCATCAATGTGTCTCTGCCTTTCCCACTTGTTCCTTGGCTTCTTCCATTTGTGGACAGTCTGAGGCATGGTTGGGAGAAATTTTGTGCTTGGTGGGTGGTGACAGAATTGCTAGGGTCTCCATATGAGAAGAAGCTGTTAGCATGTGGACGTTCTTGTTTTATGATTATCTTTGCAATTTTGATGTGGTTGCTGGGAGAGCAGAAGATTGTGTTAGTTATGTCAGTGGAAACTCCAGCTTAGCAATGGTCATTTTAGGCTGGGCCATAGCATTCACTGCCATATAGATAGTGAGGATCTGCATGCTGGTTTCCACTGTGACATCCTGTGCTATAGATCCTGCAGTTAGCTTTGCTAATTGGCAGAAGTCATTCCTGCCAGAAGGCAGCCTATAAAACTTTAAATTAAATACACACTCCTTAATATCTAATAATTCTTGACAGATATTGCCTGTAAAACAGTAGTTGAAAGTAGGATTCCCACTGCCAAAAAACCCAGCCCCAAAATAGATTTTTCCTAAAATCCAATTATTAAAATCTAAAGTATTTATGTGAAGAGGTGGCATATATTATCATTATTAGTATTGTGCCATCCATGTACATGATGCATTATAAAGAACTATCTGATCTGACGCAGAGCATCTGCGCCCCTAGTTCTCCCTGTCTCTCCTTCCCATCTTCATTTTCCCCCTCCCTTCATCCCCAATCCTTTCTCCTCCCAACCCTTCAGCTACAGTCCGTTCTCCCCCTCCCAGTCTGCTTTCCGTCGCTGGCTGGCCTAGCCAGCACATTCCTTCCCCGCCCTCCAGCGCCACTTTTCCTCTCTGGCCGGCCTAGCTGGTGCTTTCCCTCTCTGCCCGCCAATGGTGCTTTCTCTCACTGGCCAACCTGGCCAGTGCTTTCCCTCCCCACCCACCAGTGGTGCTTTTCCTCGCTGGCCGGCCTGGCCAGTGCTTTCTCTTCCTGCTAGCCAGACGGCTGGATGGCTGCCACCACCACCTTCTCTCCCATCCCCATCGCTATCCAGACAGCTGCCGCGAACTATCGCCAGTGAGCCAGTGTGGTGTAGTGGTTAGAGTGCTGGACTAGGACCAGGGAGACCCGAGTTCAAATCCCCATTTAGCCATGAAACTAGCTGGGTGACTCTGGGCCAGTCACTTCTCTCTCAGCCTAACCTACTTCACAGGGTTGTTGTGAGGAGAAACCTAAGTATGTAGTACACCGCTCTTGCCTCCTTGGAGGAACAGTGGGATATAAAATGTAAAATAAATAAATAAATAAATAAATATTGTGAGAGCTCCCATGCATGGGATTAGCAATGGGTATGCCTTGGAGAAATATATATAAAGATGAACGGTCCCCCAAGGGGCTTAAAGTAAAGTGTGCCGCCAAGTCGGTGTCGACTCCTGCCGACCACAGAGCCCTGTGGTTTTCTTTGGTAGAATACAGGAGGGGTTTACCATTGCCATCCCCTGTGCAGTATGAGATGATACCTTTCAGCATCTTCCTATATCACTGCTACCCGATATAAGTACTTCCCATAATCTGGGAAAATACCAGTGGCGATTCGAACTGGCAGCCTCTGGCTTGCTAATCAAGTCATTTCCCCGCTGTGCCAGTAGGTGGCTCTCCAAGAGGCTTACAATCAATATATTGACACAAGGAAGACAGCAAAGGAAAATAAGGAGAGTGGAGGTGGTCTAAGCAGCAGAAGGGTATCAGTAGGGATGTGCAATTCAATTTGTGCATGAATAGATTCATGAAGATGATTTGCAGATTCAACCATAAATTGAATCAACCCTTAAATAAGTGGCTGATTCAAGACTGAATCAAATCAGCCCTGATTCAGTGTGATTCAATTGGCCATTTTGGCAGGCTTACCCCCTTTGCTGATTGGTTTTCTGGCACAGGCTTACGATTGGCTTGAGATTTCCTTGGTTGGCTTGTTGTCATTCAAATCAAGTGTTGGCATGGGCAATTGTGCCCAATAGGCTGGGGGAGGGGAAAATGCTTTTGGAAGGAATTACAAAATTTATTCAAACTGACTGGGGGGCAGGGAGAGAGAGCCCTTATAAAGAAGAGGATACATCAGGACAGGAGGAAGGAAAGAAGATTTGATTTTGTGGTTTTCTTTTCTCAGCACTGAATATATGCTATGCTGTTCTATTGCCGCTATAACTGTTTTGCTAGATCTCAGATTCACAAAGGGAGAACAAAAAAGGAGGGAATTACAAAATGTATTCAAAGGGCCTGAGAGGCATAGAGGGCCCTTACATCAGGAAAGGAGGAAGGAATCTAGGATGGTTTGATTTTGTGGTTTTGTTTTCTCAGCACTGAGGTTAATGCTGTGCTACCTATTGCTGCTATAACTATCTGGTTTTGTTGAACCTCAGATTGACAAGGGCAGAACTTGGGTGCCTGCCTGCCTGCCTTGAGTTGTGGTTTGTTCTGTTTGTGGGATGGTGTTGTGGCAAGAAATGGGCAGTGGCAGCTGTGTGTGTGATATTTCTTGGTGATTGCTCTGAGATGAGCTCCATGTCTGGCCATGAGAGTAACTCATTCAGGGGTGTAACTACCATTAGGCAAGGGGAGGCCGTTGTCTTGGGGCCCCGCTGCCTCGAGGCCCCCCCCCCGAGTCACATCAAATGACTCCCCATTGCCCGCCGCCCAGCCCGGTATTTATTTATTTATTATTTATTTATTTACATTTTTTGCTGCCCCGTGGCCGAGGAATGGCTGGGGGGGTGGGGGGGGGGAGCCAGGGGTAGTCTTTCCCCCCCACCCACCCCGCAGCGACAGCCTCACTCCCAGTTTCCTTCCTTCCAATCCAGATGGTATTCACGCAGCGCTCTCTCTCTCCCTCCCCTCCTTTCCCCATCTCCCTTTTGCCTCGGCTCTCATTGGCTGGCGGGTGGGCACGTGACCATGACATGCCAGAGCCCTCCGCGGGAGAGTTCAGTTCAGAGTAGACTGCCTGCCTGCCTAAAACCCACGATACTTTAAGCAGTCTTGCTTTTTGTTGAATGAAACCAGCAAACATCCAAACTTAGAGTTAGGAACTGGTCAGGAAGGAACTCAAATGCACTCTCCCTATTTATTGGTTGCTCTCTATCCCAATCTAGTTTAGCTGGCTTTCTCTGAGAATTATTGTTACTCTTAATCAGAGTTTAAAGCACTGGAGAATTTGGCACTATTAGGGGAGATTGAGGTTGTAGCGGGAAGAGGAGAACTGGAGAAGCGAGCATTCCCCTACCCTTAGCTTATAAAGCAGCCTGCGAAAAAAGATGATGGCATGGGCACAGCTGCACCTCCTGGGGCTCTGGTACATCATCAGTTTTGAAATCCCTTCCTGAGCCGACTTGTCAAAGGAGCAAAGGCAGAAAGGCTGTTGGGGCAGGGCGGGCTAGTCTTTTGCTCTTCAGTATGGACTGCGGCTTCCACCCAGTGGAGGAGAGCTGCCATGTCTGTCTCAGCTGCTCCGAGCAACTACAGGAGAAAGGTGCTGGAAGGGGACCCACTGGGTTCCTCCCGCCTTTCCCACTTTGCCTTCGAGGTTTTTTAAAAATAATAATTTTCCTTCCGGCTGCTCTTTTTTCTCCTCTCTTCATCTACCCTTAACAAATAATAACTGCTCCCCTACCAGCACACTTTAACGGGGAGGCAGGCAGCCTGGGAGAAGCTCCTCTGCCTAGAAGAAAAGTCCAGAGTACCAAAGGGCAAGTAACAGCCTGCTCAGCCTCTGCCCAGTTGGACTTGGTACCACCCCAAGGGTACAGCCTGTCGCTGCTTTCCTCTTTCCTTGCCCATGGTATGGTGGTGTTATAATAAATACACAAATAAATAAGGGGGGGGGGAATTCCCACTTGCTGCTGATTAAGAAAAAGGTTCCATTCTGTTTGTCAAGGTCACCCAGTTGCAGTGCAAAGTTACATTTCTCTATTTTTGGGTCATGTTTTGCTTTCCATAATTGTTGGTTGCCTTGAGTCTCTTATGGCATGAAACTCAGGGTATAAATTTTGGAGAAGCAAGAGTTCAGGTTTGGCGTAATCTGAACCAATATTCAACCCTGGAATGTGCTTGAGGCTTGTTTCTAGAAAGTGTGGAACATTAAAGAGATTTTGTTGAAGCATGTACAGATTGCATTTCTCATCTTTTAATAACTACAACCCACCGTTCATAAATCTCGGATAAAATGCAGGGCATATGTCAAAGAGTATAGTCTACTAGACAATCTAGGTGAGAATACAGTTTAAGATAGGAATATAGGAAACTGCCATATAGTGAGTCAGACCATTGGTCTCTCTAGCTCAGGACTGTCTTCACAGACTGGCAGCAGCTTCTCCAAGGTTGCAGGCAAGAATCTCTCTCAGGAAAAGTCATGCTTGCTGCCACAATTCCACTGCCTTCTCAGTGCCCCCGGCCCTGCCTGAGATAATAATTCTGGCAATTAACTATATAATTATATAAATATAGTTATATTTATAACTATATCATTATATTTATAATGATATAGTTATAAATATAACTATATTAATATTCATCATATTCATAATGGGGATGTGAGTGTGAGTGCACTATATATTGTGAAGTGTGTTTGTGTGTGTATATATCAGTGAGGGGCCCATTTTAAAATCTTGTCTCTGGGCCCATTCCAACCTTGCTACGTCCCTGAACTCATTGCTCTGATCTGGTCTGCAATCTGCATTCTGCATTGCAAGGTGTATTCACTCTGCCAAAATGTGGCTGAAGACGTTGCTGTAGTTGAGCTTATGGCTATGTTTGCTGTCTGCTAAGGGTGCTGCTGTGCTGTGGTAGCTGTTGTAAGTAAAGACTTACAGCAGTCAATTGTGTGTGAGAGAGCAATTTGTGCCATTGATGTTGGCATTGTGGCCAGCAGTGGATTCTGGGTCAGTGATTCTTTTTTGTGTTCTGTGTTAGGAGGGATGGTGTGTGCTGCAGTGTTTTTCAAGGCAGAGTTGCAGAATTTGTGCACTCTGCTTGTTTTGCCCATAGGGAACTATGAGGAACTCAAATCACCCCATTGTTCCCCATGGTTAGGTCCTAGGGACACCAAAGTGGGTTGAATGATATGGTGTGATGGGTGCTACCCAACACCCAACCCTCAAAAGAAATGGGCAAGTAGAAAATTTAAAAAAAGTTTTAACTTCACACACCCCCCCCCCCACCCATAGGATACTATAGGGATTTTGGAAAATTTGTTTAACTTTTTAAAAAAAACTTTTAAAACTTAAACTTTAAAAAGCCCCCAGAAGCCAGCTGGAGAGGAAGAGATGAGGATACCATCTACCCCAGGGTGTGAGACTGGGGTGCCTGCCTGGCTGCCTCTTCTCCTCTGCCCCCCTGGTTGCCATCTGCCTCCCCCCAGGACTGCTTGTGGAGAGGCTTTGCAGGACTGGGGCTGTAAGGTTGACTGGGCAGTTTTTCCTGGTTCCACCTGCTAAGCTTGCTGCTCAGCCTATATAGGAAGACTGCCAGTGGCGGCAGGCCTGCCATCGGCGGGGTCACCACCGAAGGGGTGATACCAAAGGGGGTCGCCCATTTGGGGGAGAAATGAGGGCGAAGGCTGGACACTCTGTCCAACTATTTGTATAGAGGGAGGCATTCAATAGTGGGGCTTCTGTTTAATCAGTTTTAGGATGTGCTGAGGTTGGGTTGAAGTTGCAATGTGTGTGGGTTTGTCTGGAGATGGGGAGGCAGGGAGCACCTTTGTTGAATGTGGGGCAGCTGTTCCGGTGGGGGGGGAATAGAAGGAGTAATGTCGGCAGGTCAGCAGGCTGTTCCAGGGGAAGGGTAGTCAGAAACCTAATAGATGTCTCCCTTTCTGGCTGTCCTGCCAGCTCTTTGGCCTCGGGGAGCACTGCCAACATCCCACATAACCTTACCTTGCTCCTCTGCAATGCCAGGTTGGTCCAAAATAAATTGGAACTCATCCATGATTTGATCATGGATGAAGGGGCCGACCTGGTGTGAATTACTGAGACTTGGTTGCGGGAGGCTAGTGGTCCAGTTTGGTCCCAGCTTCTCCCTCTAGGGTATACTGTAGAGGAGCAGGTGAGGGGACGTGGTCAGGGAGGTGGAGTGGCTGTGGTCTATAAGGATAACATCTCCCTTACCAGGGTCCCTGTTAGGGTATCGGACCATATTGAATGTGTGTACTTGAGTTTGGGGACCAGGGATAGATTGGGACTTCTGTTGGTGTAGCGATCGCCCCGCTGCCCAATGGAATGCCTTACTGAGCTCTTGGACTTGGTCGCAGAACTTGTGTTGGAATCTCACAGACTTTTGGTGCTGGGGGACTTCAATGTTAGTTTTGGGACCAATTTGTCCGGGGCAGCTCGGGAGTTCATAGCGGCCATGACAACTATGGGCCTATCCCAAGTGGTCTCTGGATTGATGCATATTGCAGGTCACACACTTGATTTGGTCTTTTACTCTGATCATGGTGGCAGAGGCGTAACTAGGGAAAACGGCGCCCAGGGCAAGCATTGAAATGGCGCCCCCCGCGCCCCCAACATACTACATTATACTTAGGTTTTTCCTCACAAGCGCCCACCGCCGCCGCCAAGCCAGGCCACTGACTGGCCGCCAGGCACCAGCAAAGCAATGGGGGGGGGGGGGCGAGGGCGGCGCGGAAGGGACCGCTCGTGGGGGAGGGGGCGCCGACGTGCTCCCTTGACTGCTGCAGCGCTGCTGCACTGAGCAGGAAACATTTGTATTAACAAAAAATTAAAAAAAATTAAAAAAAAATTTGTCATGGCGGCGCCCCCCATGTGACCAAAAAAGATGGCGCCCGGGGCACGTGCCCCCCCTGCCCCCCTATAGTTACGCCTCTGCATGGTGGTGTTCTGTGGGTGGGGACTCCTATCTCCCTGTTGTCATGGATGGACCACCATCTGGTTAAGGTTGGACTTACAACCACTTTCCACCTTCGCAAGGGTGAGGGGCCTATTAGAATGGACCGCCTGAAGAGGTTACTGGATCCGGTAGGATTCCAAGAAGCCTTGGAGGGATTCAGTGTTGGCTCTGCTGGTGATCCTGTTGATGCCCTGGTTGAGAACAGGAACAACTTGCTCACCAGGGCAGTAGACATGATTGCTCCTAAGCGTCCCCTCTGATCCGCTTCAAAATTGGCCCCTTGGTATATGGAAGATCTACGGGGGCTGAAGTGGCAAGGTAGGCGACTGGAGCGAAAGTGGAGAAAAACTCGACTCGAATCCGACAGATTACAACATGGAGCACATTTAAAGATCTATGCTCAGGCGATACATGCAACAAAGAAGCAGTTCTTTTCTGCCCGTATTGCCTCTGCAAGTTCACGTCCAGAGGAGTTGTTCAGGGTTGTGAGGGGACTAGTATCTGTCCCCTCTCCCTTGAACCAGAATTTGAAAGCATCAGTTACCCACTGTGGTGTGTTTAATGAATTTTTCGCAGACAAAATCTCTCGGATTCGGGCTGACTTAGATGGAGACTCCACAATTAATTTGATGTCTGAACTGGAGGTGTCCGACAACTCCTCTTATACGATTCGACTGGATCAATTTCAGTTTGTGACTCCTGGTGATGTGGACAAGCTGCTTGGAGCAGTGAGGCCTACCACTTGTTCCCTTGACCCTTGTCCAACATGGCTTGTTCTGTCTAGCAGGGAGGCTGTTGTAGGTGGCCTGGTAGAAATCATAAATGCTTCTCTGAGGGAGGGCAGGATGCCTCCTTGTCTTAAGGAGTCAATTATTAGACCTCTTCTAAAGAAGCCTGCATTAGATCCCTCAGAGCTAAGCAATTATAGGCCAGTTTCCAATCTCCCATGGCTGGGCAAGGTAATTTAGAGGGTGGTGGCCTCTCAGCTCCAGGGGGTCTTGGAGGAAACTGATTATCTAGACCCATTTCAAACTGGTTTTGGGGCGGGCTATGGAGTGGAGACTGCCTTGGTCGGCCTGATGGATGATCTCCAATTGGCAATTGACAGAGGAAGTGCGACTCTGTTGGTCCTCTTGGATCTCTTGGCTGCTTTCAATACTATCAAACATAGTTTCCTTCTGGAACGTCTGAGGGTGTTGGGGGTAGGAGGCACTGTTTTACAGTGGTTCTGCTCCTACTTCTCAGACAGATTCCAGATGGTGTCGATTGGAGATTGTTGCTCTTCAAAATCTGAGCTTAAGTATGGCGTCCCTCAAGGCTCCGTACTTTCTCCAATGCTTTTTAACACCTACATGAAACCGCTGGGAGAGATCATCAGGGGATTTGGAGCTGGGTGTTACCAGTATGCTGATGACACCCAGATCTACTTCTCCATGTCAACTTCTTCAGGAGTTGGCATATCCTCCCTAAATGCCTGTCTGGAAGCAGTAATGGGCTGGATGAGGGAGAATAAACTGAAGCTGAATCCAGGCAAGATGGCGGTACTTATTGTGCAAGGTCAGAACTCTAGAGATGATTTTGATCTACTTGTTCTAGACGGGGTCACACTTCCCCAAAAGGAACAGGTTCGCAGTCTGGGAGTACTTCTGGATCAACGTCTCTCCTTGGTTTCTCAGGTGGAGGTGGTGGCCAGGGGTGCTTTTTATCAGCTCCGGCTGATACGCCAGCTGTGCCTGTTTCTTGAGATCAAAGACCTCAAAACAGTGGTACAGTTGTTGGTAACCTCCAGACTTGACCTCTGTAAAGTGCTCTACGTGGGGCTGCCTTTGTATATAGTCTGGAAACTTCAGTTGGTTCAGAATGCGGCAGCCAGGTTGGTCTCTGGGTCATCTCGGAGAGACTACATTACTCCTCTGTTGATGGAGCTACACTGGCGGCCAATAAGTTTCCAGGCAAAATACAAAGTGCTAGTTATAACTTATAAAGCCCTAAATGGCTTAGGCCCTTGGTATTTAAGAGAGCGTCTTCTTTGTTATGAGCCCCACTGCCCATTGAGGTCACTTGAGGAGGTCCATCTCCAGTTGCCGCCAACTCATTTGGTGGCTACACAGAGACAGGCCTTCTCGGCTGCTGCCCTGAGATTGTGGAATGCACTCCCTGCTGGGATATGAGCCTCCCCATCTCTGGCAATTTCTAAAAAACAGCTGAAAACACATCTCTTCAACCAGGCTTTCTCAGCTTTTTAAAACTTGTTTTAAAATTGTTCTGATTATTTAATTGCTGTTTTACTATGTTTTTAATTGTTTTATGCTTTATAATTTTTGTTTTAATTATTAACTAATTTTAATGTTTTAATGTAAACTGCCCTGAGCCTTTTGGAAGGGCGGTATAAAAGTTTTAATAATAATAATAAATTCACCTCCTTGCCCATTTCTTTTGTGGGTTAGGTAGTAGGTAAGCACCCATCATGCCCTACCACTTAACCCACTTTGGTGTAGGGGTGTGCATGGAACCAGCTGACCCGGTTTGGTTCGAGGCTGGAACAGAACCAGGCCAGTTCGGGCCGGCCCCCATCGACCCCCAGCCCCAGTCCGGTCTTGTCCATCACAGGTCCGCAGAATCTTATTTTTAAAAAATTAAAATTAAAACTGCCGCGTCCGGGTAAAGGTGGCCAAAATGGCCACCGCTCGCTTTATGGAAGCCCAAAAGGGCCAAAAAGACTACCTTTAACCGGCTGCGGCGGTGATGAGGGAGGCCGGCTGGGGGGAGAGGGAAACCTCATGGACCCCCCCCCACAGCTACAGCAAGCCCCCCAAAGGGGCTACAGGTAGTTACATTTAATTTAATTTTTTTTAAAAAAGTTCGCAGACCTGCCGGACCAGACTGGCAGTTCAGTTCCGGTCTGGACGGAACTGGGGAGGGGTTTGGTTCAATCACGAACCCATGAACCCCTGGACCGAACCATCAGACCATGGACCGCCGGACTGGTTCCGCACATCCATACTTTGGTGTCCCTACGACCTACCCATGTGGAACAATGGAGTAGTCATTGCTCCCCATTGTTCCCTATGGGCAAATCACAATTTTGGGGAGCAAATTTTTTATTTGATGAATTGATCCAATTTTTTGTGAATCGATTGGAGGTTGAATCAAATTGCAAAAATTGATTCATGTACACCTCTAGTATGCAGTTATTTCAGTTGGATGCACTGAAGCTTAGTTGTAGTCAGGAATGGACCTGAAGGTGAATTTTCACTCCCAGGATAGGGCCTAAAATATGTAAGATGAAATTCTGTTAACTTGGGTTGAACAGCCTTAGAGGAGCTGTATTGCTGAGTTGATGAGTTAAAGATATTTAAGAATAAAAATGGCAAGACCCTCCAGTGAAGTGACCTCAAAAGAATTTTCAGAAGACTGTATCATGTATAGTTTTTTAGGTGATTCTAGAATTAACAGCTTAACATCTTAACAGCTTCTTGTACAGTTGGGCTTCAGAATTTGGCTACATGTTCCACACAATGTGAAAAACAGCTATGCTTTCTGATGGATCTGAAGGCTCAGAGAAAAGTTGGAGTGGTTTAAGAAAATAAGAATAGCCCTGCTGGATCAGGACCAAGGCCCATCTAGTCCAGTATCCTGTTTCACACAGTGGCCCACCAGATGCGGCTGGAAGCCTACAGGCAGGAGTTGAGGGCATGCCTTCTCTCCTGCTGTTACTCCCCTGCAACTGGTATTCAGAGGCATCCTGTTTCTGAGACTGGAAGTGGCCTGTAGCCCTCAGAGTAGTAGCCGTTGATAAACCTCTCCTCCAAGAAGTTATCCAAACCCCTCTTAAAGTCATCCAAACTAGTAGCCAACACCACATCTTGTGGCAGAGAATTCCACAAATTGATTATGTGTTGTGTGAAAAAGTGCTTCCATTTCTTGGTCCTAAATTTCCTGGCAATCAATTTCATGGGATGACCCCTGGTTCTAGTGCTATGTGAGAGAGGTTTGGCCTGAAATCATATGGGGAGGGAAGTAGATGCAAATGACCACTAACCTTCACATCTAGTTATCTTGTTCAGCTGAACTCTAGCACTTTGGTTGTCTTAAGTAATCTCCTACATTTTTTTAAGCTTTAGGAATTTCAGATTCTATTAACAGCTGGCAGCAAATAAACAGTTAGAAAGACCCACACAAACATTTGCCTGAGTATATGGACAGCATACCCACTGACTGTGATTATTATATTATTTTGAAATTTTTAGATTAAATCAAAACATTTCATGATGTGATGCTAAGCTACATTAAGCAACATGAATCACCATTGCCGAAAGAAGATCAAAGGGATAGAAATGAATTGTATATGCGTGGGTGTGAAAAGTACAATTGTTTATGCCAAATTTTGCAATGCATTTTTTGCTTGTAAAATAAAAATTGTGACCATTTGTAGAGAAACATTTCTTAATAATACTTTGTTTAAAAAGCACATGATTGTATTGCATGTAAATGTGTTTGTTTATGAAGAATGTATGCATTCTCACCATAACTAGCAAGTAAGTAATGGGATGTAATAAAAACTTGGCATTCTTGCCATAGATACTGTACCTTCAGGTTAATAGTCTGGCCAGGTCATCAGTAAAAATGCCATAAACTATAGTTGGTGGGTAACATACTATACACTAACTAGTAATTTTTAGCCCGTTGTAATAACGGGCGCTAGCCTTAAGGGGAGCTACTGCCACCTCTTGCTGAGGCCGCGGCCGCCATCGGGGCTAGTCGCCCCGCCACCGCCTCACCCGCACTCTCGGTGGCGTCGCAGCCGCCGCCAACGGGGCCAGTCGCCCCACCGCGGCCACAACTACCTTTGGCCGAGGCCGCGGCTCCGCCGCCGCCTCGGCCACACTCTCCTCCTGCCGTTGGCGGCGGCCGCTTCTCCTTGGCCCGCCGCTTCTGCTCCTCCCGGCCCTCTCGCCGTAACGGCGGCGGCCGCCATCGGAGCCAGTCGCTCCGCCGCGGCCACCGCCTGGTCCAACATGGCCGCCCGTCTCTGGGCGGCCGTATCTTTTTCGCCCGATCTGGGCATGCGCTCCGCGCATGCCCAGATCAGGCGAAAAAGACACGGGCGGCACGGACGCACGCCCAAGGCTTTTATGGGTAAGGATTATTGATACAACACAGAAATATGTATCCATGCAGCCAGTAAGGTCATTCTCACGACTGACAAGGGCTGGGTTTGTGGGGTTAAGGAAAAGGCTGGAGCACTCTTATCTTCCTCTTACCTTCATCTTTAGGCTGCACAGCACGCGTGCCCACATGAGCCGCACAGCCATCTGGAAACCGGAGGAATGAAGCCCGGCCTCCAGATGTCCCTCAATGCACCATGCGAGGAACCTGGTGCATTGGGGGATTTCCTTGTGAGCTGGGCGCTCTGCTTCGCCTTCAGTCCAAGCAGGGACTGAGGTAAGAAGGTGCATGTGCACCCTCTTCCCTCAGTAAAAGCCCGTGGGGAAACCCCTGGCTACCCAACAGGGCAGCACTAGGATCAAATATCCCAGTGCTTCACACAAGCCTCTATTCCAGCCAGGGGCATAGTTGGGGGAGAGGGGGCCCATGTTAGCCCCTCTCTCCAGAAGCCCCTCGGAGTGAGGGAGATGATGAAGAATATAAGGAGGGGTGGAGCTGGAGGCCCTCAGGAGCTGGGAACCTGAGTTCTTTGAACCCGTTCGTTCAATAATAGCTACACCCCTGATCCCAGTTCTTCATACAAGCAGCCCACCCAGGTTGGGCTGTGCAAGCCAAGGGAAAGGCTGTTCATGTGGACGGTCTTAGTGTGTGATGTAGTGGATGTGTCAGACTAGAAATATGGGAACCTGAGTTTCCATTTCTGCTCAGCTTTGAAGTTCACTTCAAGTGATTTTGGGCCAGTCACTCTCTCTCAGCCTGACCTACCTAACAGGTCTGTTATGAGGGTAAAGGACAGACCATAAGAACATAAGAACAGCCCTGCTGGATCAGGCCCAAGGCCTATCTAGTCCAGCATCCTGTTTCACACAGTGGCCCATCAGATGCCGCTGGAAGCCTACAGGCAGGAGCTGAGGGCATGCCTCTCTCGTGCTGTTACTCCCCTGCAACTGGTACTCAGAGGCATCTTGCCTTTGACGCTGGAGGTGGCCTATAGCCCTCCAACTAGTAGCCGTTGATAGACCTCTCCCCCATGAAGTTGTCCAAACCCCTCTTAAAGCCATCCAGGTTTTTGGCTGTCACCACATCTTGTGGCAGAGAATTCCACAAGTTGATTGTGTATTGTGTAAAAAAAAACCTCAGTTTGGCGGTCCTAAATATCCCGGCAGTCAATTTCATGGGGCGACCTCTGGTTCTAGTGTTATGTGAGAGGGAGAAGAATTTCTCTCTATCCACTTTCTCCGCACCATGCATGATTCTATAGACCTTTATCATGTTTCCCCACAGCCATCTTTTTTTCTAAACTAAATAGCCCCAGGTGTTGTAGCCTAGCCTCATAAGGAAGGTGCTCCAGGCCCCTGATCATCTTGCTTGCCCTCTTCTGAACCTTTCCTAGTTCTACAATGTCCTTCTTTAGATGTGGGTGGCCAATCTGGCTGCCCAGGGCTCCCTCCCCGCTCATGAGTGGGGAGAGCTGGCTTAGCCCGCTCTTCCCGCTCACCGCCCCAAACTGGGTCTCACAGATCGTGAGACCCGGTCCATTTTGATCTGATTTATCGTATTTATAACAAGCCTGAGGTTGCCGGTTTGAATCCCCGCTGGTATGTTTCCCAGACTATGGGAAACACCTATATCAGGCAGCAGCAATATAGGAAGATGCTGAAAGGCGGCATCATCTCATACTTCGCAGGAGGAGGCAATGTATTCTACCAAAGACAACCTCAGGGGTCTGTGTTCACCAGGAGTCAACACTGACTCGATGGCACACTTTAATGTTGATTTTATGTGCTGTATGAATATCTCAAAGTTTTTTCTGGTAGCTCTGAGTATTTGAACAGAAATTTTTGATTAGAGAAAATCAAAGGCTCTCTTCTACCAACTTCCCCAGATCAACAACACATAATTGTGTTGGACATAATTCTGAGTGGCACAGAGAACTTCCTGGGGAAGGGAAGGGGTGTCAAAAATTGCTGCTTCCCTGCTGCACCGTTGCACTTGTATGGGAAGTGAAATATAGGGCTTTCTGTGACAGCATCCTCCTCAAGGAGAATCACCAGAATCAGACACTCTTAGTTTTTCACAAGCAAAACTATTTTTCTTTCCATAGGCAATTAAAGACTTAGAAGTGTGACCCCGCATTAAGAGCAGGCTGCAGGGTCAAAGATGATCTGGGAGAAACTTATGCCACCATCCTGAATTGCCACCTGTGTTCACCAGGTTAGCAAAAATGAGTGGGAGGCTTGGGAAGATGAGAAGTTGGAATGACTGGTCAGCCACCGCCTCAGCCACTCCAGGGAGCCACAGATCAGGACCCACCCCCTCCAGTCCTCTACACCTCTTCAGAAGTTGGGCCAATCAACAGGAGAGGCTGAAAGAACATGAGGAGATGAGGAGAGGCTGAAAGAACATGAGAACCCTGAGGAGATGTGATATCAGTTACAACAGGATTTGGGCTGGTATCTGTGGGGAAGGAGGCCCCATTGGAGTAACAAATGATGCAGGTTGGTTTGGGCAAAGGATTATCTGAGCAGATCCCATGACAGCAATGAGGATCAGAAATGGAAGTTGACTTCATTCCCCTCATACCCAATGAGGGGAATGAAGTCAACTGCTCTGGAAAAGAGTTGTTAAATAAAATATATTGACCTCACTGTCTTTGTGTCTGTGAGTTTCCTTGACAGTTGCCACCCATTTTATCTGGCTAGGTCCTCAACTCCAATGACATGGAATAGCTTCCCCTTTGAGGTGAAGGGGCACTCTCTAAGATAATGTTGGACACTTTATTATTGTCATAATGTTGTGAATGTGAACTGAGTCACTTCTTATATTTCCTATAGGATAGAGCAGGTATAGGATTTCTTATAGGATAGAGCAGGTATCTGTTAAAGAAATGAATAAAATAATAAAAGGACCGTGTCTGAAATAATGTATATATTATTAAAGCATATTTTATTACTGGTTTTTTAAACATATTAAATATGGAGGTGTATTTTTACTTGCAGTCACAAGAATTCAAGAAACGTTCTTCTAAAATGAAAAGCTCAAGATCTCATCCAAACCTATGCTAGCCTTTAGGAAATACTTTGCAACCAGTTGAGATGTAATGGTTTCCCTTAAGAATCCTAGCAACCATGGTTGGGAACTTCTTATTAGAGATAGAGAGACTCCGCTAACTATAATTCCCAGGATTATTGGGTTAGGAACTATTCAGAACAGGTATGACAGTGGTTTGTACTATCTGAAGCATAGATACTAGATATGACCACAAGAAGTGCCAGAATGTTCCCTTTGTGGAGGATCTCGATTGCTGAAAGATCTCAAGATGTTTCAGCTCAAAATCTCAAGAGTTGAAAGGCTTATTTGCAGCCTACAATGGCAGGCAAAAAAGCTGGCAATATCTAAATCAGTAACTTTGCATTATTTTGTTAGAAATTCTGGTGCTGAGTGGTGACTGATACTTATATTAGTTTATTTGGAGGAAGAATAAGGGGGCTATTTTACCTCAACTGATTGAATTATTCATTGCAAAAAGTAATCTGCTGAATATATGTATCAGCTAAATAATACGCAGATATAGTTTTGGTTTTTTTGTTCAAAACCTATCCTATCTTGCAAGATATTTAAATGCATTCTGGGTGGTACTCTGGAGATTGAAAGTACTATCTCATAAAATTGCCAATTTTGTACTTTCCTGCAAACTCAGGCCCAATCAATGTGAGCTCCCATAATCAGCTTAAGTTGCCAGGTCTTTGAGTGAACGCAGAGAAATTGGTTTATTGCACTGAATAAATGTGTTGAGCAGTGAATTTGTATTCATCTTTTTCCCCAGCACAAACTGCAACTATCCTGCTGTGTTCAAACCAATCTGTGCAGAACAGGTGCTTTCATAAACTAGGGGCACAATCTCCTGGGATAATTTCCTGCCCAAACCCCACTGAAACTAATAGGAGTTGTGCAGGAGTATATCTGTATTCTTATGAGCTCTCATTAACTTTTCAGAGGATTTTTTGGTGCAGGAAGCCGTTCTTGCTGATTTTGTTGCATGTAGGATAACTTTTGAGACTGTTGCTCTGAAAAGCAGGCAGACTAAGCTAGCATCTTGTACTGTTGATGCCCCAAAGGGATCAAAGGATCAACATTCCAACTATAAAATCTAGATCAACACATATAATTTCTAGACTAGGGATGCACACTTCAGCTCTCTAGCTGCTTTTGGACTACAACTCTCATAATCCCCACCCACAATGGCCAATAGCCAGGGATTATGGAAGTTGTAGTCCAATATCTTAGTCCAATACCTGATCAACATTTCAACATTTCAAATAAAAGGAAAAATAGAGCTATAGTTTGTGACATTCAGTGGAGCGGTGCTGGACTAAATAAGGGTTGATTCATGTTAGCATGTGACATCTGAGGAAAAACTCAATGACCGTCTGATGACTTCCAACTGCTTCAGCCTTGACTATTCAGCCTGGGTTGTATGCATGCACCACCATCTACAGAATTTGACCCAGATTCCAAGCCTTGCCTTGGGCATCAGATTAATTCAATTAAGACGCTCTAGTTTCCTTGTGACTATCAATAACCACTTTGACTCTATGACCACGCCTGACCACTTTGACTCTATGGATCAGGCTGCCATTTGCTCTAGATCTGATTTGGTGGCCATCTGGGGCACATCCACATGGTACATCCAATGCATATCCAACCCACATTATACTCCCCACAGCAACCCTGTGCTGGTGGTGTGCTTGCCCCAACAGGTCTTTGTAGACATGCCAGAGGATTTGAACAATCAGTTCTCATATGGGTAAACAAAGGCACTCAATTTTGTAAAGTACCCAGTTCATCCCAATACCATACTTCTGGTTTAGCTATACAAGCACCAAACTGAAAATGTGGGGAACTGACTTAATGGCTCATTCCAGCACTTGGCAAGATTGGACAAGTACATCAAGTCAATAGATATTTGAAGGGCCCACACTGCTAAACCTCAGATCTTGCACAATCCCTCATCCACCTTCTCTGCTGCTTCCCCAGCACTCAGCAGTAAAGAAGGAAGGATGTCATGTGCTTATGGGTTCTCATCTAGTGGTCCCAAAAAACTTCATTTGGAGCCACTGATGGAAGGTGCCCATGGTATGAGATTTGAGTCTACAATCAGACTAGTTATTAGGTTTCCTGCTAATTAGAGGAAGCACCTTTAAAACGGAGACATTTAGTTTGTTCTGTGGTGCCAGGGCTGGCCAACAGCACAATCACACAATTATCCCAAGAGGTCCAGTGGGTAAACTATTTTAGGAATGTCAGTGAAGCTGTGTGCAATTTGAGAAGTGCATCTCAGAATCCTTTCAGTATCCCAATGGATGTCAAGATGCAATTGTCAGATTATACATTGCCATGTGTATGGCAAGAGTTGCGCTTCAGCATTAATGTGATATTTCAAGGTATTCTGGTTTGTATTCCTTGGCTATGACTGCACAAGCATTATGTATTTTTAAAAAAATGCTTTGGGCCCTGTGTGGGGCTGCCAAGATTGAGTTCTTTGGCTGGAATTCCCTGGTTTTGCTTTGCTGGTGCTTCAGCTGATTAGCTTCAGCCTGATTTATGCTGTGGCTATTTAGCAAGTCTCCTAGGAAAGGCAGGTAAGCATTGTACCAGATGCCAAGGTCTTCAGATAGGAGGGCTGCTGGCTTAAGGCTTTCAGGCCATCCTTGCTTGTATATCTCTCACTTCACTTACTTCCTGCTGTCTTGGAACCCAGCTTGTTCCACCTGGTTACAGAAGAACAGCCCTGTAGATCAGGCCCAAAGCCTATCTAGTCCAGCATCCTGTTTCACACAGTGGCCCACCAGATGCCTCTGAGAAGCAGGCAAGAGATGAGAGCATGCACTCTCTCTTGCTGTTGCTCCCCTGCAACTGGTATTCAGAGGCATTGTGCCTCTGAGGCTGGAGGTGGTCGATAGCCATCAGACTAGTAGCCACTGATAGACCTGAATTTGTCTAATTCTCTTTTAAAGGCATCCAAGTGAGTGGCCATCACCACATCACCACATGGCAGAGAATTACATAGATTAATTATGTGCTGTGTGAAAAAGTACTTCCTTTTGTCAGTCCAAAATTTCTTAGCCTTCAGTTTCATGGGATGACCCCTGGTTCTAGTGTTGTAAGAGAGGGAGAATAACTCTTTGCCCACTCTCTCTACTCCATGCACAATCTTATATACCTCCATCATGTCCCCATAGTTACCTCTTTTCCAAACTAAAAAGCCCCAGATGCTGCAGCTTGCCTCATAAGGAAAGTACTTTGAGCGCATGATCATCTTGGTTGACCTCTCCTGCACCTTTTCCAGTTTTACAATGACAATGTTGATAAAGTGACCAGATCTGTACACAGTACTCCAAATGTGGCCACACCACAGCTTTGTGTAAGGGCATTATAATTAGCATTTCATTTTCAATCCCTTTCCTAATATTCCCTAGCACAGAATGTGCCTTCTTCATAGCTGCCATACACTGGGTTGATACTTTCAGTGAACTGTTCATTATAACCCCAAGATCTCTCTCCTGCTCCACTGCCGACAATTCAGACCTCATCATCATTGGATATGTGAAGCTGGGGTGGGGCTTTTTGCCTCAATATGCATCACTTTACACTTGTTAACATTGATCCGCATTTGCCATTTTGTCGCCCGCTCCCTCAATTTCGAAAGATCCTTTTGGAGCTCCTCACAATCTGTTCTGGATTTCACTACCCTAAATAGTTTAGTGTTCCCTCCCATCTTTGACGGATGGAAATTGCTGTCATACTAGCCCAGTGCAGGTGTTACCAAAACTGGGGACTCTGTGCTGACATATAGCATTCCCAAGAGTGCACTTGTAAGCCCCATCCCTGTGTTAATGCACTCTGACCCCTCCCACCAGGGATCATGGTTACAGCATTTGTCTGCAGAGGCAAAAGCTTACTCATGCCTAGATTCATCCTGTGATTGGTATGCTGGGGAGCTCTCGCATTCTGCATCAAAGGAAGAGCAGATCTACAGGTTCAGCATTTGTCACTGCAAAGGGGCACAGCCATGGGGCAGGGCTTCTGAGCACATCAGCAGAGAGGTGGGGCTTGCAAGCCTGCTCTCAGGGACACTGTACATGCCTCCCCAGTTTAGATAGTATCTAAAGAGGGCTGCTGTTGCCCAGAGTTCTGGCCCTGGCTGTGGCTGTCAGATGGAATTCCTGGGATACTATCCTATAAACATTGCTGCAGTGCTTTGGGAACTCCAGGGTATGTTTATTTCTTTTGGGCTTCATTCCTGAGACCAGCTCTGACCTACAGATCATGGGTGGAACCCTGCCAGCATATCCCTGATAGTGCTATACATTTAGGGAAAACAACCCTTTCTTTAAATTATGGTGCTGCCCAAATCTTGTGTCTCTGGGTGGTTTACAATTAGTTTACTGTTTCCTTTCAAGCTGGTTTATATATTCTCTTCCTAACTTGGAAATCAAATTCCTGTTCCTAAAGGTACTCTGCAGCTAGGCTAGAGGAAAAAATATTCAAACTGCCCCACCCACCAGCAGTTCATCAATGGCCACCTTTGTACATAATGCCAAACCAGAGGCAAACCTGCCAGAGGTTCAAAATTGTATATTCATTCAAATGCATGAAACCATGGTTTCGCAGCCTAACCACGAGTTGGTCCTTGACACCAAACCTGAATTTGAACCTTTGGTTTGTAGTGAGTTTGACTACTTAAACCTCAGGTTTGAAGGTACCATCATGTTGTCCAAATTCTGCTGCCACCATAACCTGCTTTTTGTTCAGTTGCGGCTCCCAAAACCATAGAGAGGGTGGCACAGACCAGCCCATAAATGTCTCCGCTCTATGCCAGCTGTCCGCCTCTCTAAGCAGTTGCTTGGAGCGCCATGGCTCTGAAGTCTCCACACTCCTCCTGCCATCACCTGGCAACACGGATGCCACGTACCAATCTCTAAGGTATTAAAGAGGGAGAACCACACCAGAAGAAGCTCACATTCCAATTTGTGTTAGATCACAGGAGAGATTCTTCCTGTGCGATGATGATGGATAATGCTCCAGAATGGACCACTCTCTCATGGGAGTGAAAGGCTGTGGAGACACACATGCAGGCCAGAGGGCTGATGCTGCCCAGACCAGTTGCTGGCTCCATGCAAGCCCCGGGGAAAAGTACCCCAGCAACACCCTTCCCTGTTGTGCTGACTGTCTCAAAGAAGCAGTCGAAGTGATCCCTCTAGCAGTCTGGTCTCCCTGCAATACATATCAATGTTTCCCTTTTGCCCAGCACAGCCACCTGCCTTGGCAGGGATCTCTGTAAGCAGCAAGTGGCTTGCCCTGGGATGCCCCGTGGTGGTTAATCTACATATGCCACAACACCTGTCATAGCCTTGGAAGTTTAAATGTGGACTAGGAACCATCCCCATCTTTACCCAACTCTGCCCACCCGGACCAGCATGGACACACTGAGCAGGCTAGACTCCTTGTGAGTCTGGAAAGGTTGTGTGGAGAGGGGAAGGTGTGGAGTGTCAGATCTATTATTAACTAGAGGTACACATCGGTAAGCCCCCCTATTGTTAGATGGGCTATCTCATGAGAGCTCAGTCCAATCTCACGAACCTCTGGTCCTCCCCAGTGGACTGGCCCTCTCATGAGAAGGCTAATCCCCAGCCAGCAAGCCACCACGTGGGCAGGAGTGTGTTGGGGCTTCTAGGACTGCTTGGCCCAGCTCTATGTGACCAAGAGTATCCTTTGTCACATCAGAACAAACTCCAGGATCCTTTGCCAGCCCTCATATACATATCCCCTCCTAGGAAGTAATCATGAGCCCTTCCCGGAGTAACATAAAATTAGTGCCCTTCTCCATCCCCCTGTCTGGCAACAAGAGCAGTGAGGAGCATGCTGTGATGCAGCATAGGTGGACCAGGAAAAGGGAGGGCTCCCTCTGCCAAGAAGGTGAGGACTGCGAAACCACAGTTGCACAATCATCTGTGGAATGATTCCTGAATCCAAAGATTAACCACAGGCTCATCTACTAGAGGTTTTATGCTATGCCTGAAAGTAGCCATATTTCAGTGGTAGTGGGTTTTTTTTGACAGGGCTTAGAAACTTTGCAACGGACCCCTGAAAGGTTTTTCAACATTTATTGATGGTGGGCTTAACTAAGGTAGGACATCAGTCATGGGGGTATTTTCTTTTTCTTAAAAGCTCCCCCCCCCCTTTAATAGCAGCATAACAACAGCAGCCACTGTAAGCACTGGATTTGTTGCCCAGCTGGTGGCATTTTGCTTCCCAAAATGATACAGTGTTGTGTGCAGCATAATTCCCCGGTGCATTCTGGGAAGGGAAGTGATGCCAGATAGATGACAAAGATAGTGTTTAATGCTGCTGCTGCCCACAAAGTTGTGAAAGCAAAAAAAAAGAACGGAACGAAGGAAGGCGGTGGGTTAAGGAAAACAAAACATTGTCAATTTGCTTTATGTTGCCACACCCATACCATCATCCAATTCTGAAGAAATTTTCATGGGCTCCCACAATATTGATGAATCTCACCACCCAGCCAAATCTTCTCCCCCATTTTCACAACCCACAAATATGGAGAGACATTTCGACCAAGTCCATCTGCAACACTTCTGTGATCATCAGTTCATTCTGAGCTGAGAGGTCTGTTTAGCCTCCTCACTCTCAGAGTTATGTGAAGGTGGACCCTTTACTTCATAATTACTGTGGCATTTCACAGTGTTCTTGGTGCCTTAGGGAATAATCCATTCAGTCAATGGGGATCCTTAAGTAGACTTCAGTGGAGTTGGTTGGAAAGTAATTTAATTAACACTTTCAACGTGAGACCAAAACTGTGAAAAATAATTCTATTTAGAGGCAGTATATTAACATTTTTTAAAAACAAAAACAAAAAACCCAAAACATTTTTAGACAAATTGAGGGCTTATACAATCAAAAGTGTAATTGATTGTTTGAAAGTTAGTTGTCCATTACTTTAAGTTGTCAAGAGTGTTACCTGGTTCAGCAAACAATAATTTCCCAAATGCTTGAAATGTTAGGAAACCAAATAAAATGAGGGGGAGAAATATTATGCAGTATGTACATCTGCTTTGTGACCTAAAATAGAATATATTGGCTAAAAGGCAAAGATTTACAAACGCCTTTTAGTGTTACTATGGAAACATGGAATTCACAATAAACTTCTGACAAATCTTTTGTTTAGGAAAGATGTTTAAACAATTTGCAGCATGTAGTTGGAGGTGTGGGATGTGGCCAATACATCAGCCCATGTGCAAAACAAACTTTAGGGAAACTGACAACAAGTGTGAGAACAACAGTGCTGAAGCAAAGGGAGGCAGAAGGCAGAGCATAGCCCAGTGCACTGGATGACCACTGACCTCTTTCCAGTGTATCACCTAGCATGCTCTGGTTGCTGCAATTCTTGCAAAGAATGCTAAACTCAGTGGCCTAGAAGGGAGGAGCTGTAACTCTACAGCAAAACCCATGCTTTGCATGCAAGGATATATTACTTCAGTAGCCGTTGCACCAACCCTGTACAGTAAGTTAGTACAGGAGGCCCTTGTTTTTCACAGGAATTCTATTCTCACAATTCCAAATATGGAGCCATGAATAAAGGTGTGTGGATAAAGGTGATCCAGTTGACATAGTATAATTGGACTTCCAAAAGGCTTTTGACAGAGTTCCCCACCAAAGGCTCTTGAGAAAACTTAGTAGTCATGGGATAGGTTCATGTGTGGATCAGTAACTAGTTGAAGGCAGCCCTGGATTAACCATAAGGCAAAACAAGCATGCGCTTAAGGCATCAAGGGAAAGGGGGCACCACAGAGTTTCTCCCCTAGCTATCATGCCCTCACTGAACATAAGAATAGCCCTGCTGGATCAGGCCCAAGGCCCATCTAGTCCACCATCCTGTTTCACACAGTGGCCCACCAGATGCCACTGGAAGCCACAGACAGGAGTTGAGGGCATGCAATCCCTCCTGCTGTTACTCCTCCGCAACTGGAACTCAGAGGCATCCTGCCTTTGAGGCTGGAGGTGGCCTACAGCCCTCCAATGAGTAGCCGATGATAGACCTCTCCTCCATCAAGTTATCTAAACTCCTCTTAAAGCCATCCAGGTTGTTGGCTGTCACCACATTGTGTGGCAGAGAATTCCACAAGCGGATTATGCGTTATGTGAAAAGTAGTTCCGCTTTTTGGTCCTAGCAATCATTTCATGGGGCGACCTCTGCTTCTAGTGTTATGTGAGAGGGAGAAGAATTTCTCTCTATCCACTTTATCCACACCATGCATGATTTTACAGACCTCTATCATGTCTCCCTGAAGTTGTCTTTTTTCTGTACTAAAAAACCCCACGTGGTGTAGCCTTGCCTCATAAGGAAGGTCCCCTCATAAGGAAGGTGCCTCATAAGGATGGCCCCTGACCATCTTGGTTGCCCTCTTCTGCACCTTTTCCAGTTCTACAATGTCCTTTTTTAGATGTGGTGACCAGAATTGTACACAGTACTCCAGGTGTGGCTGCACCATAGTTTTGTATAAGGCATTATAATATTACCAGTTTTATTTTCAGTCCCCTTCCTAATGATCCCTAGCATGGAATTGGCCTTTTTCACAGCTGCCGCACATTGAGTTGACACTTTCAATGAGCTGTCCACCATGACTCCAAGATCCTTCTCCTGGTCAATCACCAACAGCTCAGATCCCATCAACATATACTTGAAGTTGGGTTTTTTCATCCCAATGTGCATCACTCTACAACACTTGCCAACACTGAAGCGCATTTGCCATTTTGTTGCCCACTCACCCAGTTTGGACAGATGCTTTTGGAGCTTTTGGAGATCCACACAATCCGTTTTGGATTTCACTACCTGAAAGCGTTTGGTATCATCTGAAAATTTGGCCACTTCACTGCTTACCCCTACTGCTTAATCATTTATGAATAAATTAAAAAGCACAGGTCCCAGTACAGATCCCTGGGGACCCCACTTCTTACTTCCCTCCTTTGTGAAAACTCTCACACATACATTCAGAACTGTCTAAAAAGAAAAAGGAGTATAAAGCTCTCCTTAGAACTAAGAAAACGATTGCTACTCAAAAGGAATGGCTATCCCTGATAGAAGCAGCTAGGAAAAATGATTCAACAAATTTTTGGAGGCTGATTTCATTATCACAAAATAAGGTATACTCTGAACAGGTCTGTCCAATTGCCCCTGAATTATGGGAATCACACTTTCAGGAACTTTATAGCAACCACACATTCAAACCCCAGATTGACCTACATATAGATACTTTACCTTCCTGGCCTACGGTCTCCACCTATGAGGTGGAACAACTAATTATGCAGCTGAAGGGTGGAAAAGCACCCGGGAACGATTACATCCCTCCAGAACTATTAAAGACTCATATAGACTGGTGGGCCCCAGCATTGGCTCTCTTGTTCACCTATATAGATCAAACTGCCCAACTCCCTCAGGAGTGGGGCTCAGCCATGGTGGTCCCGATCTATAAAAGAGGCAATAGGGAGGATCCCTTTAACTACAGGCCAATTAGCCTTTTGAGTATAATAGGTAAATTGTACGCCAAACATCTGTGTATAAAACTTTGCTCTTGGATGGAGCAGGAGCATATAATCCATGATGAGCAAGCAGGTTTTAGACCTAATAGATTGGTTATGGACCATTGCTTAATTCTACAACAACTTGTGGACAAACAAGTTAGGGTCCATAAAAGACCCCTGTTTGCCGCTTTTGTGGACCTTAAAATGGCCTTTGACTTAATTTCAAGGAGTTTACTATGGACCAAATTGGCCAGTACATCTATAGATCAAAGGCTTCTATTATTGCTCATTAAGCTCCATGAGAACACCTCTTTAAGAGTACGTTTAGACACTGCCGGCAATTTCACCAATCCAATTCCAACTGAGAAAGGTGTGCGGCAAGGGTGTGTGTTGGCCCCTTATTTATTTAATCTTTATATCAACAACCTGATTACACGGCTGCAAAATGTTGATATCCACGCACTTAAATTAGCCAACAAAAAGATCCCGATCCTGATGTACACAGATGACGCGGTCATTTTATCTCAAACCAGGGTCGGGCTCAAAAGAGCTTTAGATGTTCTATCATCATATTGCCAAGAGGAACACTTGAAGATCAACCATAACAAATCTAAAATTATGTGCTTTAAAAATAAACCAAGGAAATTTACATGGACCTTGGATGGACATAAATTAGAACAGGTCAATCAAATAAAATATCTTGGGGTGGTTTTTCAACAAAACGCTGGGAAAACGGCACACATGAGAATGGTAGCTGACTCAGCAAAATGCAGTGTGGTGGCAATTAACAGATTTTTCAGAACGCAGGGAGCAGGTTTCATTCCTGCGGCTTTAAAACTGTATTAAGCAAAGGTTATCCCTCAGCTCTTATACGGGATCCAACTGGGACCTTATGCGAACTTTGACATGCTAGAAAGAATTCAATCCGGCTTTTTGAGAGCTATCTTTGGGACTACAAGATGCACCTCAAATGTAACACTGCGCATGGAGGCCGGCCTCATAAAGATCGAATCTCGTGCCTGGCTTTTAATCATTTATTTTTGGTTGAGAGTCCACCTATGTCCGGTGGGCCTAATTCCTCAGTTTTTAATCGTTAATTCCACAACCGCAGTGGTTCACTGTTGTTAGTAAAAAGCTTGCTGCTCTAGGAATAAACCCTGAACAACTGCTGGAGTTAGACTTGGCAAATGCTAAAAGAATAGTAAAACAGCGTTTGACAGATATTGAATTGCAAAATAACCAGGCCTCTTTAACAGAATTCTATAAAGGAGTAAGAACTAGATGGGATCTTTCACCAGCAAACTATTTATCCCATATTACACTCAGCAAATTCTGGTGGGCATTTACAAGGGCAAGAACAAATTCTTTTCCCTCTGCATTATTAGCCAGGAGATACAATGGTGTTCCCCTGGAAGAACGCTACTGTAGATGTGGCAGTGGGGAAATAGAATCCATTGAGCATATTCTATTATCCTGTAAAATTCATAGGCAATCGAGGGAGCACTTAATTTTACCTCTGGTCTGTAAACTGCTGGATCAATCTGTTGAACAACTTGTTAAATTTCTACGCTCTGATGAGAATGTTTTAAATTTTAACTCCGTAGCCAAATTTTGTTACATTGCTCTTAAGATGTATAATGAGAACCTATAGAGTTTCTTATAAATTTGTTTTGCTTTTTGCATGTATGGATTGTTTGGTCTAGGACCGTAAATAAAACTTAACTTGACTTGACTTGACTTGACTACCTACCCTCTGTTTCCTGTCTTTCAACCAGTTAGCAATCCACACATGTACTTGTCCCCTTATCCCACGGCCGCCAAGTTTCCTCAGGAGTCTTTGATGAGGAACTTTGTCGAAAACTTTTTGGAAGTCCAGATATACTATGTCAACTGGATCATCTTGATCCACACACTTGTTGACACTCTCAAAGAACTCCAAAAGGTTCATGAGGCAAGATTTACCTTTGCAGAAGCCATGCTTGTTCTCTCCCAGCAGGGCCTGTTCTTCTATGTGCTTTACAATTTTATCCTTGAGGATGCTTTCCATCAATATGCCTGGAACGGACGTTGAGCTAACCGGCCTGTAATTTTCTGGATCACCCCTGGATCCCTTTTTGAAAGCTGGTGTTACATTTGCTACTTTCCAGTCCTCTGGTACAGAGCCTGATTGCAGGGAAAGTTATAATTTAGCAAGGAGGTCGGCAATTTCACATTTGAGTTCTTTGAGGACTCTTGGATGGATGTCATCCGGCCCTGGTGATTTGTTAGTTCTCAGTTTTTCCAGACCGTTTAGAACATCATCTCTTGTCACTTCTATCTAACTCAGTTCTTTAGCCTCCATCCCTGAAAAGTCTGGTTCAGGAACAGGTATATGCCCTGTATCCTCTGCCATCAAGTTGGACACACAGAACTCATTGAGCTTCTCTGCAACCTCTTTATCCTCCTTAATAAACCCTTTTACTCCCTCATTGTCTAATGGTCCAACCACCTCCCTGGCAAGTTTCCTGTTTCTGATGTATATAAAGAGGTTTTTGTTATTCCCCGTGATAATTTTAGCTAAATGTTCCTCAAACTCTCTTTTTGCTTCCCTTATTGTCACCTTGTATTTCACTGCCACACTCATCTTTAGTCGATTTTTTGTAATTGTTTTTATCTGATGTGTTCGACTTTACTCTGCATTGTTAAAAAATGTTTTCTTTGGCTCAGTGAGCGACTAAAGTTTCAAAAAAGTACTAAACTATGTATCTGAATTAAAAAGTCATTGATTTGTGAAAGATTACTGTAAAGAGCAGTACAAAATATTGATAAAACTTCATGTAAAAGATGGTCATATGTTATGATGTCTGACCTTGAAGATGAAATATTTTTCTCAAACATTCCTTCTGTTGCAGCTATTTATAAGAAATTTTAGGCAGTGGAACTGTTTTGTTTTACCTCAAAGAATCTAGAAGAAAAATTTAAATAAATATTAAGGTATAAGTAAATAATTTGCTTGAGTCTTAATGTCTTGTCAGTTAAGCAATGGAGGGGGCCGAGGGGGGCACCATTGTTGGGCATCAGTTGCCTTTAATCCAGCCCTCATTGAAGGACAGGAAACAGAGGGTCGAAATAAATGGACAGTTTTCACAGTGGAGGGAAGTAGGAAGTGGGGTCCCCCAGGAATCTGTACTAGGACCAATGTTCTTTAACTTGTTCATAAATGATCTAGAAGTTGGGGTAAGCAGAGAAGTGTTCAAATTTGGAAATGACACTAAACTATTGAGGGTTGTGAAACCCACGACAGATTGTGAGGAGTTTCAAAAATCTCTCCAAACTGGGGAAGTGGGCAGAAAAATGGCAAATGTGGTTCAGTATTAGCCAGTGGTTGATTTAAGGAGAGGCAAAGAAGGCACTTGCCTACGACAGTAAAATTTGAGAAATGGCAAATTTTGCCACTCCTCTCTGCAGGCAGATGTTGCTGCAGCAAGGGTGGAGGGTAGGGAATAGTCCCCCCCCCTTTTTTCTTCTAAAAACTGCCTCTGGATGGTGGGATGTGGGCAGTGAAAGCTGCATAGCGGTGGCTGTGAGGAGGGGGTTGAGGGGAAAGCTTCTCTTTTTACTTTAAAACGCTGCTGCATGTGGAATGGGGTGGCAGCAGCTGCAGTGGGAAGGGTAGTGGTGGAGCGAGGGGAGAGTTCCCCCCTTTCCCTTAAAGCAGCACCACTGCATGGTGGGGCATTGAGGGAGAGCTCCTTCTAGCTCTCCTTCTCCCTCCCAAATGAGTGCACGCCCCCTTCTGCAGCCTGTTTTGGTTTCTAGAAAGGTTCAAACTGTATCCTAAGAAGGACATTGTAGAACTGGAAAAGGTGCAGAAGAGGACAACCATGGTGAGCAGGGCCTAGAGCACCTTCCTTATGAGGCAAGGCTACAGCATCTGGGACATTTTAGTTTGGAAAAGAGGCAACTACAAGGAGACATGATAGAGGTTTATAAAATTATTCATGGAGTGGAGACAGTGAACAGAGAATTTTTTTTCTGTCTCACACACAACACTAGAACCAAGGGTAATCCCATGAAACTGATGACCATGATATTTAGGACCAACAAAAGGAAGTACTTTCCCACAAATCTATGGAATTCTCTGCCATGGGATGTGGTGATGGCCACTAGCTCGGTTGGCTTAGACAAATTCATGGAGAACAGGTCTATCAATGACTACTATTCTGCTGGCTATAGGCTACCTCCAGCCTCAGAGGCAAGATGCCCCACAATACCAGTTGTAGGGGAGTCACAGCAAGAGAGAGGGCATGCTCTTCCCTCTTGCCTGTGGGCTCCCCAGAGGCATCTGGTGGGCCACTGTGTGAAACAGGATGGTGGACTAGATAGGCTTTGGGTCTGATCCAGCAGGGCTGTTCTTATATATAAAGAAACTTTGAGCCTATGGGAATCTGACAGTTAGGTTCCTCAGCACACTTAAGTGTGCAATAATTACCAAAAAAGGATGAGGAAGCAGAAATTATTGTAATTTGTGATTGTTTAGCAAAGCACCAAGAAGAAGCTGCCCACTCCAGTTATGAAGTAGTACAGAGCCTTACTGTTGTAGTTAGTCAAGAACAAACATGGAGATTGTAGTGCAATATAAAGTAAATAGGATTTACTGTATTAAGTACATTTGAGATAGGAAAGACTTCTCCTAACTACGAGCTACATAGTGAATGGGGTGGGGGAGAGAGGGAGAGAGAGAGAGAGAGAGAGATGCTACCATCTGCTCTCCAAGAGGAAAGGAAATAGAACTGACTTGCTATAGGAAATACCTGAGGAGTCAAGGCAGGGGTTATAGAGTAGAGGCAAAGGAGGGACAGGTAAGGGGACCCTCACTAACTACCTCTACTCCCAATGCCCCTAGTGGTCATTAGGATAGTTGGTGCAAAAGGTTGATGCACTGGAAATCCATCTCCAACAGAAATAACAGGAGTACACCATAGTACCAACCTTGCTCTTTGGCTGTGCTCCCCCCAAAAGGTCCAATTTTCACACAAAAAAACCCATAATCTTTGCTGGCAAAGAGCCACATTGGATTGGATATGCCACCTGTTTTCATCCCCCAAATAATGGAAACTGGGTCTCTGTGACCCGACCATGAATAATCAGAACTGTGATAGGAGAAATCATGTTTGAAGAACATCAAGGATTTATTTAGAAGTTACAAAAGGATAGGAAAGCTGAGATTAAGGCTGAAAGGGGAGAGAGACTAAAACAAACAGCCATCTCTGGAGAGACAAAATGGAGACTAACACTGGAAGAACAAAGAGGGCAGGAGTCCAGCACTTTTATACATGACCTTCTCCTGATGATGTCTCCCAGCGGTTTCATGTAGCTGTTAAACAACATCTGAGACAATACGGAGCCCTGGGGGACACCATACCGAAGTTCAGTTTTTGAAGAACAACAGTCCACAAGGGACACCATTTGGAATCTGCCAGAGAAGTAAGAGTAGAACCACTGTAAAGCTGTGCCTCCCACCTTCAACCCTCTCAGACGCTCCAGAAGAATACTATGTTCGATAGTATCGAAAGCCGCCAAGAGGTCCAAAAGGACCAACAGTCACACTTCCTCTGTCAATTCCCAATTGGAGATCATCCATCAGGCCAACCAAGGCAGTCTCCACCCATTTACAACTCCCTTTTCTTGTGCATCGCGCACATAATTATATTTTGTTTCAATGTGTTTTGTTCTAAATTTAATTTTCTCCATTTGTGAGATCTGGATGCAGCTTTGATTATCCTTGAACACCTCAGTGGGTTTTGGCTCATCTTTGTTGAAATCCGACATTAGCTTGTGCAGCCACATCACCTCTTGACATGCTTGAGTGGCAGATACATATTCTGCCTCAGTAGATGAGAGAGCAACTATTGATTGCTTGCAGCTACACCAACTAACTGCCCCACCACCATAAAAGAATACATAACCACTGGTTGACTTCCAGTTTGTTTGATCCTCAGCCCAGTCTGCATCCATATAACTTTCTAAATTTTGTCCACTACTAGAAGGCAACTTTAATTTTAGATGGATTTTCCTTTTTAGATACCTGCCTAGTCTCTTTACCACAGTCCAGTCATCTTTGCTGTGTGTGCTTACTTTCCTACTCAAGATTCCCACAGGTCTTGTTATCATAGCTATATATAAAAGTTTTCCAATTGCTGTCTTGTACTCACTATTGTTTGGCAGAAGTTCACTCTCCTCCTTCTGTTTTAGGTAATCTGTTTCCATAGGTGTACTCATTTCTTTGGCCTCTGTAGGTCCCAAATACTCTAGTGAATCATTTATTTTCTGTTTTTGGTTAAGCAAATAGCTCCCATCCTCATCTCTCTATATGTGTATCCCAAGATAGTGTGAAACAGGCCCAAGTTCTTTTATTTATATCTTACTATTCAGGTGCTTTATTATTTCAAGGCTGTCCTCTCTATTTTCATAACAAATTATCAGATCATCAACGCAAGTAAGTATATAGGTCCATCTGTTGTCTTTGAGCCTCAAGTACAGGCAAGGGTCAGCCTTTCCTTGGGTAAATCCCTCATTGAGGCTATTCCCATGGTCGATGGTGTTGGGAATTATCTCTGGTAAGAAATACCCTTCTATTACAGCAGAGTTCATAGAGGCAAAACACAGCGGAGTCTGCCCAGGCATGCATGTATGTTAAGAGCAAAGTAACTTGGAGCCAGTTCATAGTTTCAAATCAATATAAGGAGTCTTTATTGGTGAACTCCATTCTAGATAGGAAAGTGGAGAGATGGGATCTCTAATCTAGCTACCTAGCTGGGTGCAGAGGGATGGTTTCTGCATCTCTGCACACATGGTGCAGGGAGAGAGGAGCATGTGTGTTGCAGGGGAGGAGAAAAAGGGAAGAGGAAGTGAAAAGGCAGGCAGGCAGGAAGTCCCTGAGAGTAGCAGTCTACATATCAAAGGGATAGTGTCAGAGCAGTAGAGAAGGGATGACCAATGTCTTGACCCCTCTAGCCCTCTGACTCACTAATCTGTCCCCCTGTGTCATTGAGACATGAGACAGCACAGAGTCCTTCACTTCCAACAGATGGAAAGTGGGCTAATCTGTCGATTGTGGGAACCACCAGGCTCACGGGTGAGCCTGGTGCTCCCAAGGCAGCTAGTCGCCTAGAACACAGTTTCTCAACCGCCAGTCCCCGGACTGCTGCCAGTCCACAGGGGGTTGAGTGCTGGTTTGTGCCAGTCCTTGAACACACACACCCTTTCGAGCTGGGGGGTGGGGGTGGCCCGCTGCCGGGAGCAATCTGGAGCTAATCTTTTAACCAGGCAGCCTTCGCTGCAGGGCTCTGCCTTCCTCTGGAGTCCCAGGCAGCCTTTTCTCACTCCCAGCTAATCTCTCCAGTCTCTCACTTGATGAGAGGAGAGACTGAGAGCGAGTGACATCACTGGTATGCAGCTGGCGAAAAACACACACACAAGGCAGGTAGCAGGGCGAGTGAGAGGGAGTGCTGCTTGGCTTGGCTGGAGTACTGCATGCATAAACTCTGTTCTGAACTTACTACTACTACAGAGGAGGAACTGATCCTTGACTGACTCCCCCAATGGGGATGAAGAGCAAATAAAATGGGATTTTTAAAAGCAAGCACACAGGAAAGAACAAGTACAATTTGTGTGAACTGAGAAATCAAATGTGTGTGGTGGTGGTGGGGAATGAAGGAGATGAAGAAAGGGGTGGCTGGGGTGAGCTACTGACTTACCAAAAAGGGGACAAAGCTAACATAAACTGGGATTTTTAAAAGCAAGCATGCAGGCAGGAAAGAGAACTAGTGCAATGTGTGAGAATTGAGAAAACCAGTGAAAAAAAGAGATCATGAGAAAGGGGATGGAGTGGGGGCTGGGTGTAGCAAGGTATGAAATTGTGAATAGAGGAAAGGAGGGAAAGAAGGATGAAGAAGAGACCCACTAAAAGTTTTCCCATTCATGTGTGAGTAAATAGCACTCCCCCCCCTTAAACCTCTGCCTAAAAATCATTACAGTTGTAAAAAACCTGGATATATATGAATGTGTGGTATGAAGGGTTAATCTCCCACCCCATTCCGTGTGGTTTACTTTTCTAAGTAAGGGTATAGCCCTTTAAGTAAGTATATACTTACTTTTCTAAGTACTTTTACTTTTTTACTTTTTCATATTGATGCGTAAAGTTCATTACCATAACATTACCTTTTCAAGGGCTGCATATTTTAGTTGTGAGTGTACTGCTTGGAGGTTTTTTGGATGATTTTTAGTTCGAGACTTCCAGTATGATATAAGATGTCATGTTTTAAGCTTCCTACCAATTAAGTTGATAAGCTGCTTTTGTGGTAGCAAACATGCATTGTCCCATTTGCTAAAGAGAGCGCTGGCAGGGATTACCAAATAAAGGGGGGGGAGCTGGAAGGGGAGACAGCCATGATACTTGCTGGGTGACTCTGGGCCAGTCACTTCTCTCTCAGCCTAACCTACTGCACAGGGTTGTTGTGAGAAGAAACCTAAGTATGTAGTACACCGCTCTGGGCTCCTTGGAGGAAGAGCAGGATATAAAATGTAATAATAGTAATAGTAATAGTAATAGTAATAGTAATAGTAATAGTAATAATAAATTTAGCCATCCCAGATCCTTGGGAAGGACTCAATGTATGGAAAAAACAAACCAGTCAATAACACCTGTCTGACTGTGTAAATAAATATTTATTATTATTATTATTATTATTATTATTATTATTATTATTATTATTAAACTGCTGGTGTCAGCAAAAACATTCAGATATTTATTAAAAAAGCAATGAGCATGCGGAGTACACAGTTAACAATCAATGGCGAGAAACTTGGACAGATTAGCATTAGAAGAGGTATTTTCCAAGGGGACTCACTATCCCCTCTGTTGTTTGTAATCGCCATGACTTCACTTTCACAAATACTAAACAAAACAGGCCTCAGATACCAAACATCTAAAACATCTAGTCAAATCAACCATCTGCTGTACATGGACAATCTGAAGTTGTATGGAAAGTCCAAGTCAGAAATCGAATCACTGCTAAACACTGTCCGTGTATTCAGTAGCGATATAGCAATAGAGTTTGGACTAGACGAGTGTGCTGCATTAATAATGAAAAGAGGAAAAATAACAAAAGCATAAGGAATAGAACCGCCCAATGGAAGCAAGATCAAGAACCTGGAAGAGAAAGAACATTATAAATACTTGGACATTCTCCAGGCTGATAACATTGCACACACTGAAGTTAAAAGAAAAAATTGGAAGAGAATACATCAGGAGAGTTAGAAAAATCCTCAAGTCCAAACTCAATGGTGGGAACACCATACAAGCCATAAACACCTGGGCTATACCTGTTATCAGATACACTGCAGGAATAATAGACTGGACCCAGGCAGAGCTAGAGACGCTAGATCGTAAGACCAGGAAAATCATGACCATCAATCATGCTCTGCACCCCCGCAGTGATGTCGATAGGCTCTACCTCCCTCGCAGCTCAGGTGGAAGAGGAATGCTGCAAGTCCATCAAACAGTAGAGGAGGAGAAAAGAGGCCTTGCAGAATATATCAAGGACAGTGAAGAAGATGCACTTCAAATGGTCAATAATGAGAAACTATTCAACACCAATGAAACAAAGCAGACCTATAAGAAAGAACAAGTCAAGAACTGAGCAGAAAAATGGACAAATAAGCCCCTGCATGGTCAATATTTGCACAATATAAGTGGAAAATCAAACATCACCAAGACTTGGCAATGGCTTTAGAATGGCAACTTGAAGAAAGAAATTGATGGTTTAATACTGGTTGCACAAGAACAGGCACTAAGAACAAATGCAACAAGAGCAAAAGTAGAAAAGTCAACAACAAACAGCAAGTGCCGCCTTTGTAAAGAAGCAGAGCAAACCGTGGACCACCTAATCAGCTGTTGTCAAAAGATCGCACAGACTGACTACAAACAAAGGCATGACAAGGTAGCAGGGATGATACACTGGAACATCTGCAAAAAATACAGGTGAAACTCGGAAAATTAGAATATCGTGCAAAAGTCCATTAATTTCAGTAATGCAAATTAAAAGGTGAAACTGATATATGAGACAGACGCATTACATGCAAAGCGAGATAAGTCAAGCCTTAATTTGTTATAATTGTGATGATCATGGCGTACAGCTCATGAAAACCACAAATCCACAATCTCAGAAAATTAGAATATTACATGGAACCAAGAAGACAAGGATTGAAGAATAGAGTAATATCGGACCTCTGAAAAGTATAAGCATGCATATGTATTCAGTACTTGGTTTGGGCCCCTTTTGCAGCAATTACTGCCTCAATGCGGCGTGGCATGGATGCTATCAGCCTGTGGCACTGATGAGGTATTATGGAAGATCAGGATGCTTCATTAGCGGCCTTCAGCAATTCTGCATTTTTTGGTCTCATGTCTCTCATCCTTCTCTTGGCAATGCCCCATAGATTCTCTATGGGGTCAGGTCAGGCGAGTTTGCTGGCCAATCAAGCACACTACACTGTATACTTTTCAGAGGTCCGATATTGTTCTATTCTTCAATCCTTGTCTTCTTGGTTCCATGTAATATTCTAATTTTCTGAGATTGTGGATTTGGGGTTTTCATGAGCTGTACACCATGATCATCACAATTATAACAAATTAATGCTTGACTCAGCTCACTTTGCATGTAATGCGTCTGTCTCATATATCAGTTTCACCTTTTAATTTGCATTACTGAAATTAATGGACTTTTACACGATAGTCTAATTTTCCGAGTTTCACCTGTACAAGCTACCTGTAGCCAAGAATGGGTGGGACCATAAAATTGAAAAAATTGGTAGAAAATTAAGATGTAAAAATATTATGGGACTTCCGACTACAAACAGACAAACATCTGCCACACAATACACCAGATATAACTGTAGTCAAGAAGAAACAAAAGCAAGTCAAAATAATCGACATAGCAATACCAGGTGATAGCAGAATAGAAGAAAAAGAAATAGAAAAAAATGACAAAATACAAAGATCTACAAACTGAAATTGAAAGGCTGTGGCAGAAAAAGACCAAAATAATCCCAGTGGTAATTGGCACCCTGGGTGCAGTTCCAAAAGACCTTGAAGAGCACCTCAACACCATAGGGGCCACAGAAATCACCATCAGCCAATTACAAAAAGCAGCTTTACTGGGAACAGCCTATATTCTGCGACGATATCTATAACAACAGCAACAACATTGACAATAAAATTCAGCCATCCCAGGTCCTTGGGAAGGACTCAATGTCTGGATAAAACAAACCAGTCAATAACACCTGTTTTTGTAAACAAAAATAATATATTTGCAAGAATCCCTTTGGCTTTGTAATGCTGGACTTCGCCTTCTGCATTTTGCTTAAATTTAAAAATCCACTTGTACCCCAGTCTTTCTTCCCTCAGGTAGCTCTGTCAGTGTCCATGTGTTATTTTTGTGCAAGGATTCCATTTCTTCTTCTGCAGCTTCCTTCCAGTTTTCTGCTTCAGTTGCAGATAAGTTATCAATTTCTTTCCACATGCTTGGTTCTTCAAACCTTTCTCCCTTTGCAATGTAGGGAAGTTTCTTAGGCAGAACTCCTTTATTTTGTGTTGAACACCACACCCTTTGTTCGTCATCAGTAGTCTCTTCTGCTTAATCGTTGCCAAGCGTAAAACTTACAGTGGAGCCTTCTTTTTGGTCATATTGCCTTGATTCTTCCTCCAAATGGTTGGTTTTTCATTTTCACTGCAGTCTGCTACATTGCATATTTTAATTTGTATGTGGCAAGATCTAAAATCCTATATCCTTTACATCCTATGGAACAGCCATAGTATTCCTTCCTCAGATCTGCAGTTGACTTTGGTCCTTTTGGCTTTTGGTATATAGGTGCATGCTTTAGATCCAAACCCTCTTAGTTGACTCAAAGTGGGCTTGTTGCCATGCCATAACTCATGTGGCTTTGTTCCTGTGGCCTTTGTTGGCAATCTGTTTTGCAGGTTTGTAGCAATTATCCTTGCCTCTCCCCAAAATTTAGTAGCTAAATCAGCATCTACAAGCATGCATCTCGTCATTTCCATAAGAGAGCAGTTCTTTCTTTCCATAAGAGAACAGTTCTTTCTTTTTTCTCTAGAGTATAAGGAACAGTCTTTTGGTGTTCAATGCCCTCCTACTGTAGGACATCATTCCCAGTGTAATTGCCACCATTGTCAGTGCAGAGGATCTGTGGCTTTCTCCAAAACCTGTTGCTCACTCTTGCAACATATTCTTTTAGTCTTTCTAGGACTTGTCCCTTTTCACTTAACAGGTGTGTGTGTGTGTGTGTGTGTGTGTGTGTGTGTGTGTGTCTGAAATAGTCATCAATGAAAGTAAGAACATATTTATTCCCTCCTGATATATTAACTTGCATAGGTCCACAAACATCACTATGAACCAGATCCAAAGGATGCTGTGTTTCTCTTTCTTTTCATGCGAGAAAAGCAGTCCGTGTTGCCTTTGATCTTATACAGGATGTACACTTTGATTCAGTGCTGCAAGAGGCTATTTTTAGACCCTTTACCAAATCCAACTTTTCAGCTTGACATATCACTTTGGCATCTCTATGGCCTAACCTTATGTGCCGCAAATTCAGACACCCTTTATGTGCACATTCCTTCAACAGTTTTGGCCTTTTCAGTCACACATTCTACTTCAAACAATCCATTCTCTTGTAAAACTGCTTTCATAAGCAACTCCTGTTTATTAGTAATGAAACAGTGCCTTCCTTTAAATTTTACTTCATAGCCCCTTTCTGTAGTTTATTTTACAAACATCAGACTTGTTTCTAGAGTAGGCACATAGAAAAGCATCTTCAATTGTTTATCCAATTGTTTCTCCTTTCTCCAGTTTGCAGAGCAACTGTGCAGATCCTTTCCTTTCTGCTTACATCAGTTTTCCATCTGCCAAGTATATAGGGATTTTACAACTTGTTATCTCTCCCTTTCTCTAATCAGGTTGCTTGTAGCACCTGAGTCAATGCAGATGCCACTGCTGCATTTATCAGACTTCACTTCCAAAACTTGATCTGTCCTTGCAAAGTATATCCTTTGCTTATTAGCTTTAGTCCTTGATTGCTTGTAAGTTCTGAACTCTGTGTTCCCTGATGACTCACTCTGTTTGCAACTTTGTTTTGCTTACCTTTTGTCTGCAAACTCTTTATTCTTGGGACACTTATTCTGCAAGTGTTTAGGGCTCCTACAAATAAAGCATTTCTTATTTCTTTGCAAGGTTCTAAATGCATTTTCTTCACTTTCCTTTGGTTGCCTATCACCCCTTCTGTGCAAATCAAAGTCCTCTAGATGGTTAATTACAAATTGTAAGTCTACATCCTCTGTGACTTCCAAGACATTAGTCACACTTTCAAAGTAATGTGGCAAACTATTCAACAGCAATCCTGTCAAAACTGCATCTGGCATGAATAGCTCTTGAGCTTGCAGTTGCCTAAATATTTCTATCATTTATGTGTGTGGACAGACTTTCTCCTTCTCTGCATCTTTTATTGCTCAGTTTTCTTACTAGGTGTACTTTGGTAAACACAGACTTCTTTGTATGTAATCCCTTCAGAGTTTCCCACAGATCCTTTGCATTTTCTTTTTCTCTTAGATGCATTAAGATTGGGTCACTCACCACCAAGCAAGTCATTCCTGATACCTTTTCATATGCTCTGTCCCATTCTTTCTGCACCTTTCCTGCATCTGCAGGACGCTGGGTGTGCAGAACATTGCCAAGTCCATGACTCTTGAGAAGCATCTACATCTTGAAAGACTAGAGCTCATCCTTAGAACCTTGCAACTTTTCGATCATCTGGAATCCTTGTGCTGTCTCCATTTTCAAAGCTTTTCTCTTTGCTTTGCTTTGTGTATAACTCTTTAGACTTTTTTCTTTTATTCACTGGGTTCTGGCTGTCATTACACTTTGTAGGAGAAGAATGGCAGTTCAACTCCCATTAGCAGAGCAAAACCAGTTTGGTGAGAATTCAGCCAAGCAAGAGGTCTGGAGACAGTTCTTTAAGACTGAAGAATAACAAGGATTTATTTAGAAATTACAAAAGGATAGGAAAGCTAAGCTTAAGGCTGAAAGGGGAGAGAGAATAAAACAAACAGCCATCTCTGGAGAGACAAAATGGAGACTAACACTGGAAGAACAAAGAGGGCAGGAGTCCAGCACTTTTATACATGACCCTAACCCCTTCTTAGTGGTCACTATGAGACATTGCAGCTGAGAGCTGATGCTGTCAGGGTCCTAGCTCCAACAATACTCCCCCTGTTTCCCCATCTCCAAACAAACCCAAACATCTAGTACATTGATTTCACCCAAGATTCCATAATAGACGCTCTCTAACCCACAACTTCAGCTTAGGAACATAGGAACATAGGAAACTGCCATATACTGAGTCAGACCATTGGTCTATCTAGCTCAATATTATCTTCACAGACTGGCAGCAGCTTCCCCAAGGTTGTAGGCAGGAATCTCTCTCAGCCCTATCTTGGAGAAGCCAGGGAGGGAATTTGGAACCTTCTGCTCTTCCCAGAGCGGCTTCATCCCCTGAGGGGAATATCTTGCATTGCTCACACATCAAGTCTCCCATTCATATGCAACCAGGACAGACCCTGCTTAGCTATGGGGACAAGTCATGCTTGCTACCACAAGACCAGCTCTCCTCTCCTTCTTGTACAAGCATTCAATAGCATACTATGCCGAGCCCTCAGTCCCACAACGAAGGCCTGGCACCAAAGCCTGGCCCCCTTTGGCAGCTGGCTTCAGCAGGTTGGCTGTCTACCAACAGCATTCCCTCTGTCACCACCCAGAAACTCAGGGCCCTCCTCTCACAAGGACTCCTAGATGGGGGTGATGTAAGTGCCCACAGGTGTAATTTACTGGGCAATCAGGAAAAGGAAAGGCACATGCTAATGAAAGCAGAAATGCAGCAGAACAACAGCTGAGCAAAGCCAGGCTTCAGGCTATCCAAGCTGGGCTAGAGGAAAGGGAGGCACTGTGTTGCACTTTCCTTAGTGATGGGAAAACCCTTGAAAGACAGGGCCTTCTTGTAATGGCTCTGTGGGGAAAACACTGGGAAGGGCTACACTTCCCAGCACTCTATACAAACCTTCCAAGATGATTCAGGGGTTCAAGTTGGGGCTCCAAGTTGCTTAAAGGAGCCCCATGTGGATGGGCAAATCACAGCATTACATGGTAGAAATAACCACTCTGCATGGTGCCAGGGGGGCTGTAGAGTATTCAGCTTTGGTTGAAGCTTCATACAGTCCCAATAAATATTTCATCAGGGATCTGCACTTAGAGTTGATGGGAGACACCATTGGTTCTTAGTCCTTAAATGAAGAACATTTGATTTTAGTTAAAATTCTCTTTTAAAATTTAGGCTCTAGTAAGATAGAGAATGAGAATTACATGACACAGAGTCCTTGTTCAAGTGTGGGCAAAAAATATGTTCTACACAAGTGGAGGCCAGGTCCAAAGTGATCTGGAAGTCCTGTCCCTTTTCCACATGGAAAGGAGCTGGTCAAAATATGCTAAAGGGTGAATAATCTCTAGCCTGTTCAGGAATTAAATAAAAATGCCCATCCCCATCCTGCTTTCCCATGCTCCTTTCCATGGCATATCACTCCCCCTCCCTCCTGCACTCTTCATGGTTATGGTATTTGTCTGCAGAGGTGAACACTATAAGTGTCATCTCATCCATTTCTATGATCAGCAGGCTGGGCCAGTGACACACCATGGATGGGACTTGCAGACTTTCTTTGGACCGCCTGTTCATGTACAGAGTCTTTTTTATTGAATGCCTGAACAGGCTAGAGATTATCACAGCAGCAATTTTTAGAGTCACATTTGGAAAATCTCACCAAAGCCTGAGTTATAGAAGGATATATTGAGTTATAGAAGGATGCATTGACATAACTACTTTTCTCAAGTGTTTGGAGATTTCAGCACATAGAAAGCAAAAGCACTTTAGGAGTATAGAGAGATTTTACCATTTTTCACATGCTGAAGTGATTTTCATTCTCCTTAAAGCAAAATCAATATCTGGAAGTTTCTGTGGGGAAAAGACATGTACAAAACTTGAAAAATAAAGCACATGGTTGTATATGGAGAAATCTATGTAACATTCCTGAGGAACATATATGACTGCATGAATATCACTCTTCTTATACCATACGGTGACCATTTCCACAAAGTGTCATTGATGAATAGCTTTAGTCTAAGCTAAGCATGAGCCAATAGGAAATGTCATAACTTCCCTAAATGCCTGCCTGGAGGAAGTAATGGGCTGGATGAGGGAGAACAAACTGAGGTTACATCCAAATAAGTCAGAGGTACTGAGTGTGTGTGTGTGTGTGTGTGTGTGTGTGTGTGTGTGTGTGTGTGTGTGTGATGGGGTTCAAGACCTAAGAGATAGCTTAGATCTGCCTGTTCTCAATGAGTTTACATTCCCCCTGAAAGATCAGGTATGTAGCTTGGGAGTGCTCCTGGATCCAAAAGTCTAGCTGGTTTCTCAGGTTCAGGCAGTGACAGGAGCGCTTTTTATCAGCTTCAGCTGATACATCAACTACACCTATTTTTTGAGAAAAATGACCGTAAAACAGCAGTACATATGCTGGTAACCTCCAGGCTTGATTACTGTAATGCACTCTACATGGGGCTGCCTTTGTATGTAGTCCAGAAACTACAAGTGGTACAGAATGTGGCAGCCAGGTTGACAACAAGAAGGGACCATAACTCACCAATTCTGAAATAATTGCACTGGCTGCTGACATGTTTCTGGGTGAAATACAAAGTACTAGTCATTAGCTATAAAGTTCTGAAAGGGTTAAATCCAGGGTACTTAAGAGATCCCTTCCTTTCCTGCCACCTATTAACATCATCTGGGTAGATCTGTTTATTATTATTTATTATTTTACACAGTCAGACAGGTGTTATTGACTGGTTTGTTTTATCCAGACATCGAGTCCTTCCCAAGGATCTGGGATGCCAGAATTTTATTGTCAATGTTGTTGCTGTTATAGATATCATCGCAGAATATAGGCTGTTCCCAGTAAAGCTGCTTTATTATTATTATTATTGATTTACACAGTCAGACAGGTTTTTGACTAGTTTGTTTTATCCAGACATCGAGTCCTTCCCAAGGACCTGGGATGGCTGAATTTTATTGTCAATGTTGTTGCTGTTATAGATATCGTCGCAGAATATAGGTTGTTCCTAGTAAAGCTGCTTTTTGTAATTGGCTGATGGTGATTTCTGTGGCCCCTATGGTGTTGAGGTGCTCTTCAAGGTCTTTTGGAACTGCACCCAGGGCGCCAATTACCAATGGGATTATTTTGGTCTTTTTCTGCCACAGCCTTTCTATTTCAATTTGTATATCTTTGTATTTTGTGATTTTTTTTCTATTTCTTTTTCTTCTATTCTGCTATCACCTGGTATTGCTATGTCGATTATTTTAACTTGTTTTTCTTTTTTCTCAACTACAGTTATATCTGGTGTATTGTGTGGCAGATGTTTGTCTGTTTGTAGTCGGAAGTCCAATAATATTTTTACATCTTAATTTTCTACCAATTTTTTCAATTTTATGGTCCCACCCATTCTTGGCTACAGGTAGCTTGTATTTTTTGCAGATGTTCCAGTGTATCATCCCTGCTACCTTGTCATGCCTTTGTTTGTAGTCAGTCTGTGCGATCTTTTTACAACAGCTGATTAGGTGGTCCACGGTTTCATCTGCTTCTTTACAAAGGCGGCACTTGCTGTGTGTTGTTGACTTTTCTACTTTTGCTCTTCTTGCATTTGTTCTTAGTGCCTGTTCTTGTGCAGCCAGTATTAAGCCCTCTGATTTTTCTTCAAGTTGCCATTCTTAAGCTATTGCCAGGTCTTGGTGAAGTCTGATTTCCCACTTATATTGTGCAAATATTGACCATGCAGGGGCTTCTTTTTCCATTTTTCTGCTCAGTTCTTGACTTGTTCTTTCTTGTAGGCCTGCTTTCTTTCATAGGTGTTGAATAGTTTCTCGTTATTGACTATTTGAAGTGCATCTTCTTCACTGTCCATGATATATTCTTCAAGGCCTCTTTACTGTTTGATGGACTTGCAGCATTCCTCTTCCACCTGAGCTGCAAGGGAGGTAGAGCCTATCAACATCACTGCGGGGGTGCAGAGCATGATTGATGGTCATGATTTTCCTGGTCTTACGATCTAGCGTCTCTAGCTCTGCCTGGGTCCAGTCTATTATTCCTGCAGTGTATCTGATAACAGGTATAGCCCAGGTGTTTATGGCTTGTATGGTGTTCCCACCATTGAGTTTGGACTTGAGGATTTTTCTAACTCTCCTGATGTATTCTCTTCCAATTTTTCTTTTAACTTCAGTGTGTGCGATGTTATCAGCCTGGAGAATGCCCAAGTATCTGTAATGTTCTTTCTCTTCCAGGTTCTTGATCTTGCTTCCATTGGGCAGTTCTATTCCTTCTGTTTTTCTTATTTTCCCTCTGTTCATGATTAATGCAGCACACGTGTCTAGTCCAAACTCCATTGCTATATCACTACTGAATATACGGACAGTGTTTAGCAGTGATTCAATTTCTGACTGGGACCTTCCATACAACTTCAGATCGTCCATGTACAGCAGATGGTTCATTTGACTAGATGTTTTAGATGTTTGGTATCCGAGGCCTGTTTTGTTTAGTATTTGAGAAAGTGGGGTCATGGCGATTACAAACAACAGAGGGGATAGTGAGTCCCCTTGGAAAATACCTCTTCTAATGCTAATCTGTCCAAGTGTCTCGCCATTGATTGTTAACTGTGTACTCCACATGCTCATTGCTTTTTTATAAATATCTGAATGTTTTTGCTGACACCAGTTGTTTCTAAACATTTTAGTATCCATTTGTGAGGCAATGAATCCAAGGCTTTCTTGTAGTCAATCCATGCAACACTTAGATTGGTTTTTCTTCTGTTCCAATTTTCTAAAATCATTTTGTCAATCAGCAGCTGGTCTTTTGTGCCTCTGGTGTTCGGACAATTTCCTTTCTGTTCAACTGGAAGCTGTTTGTTAGTTAATAAGTGTTGCATCACTTCATCTGCTATTATTCCAGTTAATAATTTTAACATGGTTGGCAGACAGGTTATCGGTCTATAATTACTTGGAAGTGCACCTTTTGCTGGGTCTTTCATGATGAGATGAGTTTTCCCAGTTGTTTGCCGTTGTTCAATATCACCTCCTTGCAAAATGTGATTGAACTGTTTTGATAGTTGTTTATGAAGGCTTGTTAGGTGTTTAAGCCAAAAGCCATGCTGTTCATCGTCGCCTGGTGCAGTCTAATTTTTAATTTTCTTTGCTCTTTCACTTATTAATTCTGGTGTTATTATTAGATCTTGCATTTGTTGGTTACGTTTTTTGACCGCTTTCATCCAGCCTGCTTTTTTATTATAATCTATTGGATTGTACCATAATTTCCCCCAGAATTGCACTGTTTCTTCTTTATTTGGTGTTTCTAGGTTTCTTGCTGTTTCTCCTTCTATGCTTTGGTAGAAACGTCTCTGATTTGATTGGAATTGGAGATTCTGCCTGTGTTGTGTAATTCTGGCTTCGTATCTGCTAATCTTCTTTGACACTCCTGTTATTTGCTGCTTTGTTATTTGCAGGACTTCTCTAATTTTCCTTGAATTCCTCAAATCAGAGACGTTGACTGGAATTGGAGATTCTGCCTGTGTTGTGTAATTCTGGCTTCGTATCTGATAATCTTCTTTGACCCTCTGTTATTTGCTGCTTTATTATTTCCAGGACTTCTCTAGTTTTCCTTGAATCTAGGTGGTATTTTTGGATCAGATACTGTTTGGTGTTTTCATTCTTCAGCTTCTTGTCTTTCATATCTTTCAATTGACTAGCATCTGATCTAAGCCTGGAGATTTTATTTTCTAATCTAATCTTCCATATAGGATATGTACTACTTTCTTTTTTGACAGGTCCACTGATCTTATATCCGAGTTCTTGTGTTGTTATTGTTGCTGCACTGTACATTAGTTGGTTTGTTTCTTGCTAATTATTGATTGTTATTTCTACAAGTGCAGCATTGGCATCTTTTAATGCCTGAGCAAGTTGTTTTTTGGCAACAGTTTTTACGGCTGGAAGTCAAACCCTGGTGGTTGTTTGGTTCATGTGCTCAGTTATTTTTTGCTTTAGTTCTTGTTGCTTTTCTGTTTAACGGCATTTGGGTTTTTGAGGTGAAGGCAAAAGGGAGGTTGCCTGGTTTTGATTTTGAAACAGTTCAGCAACAGTGGCATCCTCTATTTCCAACACCTCCTCCACCTGCGCCTGAGCAACTTCTTCAGTTGGTGCTAATTCTTCTTTCATTTCTTGAGCTTGTGTTGCTCTTTGCAGTTCTTCCAGCTCTACTCCTGTGAATACTTTATTTCTTATTATGAATCTTCTCTGGTCTGCTAGCCTTTTGTTCTGTTATTTCTGTATCTGGATGCTTCTCTTTTCAAATTTGGTACATTCTTTTTAAAAAACCTCTTCTAGTTGGACTAGACTTGTAATAGCAGATCATTTTTTCCTTGCTGGCATTTTTTGTATTTTCCCCCCCGGTTAAGCGACGTTTCTTCCAGTAACTTTGCTGTCTTCAGCCCTGGTTGCTCAACTGAAGATCCTGAGTCCTGTTGCCCACTTGCCACCAGATGTCCAGGGACTCCAGCACCTGGCGCGGTCCTTGTTGACCCGGGCGACAACCAATCCGGTATAGATTTATTAAAGTTACGTCTCACCATATTGTTGATGGGAGAGGCACTCTTTGTCTGGCTCCTCTGGTGAGACCTGTCCAGTATGGTTGGACCTCTGGCATAGCTCTCACCTTCCTCAGAGCACGCAAGCCCCACAACCACACCAAGGTAGTGTTATTATTATTATTATTAGTCTTGTTATGATTGCCACCAGCTCATCTGGTGGTGACTCGAGACTGGGCCTTCTCTTTGGCTGCCCTAGGTCTTTGGAATGCACTCCCTGTCTAAATAAGAGCTTCTCCATTTTTGCTTGCTTTTTAAAAGACCCTTAAAACACACCTGTTTTCTCAGGCTTTTAATTAAAACTAATTTTAAACCATTTGTTTTACTGTCTGAAATTGTTTTAATTGTTTTATTCTGTGTGTTACTTAATTGTTTTTATTCTGTAGAAGTGTTTTAATTGTTGTAACTTGGATTATGTACACTGCATATATTCAGCATATGCTTGTTTGTTTGTTTGTTTGTTTGCTTGCTTGTTTGTTTATTTAATTGATTTTTTATACCGCCCTTCCAAAAATGGCTCAGGGTGGTTTACACAGAGAAATAATAAATAAATAAGATGGATCCCTGTCCCCAAAGGGCTCGCAAGTTATCCTGGCAAAGAGGCATCTTTTAACATAGTGATTCTCTTTATTTAGCAGGAGGAGCATAACTGGCCCTATCCACCCCCAGCACAGTACCTCCAGTGACTGTTGCTGGTGTCTGTTGATGTTTCTTTTTAGATCACTGATAATCCATTTCCATATGTATGTTTTTGGGACCAAAAACACAACAACAACAACAACAACAACAACAATCAGACAAGTCAGTCAACAATCAGACAAGCCAATTTTTAACATTTGTTAGAAAATTGCATATTTTCCTATTATAGCTACCGGATACCTTTTAGTACAGAATTTCAGAAATTGGTGAAACATAAGTTCTGTATAGAAAGTTAGTTTTAAAGCAGGGGCCAAAATGGGCCTGGAAGTTCTGCCCCCAGCACATCATTGGCATGTCACTTCCTGCACTCTTCATGGTTATGGTATACATCTCAAGAGGTTTGATTGCAGCCTTCTATTTTATAGGAATGCCACCTTAGCTAATTTAACTCTTTTGACTTTTAACCAGCTGACTAGATGTACAGACCATCTGCTTAACTGCAGTACCTCAATATACATTTGAAGGAGAGCTGGTCTTGTGGTAGGAAGCATGAATTGCCCCTTTGCTAAGCAGGGTCCACCCTGGTTTGCATTTGAATGGGGACTACATGCATGGGCACCACAAGATATTCCTCTTAGGGGATGGGGCTGCTCTGCAAAGAGCATCTGCATGCTTGCATGCAGGAAGTTCCAAGTTCCTTCCCTGGTATCTCCAAAAAAAGGCTGAGAGAAACTCCTGCCTGTAACCCTGCAGAAGCCACTGCCAGTCTGGGTAGACAATACTGAGCTAGATGGGCCAATGGTCTGACTTGTTATAAGGCAGCTTCCTATTTTCCATTTCCATGATCAGACTTCTGATTACAGAAATGGGCACAACCACGCTTATAGTTTGCCTCTTAAGGTGAATGCCATAACCCTGAAGAGCACAGGTGGGAGGGTGAGGGGTGCACTGGTGATGCGCTGGGGCAGGGCTTCCAGCCTCACTTTGTCTGCTGTAATCATGCACAGTGATTTTTGTTTTGCTTTACTGTCTGAACAGGATGGCTGGGAAAGCTCCAGTCAAAGTTAATCTCATTAAGTCCCACTGACGTTCAGTGGGACTTGCTCCCAATTAACTATGCATGGGACTTCAGTACAAAGTGCATGCTTAACTCTTCCATTATGAATGGGGCCCCAAAGTGCTCAGATTTGGCTGGATTGTGTCTACATTCCTATTGTACCCAATGGTTGCACTGGGACGGCTATGTATGTGCAAGCCTCAGTGCTTTTGCCTTATTTTGACTCCATTATTCAAGTCATTTTGACTGAAAGCAACAGCTGATTATATTATCCATGTAACCCCACCACTAGGCAATATGCCACAACTTACGAATTATACAAATCAGAATGGATCCTGCCTCCAGCAGCAAAATTTCCATTTTCTTTCTTAGTAGAGCAAGACAGATATATCTGCTACAATAATGCCTGTGAAACAGCACATTTCCATGAGCATCTCCTGAGCCCTTTTCTTCCTCCTGCAGAATGTTGTCCTTTTTGTATTAATTAAATGGAAAATGCCCCTAGCCAATGATTGAATTCTCCGCAAGCAAGTGCTTAAAGTGATCAAGATTGATCAAAATGAAAGGAACAAGTTGTGCTGGCCCTTTTCATACAAATGATTTGGCTCCAGAAAGGCTTTGATCAAATTAAATGGAAGATCTAAATAACCCGTGATCAAATTACTTGGAGGGCGATGCAAGCCACTATCAATCGTATATACAATCAAATGTAACAAAGCAATGTATACACTTACAGAGGCAGTGAAGAAAGAGCACATAATGAAACCCAAGAATGCGGGGGTGGGGGGAAGGACTAAAAAAGGAATGTAAATAAACCCAGTACTGGTTAACTCTAATTTTTAAAAAGTAACAAAACATTTTTATTTTCTTTCAAAAATCTGCAAGATATCATACCAGTCCAAAGTGCACATTATGGGGAGACACAGATGCCACCAGGTCATGTCTCCCCCCACCAATTTTGATGTATGGGTGTCAAAGGGCATGATGTGAAATCATTGTCTTTGGGCGGGCTCAGATAACCCATGGCAAGTCTGGCAGGTGGGACTCGCAGGCTCCCACGAGCACATGCACCTGGCACAAGCCAGGAAAGAAAAGTTAAAGTGTGCCAGCGAGTCAGTGTTGACTCCTGGTGACCACAGAGCCCTGTGGTTGTCTTTGGTAGAATACATAAGAACCTAAGAACATCCCTGCTGGATCAGGCCCAAGGCCCATCTAGTCCAGCATCCTGTTTCGCACAGTGGCCCACCAGATGCCGCTGGAAGCCACAGACAGGAGTTGAGGGCATGCCCTCTCTCCTGCCATTACTCCTCTGCAACTGGTACTCAACTGGTACTGCAACTGGTACTCAGAGGCATCCTGCCTTTGAGGCTGGAGGTAGCCCACAGCCCTCCGACTAGTAGCCATTGATAGACCTCTCCTCCATGAAGTCATCCAAACCCCTCTTAAAGCCATCCCGGTTGTTGGCTGTCACCACACCCTGTGGCAGAGGAGGGGTTTACCATTGCCATCTCCCGCGCAGTATGAAATGATGCCTTTCAGCATCTTCCTATATAGTTGTTGCCCAATATAGGTGTTTCCCATCGTCCGGGAACCAGCAACCTCTGGCTTGCTAGTCAAGTCATTTCTCCGCTGTGCCATTAGGTGGCTCTCAAGCCAGTATTTCTTTTCATTTCCACATAGTGTGAACCCACCTATATTGGGTTCCAAAGCAATGCTTCCCTCTGGGAACCTAACATTTGTAAGCAGGATATGAAGTTGGCTACAAGTTCCTGAAAGGAAGTGCTCCTTGTGAATTTGACATTGATGGGTTTGCACAGCATAGGAAAGGGAGAAAGTGCCAGCTCATGCCAGAGGTTCCTGTCAGCCAGTTGTATGAACCCACACTTAGAGTTGTGCACACATGGACTCACATATAAGCAGCTCCCTATGACACAGAGCAGGGATAATGTAACATTAAAGGAATGGCATCGCATCACATGGGTTTTCAAATACATGTTATTGGGTATACATAGGTCTGTACTGCCCAAATGTTTCCTCAAAATGAGTAGATTGGTTTCACTTGAATCAAATGATTTTAAAACAGGACTGGTAAATTCTTCATGTTTAGCCTATTTTCTAGTAAGCTTGTGAGATCACCCAGCATTCTGTGTGTATGTGTGTGCCTCTCAACTTCGCAGCACCTGGACCAATATGAACAGAACTGGGTACAGTCGTAGAGCCACATAGGGACACATCAACGGCATAGTTTGTGATGATGTCAGGTAAGTAAGTCCTACTGAGTTCAATGAGGCTTGCTCCTAGACAAATGTACAGTCTAATCCTATGCTTATTTGCTCAGACGTAAGTCTTACTGTGTTAAGTAGAGTTTACTCCCAGGTAACTGTGAATAGGATTGCAGGTGTAGCAAACTAAATCGCATTCACAAATTCTCCAAAACTTAACTTAGCTCATCAGCACCTCCAACATGTCAGATAACCCTTTAGACACCTTTGATGCTCTGAAAGAAGACACAGCCTCCTGTCAGGAATATTAGAATAAAATTTCTTTCTGATACTAATGAATCACTACTGAGGCAGTGCTTTAAAAGACATTTTACAATGTTGTGCATACATTTCATCCACATTGTGAAAGAGTTTAGAGAGTGAGAGAGGAAGTTGGCTTTCACCCTGCTGGGCCTGGGTCAAAACAAACTTCCATCTATGGCAACACTCTGAGGCTTTTCTCACAAGCAGCCAAGCCTGGGCTTGGATCTATGCAGATCCCAGTGGTGCTGTGGCACCAAAACCCAGCACTGATAGCTGAAGCCTGGCTATTAGCCCAGGTTAAGGGTGGCCTGTCAACCCCCAGCATAGCATCCCTCCCGTGGCTGTTGCTAGTGACTATCTCATGTTTCTTTTTTAGATTGTGAGCCCTTTGGGGACAGGGAGCCATCTTATTCATTCATTCATTCATTCATTCATTCATTCATTCATTCATTCATTGATTCTCTATGTAAACCACTTGGGAACATTTGTTAAAAATTGGTATACAGGAACCTAGGAAGCTGCCACATACCATCAGATCATTGGTTCATCTAGCTCAGTATTGTAGTAGTAGCAGCGGCGGTGGCTCAATATTTGTTATAGTAGGTGGTTATGGGAGTAAGCACGCCCTTAACCGAGCTGCCAAGATTGTGTGTCAGCATGGGCAGCTTGCAGCTTGTGCTGACCAGAGACAGAGGCCTAGAGTGCCCATACCCTGGGGGAATCCCCCAGTGCACTGCACTCGGTGCACAGTGCTTTCTGGGATACCCAGAGGCCGGGACAAGAAGTCCTGGCCTCACAAAGATCCACCCTGCTTTGCACTGCACAGAGCAGCGCTGATTGTGTTGGAGCACGCTCTGCACTCCCACTAAGCACAGCATGATTGTCTGGGGAGTAGACAAGGTTTGTGAAGCCTTCCCCTTACCAGCCCAGTAGGCCATGTGAATGGCCCCTTTGCCTCCACCTGTGGCTAGTCAGAAGTCCCAGGGAAGCTCACGAGGAAACCAAGATGCTATCACCGGCTGGTTTGTTTGTTTGTTTTGTTCCCAGCATTTGTTCTAAGGCTCTGTTCCTATGTTGCCTCAAAAATGTGGGGACTCCTGAATTGTGCCTCTTTCTTACACCATTCTCATTGCACAGGGATCCTGCAGTCCAAAGAGAAGAACAGAGATATGGAGGCGGACTGCCTGGCATCTGTGCTGGAGTTAAGAAGAGTGTTAAACTTAAATGATTATTTTTTGCATTTTTTAAATAATAAGCTGAAAGCAGTGAATATAGAAGGGGCCGCTGACATCACTATTTTCCAAATCAGTGCCTTCCTTTCTGGGTGCTGGCTCAATACTGCCATACGAAATGGTCACTCTGTCAAATCCTCCTGCATGTATTTAATTTAATTATTTATATCCAGCTTGTCCTCCAAGCAGCCCAGAGCAGGGTACATGGTTATGTTTATCCTCACAACAAGCCTATGAGGGAGGTTAGGCTGAGACAGAAGTAAATGGGCCAAGAATCACCCGGTAAATTTCATGGCTGAACAGGGATTTGAACTCGGGTTTCCCTGGTCCTAGTCCAACATCTAATCCATACAGCATCTAAGACTGCAGCTCATGGGATTGCCGGCCAATAGGACTGCAGCTCATGGAATCGCCGGCCAATCAATACACCATCATAACATTAATTTTAATTAAAACGTTAGTTTTAATAAATAAATAAATATCAATAATCATCATCAACTTTGTTAGCCACCCCATAACAAATTGTTTTTCAGGTGTCTCACAACACAGCATTAAAACATCAAATAAAGACACATAATACATGAAATCACGACAGAGTTTTAACCACACTGGTATCTGGGGACTGGTTCACTCAGACAAATCATCTCTATTCGATCAGTTTTCACAGTACATAGGTACAATGATCATAGGGAGGAGTGTTCTGTATGACCTGGGACTCCGAGGGGAAAAGCAAACAAACTCTGAGGCTATTCCCACAATCCCTGGAAAGTGGGCTAAGGAAGCTTAGCTGGCTTCCCAGGGGTTGTGGGAACCACTGGGCTCGCAGGTGAGCCTGGTGCTCCCAAGGCAGCTAGCCCACCTAATTCCCCCTCCCCTTAAATGAGGTTAACAGAGTGAGCGCTCCATTAACCTCATTTTTTTGCTCGTGTGGCACTGTGGTGCGTGGCGACACACAAGTAGACCTCCGACCAGGAGGCTGCAAGCAGGATGCCCCACACACCTGCACGGGGCATCTCGGAACTTCCAGGGGTCACATGGCCCATGCTCCCCACAGCCCCCTCCGGGTTCATGACAGTGCTGGCAGCCATGTGGGTGGCCGATCCAGCTGCCCAGCTACGAGCGGCTGCTTGTCTGCAGAGAGAGTGGGCCAAGGGAGAGGACTTTGCAAGGGTCAGGACTTTGTTTCTGCTTTCCCCCTTGCGAGAAGTGATCACACTTATGATTGATAACATCTGAAGAAGGTTCCTGTGACTCATATCTAGGGACAATCAAGAGAGAAGATCACACAGAGGTCAATTGCCTTGTATGAAGGGGCTCCCCGTGCAGCCTACATATCTGATACACACCCATATTTTCTCTCTTTTACTGAAGTACTTTGAATTTCACTCAAATATATCCTCATTGACCTCAGTTTTTTCTCTGCAAATTCAAATCAGGATTTGCTTCTAATGTCCAGGATATCCACGCTTTTATTCTAAAGATAACCACTCATATTTTACTTTGGAACAAAGACATAACAGGGTCTGGTGATAGGCTACAAAAAGGAATCTTGAAAGGCTACCCATCTTGGAAAGTTGGTCAAAGGCATGAACACGGGGATTTGGCTTAATTAATGTTTTTTAATATATTGGCTGGTTTAAAACAAAAAGAAAGAAGTAGTAATTGAGAATAAATAATTCAGGAATATAAATTATAGACAGAGACATTTACTGTCATGATGGAGTGGCTATATTTCTGCTTCAGGCAGCAGGTGATTAGCAAGAAGCAAAAGTAACTTCTTCAGAACCAGCTTGTTTCCTGCTTTGCAACGGTGAGGCTATTCACATGCACAGCACAAACTGGGCTAAGGGAGCCCAGCCCGGTTTGTGCTGTGCATGTGTACTACTGGGAGTTGCGTGGCTCCTGGTGGCAGCATGGCAGTAAGCCCTTTTACAGAGCCCATCGCTTAGCCTGGGTTTGGGGTGTGAGGGTGCCCCAAGAGCGGGCTAACTGTTCGTGTGTCGGTGCCACGCAGCTTCATGCAGCACTGACACTCAGGTAGCCTCCCCATCATGCATTAAGGAAGTTCCAGGAACCTCCCATCCCCCAAACCTTTCCTGCTCCCTCCCGGCTCTGAGCAGGAGTTGGTAATTGTCTGGGTGGCCAATCTGGCTGCCCAGCCACAAGGGAGCGATCATCTGCGGAGAGGGTGAGTTAACCCACCCTCCCCGCATCTAGTCTTGCAGCCCTTCTCACTGATCATGAGAAGGGCTTCAAAATGTAGAATACTATACCCAGATAATTTTCCTTGTGAGCTCTCCCTTAATGTCCCTTGTGAGCTCTCCCTTAATGAGTTTCTATAAAAGGGGTGGGCAACCTTGTCTCTCTAGCTTTTGTTGAACTACAACTCCCATCATCTCCAGCCATAATTATTGTCCAACAACTCCTGGGAAATCAAGGTTGCCAGCCCTATTAATCAGATTCATCTCTACCAATATGACACAAACCCTTTTTAAAAAGGTTATCCCAATGATTCTCAGAACTACTAAACTGAGGCACTTCACACAACGCATGTGAAGTGCCTAATGGGGTTCTGCAGGGGCTTAGCTTGCTCTCCCACATGGCTGCCAGCTCCGTCATAGACCCAGCGGGGGCAGTGGGGATTGGGGGCTGTGCAAATGCGCGGGGCATCCTGGAGAGACCCCTGAGCCCAGGATGCTGCTTGCAGCCTTCCAGCCAGGGTCTCCGTGTGTGTTGCTGCAGCATGGAACTACGCCGTGGCTGCACACAAGCAACCAAATGTCACTAACTTCATTTAAGGTGTGGGGTAGTTTAGGTGGTTTGCTGCCGGAAGCCGCACGGCTTCTGTGGCAGCAGACGTCCGGGAGAAATCGGGCTAGGCTCTCTTAGCCCAATTTCTCCTGGTTGTGTGAATAGCTTCACTGTCTAGAGAAGGATTGCCACATTTTGCCTGGCCCATTGCTTTATTGACCAATGGATTCACTTTGCCCTGCATCTTCCTTCTCCTGAATTCCAGTTTAATTAGGGACATTTCTAAAATTCATTTGAATTTGAAGAATGTGTAGTTTGCTGCTTGCACATGCTCACAAATATCTGGGGAATGATAATGGAATTTGTTATATCTGGAAAAGAGATGCTTACATTGTTTACTTTTAATTTGCATTTATGTTTAATTACACAAGGTTAGTTTTAAATAGAGCTGCATTATCTAATTATTTGGAGTGCAACAACTGTGTACACAGAGCTGCCAAATAGCATTCCTTCTTTTTCTCTGCTGCCCCGTGGATCTTCTTGCCTTCACAGCCCCATCCACCCTCTCCATCAATTGTTCTTCTGGTTTCTTCCCTGCACCTGTGTATTTCACTGGAGAAATTGGTAGATGCCTTGGTAACACAATCAGAAACTCTCCAAAAAGATGTCTGGTTTTCCACTTCATTTCACATAATCATGGCTTCCATGACCTTCCTGACTCCTCACTACATGCCCTTGAACAAGAAGGATTACAAGATAACTGACCTAGGGAAATGGCTGAAACTAAACACATTATTTATCTGGGCTCCCATGACAGCCCTGGATTAATGGACAAATCATTTCAGACAATTTCTCTTCTATTACTTTAACTTCTCATCCTGTTTGGCTCCAATGTATTCTTTCTTAACTCCTTGTTCTTCAGACACTTTCCATGTCACTAACTCCCTTTCAGAACTGCACTAGGTACTGATGACAAGTTACACTAAGAGGTGTGTTATTATAGTAAGAGTGCATACAACATACATGTAACCCCCACTTCAGAAATAAATTCCAAACTAACAAGAGAATAAAGTTTCTACTCTAGGTGGCTAGGCATTTCATAGCGTTATATGGAAGGCAGAAGAGTATGTTATTCTTCCCTCCTCTTGGAGAATGGTTTGAATCCAGCCATCTGAAGCGAGCCACAAGAGTATCTCTGTCTAACTGGAACTTGATTTGTATCAAATTTGTTAGCTACCTTCCTCTCAGATTTCTTGAAGGCTAATATCATGAAGAACATAAGCCCTGCTGGATCAGGCCCAAGGCATCCTGTTTTATATAGTGGCCCACCAGATGCCTCAGGGAAGCTGAGGGCATGTCCTCTCTCCTACTGTTACTCCCTTGCAACTGGTGTTTAAAGGCACCTTGCCTCTGAAGCCAGAGATCTTCTATAGCCCTCAGAGTAGTAGCCACTGATACACCTGTCCTGCATGAATTTATCTAAACCCTTCTTAAAGCCATCCAGGCTGTTAGCTGTCACCACATCTCGTGGCAGAGAATTCCATAGGTTGATTATGCATTGTGTGAAAAAGTTCTTCCTTTTGTCGGCCCTAATTTCTTGGCAATCAGTTTCATGGAATGACCCCGAGTTCTAGTGCTATGAAAGAGGGAGAAAAAATTCTCTCTCTCCACTTTCTCCACACCATGCATGATTTTATAGACCTCTATCAGGCCTCCCCTCAGTCTTTTTTCTAAATTAAAAAGCCCCAGGTGTTGTAGCCTTGCCTCATAAGCATGGCCATCCCTAGGGGTGTGTGGGCCTGGGGGCAAGTCGGCATGTGTGGGGCCCCCTTAACATTTCAAATGATTACAAAATCATACTAACAGATGACATACTGTGTAAATAGTGTGAGTGAGTGAAGTGAGTGAGAGAGTGAGTGAGAGGTTTTTGAACATGTACAACCAGCTTGGACATATAGAGCATTTGTAAGGGAAGAGGTTAAAAGCATAACACATGCCCCTTGCTTCACAGTTCTCACTCAGACATTCTGGATTGCAAACCAACTTGAGCATAGTGCATTCACAAATAAAAATAAATAAAAATAGTTTATTCAGCTGTTTACAGTTAGCCCCACTTTCACGAGATACTATATGGCTAGAGATAACTCTTTCTGGCAGCTTTACTGCAGTAGGGAAAATTATTAAAAACCAACAATTTGTCCAATCTATTTCTAATTCAATATTCAGAGCCTTCCTACCCTGCCCTACATCTGTGCCTGATATCAAAGCTCTGTAGCAAGCCATTCCATAAATATACAAAGGGAGGGGGGATAATGAAGAAAGGGATATCCCATATCTTGCATTGCTGGCTCGGAGGAGGAGGAAGCAGAAACAGGGAGGGCAGAGGGTGTGCACAGTTCTCTGGTGGGCAGCCAGTGCTGGCCTCTCTTGCCTCCAGTCTAGCCTGGGAAGCTTTAGGCAGGGTCAGGGACTGGGGAGAGCTTCAGGGAGGCTGAGGCAGCAGAAAGGCCTCTGGAAGCCTGGCCCACCTGCCAAACAGCAGAGAGCTGGGGCAGAGAAGGAGGTGAAACAGCCGTGGCATGCAGGGAGCCTTTCCATAGCAGGCAAGCCTGGAGCTACAGATCGTTGGCCAGGAGGGGGGGGGGGAGAAAGGTAATTTTTGGAGGTCAGGCTGCTCCAGCATGAGTCCTGAAACAGCAAGGGGCCAGGACCAATTGCCCTGGTTGCCCTGCCCTAAGGATGGCCCCACTTGTAAGGAAGGTGCTCTAGGCTCCTGATAATCTTGGTTGCCCTCTTCTGCACCTTTTCCAGTTCTACAATGTCCTTCTTAAGATACGGTGGCCACAACAGCACACAGTGCTCCAAATGTGGCAGCACCATAGATTTCTATAAGGGCATTATAATATTAGCATTTTTATGTTCAATCCCCTTCCTAATGATCCCTAGCAGGCCTTTTTCACAGTTGCTGCACATTGAGTGGACACTTTCGACAAGGTGTCCACCACTACCCCAAGATCTTAACCCTGGTCAGTCACTGACAGCTCAGACCCAATCGGTGTATGTGTGAACCCTTTGGATCCTTCTGAATTTGAGGTTGGAGTCAGGATCGAAGTTGGGATTGGGCAAAACTTAAAATGTTTTTTAAAAAAAATAACCACAGAGACTTACTGTGAACCTGGAAGAAACATAACCTAACAGAGCATCACAGGGGAAGTGATGAAACATCAGAGAATCACAGGAGAAACCCAGAAATAGGTCCTTTGAAAGTCAGAATGGGCTAAAAGACTTTACAAACCATTTAAAAAGGAGACATGCACTGGCAGGTGGGCGGGCGGGCGGGCAGGCAGACCAGGAACAGGAGATGCCCCACCCCTCACAGCCATGAGCATTTAAATCAGAGCAGACTCTCACCACCATTTGGAGCTCTGGAATGCTCCAATGTTTCTCTGAATGGGGTTGGGAAAGTCCAATCTGAATAGGGCTGGGCCAGACTTTCTCCAAACCCCTCTGACCACACCTGAGTCTGCCAATCTGATTTTGCACAGGCCTAATTCATACACTAGCGCTTCCACCTAGTAACCAGGGGATTGTCCCAATCTTCTTTGGCTTTATGGGGACCCAAAATTATTTTTATTATATATCTGTTTTCAGAATAGGTTTTTAAACTAACAAAAACAAATAAAAATAAGCATACCATCAATATCCAGGACGCTCAATTAGACTGAACAAGGCTCTCTCTACTATTAGGGCCAGCCCTGGGATAAATAACACCCTGGGTGAGCAGTGCCTTTTTTGCCCCCCACTCGGTTAATTTATCAGTGTAGCCAAGGACTGTAAAACCTGGTAGTATGATGGACTCTGCTGTTCCCAGGCTTTCCCAGCAATGAAACTGAAAACAAAAGATACTTCCAAAGTTATTGATGGAAGCTGATGTTTGCAGTTAGTACCTAAACAACCTATACAACTTGGAAGCAAAGGTTAAAGACTAGGAACTGGGTCTCACGATCCGTGAGACCTGGTTTTTCCAAGTGCACGGGGAGAGCACGCTAAGCCCGCTCTCCCCGCACACGAGTGGGGAGGGAGCCTTGGGTGGCCGGATCAACTGCCCACATGATTTCCGGCTCCATGACGGAGCCGGTGGGGGCTGGGGAGCTTGGGGGCTGTGTGGCCCCCGGAAGCTCCAGTATGCCCTGAGTGAGTGCGCAGGGCATACTGGGGAGACCCCTGGAGCTGGGAGGTGGCTTTTCGCCTCCCCTCTGGGGGTCTACTCATGAGTAGCCATGGGACGGAGCCGCACAATGGCTACTCACGATCAGATAGCCCAGGAGTGTAGAGTGCTCACTCCGCAAACCCAGGCTAAGGGGAGGGGTACTTGAGCAGGTTACCTGCTCTAGAACCACCGGGCTCATGGCTGAGCCCGGGGGTTCTCACAATCAGCAAAAATGGGGCTAGCGGAGACTAGCCCCATTTTTGCTGATTGTGAGAATAGCCCCACTGGCTGACATCCTGACCAATAAAGCACTGGTGCAACAAGAGAAGCACCATTGTAGTATCAATGCTTCTGAAGAGTTCCAGACCAAAACTGCACCAGCTCATGTGTGTGTGTGTGAATTTTGATGATCTGCCCTTTCCCCAGAAGCCTTCTGTGTCACCCAAAAGTATCTCCCGGAGGGCTGCACGAGCCTCAGTGACAAAATTGGGGGGTGGGGGGTGGGGAACGGGGTACAGACCACTTCCTGGGGAAGGGGAGGTTATCACAATTTGCCTCCACCTTTGAAGCAGCAGTGGAGCCGAGTTAGTTGAACATTTCAGAAGTACTGGTGCTTCTCCCACTGAACCAGTACTTCTTTGGTCAGAATGTGAGTCACTACAAACAGTATCTTCAATATTAAGCAAGTCATCAAGCTCAGCTATCAGCTTGGTGCCTGCTTCAGGTAAGTGCCCTTGGTGACTGCCTGGGTCACTCACCTCTAAGGTTGTCTGCTGTTATTGATGAAGATTTGCTACATGCTTTGAGAGAGTATGGGTCTGTGACAGGGTCTGTGAAGGTACTGCTATTTGTTCATGTAGTATGCGGCTGAGATGATAAAGACTGTAAACTAGATAAATTGGATGATAAATAGAACATGCTCCCTATTAAATGGGAAAGATGTCCTCTAATATTTCATATTTCTGATATCCAGACTAAGAATGCTGTGCTAAGCACTACACCAAGCTAGTATGTTTTTGCCTCCTCCAGTAAACAATTACATTCTACAATTTCATTATTATCGCCAAAGGAGTACAAATGGTACTTGTGATTTGAGCAGGGGCGTAGCAAAGTTGGAGTGGGCCCAGAGACAAGATTTTAAAATGCATCCCCACCCCCCGCCACTGAAACTCAGCTCATGAAGTAAAGAAATCTTAAATGAGGCTGAATAGTGGTAACAAAAAGCACAGTTTTAAAAATATATATCTATATCTATATCTATATCTGTCTCCTATGTGCCACAATAGAGCATCATCCTAAATTATTTTTTAAAGGTTTTGTAAATTGTGAACGATGCAAGACATTTAATGGTGCTAGAGAAAGGCATGCTGTTCTGGTAGCTCCAGGTCTTAACACCCACATCAGTTCTGGAGGATGAATACAACTGAAGGAAGCCCGGGTGGGTGCGTGGCTGGGGGAGTCAGTCATGTGACTTGCTATCCTACAAATGGGAATGTTTTTCAGGTCACTTTTCACTACTTATTGAGGAGTTAGATTGTAAAACCTAGAAGCTGCAAATACAGCAGGTACAAAAGGATTCAGAATTGCCATCAATGGGGAAAAATGTGCTAGTACTGCAAAAGTTTGTCAGGGCAGGTAGTCTGTCAGGGCAGGAAGAGGCATATTACTTTGTTTCTACTCCGATTACAATGAGCTATAAGCCAACTGACATTTTTTTCAGAAATCAATGGAAGGCATTCTTTCTTGCCTCCTTCCTCAGACAGTTTCAGGAACTTTTTGTTATAGGGAGTGTTCAGGAAACTTCAGTTCAATTGCACATTGATGCCAAGCCAGACTAAGAAGTGTTGATAACTGCAGAGGGAAGACATAAATGCCCAGCTGGGCTGAGAGATGTTGAATTTGCCATTGTGTAACTTCCATCTCCTGTGCCATATATAGTTATTGGGCACCTGTGGTAAGTGATCAGTCCTTTATTCCATTACTTGGTTGTCTGCCTGGAGAAATCTTCAAGACAACAAGGCAACTCATTGGATGGTTAGTTCATAAGGCTGAACACTTCTAACACTCCACCAACTTGCCTCTTTCAGACTACACTGCAGGCATCATCAGCTGGGCAAAACACTTCTGTTTTTCTTTATAACAAAGGATGAGCGCAAATAAGTCTTTGAATGAACTCTGGTAAATATAGTCTCCTCCTGATGCTCAATATGTTTACTTATATGCTGCTTTTCAACAAAAACATTCTTACAGCAATTTTCATAGAAAAAAAGCATAATGAGAAGGTTGTTATTATTATTTCTTGTTTACACAGTCAGACCGGTGTTATTGACTGGTTTGTTTTATCCAGACATCGAGTCCTTCCCAAGGACCTAGGATGGCTGAATTTTATTGTCAATGTATTATTATTATTATTATTATTATTATTTATTCAATTTCTATACCACCTTTCCAAAAATAGCTCAGGGCAGTTATGGCTTTCCTGTCCTCAAAGGGCTCACAATCTATAAAGAAACACAGGTAGAGAGTAGTAACCACCACTGGAGAGATTAGGGACAATTGTTCTCCCCTGGTAAGTGTGTGTGTGTGTGTGTGTGTGTGTGTGTGTGTGTGTGTGTGTGATATAAAATATGTAGTAGGCCTGTGCAATATTGGATCTTGAATTCCAGAAATGGTCTGATATAGGCCATTTTAGAGGATATCAGAGATAATTCCAGACCAAAATAGGGAAGCATCCAAAATGTTTTCAGGGATTTCCAGGGCATTTTCAGGAAACTGATATTCCAGAGCTATAAATGGTGGCGGAAATATAAAATGGAGTCTGCTTCCCCCCTACAATTGTGGCAGCGAGGGGAAAGCCATCTATCTGCCTGCCTATGTGTTAATTTGTTTAGCCATTTATTTACTTTTTTAAAAACCCGGTTGATTCCCAGATGTCACATTACCTCCCCTGTGATTCTCAGATGTGACATCACTTTCCCCCATGATTCTTGGATGCGAGTACAATTTCTGGGTTACTTAAAATTACTTTGAAAAACACCGGGTGGTTGGATTCACTTGTAATTAAATACACAGAGTCCTACCATTCTTACCTACTCGTGCACCAACTTTCAGAGCACCTTGTCTAGCCATTTTCTTCAGCATTTTTTTTTTAACTTTCCCCTTAGACTTCTATGGAGATTTTCACCAAATCCAAAACTGAATTGAAGGCTGGAATTCTGAAAGGTCCAAAGGGACCCAAACCAACATGTATGGTTCCAATCCAGAATTTGTGATTGTGCAAAGTCCTAACATGTAACAACATTTCAGTTGCTTTAGAGATGAGTGAGAAAAAGCCTATACATTCATTTAATAAATTGTTTCCTATAGATCCTTCAGACTGAATTCAGACCTTGAGGTGATTCTCACAATCACCAAAAAGTGGGCTAAGGGAGCTGAGCCCACTTTTTGGTGGCCATGTGCTGCCATGGGGGCCGCGTGGCTCCCGGCAGCTAACCCGCCTAATCCCCCCTCCCCTTAGCTGAGGTTAATGGAGCAAGCACTCCATTAACTTCTTTTTCCGGATTGTGTATTGCCATGGTGTGGCTCCACGCCGGGGCAACACACAAGGAGACCCCTGGTGGGAAGCTCTCTCCAGGATGCCCCACATGCTCGTGCAGGGCATCCTGGAATTTCCAGGGGCCGCATGGCCCTTGATCCTCACAGCCCTCGCCAGCTCCATGACGGAGCCAGCAGTCATGTGGACAGCCTATCTGGCCGCCTAGGGTTCCATGGGCAATCGTCTACAGGGAAAGCAGGCTAAGCCCGCTCTCTCTGCAAACCCCCTAAAAGTGAGTCTCACTGATCGTGAGACTCGCCTCCTTATCTTCTGAAAATATAGATTTTTAATTCACATACTCCATTTTGTTTTTAACCAGCATGTTGATGCTGGTTTTAACCAGCTCGGTTGATGATGAAAATCACAAATTCTCAACTTCCTGTTGTGCAGTTGAAGAATCAATAAATAAGTTTCACTTCCCTTGGTCACAATCCATTGCAAGAAGTGTTTACATGAAATAATTGTTCATTCCAAAATACCCACACTGCTTTTTAAGTTTTTACCATATTTTCAGAGTGTGATGTTTGTAAGCAAACCATTCCTTAATCCAGGGCCAGCTTTTGAATAATGCTTTAGGTTAGTTTCAACCTAGTTCAGCCCTAGATTGGGGATGGAGTAGAGGATGAACAAGGAGGAGAACAGGAAATCTGGCTGGATTATTTGCTGTGTAAAGAGCTAAAAGACTGTCTTTAATAAAGTTGTGATGTGACTGACTGCACTTTAATACTGCCTGGTCCTTTGTATATCACAATCATTAAGACTCTGAATTCTACACAAAGGTCTTAGATTTTGTCTGAACTGGCCAAAAATGGGGCTTCCCTAGCTAGTTTCATAATGGTAAACAAGCAGGATGTATAGTTTATTTCATATTATCTCGCTTGTGCATGGCAGCTGACATCCTGCTTAACAAAGCTGCCACATAGCATGGTGAGCAAAGTTGTGCTAGCCCAAGAAGACTGCAGATTGCACCAAAAAAACAAGGAATGTGTGCAATTGCACAACAGTGCAAAAGTCCCATTTAAAACAAATGGGATGTGCTGCAGGTGTGCGCTGTTGTGCATGACTATGAATTGACCCCAGTAAATGTTCCAGGAAGTCATTGGCCAACATCCTGGCAAATGAAGGGCTCAAACAAGGACATCACGCTAGCCCAAAGCTGCCTTGCTAGCTACTTGGGCCAAGTCTGGAGCTTATGTTCCAGACTACTGTTGCACTTCTGCAAGCATGACTGTGGTATTTACAGGAGAAAGGAGTAACTGTAAACTTGTTTTTCAGTCCAAGCACTTGGAATATAATTTTTTCCCCCCTGAATGTCATACTCAAATGCTGTAGATGGGAGTTAGGAAAGCCAATTCTGATTGTAAGGTGCTAGACTGACAGCCTCCTACACTCAGTGCTTGCCATGAGGCACTGCTGTTGTTTTTAATTTAATTGATTTCATTTATTTTGATTTATAGCCCACCCCTTGGGCTCAGAGCACATAAACTTCATCTAACATGATTACAAAATATACTGTAAAGCAATCACTAAAAGGTCCATTTTTAAATATTGTTCAAACGTTGGTGGACTTATCCCTGGCCGCTCTATTAGTATAATACAGAATCCAGCTAGTGTTACTGAACCCTTTCCAATGGCTGTGTAATCGGGGAGGAAATATTAATCTCAATCATATTCAGACCTAACTTTAAAAAACAGCTTTGATCACCTGAGTGCTGATGGATAATTATGAAAAAACAAAAGATGGTAGCCACAGTCCTGGATACAGAAAATGACAAGTGCATTGTCAGGTACAGACAATGAAAGATAAAGAACCTAAGAACATAAGAACAGCCCTACTGGATCAGGCCCAAGGCCCATCTAGTCCATCATCCTGTTTCACATAGTGGCCCACCAGATGCCGCTGGGAAGCCCACAGGGAGGAGCTGAGGGCATGCCCTCTCTCCTGTTGTTACTTCCCTGCAACTGGTATTCAGAGGCTAGAGGTGGCCTACAGCCCTCAGACTAGCAGCCGTTGATAGACCTCTCTCCCATGAATTTATACAAATCCCTCTTCAAGCCATCCAGATTATTGGCTGTTACCACATCTTGTGGCAGAGAATTCCACAAGTGGATTATGTGTTGTGTGAAAAAGTACTTCTGGTTGTTAGTAGGGGTGTGCACGGAACCGGCTGGCCTGGTTCAGTTCAGGTGCGAACTGCACTGGAATGGCCACTGGAAAAAAATGGCCCTGCACATGCACAAATGGTCCCTGTGAGGCCCTAGGCCATGCCAGGCCTCGCAGAGGCCATTTGAGAATGCACAGCCGCCTCCAAAATGGCCAATGCACCACTATACGGAGGCCCGAATGAGCCACAAAGGTTTATTAAAATGGACCATGGTGGTGATTTAAGAGGCAGGCGGTGGGAGGGGGATCCTTCGAAGACACACACACACACCCTGTGCGGCCTTTAGGAAGCCCCCTGAAGGGGCAACAGGTAAATTTAAAAAAATAATTAAAAATAAAATTGCGAACTGGGGCACGGGTTCAGTTTGGTCCAGCTGGACCAAGGGGGGTTCGATTCTAACTCAAACCCCAAAACTGAAAACCGAACCCCCCCGTACCAGTTGGCACAACCCTATTGGTTGGTCCTAAATTGCTTGGCAATCAATTTCATGATATGACACCTGTTTCTAGTATAATGCAAGTGGGGGATCTCTCTCTCTCTCTCTCTCTCTCTCTCTCTCTCTCTCTCTCTCTCTCTCCATACCATGCATAATTTTATAGGCCTCTATCATGTCTCCCCTTGATCTTTTTTCTAAACTAAAAAGCCCCAGATGCAGTAGCCTTACCACTTAAGGAGGGTGCTCCAGGTCCCTGATCATCTTGGTTGCCCTCTTCTGCACTTTTCCAGTTTGACAATGTCCTTCTTAAGATTCAGGGACCAGAACTGTATGCAGTATTCCAAATGCGGCTGCCCCACAGATTTATATAAGGGCATTATAATATTAGCATTTTAATTTTCAATCCTCTTCCTAATGATCCCTAGCATGGAATCAGCATTTTTCACAGTTTCTGCACATTGAGTGGACACTTTCAACAAGCTGTCCACCACAACCCCCAGATCTCTCTCCTGGTCAGTCACTGACAGCTCAGATCCCATCAAGGTATATATGAAGGGGGGGCGGGGAGGGGTTGCCCCAATATGCATCACTTCACACATGCCAACATTGAACCACATTTGCCATTTTGTCACCCACTCCCAAAGTTTTGAGAGATCCTTTTGGAGCTCCTCACAATCTGTTTTGGATTTCACTACCCTAGTTCAGCATTTCATCTGCATATGTGGCCATCTTGCTGCTTACCCCAACTTCTAGATCATTTATGAATAAAATAAAAAGCACTGGTCCCAGTACAGAACCCTGGGGGACCCCACTTCTCCCCCCCATTTAGTAAAGTTTCAGTTTATACCTACCCTCTGTTTCCTGTCCTTCAACCATTTAACAACCCACACATGAGCTTGTCCTCTTATCCCATGACTGCTAGGTTTTCTCAAGAGGTTTTGATGAGGAACTTTGTCAAAAGCTTTTTGGAAGTCCAGGTATACTATTTCAACCAGATCACCTTCATCCACTCATCTGCTGAAATTCTCAGAGAGTGTCAGGCAAGATTTACCTTTGGTGAAGTAAGATTTACCTTCACCCTCACAGAAGCCATGTTGTTTCTATCTCAGCAGGGCCTGTTCTTCTATGTGCTTTATAATTTTATCCTTGAGAGTGCTTTCTGTCAGTTTGCCCGGAGCAGACGTTCAACTAACCGGCCTGTAATTTCCCGTATCCACCCTGGATCCCTTTTTGAAAACTGGTGTTACATTGACTACTTTCCAGTCCTCCAGTTCAGAGCCTGATTGCAGGGATAAGTTACATATTTTTGCAGGAAGGTTGGCAATTTCACATTTGAGTTCTTTAAGGATTCTTAGATGGATGCCATCTGGCCCTGGCAATTTTCTAATTTTTAATTTTTCCTGACAGTTCAGAACTTCATCTCTTGTCACCTATGACTCAGTTCTTTAGCCTCTGTCTCCGAGACAACCGGTTCAGGAACAGGTATACACTCAGTATCTTCTGCCATGAAGACAACTGTAAAGAACTGGCAGGTTTTCTGCTTCTGGTGTATTTAAAGAAGTTTGTTATTCCCCTTGATACTTTAGCTAAATGTTTCTCAAATTTTCTTTTTGCTTTGTTTATTGTCACCTTGAATTTCTTTTGCCTGAGTTGGTGTTCCTTTCTGTTCACTTCATACAAAGCAATACATGGATACTTCTCTTTCCTCAGCTGACAATGAAGACCATGTGCTGATGGTTTTCAGGAATGTGACTGGTATCTTTGAGCAGGTGTAGTGCCTGCATAAATGAGCCTAGACACACCTCTGCTATTGAGGCTATTCACACGACTGTAGAAAATCGGGCTAGCCTCCGCTAGCCCAATTTTCTACAACCATGTGAACCACCGGGCTCGGCTGCGAGCCCGGTGGCTCCTGAGCAGGTAATCCGCTCAAGTAACTCTCCACTTAAACTGGGTTTGCGGAGCAAGTGCTCCGCAAACCCAGGGGGTTTTTTTGCGTATGAGTTGCCGCTCCATGGCTACTCACGTCATGAGCTGACCCCCAGCCAGGAGGCTTAAAAGCAGCCTCCCGGCTCGGGGGTCTCTCCAGTACGTCCTGCGCACTTGCGCAGGGCATACTGGAGCTTCTGAGGGCCGCGCGGCCCCTGAACTCCCCAGCCCTGGCCGGCTCCGTGACGGAGCTGGCAGTTGTGTGAGCTGGCCGCCCAGAGCAGACTGGCTGGTCATCTGCAGGGAGAGTGGACTAAGCCCGCTCTCCCCACTCATCCTCCCCAGGCGGGTCTCTTTGATCATGAGACCCGCCTCATAGTTTTCTAGAATTCTATGGTTTAAGTGTTATCATACTGCAGTGGTTTGAACCAATCTCACTTTCACTGCTCCTTTCACAGGCCACAAAAATGGGTTAGAATTTTGGTCAGGTTCATGGCGGGTTTCTTCAGTTTCATACATTTGCTTGTGAGGGCTTAACAAAACAGTGGTAGTGGCAGCAGCTTGTTATCTTTTTCTTATGAGATCACCCAGCATTCTTTACCCTCCACCCCATATCAACTTTGCAGTGCCTGGACCAATATGAACCATATTGGGTACAGTTTGTGATATCATCCACCTCAATTCAAGATGTGGGAAGCATCAACTTTTGAGGCACAAGTGAACCGTGAGGTGCAAATGAACAAGTTCACAAGTGAATTTGTGAACCGCTTAACTGATTTGAACCAAATTTGCTACAACTGTAGTGACATATAGGGATGGCTCAAGGGCATAGTTTGTCATTCATCCACCCTGATTCAAGATGGCAGATGCATGAACTTTTGAGGTGCAAGTCGGAACCAATTTGGACCAAATCCAAGTTCCCTCAACCCCCTGAAGATTTATTGTGAGTTTTCTTGTGAAATTTGCAAAGTTTATTCTGCTTTGAACATCTACTACTACCACCATCAAAGCATTCAATAGTAGTACTACTAAGTACTAATAGCTAATGCCTAAATAATAGATTGCACAGAGTTATAAGCTCAGTAGCCAATAGTGCCAATCTTTGTTCTTCTGCATTATTTTTGCCGTGTACAAAAGAAATTTTGTTCGGAAAGCTCTCAGTCTACTAATGTTCCTTCTCTCATAAAGGCATTTAGAGAAAAATAAAATAAAATAAATGTCAACTTTCTCATGCCAGGATTGGTCAGCTAATACCTTATTTCTTCAAGAAGAAAGGAGGACAGACTTTATTGAGTTTAGGTTGTCCAGGAAGGCGATGACTGAAGACTCAAGTTTCACAGTCATTTAAGAACAATATTACAACCCACCACCCCCTCCAACACACACACACACACACACACACACACACACACACACACACCCCTTTTGAAATGTATATATCAGCCAACACACCATTAAGCTCATATACTCAGGATCATTCAAGCACAGTTGGGTTCACCCCATTACCCTTGAAGTGCATGGCATTTACCTGAGGAGAACATTCTTCAACATTCATAACATCAACTCTATGGTTCTATGATTTTAACAAGAAAAGGTGTAGATTCCATTCTACATTTGGCAAGTAAAAATGTCTCCTTTATTTGTTCTGCCATTTGCAAGCATGCCACCTGGATTTCTGTGTTTGCATTAGAATTGCCAGCTAGTTTCCCCTAAAGGGTGAAGCAGGGAAATGACTTGCCTAGCAGGCATGAGATTGCCAGTTTGAATCCCTGCAGATATGTTTCCCAGACTATGTGAAACACCTATATCGGGCAGCAGCAATATAGGAAGATGCTGAAAGGCATCATCTCATACTGCGCGGGAGATGGCAATGGTAAACACCTCCTGTATTCTACCAAAGAAAAACCACAGGGCTCTGTGGTCACCAGGAGTCGACACCAACCCGACAGCATACTTTACCTTCACCTTTCCTCTAAAGCAAGATTTGGGGCAAAAATTAAGAGGATTCTGGCTCTGCTAGATCCTTGCCTCAGATCCCCCAAGTCTTCTAGGATAGGATGAAGGTGGTGTTTTCACTTCCATCTCTTCTCACGGCATGTCCATCTCTTCTCATGGCATGTGAAGGAAGTGTCTGGGGATGTCCACAAGTCCCCAGCTTGCATGTCTGACATCTCCAGTGGGAGGTCAAAACACTATTATCTCCCTATGCCGAAGGCCTCTAGTTAATTCCAAAACAAGACCTGATCAGTTATGGAAATTATTCCACCCCAGCTAGAAACCAGGTTTCTGTCCTTCAAGCTTTCTACTGATCGTGGGAACCACCAGACTTGCAGGCAAACCCGATGGTTCCATGGCAGCTAGCCCGCCTAATTCCTGCTTCCCTTAAATGAGGTTAATGGAACAAGCAGTCCGTTAACCTCCCTTTTTTGCTCGTGTGCCACTGTAACGCAGGGCGACACACAGGTAGACCCCCAACCAGGAGGCTGCAGCCAGCCTCCAGGTCTCAGGTGTTCCCCCATAACGCCACATGCACTTGCCGTTAGTCCTGTTAGAAGGAGCCATTGGTCATGTGGGCAGTCGATCCGGCCTCCCAGGGCTGCTGGTATGATTATCTGTAGGGAGAGTGGGCTAAGCTCGCTCTCCCCACAGACTCACCAAAAGCTCTTCTCACTGATTGTGAGAAGAACTTCCATGAAAACTACATGAAAATCTTCTTGAAAATTTGAGGGATTCTAGTTATGCCTATGAAGATCAGCTTACAAGTTGATCCCATCAATTATGGATCATGAATCCCTAATTTTACTTGTGTTCTTACAGCACATTTCAATTCCAGATACATCTTTTCAACATTTAAACAAATCAGGAATTTTATCCCCGAATAACCAATTGTGTAAACCAGCTCTTAGACCACTTAACACAAGTCCCAAATGCTATGGTTCCTACCACTCCCATGTGTAATATCATCTCTCTCTCCAAGAGCTGGGGGCGGGAGTTCAACATCATGAGGAGGTCATTCATACAAACGAAAACTGTATTCTACCTGGATTTGGGAGCTGTGTGTGTTCCCAGTTTTCAGTTGTGTGGAAGCATGGTAAGAGGAAAACCTGGGTAGAAGTGATTATGTGGAAGCAGGTTAGGATGAAAAGCTACCAAGGTAGCTCTTACACAGGTAGCTCTTACCTTGCTTCCACATCCACACAACCAAAAATTTGGAGCACACAGAGCTCCCCAAAATGTGTAGAACACAGTTTTTGATTGTGTGAATGACCTCAATGACTAACAGGTGGTTGGGCTTGCATGGGGAGCCAGGAAAAGAAAGACTCAGAAAACAACAAAAGTGCTTCACTAACAATGAGGCTATTCTCATGAAGGGGGAAAACCAGGCTAAGGGAGCCCAGCCTGATTTTCCTCCGTTGTGAGAACTACCAGGCTCACAGGTGAGCCTGGTTGGTTCAATGGCAGCTAGCCCACCAAAGTAGCCCTCCTCTAAAATGAGGTTAACAGAGAGAGTGCTCCGCTAACCCCATTTTCAAGATTGTGAGATGCTGGGGCTATTCTCACGACCAACAAAAATCGGGCTAGCAGAGGCTAGCCCAATTTTTGTTGGTCATCAGAACCACCGGGCTCGCAGCCGAGCCCGGTGGTTCTGGAGCGGCTAACTAGCTCTAGAACCCCTAGCAAAAAGCAGGTTTGCAGAGTGAGCGCTCCTGCAAACCTGCTTTTTGCGATCGTGAGTAGCCGTGGCGCGCCTTCGTGCCACGCCTACTCATGAGTAGACCCCGGCCGGGAGCCTTAAGAGCAGCCTCCTGGCTCGGGGGTCTCCCCAGTATGCCCTGCGCACTCACGCAGGGCATACTGGGGCTTGCGGGGGCCGCACGGCCCCCACTCCCCCCAACCCCCGCCGGCTCTGTCTTGGAGCCTGCCATCGTGTGGGCGGCCGATCCAGCTGCCCAGGGCTCCCTGCCTGCTTGTGAGCGGGGAGAGCGGGCTTAGCCTGCTTTTACCGCTCACCGGACAAAACCGGGTCTCACTGATCATGAGACCCGGTCTGCTGTAACACGGCTCCATGCTGTAGTGACTCATGAGTAAACCCCCAGCCTTTGGGGTCTCCCCAGAATGCCTCACACACTTGTGCAGGGCATCCAGGGACTTCTGGGGGCTGGGTGGCCCTTGATCCCTACTGCCTCTACCAGCTCTGTGGCGAAGCCAGTAATAATGCAGGCAGCCAATTTGGCCCCCCAGGGCTGAGCACCTGCACAGCCTTCTTGTGTGTGGGAAAGTGGGCTTTTGAGGTTCTTTTTTTAATCTTTCGCTTACTGCTCCACCCACCCAAAGTTTGTAATCAAGCACCTTTCCCCACCTTGGCCAGGTGTGCTTGATGATCCTAAGAGGCAACTGCTCTTTCTTTTTGCGTAATCATCCACATCAGCAGCATCGAGCCAGGTATCCACCTCACACCATGCCAATCATGTTCTGTATAAAAGCTTCCACAAGTGTGGTTCCTCTAGTAATGTGTTTAGGATTCCATGCAAGTGATAAACATCTCAAGGAGCCAGTTGTCATCTGCAAGTGCACAAAAGAGACTTCAGCACAGATGGTAGTCTTTAAGGAGATGATGACAACCATCAAGACACAAATAATGGACATTTTAATCAAACTAGGGATGTGCTTGAATCATTTCAGCACCTCTTTGGAGAGGCGCCAAAATGATTCAGCCTCCTGCAGCTGAAACATTTTGGCACAAAGCAAGGGGTACCTTTAAAAGGAGGCAGGCAGGCCCTACATGCTCCTCCAGTGAGCCACTGCCACCCCACACCACCCCACTGCGGTGCTGTCATTCTTTAAATCTAACTTGAAAGCAGCAGCTGTGCTGCTGTCGCCTTTAAACTGCTGTGCCTCGCCAATGGGATTCTGCTGCTAGCAGCCCTTACCCAGCATCAGCATGCAAATCTAATCTTTCAGGTTAGATTTAAAGAACAACAGTGCTGCAATGGGGTAGTGTGTGTGTGGGGGGGCTCCCTGGAGGAGCAGGTAGGACCTGCCTGCTTCCTTTTAAAGGTACCCCCGCCCCCTGGGAAATGCATTAAGCATTTTGTGCACATCCCTAAATCAAACATTTTCAGCATTGTTGGCTAGACTGACATATACTTGATTTCAGTAATTGAAAGATATATTGTTAGTTAGTTGTTAGTTAGTTAGTTAGAGGATAAGGGTTTTTTTAAGGTTTAATTTGAAAAAAGGTAACATTAAATGCAACATTTGTGTAACCCATAAGGCTAATATCTTAGACACTTATTAAAAGCATTCTTGAGAAACTCATCAATAAAGTTAATAATTTACATACCACATGAACTATTTTTAAAAAATACTCATGCATTTGTCTGGGTAATGCAGCAATCCTCAAGGTTATTCCTTTCATATGTTTTTATGGAGGTGAATGCTGTTAACTGGAAAACTATGTGGAGATTTATTATTTCAGTAATTGCACTGCAGCACTAATTAAAAGCAGAGCCAAAAAGAATATTTCATAGAATAATAAAAGTGACTATTTCTGAACATGCAGATATGTAATATTCTCTCTTCTCCTTGTCACATACTGTCCCTCATGTATAGTTTGACCCAACATGAAGCCTGATAAAATTTGCAAAAGGAATGTTTCTAAGTGGAGAAACCCACAATGGTGGTAAGAGAAAGCAGGAAAGGATTCTTGTACAAAATGAAAGAGTTACAAGTTACATTAGTTTGAAACTAGTGATGGACAAACTTCCCTCAGCTTGATTCAGAACTGGCTCAGTAATTATGCTTTCTCTCAAAGGGTCATAAGAAACAACTCACCTGTTTTCCAAGACTTCTTTCCTGACTCATTGTGTTGGTGGATATATACTGATGGTGCCGGTGCATGTGTCTTAATATATCCCATCCACCCTGAATTGCAGTTATCCACCAGTCATGGAGGAAAGCCACTTTGAAATTCAGTTACTGCCTTCCTACAACAAACACATCTGAGAAAGAGAGTGGTTTTCAGAACTCAACTTGCGCCAACAATCAGGTAAAACACTTACAGAAAACAGAATTCGACCAAATATAGAAAATGTTCAAAAAACAGAGGCCATGTTTGCACGTTAACGTAGAACTGGAGTTTAATGGGGCAGAATTTGTCTAACCATTTATTATTTATTTATTTATCAGATTTGTACACTGCCCCAAACTTTCATCTCTGGGAAGTTTAAAACGGCAGAAAACAGGTTAAAACACAAAAGGTAAAAACCTTAAAACAATTTAAAATCATTTTACCATGACGTCCGAATGTGTGCAATTCCAGTTCCATGAGGTGACCCACCCGAGGTTTGGATTTTGAAAGTCCAGTCTGAACCCTTGAGTTGTCGTGAGTTTCATTGCTCCAACCCAAGGTTCCATGCAGCCTGCATGTCATCTGAATTCAGGACTGCAGGCTGCGTTCCCTGTGACCAAAGTTGAGGGAGGAAGTTCCTCCCTCTCTCTGGCCATTATTGGCTGTGCAGGGTATCCTTCATGCCAGAAAGAACCCTGAACAGCCAGTTCCTGTTCTTCTCTGCAGTCTTGCTGACTGCAGAGAAAGTGCTCTCCATGCTGTCCAAATCTGGACAGGAGAGCAGGGTGGGGATGGGGAGTAGAGCCTCATAATAGGGCTTATGAGAACTGCAAATGCAGATGTCTTGCAGGCATATTTGACCATGGTTCCATTGGACTCATGCACACATGCGCGTGCATGTGTGCGTGCATGTACATGTGTATGCTAAGGATCACATTGGTGCTAGGGGCAATGCTAGCTGGGAAAGGCCCATTTCCCCCCACCATTAATACCTTGTACCCAGGTTCATAATACCTCAGTAGGGTATTAATTAATAACTTAATTAATGAATTAGCAATCAATGAAGCTCTTCCCATGGTCCAGTGGGAAGGGCTACCTTCTTTTGTGGGGAGGAAGCCTGAAAGCATTCCTGGAGTCAGGCCATGGGAAGCGCCCCCTCACGGAGCTCCAGTAATGCACCACGTGAGTGTGAGGTGCATTTCTGGGATCCCCCTTCCCTCCCCACTCCCCGAGTATGCCCGCCATGACTGCAAGCAGCTGTGGCAGACACATTATCCAGTAACCCATTTTTTGAGAGTGCTTGAGCCGAAAACTTGGGTTAAGCAGCGGACTACCTAAGAGGGCTAGCCGCCGTGCCACCACCGGGAGCTTCATGGCTCCTGCCGGTTCACACACAGAGAGCGGAAACCAGGCTGGGCTCCCTTAGCCGGGTTTCTGCTGCACATGTGAATAGCCTCATTGCATTTCAGCGAAAATATGGGTTTTAGTTTTAAAGAGCTCTTGAACATGCACCTACAAGGCTGCTGGCTTTGGGCACCTAGTCTGTGGAGCACTGACCACACATGCATACAGTTTCATGTTACATTGCAAGTTAGAGGGGGGAAACGTCTTCGGGACACCCACCAAGTGTTTTTAACAGGCAGGCATCAACCCAACCTGTTTATATTTTCCGCATTCTCTTTTCAAAACTGAAATCTTAAAATATAATGCTGGGAGGCATAAAGCACATCTCTTGGAATGGATGTACCCAGAACCTTGGTAACCCTGTGTTTCAGGGCTAAACTCCACTTCTTATGCTTAAGTTGTGTAACAGTCTGTCAGTCATTTTTGCCATGCAGAGTACACTTGGGAGGGGGTGCTTTGCAGTGGAGAAAGGGTGAGGAGGAGGGTCCTTCTTTTCTCCATGGCAAAACTCCCCCTCTCAAGTGTGCTTTGCATGGCATAAGGGGTTATCAAGCTGGTACACAACTGCATGTAAGTAATGGAGTTTCTCCTGCTAGCCCCTGTTGCCCTGCGACTCCTCGAGGTGGTTCCCATGATCAGTGGGAGCTGCCTGGGGAGGGTTAGCGGGGAGAGTGGGCTTAGCCCGCTCTCCCTGCACACGAGCAGGCAGTCTGCTCTGGGTGGCCGAAGCGGCTGCCCACATGACTGCTGGCTCCGTTACAGAGCCGGCGGGGGCTGGGAGGATCGGGGACCACACAGCCCCCAGAAGCTCCAGCATGCCCAGCGCAAGTGCGCAGGGCATGCTAGAGAGACTCCCAAGCCGGGAGGCTGCTTTTCAGCTTCCCAGTCAGGGGTCTACTCGTGAGTTGCTGTGACATGGCAACACACAATTTAAAAAACTGGGTTTGCGGAGCGCTCACTCCATAAACGTGGTTTTAGGGCAGGGGTAGTTTAGCAGGCTACCTGCTGAAGAACCACCGGGCTCACAGCCAAGCCCAGTGGTTCTCACGATGGGAGAAAATCGGGCTAGCCTCCACTAGCCTGATTTTCTCCCATCATGTGAATAGCCTCCTCATCCGCTTCAGACTGGTGTTGTGCTTGGAAATACAGATGTAGAACCCCTGTGGTGGGGGGACCGTGGAGTTTGTTTGGAGGATAAAGCAGCTGGCAGGAGAAGGGTAAATAATTCTCTTCCCCTTGCTTTCCCTTTTCTTCAAAACATCCTCCCCAACCTGGCTAGTGTTAACATTTGACTTCAGTACTGTATAACATAATGTTATTAAGCCAGGGCTAATTATTAAACATAATTATGTTAAGCCAGGGCTGTTCAACATCGACCCTCCTGCAGATGTTGACCTACAGTTCCCATAATCCCTGGCTATTGGCCACTGTGGCTGGGGATTATGGGAGTTGTAGTCCAAAAACAGCTGGCAGGGCCTCAGTTGAGCAGGCCTGTGTTAAGCATTCCCACATTGCATGTTATGAGGACTTTAGACAAGGGAGAGAAACAATCCTTAGTGCCATTCACAAAAGTATTGAAGCCAAGCTTGGTTATTCATTTCTGTCAAAGTCAGTCCACCTAAAAGCCAGTCCACCTAAGGAGTGCAAGAAGCTAATCTACCCCAGCAGTTCATAAGCAATACATTCTTTTTCTCCAGGTAAGGAATCTAATTTGGGAGACTTCAGAAAACTTGTGAGTCACTGAAAGAACAAGAAATTGAAATTTAAGGGGGGAAAGAGACAAAAAGAAATGACCCTAATGTATATTTATGTAAGTTTTTACTCAAAGGACTATTTTAACTCAGGCACCTTTGATAAATTTACCCAGCATGGAGCAGTGAACTTTCCTATCCTTTCCTCTCTTTTTTCTGCCTCTTTGAATGCATCTCCTATTCTGTCCGTCCTCACCCAGTGTTCATAGACATACTGAGAGAAACTCTTGGCTGCTCTAAACTTGAACTTCTAAAGAGAAAGGTTAAGAGCAATTTTCAAAAGGTAAACTTCATGAAATAAAAGAGGAAAGCATTAAAAGGCTGAAGTGCAAGTAGGAAAATCTTTCTCTTGAACAAATTATAATTATGCATCTAAATATTAGTCCAGCTACTGCATACAGGTCTATGCAGTTACTGAGTGTATCTATATGTACATGTGTGTATGCACAGACACACACCTATATCATTTATATTATTTATATATTGCATTATACCTACAGGTATAATGCAATAGGAGGTTTGATTAGTAATGAGAAAACAACACCCCTGCTTTCATTGCATTGGCTTGGAAATAAGTGAAGCCATTTCCACAAAAGTTGAAAAATGGCTCAGTTATTTCCCAAGGTAATCTGAATTCAGCCTGGCCTATTCCCACGAGACCCCAAACTTTCTCCCTCCCTTGCATCAGTTCCTGTTCTGTTTCATTCCATCCACCTTCCATCTCTTCCCCTCTCTTTAAGCAGCATTTATTGGCTGAACCAATGGAGGCATTAGCAGCAGCTTTGGCAGAGCTACAGCTGCAGTGAGAAGGCAGGAGGGTGGTATTTTTACCCTCTCCAGATGATGCCTGATCTGGCACACTGCACGGCTGCCCTTGGGAAATGTAGTTTTCATCAGGACTGCCAAATGCTTGGCTCTTCTTTTGAGACAAGCATTACAAACCACCAAAGCTCATATATGGGCCCAATCCCAGTTAACTTCACTGGCATCTCCATTATTTCCAGAGATCTTCATCTCTAGTTAGTACCCAGGACATGTCAAAAAAGACATACAACATTGCAGGGTGGTTAAAAATAATAAGGCAATATGATAAGTTGCAGCCAGTATTATTAGTCAATTTAGAAACACTTGATTAGAACATAAGAGCAGCCCTGCTGGATCAGGCACAACAGCCCTGCTGGATCAGGCACAAGGCCCATCTAGTCCAGCATCCTGTTTCACACAGTAGCCCACCAGATGCCTCTGGGGAGCCCACAGGCAAGAGGTATGTGCATGCCCTCTCTCCTGCTGTTGCTTCCTTGAAACAGGTATTGAGAGGCATCCCGCCTCTGAGGCTGGAAATGGCCTATAGCCACCAGACTAGTAGCCATTGATAGGCCTGTCCACCATGAATCTGTCTAAGCCCCTTTTAAAGCCATCCAAGCTGGTGGCCATCACCACATTCCATGGCAAGGAATTCCATAGATTAATTGTGCACTGTGTGAAAAAATAGTTCCCTTTGTTGGTCCTAAATTTCTCAACCTTCAGTTTCATGGGGTGACCCCTGGTTCTAATGTTGTGTGTGTGTTAGAGAGAAATTTCTCTCTGTCTACCCTCTCCACTCCATGCATAATTTTATACACCTCAATCTCCCCTTAGTCGCCTCTTTTCCAAGGTAAAGAGCCCCAGATGCTGTAGCCTAGGCTCATAAGGAAGGTGCTCCAGGCCCCTGATAATTTTGGTTGCATTCTTCTGCACCTTTTCCAGTTCTACAATATCCTTCTTAAGATATGGTGGCCAAAGCTGTATGCAGTACTCAAGACGTGGCCATGCCATAGATTTGTATAAGTGCATTATGAAATTAGCATTTTTATTTTCAATCCCCCTCCTAATGATTCCTAGCATGAAATTAGCTTTTTTCACAGCTGCCGCGCATTGCAATGACACTTTCAATGAGCTGTCCACCACAATACCAAGATTTCTCTCCTGGTCAGTCACCGACAGCTCAGATCCCATCAGCGTATATGTGACGTTGGTGTTTTTTGCCCCAATATGCATCACTTTACACTTGCTTACATTGAACCGCATTTGCCATTTTGTTACCCAGTCCCCCAGTTTGGAGAGATCTTTTTGGAGTTCCTCACAATCCATTGTGGATTTCACTACCCTAAATAGTTTAGTGTTGTCTGCAAATTTGGCCACTTTGCTGGTCACCCAACTTCTAGATCATTTATGAACAAGTTAAAGAGCACTGGTCCCAGGGGACAGGGGCGTATCTAGGGGTAGGGCAGGCAGGGCATGTGCCCTGGGCGCCACTTGAAGGGGGCGCCATTTTGTAAAATTAATTTAAAAAAAAAAAAGGCTGCCAAAACCAAAATGGCCACTGTGCATGCTCAAATGGCCTCTGTGAGGCCCTAGGTCTTGCCAGGCCTTGCAGAGGCCATTTGAGCATGCACGGTGGCCATTTTGTTTTCAGTGGCCATTTTTTAAAAAAAGATTTTTTTAAATGGCCACTGCACATGCTCAAATGGTCCCTGCGAGGCCCTAGAGGCCAGTGGGGGGAGGAGGAACCTTTGCAACCCCCCCAGCCTTTAGGAAGCCCCCCGAAGGGGCTACAGGTAAAAATAATAATATATAATATAGGTCACTGTACACATATTCAGATTGGCACTATGTAAAGAGAATCAGGGCTTGTGAATACTGAGCTGATGCTTATGAGCTAGGATTGTATTCATTTGCTCTTACTTTGCTTCTTGTGATAGTGAGTTAAATGTGATGTCTTGCTAATATGGCTATTAATGGTGAATTTGTCTTTGAATCAGTGTGAAATCCTTAATATTAAGGCCCACTGGGAGTTTCTTGCTCTCTTTCTCTCATTTTAACTGTCTTTCTGAAATACTAGAATATATTCCAAGCAGTGACACAGTTTACTCTGCATATCCTTTAATTATTTACAGAGTATCTGGGGAAAGTCAAATTCTCCATTTATTTTTAAAACTTATGTAATGGTGATGCTACAATACATAGTAGAGAATTAGACAGGCACTTCTGTTTAGTTTTCCAAGTACACCTCCACATAGTATTTGGGTATTTCATGAGCCCCAGCATACTGAAATTTGTAGTTTTCCAGCATTTTTTGTTCTGGCTGAGTCCACTGCTAAAATAGTGAGGCAAGACTTGCCCATGTAGAAGCCATATTGGTTCTCCTTCAATAAGGCTTACTGTATATGCTTAACAATTTTGTCCTTAGGTATGCTTTCCATCAATTTGAAGTTAAGCTGACCGGCCTGTAATTTCCTGGACCCCCCCTGGATCCCTTCTTGAAAATTGTAGTCACATTGACTACTTTCCTTCCTGTTCTCTTTATTTGGACAGGACTTCCATTTTCTGAAGGAAGTCTTCTTCCCTTTTATAGTTTCCATGACTCTACTTGTTAGCCATGCTGGCATCCGCCCGAACTTGGTGGTACCTTTCCTCCTTCTTCGTATACATTCCAATTTTGTTTCTAGTACTGTGGTTTTAAATAAGTTCCATGCTTTCTGGAGTGATTTGAGGCTGCTGACTTTCCCTTTCAACTTCCTTGGAAGTTGATTATTGGAAAATGCTCATAATTCATGACCCAGTGCTGAATTAAGTAGAGTTTCCTGATCACCTCCTTTGATTTTCAGACCCCAATTGATTTTTAGAGCTCAATTTTTCATGTTAGGCCCATTTCTTTTTATTTCAGGACACATTTGTACCGTTCCAATCCTATTCATTTTCAGGTTATTTCAAAAAAAAATTAAACCATTCTATTTCACCATGGAGCTCTTCTCAAGATCGGTGAGAGGAGCTCCATGAAAGTCTGCAGAAAGAACGGGTTTGATTCACCCTCCCAGTAGACGACAGAGCTCTCTTCCCTGGGCAGAAAGATCACCCACCCAGATGACCGACTTTTGCTCTTATTGCATTTGTTCTTAGTGCCTGTTCTTGTGCAGCAAGTATTAAACACGCAGGTTCTTTCTTCAAGTTGCCATTCTTAAGCCATTGCCAAGTCTTGGTGATGTCTGAGTTCCCACTTATATTGTGCAAATATTGACCATGCAGTGGATTATTTTTACATTTTTCTGCTCGGTTCTTGACTTGTTTTTTCTTGTAGGCCGGCTTTGTTTCATTGGTGTTGAATAGTTTCTCATTATTGACCATTTTAAGTGCATCTTCTTTACTATCCTTTATATATTCTGCAAAGCCTCTTTTCTCCTCCTCTACTGTTTGATGGACTTGCAGCATTCCACTTCCACCTGAGCTGCGAGGGAGGTAGAGCCTATCTACATCACTGCGGGGGTGCAGAGCATGATTGATGGTCATTATTTTCCTGGTCTTACGATCTAGCGTCTCTGGCTCTGCCTGGGTCCAGTCTATTATTCCTGCAGTGTATCTGATAACAGGTATAGCCCAGGTGTTTATGGTGTGTATGGTGTTCCTGCCATTGAGTTTGGACTTTAGGAAGTTTTTCTAACTTCCCGTTTTTCTTTTAACTTCAGCGGGTGCAATGTTATCAGCCTGGAGAATGACCAAGTATTTGTAAGGTTCTTTCTCTTCCAGGTTCTTGATCTTGCTTCCATTGGGCAGTTCTATTCCTTCTGTTTTTCTTATTTTTCCTCTGTTCATTATTAATGCAGCACACTTGACTAGTCCAAACTCCATTGCTATATCGCTACTGAATATACGGACAGTGTTTAGCAATGGTTTGATTTCTGACTGGGACTTTCCATACAACTTCAGATCGTCCATGTACAGCAGATGGTTGATTTTACTTGATGTTTTAGATGTTTGGTATCCGAGGCCTGTTTTGTTTAGTATTTGTGAAAATGGAGCCATGGTGATTACAAACAACAGAGGGGATAGTGAGTCCCCTTGGAAAATACCTCTTCTAATGCTAACCTGTCCAAGTGTCTCACCATTGATTGTTAACTGTGTACTCCACGTACTCATTGCTTTTTGAATAAATATCTGAATGTTTTTGCTGACACCAGTTGTTTCTAAACATTTTAGTATCCATGTGTGAGGCAATGAATCGAAGGCTTTCTTGTAGTCAATCCATGCAACACTTAGATTGGTTTTTCTTCTCTTGCCATTTTCTAAAATCATTTTGTCAATCAGCAGCTGGTCTTTTGTGCCTCTGGTGTTCGGGCAATTTCCTTTCTGTTCAACTGGAAGCTTTTTGTTAGTTAATAAGTATTGCATCACTTCATCTGCTATTATTCCAGTTAATAATTTGAACATGGTTGGCAGACAGGTTATCGGTCTATAATTACTTGGAACTAAACCTTTTGCTGGGTCTTTCATGATGAGATGAGTTTTCCCAGTTGTTAGCCATTGTTCAATATCACCTTCTTGCAAAATGTGTTTGAGCTGTTTTGATAGTTGTTTATGAAGGCTTGTTAGGTGTTTAAGCCAAAAGCCATGCAGTTCATCGTCTCCTGGTGCAGTCCAATTTTTAATTTTCTTTGCTCTTTCACTTATTAATTCTGGTGTTATTATTAGATCTTGCATTTGTTGGTTACATTTTCCGACCTCTTTCACCCAGCCTGCTTTTTTATTATAATCTATTGGATTGTCCCAAAATTTCCCCCAGAATTGCACTGTTTCTTCTTTGTTTGGTGTTTCTATGTTTCTTGCAGTTTCTCCTTCTATGCTTTGGTAGAAACGTCTCTGATTCGACTGGTATTGGAGATTCTGCTTGTGTTGTGTAATTCTGGCTTCGTATCTGCTAATCTTCTTTGACACTGCTGTTATTTGCTGCTTTATTATTTCCAGGACTTCTCTAATTTTCCTTGAATCTAGGTGGTATTTTTGGATCAGATACTGTTTGGTGTTTCCATTCTTCAGCTTCTTGTCTTTCATATCTTTCAGTTTACTAGCTTCTGATCTAAGCCTGGTGATTTTATTTTCTAATCTAATCTTCCATTTAGGTGATGTACTACTTTCTTTTTCTACAGGTCCACTGATCTTATATCCGAGCTCTTGCATTGTTATTGTTGCTGCACTGTACATTAGTTGGTTTGTTTCTTGCAAATTATTGGTTGTTATTTCTGCAAATGCAGCATTGACATCTTTTAATGCCTGAGCAAGTTGTTTTTTGGCAACTGTTTTTAGCGCTGGAAGTCGGACCCTGGTAGTTGTATGGTTCATATGCTCAGTTATTTTTTGCTTTAGTTCTTGTTGCTTTTCTGTTAAACGGCATTCAGGTTTTTGAGGTGAAGGCAAAGGGGAGGTTGCCTGGTTTTGATTTTGACAGTTCAGCAACAGTGGCATCCTCTAGTTCCAACACCTCCTCCACCTGCGCCTGAGCAACTTCTTCAGTTGGTGGTAATTCTTCTTCCATATCTTGAGCCTGTGTTGATCTTTGCAGTTCTTCCAGCTCAACTCCTGTGAATACTTTATTTCTTATTATGAATCTTCTCTGGTCTACTAGCCTTTGTTCTGTTATTTCTGTATCTGGATGCTTCTCTTTCCAAATTTGGTACATTCTTTTTTTTAAAAACCTCTTCTAGTTGGGCTAGACTTTTAATAGCAGATCATTATTTCCTTGCTGGAATTTTTCGTATTTTTTTCCAGTTAAGCAACATTTCTTCCAGTAACCTTGCAGTCTCCAGCCCTGTTTGCTCAACTGAAGATCCTGAGTCCTGTTGCCCACTTGCCACCAGATGTCCAGGGACTCCAGCACCTGGCGCTTTCCTTGTTGACCCGGGCGATGACCAATCCGGTATAGATTTATTAAAGTTACGTCTCACCATATTGTTGATGGGAGAGGCACTCTTCGTCTGGCTCCTCTGGTGAGACATTATTATTATTATTTTATTCTATTTCTATACTGTCCTTCCAAAAATGGCTCAGGGTGGTTTACACAGAGAAACAATAAATAAATAAGATGAATCCCTGTCCCCAAAGGGCTCACAGTCTATAAAGAAACACAAGATAGACACCAGCAACAGTCACTGGAGGTACTGTGCTGGGGTGGATTGGGCCAGTTATTCACCCCCTGCTAAATAAAGTGAATCTCCATGTTAAAAAGTGCCTCTTTGCCAAGTTAGCAGGGGCTTATCTTGTCTCCAGTTTTAAGGCTAATGCAAGTGATGAACAATCCTCGGTACCAGAAAAAATATAACTAACAGATAACCAGATAACCCAAGAATTGCCAGATAACCCAAGAATTGGAAGAAGTGTGCATGACAGGAGACCACCTAAAATACTTCAAGACTTTGTCACTGAATTTTCAATTAATTCAGTTCTATTTGTTAGAAAGGGGGAGAGACATGTGGTATTCTATCCAGTGATCTTTTATGTTTTTTTTGTTTAGAAATTTGTCCCAATGGTGATCCTATAGAGAGGGGTAGAGTCAGAAAGGAAAAGGGAGGGCAAAGTGAAAGAGCAAATGGAGTATCTGAATAAACAGCTAATTCTACATAATATTACTTTGTGAGGGAAGCAGCTATAAAATACTGAAATAAACCATTTTATAAATAGTGTTATGAAATGTATTCTAGAGTCCTTCATTCAGAGATTCCTGGACTGGTATTCAATGCCATATCCAATCTAGTGGCATGGTCTGCTTAATATTTCCCTAAATCCCAAAACTTAAAAGTACCGGCTGCTTTTCCCACAGAGAACAAGCTTTCAAGCCTTGCCATAAAATTGTCATAAGTTAAAAATCAATGAAATTAGTACTGCAAAACATTTAATCAATATGGAGCTGACAATATTGGTAATCCACAGAGCTGTATTCTGTATACAGTTTCATATGCAGAGATTTTAGTGTGATTCACCTATAGCTTGTAAGCTTATCTAAGGCAACAATTCAGGGTTGTTGTTGTTGTTGTTGTTTTAAATGACCCAATTTCACCTGAGTTCTTTTAAGAACAGAATCAATAGCCACACTGGAATTTAAATTAGAATGTAAGCAGATATGGAGTTGGAGGTACCTAAATTTGTCAATTGCAGCCTAGTCAGGTATGCAGAGACTATATATTTTAGCATTAGATATGGCCAGCTTGGTCTCTATATTGATTCCAGGGATGTTTTGTAGTTTTTACTGTCTTAGTTGTCATTCCCCATGAATGAAATCTGTGTTCATAAGAGAGGAAGAGCATGTTTGCTTAAAGGTTACAGCTCATTCCTTTTGAAATTGAAATCAGGTTCAGTAAGATGTAAATGACAAAGTTTGTATGTTTCGTTTAACCTGTATAACACAGAGATATTTTCAGTGTAGTCCTATACTCCTCATGACCCATTGACAGAAGATACTGCTTTCAGAAAAGGCAGAAAGGGTATTTCTTTCAATCTCCTATTTGTCTAGTTCAAGCTGAATTTCTCCCTTTAGAATATTTTTGTTCAAAACCTCTGGGTTAACTTTTGCCTCTTATAATTCATGGTATTCCTCACAGTTATATCATGGTTTCAGCTTGAAGTCAACATTCCTAAAATGTTTACAAAAGAACCACTGAAACATGGTCCTAATAGCTCCTGGGTTTTTTTAATGGTCCCAGAGAGACATGCTTGAAGGACATGCTTTGTAGTTGAGTTTTTGATAGGTGTGACTATAGCGTTACAGCCAAAAGCATGGGGAAGTCCCTGATTCTCATCTCACCTCATCTCAGCTTTGAACATACTAAGTGGCCTTTGAACATACTAAGTGGCCATCTTTAAACCTCAACCCCACATCTGCCATGTGAATAAGATGAATACTTGCCTACTTTGTAAGGTAAAGTGTGCCGTCTAGTCGGTGTTGACTCCTGGTGCCCTCAGAGCCCTGTGGTTTTCTTTGGTAGAATATAGGAGGGGTTTACCATTGCCTCCTCCCGTGCAGTGTGAGATGATGCCTTTCACCATCTTCCTATATCGCTGCTGCCCGATATAGGTGTTTCCTATAGTCTGAGAAACAGACCAGCGGAGATCCGAAACGACAACCTCTGGCTTGCTAGTCAAGTCATTTCACCGCTGCGCTGGCCCTTGCAATTACCAAAATTGTTCAAAACAGTTCACATGGACTATCTCAAACAATATATATATGCCAAATACCATAATGAAAATATTCTCAGCTGAAGAACAGTTTTTCCAGAGTCCTCTTGTAATACCCGCCTGTCTTCCTCACACCTTTCCCCTTCTCTCTTTGGTCCATTTCATGGAGCAACTCACAGGTTGCCTGTGAGCTCTCAGAATGCTGTGTGATCAAGTCCTTGATAAGCTGGAGATGGCCCAAATGCCTCCTGCTGCATAACTGGGCCACACGCCCCACATTGGTCAGCGGCCTGCATGGGGCAGGATCAGGCTGTTCCACTGGCACAGCAGGTCTTGTGGTACTTCCTTTGGAGGTAGAGGCCAACCAGGATCTTCTCTGAGCAGTGATGCTGCAGAGAGAGGGCATGGAGAGGGAAAACGGCACTATAGTTTTGCTCCAAGCAATTTTTGCATAAGCTGCCTAAAGGTGTGGGCATCCCCCCAAATATTTTCCCCTACCCCAAGAGCTGAGCCTTGCACCACAATATTGTACACTGTCTTGTGTTGCCCAGCACAACTGCTTCGCAAGTAGCCACCTAATGCTGGCCTGCTTTGGGGGGCTGTAATTCTAGAAAATGTAATAGGGTCTACCTCAGTGCTGTGCAGATCCAGGAGAAGGTAGGATGTGAAGCCTGGCACAGCAGGCTACAAAGAGAGGGTGGGGGGTTGGTAATTAGAAGCTCTGCATTGCCCCCCTTCTCCCATGGAATGAATGTACATGAAATTGTAGAATGAAGGGGGGCATCCCTGCTGTCCAGGACGGCATGGACAGACAGCTATGGAACCTTAGGGGTACACCTTCCCATCCCTATAGGGTGGGCAGGCAAGTGTTGCCGAGAGAGGTGGAAGCCTGTGGCACCCCACATTATCAAGTGTGGCTTTGCAGTGTGCGTCCCCGGCCCCCCACTGCCATCCATTCAGCTTTTGCACATGATTTCCCCCACTGCCATCCATCCATACTTGGAACATGCTTTCCTGGAGGAAAGAGAATGCACACACACACACACACACACACACACACACCCCTCAGCCCGGAACCGCACCACACCCCCACATAACCAAAAAAACCACAGGATAAGCATAGCTAAAGCACTCCCTCCCCAAAACACCACACACCCATGGTAGGATACATGATCACTCACCTGGTTGATCCTGTGGTGCACCATGTTGCTCCCCACAGGTGTGCTGGTCGGAACCCACACCTTCCTCCACCACCTCATGGAGTTTGGATCCCCAGGCAGATGTGGCGGCACCCATGCAGGAGACCACATCAGGTGGTGTGTGGGTGAAGAGTTCCTTGGAAATGTCAGTCTACAGACCTTGGTCCTGGGGGCTTCCACTTCCAAGTCTTGTACCATGCAGGAGCTCATGCTCCAGCAAGGGGGCCTGGCTATCCTCATTGAAGAGGTGGGAGGGGGTCAGTTGGTGCAGGTCCCCTATCTGGGTTTCATTGTCATAATCACCATATTTGATGACATACAGGGCAGATTGTAGGGACTGTCCAGCAACATCCACAAAATGCACTAGCCCAGGATCTATGCCCCCTCCCTTTTCTTGAAGTTTCCCCAGACCTTGGCACACCTGTGTGCTGTGGGGTGGCAATTGGTGTGTGAGAGTGCCCTGGGAAAATGGAACTGGCAGCCACTTCTTGCGCCCTGGAGAGTGTAGAAGACATGGAGGCCTGGAAGGGCACTTCAGTAGTTTTTGCCACGAGACTACCAGGCCAGGCTGAGGAGGATGTAGTCTTTAAAGAAGGGGTGGCATGCTGTCACCCTAGACACAAGAAGAGCTAGGAACCTCGACTGCCAGAGGTCATAAAATTTGGGATGGGGTGCCCTGGAAGTGGGGCAGGGGCGGTTGATAGCCGTTCCTACAGGGGCAGTGGTTGTGGCAGCTGCACGTGGAACTGGCTTGCTTAGCCCCTCAATGGTAGTATGGGAGGCCATCTGGCTACCCTTGGCCTTCCCCCTGGCATTGGGTGGCCAGCCCTCCTGTGGCCCCCTGGGGTGATGTCCCTCCTGTCCAGTAGGATGGATGCCAGCATGTCGCAGTAGGCCATGGTCCTGGGCTTCACTCCAGAGAGTTTGTTGTGCAAGGTCACCTCTTTCAATTTATTTTTGAGGTGCTGCAGTCTTTCCTTGCACTGGTGGGCAGTGCGCTTGGACTCATGGAGAGACATCTGCTGGGAGATCCAGCCACAAGTGGCCTTGTTGTGGAACTGGTTCTGGAGTTGAGCCTGTGCATCCTCGCTTGCTTATAGTTCCACAAACCAGTCTCTGCATCCATCCAAAGCTTGGCATGGACCTTCTTTGAGGCATCCCCAGCTTGACTGTACCCCATGGCATCGGTGGTGGCCGTGCCACCAGTTGATGGCATGGCAGCAGAAGAGGGCTGGGACTGCATGGCAATTTGGAGCACCTAACCATGCAGGCAATGCAAGAAACTCCTGTGCAGTTCCTGTGCTGTAGGTTTAGAGCACCTAACCATGCAGGCAACTCTACCAAACCCCTGTGACCATGCAAATGGGAATATGGGCAGGTGTATGGAAGGGGCCTTCTATCACATGTATGCTGATGCAGCACTGGATGCATTTGGGTTTGGCCAGGCAACTACTTCACGCACAGTAGATCAGGTGCAAGGATGTGCCCTCAAGGCCTCATCAAAAGTATATTCTGTGGACCGGCTCTGATAGTACAGTAGAGTTCTTCAAACCATGGGGCAGCCACAGGACAATAGATAACACCAAGGACAACTCGAGCGGGCATTCATGACAGATTCACTGAATGCTCATAGGGTGGAGCAAGGGAGATGGGTAGCCTTGGAGGCTCCCTGGTTTGACATATGTGCCCTATTCTTGAATCAGGACAAGGTTCTGCTCACGTACCAACCCCTTCATCCCATCATATTAACTGGTGCTGATGTTAATAAGTAACCTTCCCCCACATTGTGAGGCAGTTGAAAAGCAAGGACAATGAGAGGAGTGGCAGCAGGCAAATGGGGCCTCCTTACCCATCAAGGTCTTACTACCCTGCTCAGTTACTCTCCAATGTAGAATGCTTCCACGAGAGGGTCTTGAAAGTTCTGAATGCAGCAGCCCACAGGAATTCAGCTGTCTCACATACACCAGGAGGCCGCTTGACTGCACAAAACTAATTTGTGCACTGGGGAGAGCACAGCAATCCCCCCAGCTTCTAGTAACAATATAATCATCTGTGTGGCATCTGGGGAAGAGTGCCCTAGCTATGAGTGCATTGGCACCCCATGACCACCACCTTCCATCTGCATGGAACCCTGCAAATGGGAATAGTGGCAGGTGCACACCTTTTGTGCGGGTACCACCTTTCCTTTACTTGCCTGCCTACATTGGGCACATGTGGCAGGAGCACAGGTTGTGGGACAAGGGGCATCAATGTGTAAGGGACAGACTCTCCCAACTTCAATGGGGTGCCGTGGTCCCAAAGAGAGGCCCCTGTGGGGGTGCAGTGCTTTGGTACTGTGCAGTGGTGTGGTGTGCATACCACTGTCTCTGCACAGATGGCTGCCAGTATGGTGTAAATGCGACATGTGGAGTGGCAGGTAGGTATGCCTCCTCACTTCTTACCATACCCGTCTTTCTTTCCAATATCTGTAGGGGGCACACAGTTCCCCTGGAAAGCAGCAGAAAGCCAGCAAAACTCAAAAGGGTAGTATCTCTTTAAATACTCTGACTGTGAGGCCATGGCATCACTCCTGCCAGGCAGAGAAAGGAGGATGGAGGGGGTGTGGTGCTTTTGCCAAGAGGCAGTCATCAACAGCCACAGCATGCATAAAGCTACTGCATTCCTGGGCGGGTCTGGACCACTCTCTCTATTATAACGGTTCCAAAATCAGCACAAAACCACAGTTATGTCAGCGTCCATGTTTGGACGTAGCACAGCCGTCCACAAACCTCAGGTTGGAGCGTTTCAACTTACTATTAACCAAAGGTTCAAATTAGAGTTTGGTGAGGAAAACCACAGGTCGCTTTTGCCTCAAAACCGCAGTTGCACACATTCTGAAGTAATGGAGTTCCAATCTCTGCTCCATTTAACTGCAATTTCATGTTATGTGTGAATGTGAACACTGACTTGCTTTCCAAGGAAATCTTGCATATCTACCATGGAAACACTGCAGCATGTTTTAGGACACACACCTAATTTGTGCGGTGCACTGTTGGGTCCAGCCCTGGATTAACCATAAGAAGAAACAAGCACATGCTTAGGGCATCAAGGGAAGAGGGGCACCACAGAGTTTCCTCCCTAGCTATCATGCCCTTAACTCTTTCACATAAGAACATAAGAACAGCCCTGCTGGATCAGGACCAAGGCCTATCTAGTCCAGCATCCTGGTAAATACATTAGCCCACCAGATGCCCCTGGAAGCCACAGGCAGGAGTTGAGGGTATGCCCCCTCTCCTGTTGTTACTCCTCTGCAACTGGTACTGAGAGGCATCCTGCCTTTGAGGATCGAGGTGGCCTATAGCCCTCCGACTAGTAGCCGTTGATAGACCTCTCCTCCATGAAGTTATCCAAACTCCTCTTCAAGCCATTCAGACGTTGAGCTAACCGGCCTGTAATTTTCTGGATCACCCCTGGATCCCTTTTTGAAAGTTGGTGTTACATTTGCTACTTTCCAGTCCTCCGGTACAGAGCCTGATTGCAGGGAAAGTTATAATTTAGCAAGGAGGTCGGCAATTTCACATTTGAGTTCTTTGAGGACTCTTGGATGGATGTCATCCGGCCCTGGCGATTTGTTAGTTCTCAGTTTTTCCAGACAGTTTAGAACATCATTTCTTGTCACTTCTATCTGACTCAGTTCTTTAGCCTCCATCCCTGAAAAGTCTGGTTCAGGAACAGGTATATGCCCTGTATCCTCTGCCATCAAGTTGGACACACAGAACTCATTGAGCTTTTCTGCAACCTCTTTATCCTCCTTAATAAACCCTTTTACTCCCTCATTGTCTAATGGTCCAACCACCTCCCTGGCAAGTTTCCTGTTTCTGATGTATATAAAGAGGTTTTTGTTATTCCCCGTGATACTTTTAGCTAAATGTTCCTCAAACTCTCTTTTTGCTTCCCTTATTGTCACCTTGTATTTCACTGCCACACTCATCTTTAGTCGATTTTTTGTAATTGTTTTTATCTGATGTGTTCGACTTTACTCTGCATTGTTAAAAAATGTTTTCTTTGGCTCAGTGAGCGACTAAAGTTTCAAAAAAGTACTAAACTATGTATCTGAATTAAAAAGTCATTGATTTGTGAAAGATTACTGTAAAAAGCAGTACAAAATATTGATAAAACTTCATGTAAAAGATGGTCATATGTTATGATGTCTGACCTTGAAAATGAAATATTTTTCTCAAACATTCCTTCTGTTGCAGCTATTTATAAGAAATTTTAGGCAGTGGAACTGTTTTGTTTTACCTCAAAGAATCTAGAAGAAAACTTTTAAAATTTTAAATAACTATTAAGGTATAAGTAAATAATCTGCTTGAGTCTTAATGCCTTGCCATTTAAGCAATGGAGGGGGACAATGGCAGGGGAGCACAATTGTTGGGCTGTGCTTAGGGCATCAGTTGCCCTTAATCCGGCCCTGGTTGGGCCTAACTATCACCCAAGTCTGAATTGAGAGTTTGCCATTGAAGGCACCCAACATTCCCTTGTGTCTGTACATTTCAGAGGCTTTTTTTTAAAAATCCATTTGACAGATGATATACTATGCTAATTTGGGGTTGGGAAGTAATCTCCTACAGATAATATTGGTTATGGTTCAATACCCTTCTACTCAGCGTAAGTAAATGAACATTGTAAAGTGATAGGAACCCATAATCCTGATTCAGATTTGGTTCTCCCTGTGGTGGCAATTGCTTTTTGGTCAAACCCAAATAAACCATTGTTAGAAAGCCCATTCACATGACTATGGATGGGAGGCAGGCAGGGAGAAGGCAAAGTCCAACTTATCTTTCCCCCAGACGATCAAAGCAATTCTGCTAGGAGCAAGACTCGCGCTCCCAGATGATCCATGCTGCTCCAAGCAACGCAAATCTCCAGAGGCCGGGACAATGTATCCTGGCCTCCAGATATCCTACAATGCACCATGCTATGAGTACAGTACATTGAAGGATACCTCCATGAGACAGGCGCTCTAGGCACTTGGCTCTGTTTATGCTTGGGCTGCAAGCAGCCCAAGCACACACACAATCCTGGTGCTGGGGTTAATGACGTGCTGGCACCCTAAACCATGGCTAAAGGCTGAGTTTGAAAGTGGGATTAGGTGGGCGGGTGGGGGGGGGTTCTGCGTGTTTCTGTACTTGCAACGTGCTCTACTTGAGCAGATATGTGGCTTTGAGTGACTGTTTTAGCCTGGCTTTTTGGCATGACGCCTTGCACCTTTGATTCAGAGCTCCCTGAAATCTCCCCATTCCTGGATATGTTCAGTCTGGAACTGCATTAGGAGCCTATCATCCAGTGCTGATATATGGCCTCTATTTTTTTTTCTTTTCCAATCTTCTTGAAGCTGTCTATGTTCACCCAGGAGTCCAGCTGGCCCTATCTCATTCTCTCAATTGAAGGAAAACAGCTCTTGGTTACATTAGTGTCTGCTCAATTGTTTGCGCTTTCTCTCTCTCTCTTTTAACATTTTCCAGCTACCACAACAGCATAAAATCAGTATTTAAACAAAACACAGCACACAGAAAATAAGTTGTTCTTTGCTAGATGTGTGGGCCTTAACACTTTTCTGGACAGTTATGAGTACCCCATAATTTTTTCCTCTGCCACCCCACCCCACCATTCCTGAATACAACACTGTTATGAAGATTTCAAAAAATGATAAATTTGGCATTTAGAATAAATAAACATCCTTGGCTTGAGAAACATTGTACTCAGAAAATGGATCTCACTTTGCTAATGTGCACTGAATTTAAAAATTCTGCAAATTCAGATGCTTTGGAGTGTTACATTATGAGGCAATGAACAGTGCATATGTGTGCTGTCTAAATGTATTTCTTAAGTTGTATGAGAAAGTTGATTTTGCTGTCAGTATCTCAAGCATTGCAGACCCGTATGGAAGCAGCCCATTCATTTGGCTTGATGACCATAAACCCCTTGTCTAATTCATGAAGTACACATTTTCTCATTTTCACCTGACAAATGTTGGTGCATGGGTGAATAGAAGCATCTAGAACTGGAAGAATGTCAGCTGAGTGCCCAAATAGCAGAGCAAAACCAGTTTGGTAAGAAAGCAGCAAAGCAAGAGGTCTCGAGACCTTTTGAGAACAACAAGGATTTGTGTAAGAAGGTTACAAACAAATGGAAAGAAAGCCTGCAGCTTATTTTAGCTGCAGCTCATGGCTGAAGAAAGAATCCGCCATTTCTGGGAGAGACAAAATGGAGACTACAAACTCTGTAAGAACAAAGAGGGGAGGAGTCCAGCACTTTTCATCCATGACCCTAAAGCCCCCTGTGGTCACTATGAGACATTGCAGCTGAGAGCAGATGCTGCTAGGGTCCCAGTTCCAACAAGAACATACACTTTTTTTTTCTTTGAATGGCCACTTCGTAAAATAAGTATTTTGCAGAAACTCTGAAAAGGTTGAAAGCCCCTCTGCTGTGCAACATGAGCATCATGGGATTATTTGCCTTGGTCCACATAGTTTAAATAAGCAGCATCTGGTAGAAGTTGCTGGACCTTTTTCAGATGGGATTCCAAAAAGGGACTTTTTCAGGGCTGGTAACTCTGGTTCTTTAGAGAAACCAAAAGAACTGGAAATCAGTGGGAGAGAGGTCCCTTATTCAATGAACTCCTTTACAAAATGCCAGCCTCAGTGAAAATAAAGACCCTTCTCTCAGTCATTATATCTGGAGGCATTCCAGCCGGGCTACAAGCTGACTATTGCTTTCTTTATCTTTTTATCTTTCTTGGTTGATTAACTTTTGCAAGTTATTCCCATGACTCCTGCTTTTGGTACATTTTTTAAAATAAAGCTGAGCAAAAAGAACTAACCCCGATTCCCCTGCTAGCAAAGCTGAATTGTGTCAAAATCACTTTTGTGAGGTCACTGGCTCATTTTTTCAAGCTCACTGGGCTGTTATCCCAGAGTGGGCCTCTGTGAAGTCTTTGCTTTAACTTCTTCCTCCAGAGCTACTGTCTTATTGAAGCCATTGAAGAGTTAGCTGTCTTGCATACTGGAATCTGTCTTAGCTGTCTTCATTTTCAAAAGGATGAGCATTCTGAAACATTCCAGCTGAGTTGAGTGGCAGTAAGAAGAAATGTTTTCCAGCTGAAGACCTTTTACATGTTTGATGAAACTAGCATCTCTAGATGCAGAAAGTGAGCTGCTGTACTTTATGCTGATATTTGGGAGTTGGTTGCTGAACGGAGTAACCTGAGAAAGAAGCGGGGGGAGGAATAAAGGCCATGCATTTTTATAAATGAGGGGAAGAAAGAGAAGAGTTGGTGTGCCAACAGTCAGAAAATGAATTTCTCCGCATCCCTAGAAGATACACAAAACCAGCCTCTATTTTCTGCACATAGTAATGGAACACTTCATACTTTCCATTTTTAGGTGTGTATCTACAGTGTTCTAACATACACTTAAACATGTAAAGTGTGAAATAGAGAAAGATATTTGCAAAGACATGCATCATACAAGTACACTCATCAGGTAGCCATGATTGGTTGCAGCTCTCTGCTGAGTTTATGGCTGCATTCACATGTAATGGCAAACCACGGGTAGGCGAACCTGAGATTAACTTTTGTAATTGTGAATTGCATGGCAGATGCTCAACCTACTATAGCTTGGCAACCTCCAGTTTCGGGGAAGGGGAGCCGCTATCTCTTCCTCATCCACCAAGGCTGCATCGCAGCAAGCTCCGTAGCGCTCGCATCACCAGACTGTGGGAAAGGTGTCAGAGCATCTGCAGGGTGGCAGCCATTAGCCATGCTCTTCAAGGGTGCCTGCTGAGTACAATTGTGCCTTTTTGGAATGGACTGCCTGCCCTTGGCAGGGAAAGGGCATTTAAATCCCTTTAAATGGTATTTAAGCCCTCCAAATCAAGGGGCCCTGCTTGTGTGGGGCCCCCATTCTCTCTGGTAAATAGTAGAACTTGTACACTGTGACCCCCTGCTCTCCAGGCAACACTTTCATACTCACAAGTTATAGTGGCTATCTACACCAGGATTAGGGATAGATTTTTCCTCTCATTCAAATTTCCTGGATTTGGACCAGTCGTCACGCCCCCACCTGAGGACATTGGAAAGGAGTGGGGGGCAGGGGACTTATTAGAAAGTGGGGAGGTGCCTGAGGAGGAGCAGGCCTGTTATTTGAATGGGGAGGTAGTTGAGACAGGCCAGGGCAAGTGTTTGTTGCAGGAGGGGCCAGCAAGGCCAGGTGATCTTTGGAGAGAAGGATCTGTATCTGAGCCGGAGATTGAATGGTCACTATCTCCTAGAGGATGCAGGCAGGGGAAACAGCAACAGCAGGTGAGGGAATTATGGAGAAGTAGTCAACTGATAAGAAGACAGCAGGAGCCGGATTGAATCTATGGCATCTGGTGGGGGTGGAGTGTTGATTAAGTGCTCGTGGCTGCTGACTATAAATCTAGCAGCCTGTGCTTTGAGCAAACTGCTGGAAACAACATGTCTAATCTGCTTCAAGTTTTTGCCGGAGGGTTTGAGACTCTGGAATTTGGGCGTCTGAAGTTTGCGCTGGTGCTTTCACTCCTCATTTCTGTAGCCATGGTGAGATTGTTAAAACTTACCATTTATCATTTATCAGAAACTTAAGCTACAAATCCAACTGTCTATTGTGTCATAAATCTCTGGTCAGCTTCTTCAGTACAGTGAGTGAACTCGTGACACCAGTGTTGTGGCATAAGCAGATCGGCAGTTGCAGGAAATCACGGGTGAAGGGAGCCCCAATTATCAGCAATCCTGGGAAAATAGGGTGGCCCTATCAGGAAAAAACAAACATGGATATGTGCCAATGGATGACCGGACTGGCAAGGGACTGTTTGAAATGTTTCTTCATGGCAGTTGCCAGGACAGAGAAAGGTGTTGCTGGGATTCTTGTCCATGTGGCTTGCTTGTGTGGAGCAAGCAGGCTGGTCGGCATCTGCTGTCTGGCCCACATGCATGTCTCCATGGACTTGCACTCTCATGGGAGAGTGGTCCTTGGGAGAAGAGGAATCGTCACACATTATTAATGATTCAGCCCCATCCCTGTGTACCCTAGGATGGTTCTTCTCATGAGTAGTGCATGGGTTCTTCTCATGGCCTTTTCACTCTCATGATGGAACAGCATCCATCATCATCACATAGGAGGAATCTCTCCTGTGACTGGAGACAATACTGCTCCTATTGGATAGTTCTTCTCACGAGTAATATCAGAGACTGCATGCTTTTGCCCAAGGGGAAGGGGCTGGGCCCCTCCTTCCCCAACCACTTTGTACAAAAAATAGAGCAGAGCCATTCAATAATTCCTGGGCGGGGCTGCCTTTTAAACCCCAACCCAGATATTGCTGTCCTGCCATATGTTATCTTTGCAGTGATCCAATTGGGTTGCCCAGTATATGGTGCCATTGTGACTGCATGTGCTTGTGAACATGCTTCTTTATCAATTCATTTTGGGTGATCAAAACACATAGTACCTGGCTTGCCATCCCATCCCCTTTCTTTTCTGATTCTCAGAAACAAAAACAAGAGAGAGTGGAAAGTGGGCACCCCGCAAAGTGACTTTCCTCTTTGACAGGCTTAGAAGCTTGGAATGGGACAATGCAGCATCCTATTGCCAGACAACAGCGTGAGGAGTGTGGAGATAGGGGGTGGGGCAAGTGCTCAGAGAGGCAGCCAGGGAGAAGCATAGCAAGAACAGAGCAGGACTGTTCCTGGGCAGTTCTGGGCCACCCTCTCTATGATTACAGTTCCAGAAATATCATGAAATGAATCACACACATGACTGGGGCTATGAGGACCTATGGGGCTTTTCCTCTTTTACCTTGGTTTACATCAAGGTAAAGTAACAGTGTAGCCCTGCTCTGAAGCAGCAGGATAGGAGCGGGTCCCATAGTTGCACATGAATAAAAATACGACAAATATTTATATAGTGCTTTTCAACAAAAGTCCCGAAAGTGGTTTACATATAAACAAACAAACAAACAAACAAACAAACAAAATGACTGTCTATCCAGGTTTTCCTGCTCCTACCCCACTGTGGCTGGTTGTGAGAATGACCTTACTGTATTTTTCAGCACTATATTGCATGTACACTCCTTGCATTTACATTCATCAAGTGAGGAAACAAATTCCAGTTTATAAAGCAGAGTCTGCCTGCTGGATTGAATCAGTGCATGTGGACTTCTTATTAAACGTTACCTCTAGGATCAACCAAAAGCACTCTATCCATGTGCCAAGTTCATTCAGCCAGGGTACATAGAAAAATGCTCCTGCTGGCTGTGTTCAGTTCTGGGGAAATGCCCTTCCTGTGAAGATACACTTAATATTATATTCTGAGCATCTCTCAGAGACAGATCTTGTAAGACCTTTTGATTCTGGCCTGCATTTAATGTCTGAATATCAGCCATGATTCTTTAGTTGTATATCTGAATATTTTATGAGGACATTAAATCTTTTATGATCCAGTTCTATTGATTTTACTCCCTAAAGGTTGTTTCTCACCCTGAATCTTCAGGGACAGTATAGGTTATAAATGGAAATACATTAATTAAGAGATTAAACAAAAAAACACAGTGCAGGGATCTTCTCTGCTTGCTTAAAAGACTGAAGATGATGTCTGTGTCATGGAATAAAACAAATGAAAATAGGGAAGGTTTCAAAGATGAGCCATGAAATTGCCTTTAAGCTACACCAAGGCAGGGCTGATTGCATGGCAATGTAGAAGGAGCTAACACTGAATGAAGCACTAGCAACCAAACAGTGGGTGTCTGTGTTACAACATCTCAATTAATTACCAGCATCCTAGTCCTGTGGATCAACTTAAGCTGAAAGAGCACAAACAGTGACATATGCTGCTGATATAGGGGCATAGTTATTTGCTTAGAAAATCGGTGGCATACTATACTTTACTTTCCAAGCAATCCCCACTACTTCACTTCCAGCTAGCACAGATTTAATGGATCACTTCTAACCCCAGTCAGAGCAGTGCTCTCTTTCTTGAGTGCTACAGCTTTGGCATAGCAGGGCTGATTGAAGCACAGACACCACAGTGCCAGAGGGAGCGGATGGTCTTGGTTGGAATCAGCACCCATGTTGTATTCTATCCAGTAATCTTTTGCAGTTTGTTTGTTTGTTTGGACATTTGTTTCAGGGGGGATTTGGTGTGTGTGTGTGTGTGTGTGTAGGGGGGGTGGAGTCAGAAAGGAAAACTGAGGGAAAGGAGAGGGATAAAATGGATTGGTTGCTGAATAAACCTTTAGTTAAATCTACATAAGATTTCCTTGATTGTATATGGGGGAAGCAGCTATAAAACAACCCAGCACCTTGCGAGAGGAAAACAACTTTCCCCCTTCCAGTGGTGTTAGGAACTTGTCAGACATGGATTTTACAAGCTTCACTGGCTCATAGATTAGGCGAGAAAAGGATTCGTAAATACATGTACCTAACTGTCCATAGTTACAGGAGGCTATCTTTATTCATGGGGCTTCTGTTCGTGCCATATTCTGAAAGAATGGAAATCATGAATAATAAAAATAGTTACCCCTATAGGAATCCAGTGGTTAGGTTCCTTGGAAGGAAAAATACACCAAAAAGTGAGGTGAGGGGAGTAAGAGGAGAAAAGTGCAGCACCTTGCTCTCCAGGTCTCCAGCTTTCCAGCAAGGCCCACCCTCCACAAGCCACCAAATCAGCCGAATTTTTTGTGTAAGTTCCCCAAGTTTTTCTAAATAGCCACAAAATGGCTCTGCGCTGTAAAATGGTGGCCAGAAATGACTCCAGAAGTCATTTCTGGCCTCTCAGGAACCATGAATAGGTGAATTTCACCTATCTTTATCCTAAGGATAAAGAAAATGGGTCTCTGTGTCAATGTCCACAGGTACGCAAAATCACAGTTGTTGGATTTGCAGATCATGAGGGCCTTCTGTATTAATATTAATTGTCCTAAAGTCATTCTTACATTCATAGAATGAGGTGATACACTGAAGTGGTATGATTCTAGACTGTACCACATCAGACTCTCAAGTGGAAGATTGTGTTTTTTATTATTCTTCCACGTTTTGAAAAATGCCTGCGCATTATAAGCTGCACATCAGTGATAGAGTTATGCGACATCTTTCTCCTTGGCATGCTTGTTTACTAAATGATATGATACTTTGTAATTAGGGATGTATAAGCTCAGTTGAATTGGATCCGGTCCGGCAATCAAGCTGGCCAAGCCTGCTTGCGGGCGAGCTTGGGGGATATACTTGCAAAGGTGAATCTGGCTAGGATTCCCCTTTACAAGTGAAGGAGGATTCCCTAGACTAAGAAGGGGGGAGGTGAAAGGGTCATATGTACCTTTCGTTCCCCACCAAAGGAGATGGCGGAGACGGCAGAGGCAGTGGCAGTGGCTGCAGCAACATTGGAGGTGGGGGCAGGGGCTCCTCCAACCCGCCCCCATTGGCCTCGTAAATGACAGCTGGGTTCAACTCGGACTGCCCAATAGCATTCCCAACAGTCCCGTGCTATATGGGAGGACCTGTATCTGAGGTAAAAATCTCTTGTCCCCAACAGGATGCTGTTTTCCCCATATTATTGGCAGAGCCTGGGGCTCTCCCTCATCCTTCAGTGCATTTGCATTGAGGCTTTTGAAGTCTGGGTGAAGTCCATATTATAATGTAAAAGAAACAACAAAGTTCACAAAAGGAGGCCCAATAGGTCTGCAAACTTCCAGGAGCAATTGCCTGGTTTTATTTACATCTTGCAAGTTGCTAATTGTTTACGTAAATGTCAATAGGCCTACAGACTCCTGCTAACTAACTCACCACTTCTGGCAAATAAAAAAAGCCTTTCAGTGAGGCTTTCAGTGGGGAAGGTGAGGGGAAGTAGTGTGTGTGTAAATCTGGGGATTCTCTTAATTTTTCACCTGACACTTGCTCTATGTCTATGTGTGATGGTCTGTGTGAACAAGAAGCTTTGGGAAATCATGTGGTTTGTGTTGTTGTTGTTTTTACAATTGCGTTGCTACTCAGGCTTCTAGGATGCCCCACCCACAGATGACCCCCACAGACCCCCCCCCTCCTTGTGTACCATATTAAGGCAATGGAATATTGGCAACCCTACCACCCAAACCAGGCCAGCTCAATGCGAACTGGCTCGCACATCCCTATCTGTAATAGCATCAAAACTCTTCATGTACCAAAAAGATAGAAGAAAGCCATGATGGAACGTACATGTGTAGATTCTGAACTGTTAGTGCTCTTTCTTCCTGAAGCTGAAGCAGTTCTAACATTTAAGCCAACTCATTTCCTTGATTTCCCCATCAACCTCAATGATCAACCTCATTTCCTTTATTTCCCCATCGCCTGAATTTCTCTTGCTGCATAGGTTTGAATGGCCTTCCTTGCCACTCTTTGTAATGTAATGACTGAAGGTCTTGAATCAGAATCATTGCTTGATGAGTGAAATTCAGTTCCATTCCTTAAGTTGAAAGAAAGCCTCCATAAAAGTCCTTGTGCCCCACTATTGCCAGTGCCTGCAGGGTGTCTGATATGTAGCTTGTTTGGACCATTAATGGGCCAGTTTCTTACACAAGGCAAGAAAGAATCATTGCCATAGCCTGTGTGGCATCTGATTCATGATTCAGAAACTGCTTCAGTGGAAGTTCAGTGCAATAAGCTCCATTTCTTTCATTCCATTGGCTTTCCCCTCTTACTTACAGCGCAGTCTATCTAGTACAATCAATCACAATGAATCAAAGTCTAAAAGGTCTGTTTTTGCAGCTTGCAATGGGATAGAAAAAAGCAGGGGGAAGAGGAGATTCACAGAAGGTCTCTGCAAGCAGCTCAGGAAACATGTTCTATCCCACTCCTGAGATGTGAGTATGAATGTTCTCCTGCACTTTAACGTCATGATTCAGGCTCTCTGGATATTTGCAAAAATAAAGATTTCAGGGCTCTCTCTCTATAAGAGACAGCAAAGCAATTGATCTAAGAGATGTGGAAAATGAAATCTGTGGCAGATGGCGGGAGTCTTGAAAGCAAGATGACAAAGGTGAAGGGTGGGCAGGGGTTGCCGTTCACACAGTCCCTTTGTGATTTAGCAAGAGGTGCCAAAACATTAATTAATGGAGAAGATAGATCAATGAGGATTACAGTTTTCTGGGAAAGCACTTGCTGAAGATGCTGACTCAGGCTCATTGCTCCCAAAATGAAGAGGGACCCAGTCCCCTGTGGTTGTATGCAGAGGCAAGCTATTGAGGGCAAACAGCACATTTAATTTTATCGTACATAATGTAGGTAGATGGTAGGACTCTTATTTGAAAGAACTGTAATGTAAATCAGCTGGGAAACTAAAAATCCATACCATGCGCACACACATGCAGGCACACAGATATTTACATTATGGCTGAGCTGAGAGGGGAGCACTTTTCATAAGCTTTGGGCAGTAGCAAAAAACACTCCCCTATTTTTCAGGGGTGACTTCAAAATGGAGTGAAAGTGCTCACACATTTATTGATTGATGTATTACATTTGTATCCCACTCTTTCTCCAAGGAGCCCAGAACAGTGTTTGTCCTCACAACAACCCTGTGAGGTGGGCTAGGCTGAGAAATATGTGACTGACCCAGAGACACCCAGTGAGTTTCATGGCTGAATGGGGATTTGAACTCAGGTCTCCCTAGTCCTAGTCCAACCCTCTAACCACTGCATCCCACTGGCTTTAGAATTTTGGAAATGAGTTGCAGGAAACAAACTGGCTTAGTTTGCCATCAGTGGCTGACATACGCAGAACAGTACATCATCCCACTAACATAATACATTGCATGTGTGCAAGTGAAGAAGAATTGCCAGCCAGTTTAGCTGGTGTGTGTGACTCCTGAACTTCTTTCTGTTATACATTTCAAATGCAAGACATATAAACCTGAGTGTCTACAAATGATATAAAATCACAAAGCAGTAGAGAAATAAGGGCGGGGGGGCGGTCATAAAAAGCTCTAAGTGAATTTTTAGGAGGAGGAAAAATGAAGACAGCTAGAGTATTTTTGCATCCCTTTTATGAGTACTATGAACATGATTCCACTGGGAATGGATCAATGCTTTCTGCAGCGCCTGGGGCAAAATATTAGTGATATATTAAACACTTCAAATAGCTTTTGATACTGCTGCACACTTTTTTTTTGTTTTCTCTGATCTGTTTAAGTGCACCAATATCTGTAGCTTAGAACTTATAAAAATTAATCATTTTAAAGCACACGCTGCTGCTCCAGCCAGCAATTGCACATTGTAGGATTTATCATTGGCAGACAACCTGTTTCCACCATTCGTTATATAAAAGGGTTAGGGCTGTCAAAACTGCAAGCCTAATTCTGCTACAAACAGGATAACTTTTGTGGTTGTAGTAGCTCCAACACAATATTCAGGAAATGGAAACCATTTGCTAACTTCCCTACTAACTTGGCAAAGAGGCACCTTTTAACGTGGTGATTCTCTTTATTTAGTGGGGGCAGAGTAACTGGCCCTGTCCACCCCCAGCACAGCACCTCCAGTGACTGTTGCTGGTGTCAATCTTATGTTTCTTTTTAGAATGTGAGCCCTTTGGGGACATGGAGCCATCTTATTTATTTGTTATTTCTTTGTATAAACCGCCCTGAGTCATTTTTGGAAAGATGATATAGAAATCAATCAATCAATCAATCAAATAAATAAATGGATTTTAAAGGAAGTATGGCCTAAACTTGATAGTAGGTGCTTGGAGGAGGAGGCCTTTATACTTCTAATCCATCTAGAGCAGGGATTCTCAACGTGTGGGTCTCCAGATGTAATTGGACTTCAACTCCCATAATTCCCAACCAAAGACCACTGGAGCTGGGGATTATGGGAGTTGAAGTCCAGTAACATCTGGGGACCCACACGTTGAGAATCCCTGATCTAGAGTTATCCCCTTGGAGGATGTGAGATATTTTGAAAGCTTATGGGTCCTGCGCTGAGCCTGTGGTAGTCTCTCAGCCATCTAAATGTTTTCCTTTAGGAAAAAAGACGACTGCCAGTAGAAATTGATAGAGGTTTATAAAATTATGCATAGAACACAGAAAAGGGAGCAGCCGGTTCTCAAAGTTGGATCTCCAGTTGTTGGACTACAACTCCCATCATCCACAGCCAGAATGACCTTTGACTATTGTGCCTGGGGGATGATGGAAGTTGTAATCCAACAACATTTGGGGATCCAAGTTTGAGAACCCCTGGGATAAAGAGAAGTTTTTCATCCTCTCTCATAACACTAGAACTCAGAGTCATCCACTGAAATTGGTATCAGATGGACAAACAAAATAAAGCACTATTTAATTAAGTTCTGGAATTCCCTGCCACAAGATGGAATGATAGCCACTGGCTCAAAAAGGAATTTGATCAATTCATGGATAATAGATTTATCTATGGCTATTAGTTATGGCAAATAAATAATATAACAAATCTATGTTCAAAGGAAGTACATAACTGAATGCTGGACTTCATGCCTTGCTTGGGGCTTATAGAAACCAGGTGATGACGAACGCACAAGAATTTTGGTCTGATAGAGTAAAAAGCTAGCATGAGTTATGTTTTGCCACATAATTACTATTTGTGTGAAGCAGCTTCCCGCCTGTTATTTCAACTATGTCAGCAGTTCCAAGGGACCTAAAAGAGGAACTCTAGCAGCATCTTACTCTCTGCAAACCTGTGTTCACTTGCCAGAAGAAGGGCCTGCTGTTCTGCTCCTTCCTGCACTTCAGCTCCATCACTTCAGGTGGTGAGAGTGTGGTATTGAAGCTATTAGCTCAGCAGGGGTCACAGGACCAGTTGGGTTCCACCAGATCCTATAAAGATTCTGATTCTGGCAAGTTGCTCAGATTAATGAACAATGTTGCTTAGGTACAGAGATGGGCTACTTTTAGATGACCCACTTACTGGCTTGATGGCCAAGTTGAGTTTCAAGCATCTTTGTGTATAAACTGAGTGTAAGAATGTTGCCTCCTGATCAAGTGCATTGTGGGCATAGCAAATTTTCCCCACCCGGACTTAATGAAGCACAAGGCTGGTGTGATTGGCTCAGGGGTCCGGGCAGTTGCAGCAAGCCAGTTGTAGCAAGGCAAGCCTTGTCAGCCCCTCTCTTGGTTTTCCCACATGAGCCCTCCCTCCCACCGTGGAGCACAGTGTGGGCTTTGCTGGGTGCTGGATAGGAATGTTTTGGCCTCCTTGTAATTGACTTGAATAGGGTGGGGGTCATTCTTGCTGGTAATAACAAGCAAGCACAGTGCGGGTCTTCGGATGCATAGAACAGTTTAACAGTGAACACCCTTAGGTACTTGTCTGGTATGGCAAAGAGTTCTAGTCAGTCCCAAGAGACTGTACAGCACAGGTAGCCATGGGTGGGACTTCTCCATTCAGAGCAGGCTTCACCAAGTTTAAAAGCTGCCCAGCTTGAGGATGGGAAGGAGGATGAGGCTTCCCACTGATACCTTGACCTTATTGGGTTGGCTAAGAAGAGCACCAATCAGTTTTAGGGCTTTATTGATGCTCAGAGCTGGGGCGTAATTCCCCATATCATTCAGGCTAGAGGTCATAGCTGGTCCATCAGGGAAATGCACACATTGATTCAGCATATCAAATAGTGACACAAGCCAAATCGATTCAGCGTGGCCCACTGAATCGTTTTGGTGGGGTAGGGAGTTGTACCTTTAAGCATGAGTAAAGCAGGTCCTTACCTGCTCCTTTGCTGCCCCACTGCTTTTCCAGGCACAGCGCTCAGCCGCTCAGAAGTCTGTGTGCAGCCACGAGGCTTCACCCAGCAGCATGTGCATGGTGGTGAGATGCACATGGCCACTGTGCATGCTTGGTGGCCATGTGCACCCCACCACCACATGCAGGCTGCTGGCTGAAGCCCTGTGGCTGTGAGCAGATTTTTGAGTGGTGCAGCGCTGTGCCTTGAATTGCAGTGGGCGGAGGAGGAGCAGGTAAGGACCTGCTTTACTCATGCTTAAAGGTATCACTCCCCGCCTCGCCCCCGCATATCCCTACAGACCATTAGTTGAGATCCCACACTGTAGTGAGAGAGCACCATTTCCTTTCTTTGCAAATAGTTTGCATTTGTTAATTAATTAAGTTGTGGCTCATTTTTTCCAACTATCACCTTGTGTATTCATTGGTTTAAGGGCAATAGCTAGGGACATTATCTGAAGCACTGTCAGCCCAATGTGAAATTATGTCTGTATTTGACTGGCTTGGTTGAAGGGAAATGTGTAAGCTTTGGCTTACGCATTTGCATTACACAAGTTCCTCCTTAGACAATGCCTGAAAGTACCACCAGACCAATTTGGAGTTCATTTGTGTATTTGACTGGAGAATCCAAAGCTGTTATACCAAGTAATTCATTCATCAAACATCTTGAGGAAAGTTAATTTTTTTTCCTTAACATATGGCATCAGGACACTTGATGGTATATGTAATTGCTGTCCCTGGAATTCCTTAGAACTCAGATGTGTTGGAAGATGTCCTAATGTCTCCCAAGGAAAATATGTTTGGCAACAATCAGATATATGTTAATACTTTAATTGAGAAATAGACATGGGCCAGTATGGGTGAATTTAATGAACAGACTTGCTGAAATTACTGGATGCATTTGAAGGACTGGAAACAAATATTGTGTGAATGAGATTGCTAATGATATGGAGTCATTTTAATCTTCTATGATGCTCTGAATTTTCAATTTTTCACCAGAATGCTACGATAAGGGAAATCTTATGTAGAAGAGATAAGGCGTGACTTTTTATTTTCCTCTATTTATTTCAGCTCTACTGATCTAATAATATAACTAGAAAGAGACTATAAGGCATAAATAGGATACACTTAAAATGAAAATTTGTGATTGATTATCTGCATATCATCGGTTTTGAGAACCAGCTGCATGGATGCCATTATTGCACATGAAAACTGGTCAAGATTAGAAGATTTATGGAACTGTTTACACAATATTATTGCCTTTATTACTTACTGATGTTCATTTACAGTGTTTCAAAGGAAAAAAAATATTCTCAATCATTTAGAGGGCACAATAGAACTTGAAATATTGCTTTGCCCTCTCCTATCTAAAGAGAAAGGCCTGCAGTATATGAGAGCTGTCTTTGAGAGGTTACAAAGAGAACCCTGAAGCTTCCCAAAGAGCCGTTTCTCATGACTGCGTGAGAGGGCTAGCTGGCAGTCAGTGGGCAAGGCTGCAAAAGCCCACCTTCCCTTCAGGCAATCTCTGAGGACTGTCTGGGCACGCAGATCGCATGCCCAGACAGTCCACTGCTGCTCCAGGCAGCATGGAGGGGAGGGGGGGAGGGGGTCAGGATACATTGTCCAAGCCCGCGGAAATCCCACAATGCACCATGTGAGTGTGTGGTGCATTGTGGGGATCTCCTCATCAACAGGCAGACACCTGTCAGTGCTTCAGCACCGGCTGAAAGCAGCTGGCTCTGACACACAGTCAGGTAAATGGGGTTAAGGGAGCAAGCACACCTTGTTTAAGAGCCCAGCTTCTTAGTTGGGTTTGCTACCAAGGCACCACAGGGAGCCAGTCGGCTCCTGGCAGTTCCCTTGGGCAGCCAGGCCTGGGCTTAGTTGCTCTAGCCTGGTCTTGACTGCTTGTGCTGTCAAGACTGCTTCTGACCTCAAAGTCTGGCAGCTTCGCAGGTTCTGGAATAGCCTTAGGAGAACATTTGAAACTAGGCCTGTATTATAGTGTTTATGGTGAGAAAGAGCATATTACTGATCGTCAAAGAGGGCCTGGTACAATTTGATACAGTACAAGATAAGATGTTAGGAGCTGTCACCAGATCCAGGTGCTTTGGCAGGTAATACTCATTAACCATGCAACAGCACTGAGGAAGAGGGACAGAGGTGTGGGATGAAAGATTCTGAAAGAAAGAAAAAGAAAAGTCATTTTCCATGGCTACCTGGTCTAGGGGGTACCTTCTCTCCAAAGATGGTTCTAGGACATCTATCTATCTATCTATCTATCTATCTATCTATCTATCTATCTATCTATCTATCTATTAAATTTTTCTTAGATTCTCCTCCTTTTTTCTTATAGCCTCCACCAAAGACTCTAGGCAATGAACAACAATACCAATAACAATTAATTTAAAATAAAATAAATTATTATTATCTTGTTTACACAGTCAGACAGGTGTTATTGACCGGTTTGTTTTATCCAGACATCAAGTCCTTCCCCAGGGACCTGGGATGGCTGAATTTTATTATCAATGTTGTTGCTGTTGTTATAGATATCATCGCAGAATATAGGCTGTTCCCAGTAAAGTTGCTTATTGTAATTGGCTGATGGTGATTTCTGTGGCCCCTATGGTGCTGAGGTGCTCTTCAAGTTGTTTTGGAATTGCACCTAGGCCACCAATTACCACTGGGATTATTTTGGTCTTCTGCCACAGCTTTCAATTTCAATTGGTAGATCTTTGTATTTTGTTATTTTTTCTATTTCATTTTCGTCTATTCTGCTAACCCCTGGTATTGCTATGTTGATTATTTTGACTTGTTTTTCTTTCTTCTCAACTACAGCTATATCTGGTGTATTGTGTGGCAGATGTTTGTCTGTTTGTAGTCGGAAGTCCCATAATATTTATGCATCTTCATTTTCTACCAATTTTTCAATTTTATGGTCCCATCAATTTTTGCCTACAGATAGCTTGAATTTTTTGCAGATGTTCCAGTGTATCATCCCTGCTACTTTGTCATGCCTTTGTTTGTAGTCAGTCTGTGTGATCTTTTTCATCTGCTTCTTTACAAAGGCAGCACTTGCTGTTTGTTGTGGATTTTTCTACTTTTGCTCTTATTGCATTTGTTCTTAGTGCCTGTTCTTACACAGCCAGTATTAAACCCTCTGTTTCTATCTTCAAGTTGCCATTCTTAAGCCATTGCCAGGTCTTGGTGATGTCTGATTTCCCACTTATATTGTGCAAATATTGACCATGCAGTGGCTTCTTTTTCCATTTTTCTGCTCAGTTCTTGACTTGTTCTTTCTTGTAGGCCTGCTTTGTTTCATTGGTGTTGAATAGTTTCTCATTATTGACCATTTTAAGTGCATCTTCTTCACTGTCCTGTAATATATTCTTCAAGGCCTCTTTTCTCCTCCTCTACTGTTTGATGGACTTGTAACATTCCTCTTCCACCTGAGCTGCAAGGGAGGTATAGCCTATCTACATCACTGCGGGGGTGCAGATCATGATTGATGGTCATTATTTTCCGGGTCTTACGATCCAGCGTCTCTAGCTCTGCCTGGGTCCAGTCTATTATTCCTGCAGTGTATTTGATAACAGGTATAGCCCAGGTGTTTATGGCGTGTATGGTGTTCCTGCCACTGAGTTGGGACTTTAGGATTTTTCTAACTCTCCTGATGTATTCACTTCCCATTTTTCTTTTAACTTCAGTGTGTGCAATGTTATCAGCCTGGAGAATGCCCAAGTATTTGTAATGTTCTTTCTCTTCCAGGTTCTTGATCTTGCTTCCATTGGGCAGTTCTATTCCTTATGCTTTTGTTATTTTTCCTCTGTTCATTATTAATGCAGCACACTTGTTTAGTCCAAACTCCATTGCTATATTGCTACTGAATATACGGACAGTGTTTAGCAGTGATTTGATTTCTGACTGGGACTTTCCATACAACTTCAGATCGTCCATGTACAGCAGATGGTTGATTTGACTTGATGTTTTAGATGTTTGGTATCCGAGGCCTGTTTTGTTTAGTATTTGTGAAAGTGGGGTCATGGCGATTACAAACAACAGAGGGGATAGTGAGTCCCCTTGGAAAATACCTCTTCTAATGCTAACCTGTCCAAGTGTCTCGCCATTGATTTTTAACTGTGTACTCCACATGCTCATTGCTTTTTAAAATAAATATCTTAAAGTTTTTGCTGACACCAGTTGTTTCTAAACATTTTAGTATCCATGTGTGAGGCAATGAGTCGAAGGCTTTCTTGTAGTCAATCCATGCAACACTTAGATTTGTTTTTCTTCTCTTGCAATTTTCTAAAATCATTTTGTCAATCAGCAGCTGGTCTTTTGTGCCTCTGGTGTTCGGGCAATTTCCTTTCTGTTCAACTGGAAGCTGCTTCTTAGTTAATAAGTGTTACATGACTTCATCTGCTACTATACCAGTTAATAATTTGAACATGGTTGGCAGGCAGGTTATCATTCTGCCAATTATTCCAATAATTACTTGGAAGTGCACCTTTTGCTGGGTCTTTCATGATGAGATGAGTTTTCCCAGTTGTTAGCCATTGTTCAATATCATCTGCTTGCAAAATGTGATTGAGCTGTTTTGATAGTTGTTTATGAAGGCTTGTTAGGTGATTAAGCCAAAAGCCATGCAGTTCATTGTCGCCTGGTGCAGGCCAATTTTTAATTTTCTTTGCTCTTTCACTTATTAATTCTGGTGTTATTATTAGATCTTGCATTTGTTGGTTACATTTTTCGACCTCTTTCACCCAGCCTGCTTTTTTATTATAATTTATTGGATTGTCCTATAATTTCCCCCAGAATTGTACTGTTTCTTCTTTATTTGGTGTTTCTAAGTTTCTCGCAGTTTCTCCTTCTATGCTTTGGTAGAAACCAGGACTTCTCTAATTTTCCTTGAATCTAGGTGGTATTTTTGGATCAGATACTGTTTGGTGTTTTCATTCTTCAGCTTCTTGTCTTTCATATCTTTCAATTTACTAGCATCTGATCTAAGCCTGGCGAGTTTATTTTCTAATCTAATCTTCCATTTAGGTGATGTACTACTTTCTTTTTAGACAGGTCCACTGATCTTATATCCAAGCTCTTGTGTTGTTTTTGTTTCTGCATTGTACATTAGTTGGTTTGTTTCTTGCAAATTATTGGTTGTTATTTCTGCAAGTGCAGCATTGACATCTTTTAATGCCAGAGCAAGTTGTTTTTTGGCAACTGTTTTTAGCGCTGGAAGTCGAACCCTGGTGGTTGTTTGGTTCATGTGCTCAGTGATTTTTTGCTTTAGTTCTTGTTGCTTTTCTGTTAAACGGCATTTGGGTTTTTGAGGTGAAGGCAAAGGGGAGGTTGCTTGGTTTTGATTTTGAAACAGTTCAGCAAAAGTGGCATCCTCTAGTTCCAACACTTCCTCCACCTGTGCCTGAGCAACTGCTTCAGTTTGTGGTACTGCTTCTTTCATATCTTGAGCCTGTGTTGCTCTTTGCAGTTCTGGAACTGTGCAATCTGGTGAGCGAAGTGAGTTTGCAGGGGAGGCTGTCTGAACTTGATACTGTAGTAAAGTTTTCTTGTGTGATTCTCTTGCAGACCGAAGAGGATTCCAAGGACCTTCCAGCGACCTTGACAGAGCATTTGACTTTGACGCTGGACAGACAGGCTTCTGACACTCTGGCATTACTCACCAGTTGTTTTAAATAGCAAGGAGGAAGGAAAATCTTCAGTTGCCTTATCTCCTGGGGCTCCATGCAGGGGTGGAAAGGAGCTCTCATTCCATTACCTTTTGTTTCTATTGTATGTGCTAGCTAGTCTGCTCTGCATATACTCAGATGTAATTCAGAGAAGCAAATCCATAGTCCTATACAGTCTTGCAATGACCAGGGGGCACCAGGAAAGCCTAACTACCCTTAGGCCCAGTTCTTATGTAATGGGAAACCAGAGGTCCCAGTTCCCAAACTGGAATGTATGAACCAGGGGAAATTGAGTTTGCGGGGATGGGAGTGACCCATAGGTTCTCTCTGCAAACTCTACTCTGAACCTTTGGTCAGAGTGGAGTTTCACCTCTGTAAACTCCATTTCTGCAGCACCAGCATTAGGTATGAAAACTGGAACTGCAGTTTGGGCCCCCACAGAGCCCAAGTTGTGGAAGGAAGCTCCTCCTCACTCCAGTCTGATTTGTTGTGCGGGCTGAGAGATAGCATCTGAATGCAAGTGGGGGGTGGGTGGGCACAGAACTGTGGGTCCATTGGTCCCACAGTTCCTTGTTACGTATGACCCGGGCCTCAATCTCAAGAATGCAACAAGTGAAAGCTTCCCATCCAAATAGGCTAAGGAAAAGATGGCTGAGTTTCTAGTTTGGGGTGCTTCGGAGCACACAAAATAGCAATATGAACAAGCCTGGTAACAGTGGTAGATCTTGACTTCTTTTGCTGGATAGCAGCTTACACTACATCTTATGCCTTTCAAACATTTTTTTAAAAGGATAGGATTGCACTCTTAGCTTCTAGGTTGCTTTCCTTTGTTCTGTTTGCCAAAAACAGCTTTGATTCAACTTGAGTAATACATGCAGTGCTACCAGCCTTTTCAGAGGACCAATAAAACCAGAGAAACAGTTTTTACATTAATCAGCAAGTATGTAAATTAATATATCCATGGATTTCTGTAGTGAGTTGGAAATAGGATATCTATGCCAGACATCCTGTTATATATTAATATGCTCACCTACTAGACCAGGGTTGATTTGGTTCTGCACTGCATTATTCCTCCTGCTATGAGCAGGAGTCCTACCACCAAACTCCTACTCTTCTCTGTCCTGTGGATAAAAATCTGCACTTGCAGAAGGGATGCATAAGCTTTGTCTTTCTCAAATTGCTTGCTCCCTTCACAAGGAACCAACTGGTGGCAAGAGAAGAACTAAGAAAGAAAGAAAAAACCCTTGGGATATTTAGATGATATGATAAAAGAAAATGACCTCATGCTGAATATGGCTTTAAATGCAAGCATACAGGCCATTAATACTTCAGTATTTTCAGATAAGTCATTCCAGGTATATGCTTATCCAAGAATGTTGTCTTTGAGTAATTGGGTTGTTCCTAAAGACATCATTTATTGCTTGATCTTAAGGAAATATGGATGTGGCTTCCAGAATAAATCAGGAAAAGAAATTTAGGGGAAGATATTCTGAGTTCAGTAACATGCAGAAACCAGCATGGGGCTGTAAATGGAAAACTACTCGACTACTCACATGCTCGATTATTGTTCTTGCTGCTCAATAAAAGCTGCTGGTGAAGGGCTGGCTGAATGGTTGGGCAAGTTAGTGAATATATCTCTTACCGAGGACATGGTGACATCCTGCCTTAATTTTGCAGTTGTTTGTCATATGTAGGTGTGTGCACAAACCAAAAATTGCAGTTTGGCTCAAATTCAAATCAAATCAGAGCTGAACCGTGTGCTGCTGAAGCAGTTTGGTCAAACCAACCAGCCAGTCCAGTCTGTTTGACTGAACCAGTTTGGTGGTTCACGTGGCTAATACTGGTAAAGGGGAATCCAGTGAGGATTCCCCTTTTCAAGTACAGGGGTGGGGATGGAATCCTCTAATGGGCGTGTGGGTGGGCAGGGGCAGTGAGAGAGGTAGAAATGTTCTTATCTGGCCATCTTGGCTGCCGGCACTGTCTCTCACCACCACCCCGACACAGCCGCAAGTACACATGATGCTCTGTTTAGGAAGCTGCCTGTGTGGCAGCGGCAGTTCCATGGATGCATGGAGGCCAGAACCACACCACTGCTGCATGGGTAGCTTCCTGAGCAGCATCGTGCATGCTTGGGGCCATGTCAGAGGGAGCGAGCAATGGCGCCAGCAGCCGTGCTGGCCAGGTAAGAACATTTCTACCTTTCTCGCCTCCTCCGCCTACCCCTTTGCTGCTGAACCAGTTCGCTTGAACTGGGCTTGGTCTGGTTCGATTGTTGACCAAATTATCCCTGATTCAGTTCTTGACAGAGCCACTGACCTGGCCTGGTTTGAGCAAACCAGTTCTGCAGTGAATGGTTTGTGCAAACCACTAGTCATCTGCCGAAGAAGCCTTCCCCAGGCCCAAACATACTCAATAGTTACTGGGCTGGTTTCCAGCTTTCATTGTTTTGGCAAGGTGTTTGAGCAGTTGCTGATGACCCAGCTCTAGAGATTTCTGGAGGGTCTATTCAGTCTGACTTGCAGTCTGGTGGTTTTGATACTCAAAACGCTTTGGTCACTCTAGTCAGTGAATTACACCCAGAGCTAGACATTGGGGAGTGCATCTCTGATTGTACCAGATTCTTGTACCAGATTGTACCAGTTATTCTGCTGGACCTCTTGGCACCTTTTAGTATGATTAACTATGATTTTGTCCTGGTAAAACTGGCTGGGATGGGTCTGGGCGAAACTATTCTGCAGTGGCTCTGAACTTTCCTGACAGATAGGTTTGAGATGGTGCTAGGAGACTCTGGCCCGTGCATTAGTCCCATCTTGCTATTAGTTTAGCATCTACATGAGACCAATAGGATAAGTCATCCAGGATGGTATAAGTTATCATGATTATGTTGTTGCTAACACTTTTTGTTGCAGAATCTGTAAATGTTCTGAACTGGTACCATAAGTTAGTGATGCTGGATGAGAGTAAACAATCTGAAATTAAATTTGGAAAAGACAGAGGCCCTCCTGGTCAGGAGATATTAAATGAACTGTTCTGGAATGCTGGCAGTATGCCCTAGGACTACTTTTGGACTTGTGTGGGTAATTAGTGAAACTAGAGTGAACAGTCCATTATTGTGTCAATTGTGCAAAGCTTTGTTCTGGAAATAAATACTTGAGAGAGGAATATGGTACAATCAGATTTATTTAAGGGTTATTGGGATACAGGGGATGAAAAATAGGTAGGTGGTAAAAGACAAAAACTCGATTAGTAATATCAGTTTAGAGACTCATGAAGAGGCATTTTAGCTTAAAAGTCCAAATTACAATCAACTTAAGGCTTGCCAGAGAGAGGGGACCTGGAGTGTAGAGTTTAGACTTCGGAGGAAGGGAACACAGAGAGAAAGGTGATTAGTAATACATTCTTCCAGTTCCATTGGTGTGTCTGTCACACTTGCAAGATGGGGAATGCTGGGGTCCTCCTTCCTAGGGACCAGGAAGGAGGGTAGGGTAAAGAAGAGGCAAGTGTGCCAATTGCAAGCCAGGGAACCAGGAAGGCATCTGGTTCCAGGAAAAGACAAGGGGAGGTTGGTTCTCTAAGGTAGCCAAGTGTGGTTCATGGTTTGGATCAGGAGATAAGTCCAAACCAGAAGCTGGAAATGAAGCTGGAGTAATGGCTGTGGTAGATGCAATTGCTAGATCCAAAGCACACACAGGTGGTGGGTCCGAAGAAGGAGCACACCATTGGGTGGGGCTTAAGGTTAAAATAGACAAACACATGCCTTGGGGCCGAGCACAGGCCACACCTCCTGGCTGCAGGGGATGACCTCCATGGTTAACAAAAGAATCCATGCTGTATGATTCAAACATGGGTGTGTGAAGTCTTGAAGAACAATAAAGTGAAATGGTTTGGAAAACCTGTATGGGATAGAGTAAATAGGCGAGCTCAGACTTATCTCATGGATCAGGAAGACCTTCCAGGTGTGGAAATTGGAATGCTTTTCATGCTAATGAGCCTCTTTATCTGATCCGCATCAGACCATTAACCCTGTGATAGTGAGATTGGAGTGCTACAGCCTTATCTGAGCTCCTTTTGAGGTGATTAGTAAGACTGATACTTAGTGCCAATGAAAAGAGGAGTATCACTGTTCTTTTAAGAAATAATCCTTCTCCTTAACTTGCATCTGCCCAGCCAGCATCTTTCTCTGGGGCATGGGGTTACCTTGCAGTCCATGTCATACTTGATCTGGGGTAAAGTTGCCCCATGCTGCTTGTGAGAGAGTTTACCAAATATGGGTATGTGGAGGGCTCACAGTTCTGCAAGTCACAGTAGCCAAGATGGAGACTGCAAGCCTGCAGTTCCAAATCATATAGAGAAGTGCTGCTTGTAGTCCCCGAGCAGATTGTTCTCATAACAGAGATCTGCAGATCTGGTAATGGTGCCATAAGATTCTTGGTTCTTCTTGCTACACCCCACCCCCTGAAATATGTCACTAAGATAGACCAATCAAACTAATTATTTATGAGAGGGTTTCTCTTCATTTCATAGAATAAATGTTCTACTGAATGATGTTCATTATCAAGATTGAGATCTGAGATTCAAAGATCTGACTTCTATATTGCTTGGCACTTTGTGATTATTGTAGCCTTTGGACATAGTGAGAATCTTTTCTTATACAGAAGGGGGGGGGAATCTAACATGGTATTGCTGCACTCTCCCCCAGAGCAGTTCCAGAGGGCAATGTTACCTAGGTTTGAATTCCTTTGGATGAGAGAACACCTGAAACTTATGGTGTCTTTGTAACAGTTGTTTTATTGGCAAGTAGAACATGCAGAGATGAAGAAGCATTCCTATCATCATAAGATCTATCTGCTACTTCACATCAGATCCTCAGAAAGTGGCCCTGAACCCCCAAATCCTTCTCTCTATCTCTCTTCCTCTGTCACTGTCTCTTCCAAAGCTCTTTACATGCATACATAGCTCCTTCACCTTAGCTGGAGGTTGTCACATACCCAGGTTCCAACTGATATCTTCCGCAACCTTTTAAGCACAGTGGAAACATCAGCCAACCATTGTGGACTATTAGCCAACAACCTGCCACACAAAAGTATGGCTGGCCAGCAGGCACAACAATATGAAACAATCCACATCCAGAAACAATCTTTTAGGCTTATATTGCCCTTTTGGATGTAGCTCATATATGAAACAAGGAGGCTATTCACACGATGGTAGAAAATCGGGCTAGCCTCTGCTAGCCCAATTTTCTACCATCGTGAGAACCACCAGGCTCGGCTGCGAGCCCGGTGGTTCTTAGCAGGTCACCAGCTTAAGTAGCCCTCTCCAAAGCCCAGGTTAGTGGAGTGAACGCTCTGCTATCCCGGGCTTTCTGATCATAAGTTGCCACGGCACGGCTCTGTGCCGTGGCAACTCATGAGTAGACCCCCGACCAGGAGGCTGAAAAGCAGCATCCTGGCTCGGGGGGTCTCTCCAGAATGCCCTGCATGCTCGCGCAGGGTATGCTGGAGCTTCTGGGGGGGGCGTGCAGCCCCCGATCCTCCTAGCCCCCACCGGCTCTGTAATGGAGCCGGCAGTCGTGTGGGTGGCTGCTTTGGCCACTCGGAGCAGACTGTCTGCTCGTGTGCGGGGCGCCCAGGCTCTTCTCACTAATCGTGAGAAGAGCCTCAGGATGTTATAATGGGGGGAAACAAATCCACATCCAGCAGCTGGGGATAGACATGGTCAGCCATGTATTATGGTCAACCATGTCCAACCTTGTATTTGAAAGGGTCCTGGTATTCATTGGCCCTGTCCAAGCTGACCATATCTACCATCTGTTCCCTGGGACAGATCTTCACACACAGCAGTTCAAGGCTCTCTGGATCAGGGCCAATGTGTCTTGATCATGGAATGTAACACTGCAATAGTTTCTGTGAAAATAATGCCAACAAATTACTGCCTAATTAACTTTGAATGAGAAAAAAAAGCTTAAAGAAACTTGAAGGTGTTGCTGAAAATGCTGTAAAAGTAGAGAATTCAGTCTGATATTCTGGCAGTCACACATTTCACAGAGCAGGAATGAAAAGCGCAACTCTACTATTAATAATTAAAATTAAATTAAAAAGTTGTGTAAGTGACGTCCAAGGGAGTATTTTTAGTTTATGAATTTTTTATCAGTTTTGATCTATAACATAGTCTGAATGATGTGAATACAGATATATTCATAGAAAGGAAATGGCAAGGAATACGACCTTTTAGTTGTGCTACAGTTCATAAAGCACCATAAATGAAAGGCTCAGGGCAGTGACATATAAAAGGATACAAATAAATAAATAGATGAAATCTGTCAATTAAAGTATAGCTCAGGAGTGAGATTTCTATCTCATATTAAAGAAGTATGATGAAACTTGTAATCTTCCTTCCCTTATTTGGGCAGAAGTGCCATCAACCCCTCTCCCCACAAATATTACAGGTCCTGATCCATTAAGATGAAATGTGTATCCAAAGGAGGAGATGCACATGTATAGCCCTGTGATGAAAGCCTGATCAGAGTCAGATCATGTTGAATACTATTTGTTGTTAGCGGGTGGGTGCAGATTGAATCCATCTCTCTCTGCTGCCCGATATAGGTGTTTACCATAGTCTGGGAAACATACCAGCGGAGCGAGCGTTCCAGCAAACCTGCCTTTTAGGCTCGTGAGTAGCCATGGCGCGGCTTTGCGCCACGCCTACTCATGAGTAGACCCCCGGCCAGGAGGCGAAAAGCCGCTTCCCAGCTCGGGGGTCTCCCCAGTATGCCTTGCACGCTCGCGCAGGGCATACTGGGGCTTGTGGGGGCCGCGCAGCCCCCGCTCCCCCCACCGGCTCCGTCATGGAGCCGGCCATCGTGTGGGCGGCCAATCCGGCCGCCCAGGGCTCCCTGCCTGCTCGTGAGCTGGCAGAGTGGGCTTAGCCCGCTCTTCCTGCTCACCAGGAAAAACCGGGTCTCACTGATTGGGAGTCCCGGTCCAGAGTGTCATTGTTTGCTAGGAGAGTTGATGGAGTGGAGAGTGATACACAGCCAGTGAACCCACATCCTCCATGGTTGCCCAGCTGGCTGTATGTAAGTCAGTAACTTTTCCAAGACACATCTTAACCAAAGTGTTAAACCCCATGGATTTAGTGGAAATTAACCTATTAGCAAAATAGTTAGGGCAGGATTTTTAGGTCACATAGTAGGGATGTACGAACTGGCTTGCTTTGAGATGGGCTCGACATCGAGCCTGTCCGGTCCAAGTGGTCGAAGATCAGACCAGACCAACTCCCAGTTCAAAAAGCCGACTTGTGGGCTGACTTGTGGGGGTATACTTGTAAAGGGGAATCCGTGCTGCTGCTTGCATCTGCCTCTACTGTCCTTGCTGCCCCTGGTGCTTGCATTTTCATGATAAAAGGAAGACTTTCTCCTGCTCCCCACCCTGCATTTCCTGGGAATGCCCTTGTAAAGGGGAATCCTCACTGGATTCCCCTTTATTTATTTATTTAATACATTTCTATACCACCAAAAGCGCAAGTTCTCTGGGCAGTTTACAAAACAACAAAAAGAGCCAATAAAAGATTAAAACATTTCAACAATAGATACACTTTACACTCTTTCTGGGAGAGGGTGGGACTAGCAGGGAGAGTATTAACCATTTCTTCACTCTGCTGCTGCCCAGGAAATGCCGACTGGGATCAAAACTCACAGGGAGTGCAACTGTCCTTGCACAAACACCCAGCTCCACCCCTAGAATAGTGAGTTGAGCTGCTGCCTCTCTGCCTGGTGCTCCGACAGCTGCAGTGACTACAGAGAGAGCGAGCAGCATGGCAGCGAGCAGGGGCAGGCTGCTCGGTTATGGAGCCGCATGGGGCCCAGGGCAACCATCCCTTGGGGGGCCCTCAGAGGCTGTAGGCCAGGAGACATTAATCTCCCTTTGTCTTATTAAGGGTATGCCCATGGCAGGAAGCATTCCCCGTGATGGACACAGCTTTGTGAAAAAGTTAGATAGCCAGTCAGATGATATAGGTATGTAATGACATCATGAAGCCCAAAAAAGAGTAAGAGCAATGTTTCCTATCCTCATTCTGGTGTCATACAGAGTACAGTTGAAGAAAATAAATGTGTTAGTTGGGGGCTGAAAGCAGGGTCTGTGATGAGGAGCTGATTTGTATGGGTGAAAGAAGTTGGAAAGGTACCATAGTCCTAAGCCAAGTAAGGCTTTAAAGGTCAAAACAAGCACTTGACTCTAGCCTGGAAACAAACTGACAGCCAGTGAAACTGCCACAGGATAGGTGTAAAACGTGTGTAGTGACTAGCACCCTTGAGGCAGCATTCAGAACCAGTTGAAGCTTCTACATAAATTTATTTTAACGTGGGGACCATTTATACATTATAATTTGGCACATGGTTTAACGCTGCATCCGAGATTTGGATTTTCTTTGTAAATAAGGCCATAAACTTTACATTTTCCATGTTGATGTTTATTCAGATATATAGACCTGTTACTTATTTGTCACTGAGTAAAGTGAAATGATTAGAGGAGTCATGGTTCGCAGGCCATGTTACAGGCCTGCAAACCGGTTCGCAAGTGTCCGGGTCCGGCGGTCTGACACCGGGGGGGGGGGGGCAGGTTGCTTTAAGGGTGGGGGGGTTGTACTTACCCCTCCCACCACTTTCCCCCCTCCAGCGCTCCAGTTTTGAGTAAAAATTTCGAGGCGGCAGCGTTCCTCCCTGCCGCCCCTGTCCCCTTGTTGTCTGCCCAAAATGGAAGTAACTGCCATGCATGTGCGCGCCGCCGATGTGTGGCTGGCCACGCATCGCCGATGTGCTTGTGTGTGCCACGCACATCACTGTGATGTGCGTGGCATGTGTGCGCATGTCGGCGGCACGCACCCACACATCGGCGGCACGTGCATGCACGGCAGTTACTTCCGTTTGGGGCAGACAACAAGGGGGCAGGGGCAGCAGGAAGGAACACTACCGCCCCGAAATTTTTACTCAAAACTGGAGTGCTAGAGGGGGGAAAGTGGCGGGAGGGGTAAGTACAACCCCCCGCTCTTAAATTGACCCCCCCAGCATCGGACCATGCCTCTGCGGTCCATGCACATCACTACCAGCTAGAAGCAAGACTGCAGGGCTGTCCCTAGAGGGGAGTGGGGCTGGGGACAAATCAGCATGTGTGGGGTCTCCCTAACATTTTAATGCAATATACATTACATGTATACATTGCAACACAATATACATTACAACACACACACAAGCATACACATTTTTACCCAACTGCATGACTTTCATTCCAAAAAGTATCATCCCCCATGCTTTTTTACATGTTCTAACATATGCAGAAAAAACTCCTTTAAAATTGAAAACTGTCACATGGGAAAACACCCCCCTGCGCGTACACGCGCCAGCCCTTTTGCTGTTCTTTTGGTTTTTGGCATGAGTTTTTAATATAGACAATCCATTTTTAAAAATAAATAAACAGAGCTCTAGTTGAAGCAGCACAAGATTTCTTTGCATTTACAAGGGAAGCAGCTATAAAGCATTGTTTTAATTTATTGATTGTTCATTTAATTATCTTTGTTTTTTATTCATTGTACACCACCCAGAGCTAGCCGATATAGTGGTATAAAATGAAAATAAACAAACACTGTGATTTACTTCTGAGTAGACATACATAGGATGTTATATAGGCTTATCCCCAGTAAGCGGACTGTGTGAAAGGGTGATGGATTTGAACTCAAGGCTCACCAAACTCTACCTTGATGAGTCATTTAAAAATAACTCATCATCCATGATGGATACTAAAAAAACTCAGGGTTTGTTTTGCTTTGACTTTTTTTAAAAAAAGTTGGTATCATATGGAAAGAGCCAAGTTTGTGATCTTAACACTGTATCCTGGTATCAACACCCCCCAGTGATTAAAGCAAAGCATCCAGAAGAGAAGAACTAGCCTCCAGGGAGTTATTCGCACATGGCTTCATGCTGCAGGGTAAATGTTGAGCGAAGCCACTTTGAATTACACTCACAGCATTGAGGGAAGCAGCCCCTCCTCTCTGCTCTCAGGTTTTGTTTTGGTGCAAGTTCACATCACATGCCTCCGTGTTTTCCTTCTAGTTGATGGGTGGGGAGGGAGATTCCTAAAGAGCTATATCTGCATTTCTAAAGAGAGTATCCCTCTTATCATGCTAATGATTCTATGTCAGTGCCTCTCCTTATTTGATCTAGCATTTTCAGAAAAAGTAGCTTAAAACTAGCATTTTAAATACCTGGAAATACATCGAGATAAGCTAGAATTTGGAAGACAAAGCCCAATTTATGTGTGAAGTGCTTCCAAGGATCTTGAAGGGATTTAGCAGTAAGTTTGGTGGTGTGTGAATGCACACACTCTCTTCCAAAGATGATTCAGGGTAACAGCCCTGACTGTAAAGCTTCCAGGTGTTTCATGTGCAGAGAAGGTGAGGATGGAGGAAATCATGTGGAGAGGGCTAAGAGGGGAGCAACTGAATGACAGTTTCTACAGAAACACTGAAACAGTCACTCCAGGAGCTTTTTGGGTCATGAGGCTGCTTGTGGGGTTAAGAATATGTAGTGGGCGGTGGGGGGGGGAGCTTTCGGAGGAGTCACGTTGGGAAAAGAGAGAAAGGAGAGGGGAAAGGAGGAGGGGGAGGACAGCTGGGGCGGGGGTAGAGGGGGGAAAGACACCAAATTCTGTCATTTACATGAGTGTTGCTAGAATAAGCTGTCTTAATGGTTACTACAGGGCAGAGAGGAAATCTGATCGACTAAAAGCTAGCCAGGTGGTGGTGCTGAAGGAGCAGCAGAAGAGGTGTGTGCATTTTCCAGACTGGGGGATGGGGGAGAGAAGGAGCAGGGGAAACACATCCAATTCCAAACCAAAACAAACAAACAACTTCTGCCTCCCCCGCCACCATGATCCCTGCTTTCTTGCTTGGCAGCAGTGACCAAGCACCAAGACTACAACACCTGGGGCTTTTTAATTTAGAAAAAAGACGGCTGCGGGGAGATATGATAGAGGTCTATAAAATCATGCATGCTGTGGAGAAAGTGGAGAGAGAAATTCTTTTCCCTCTCACACAACACTAGAACCAGGGGGTCACTCCATGAAACTGATTGCCAGGAGGTCTAGGACCAACAAACGGAAATACTTTTTCACACAACGTGTGATCCACTTGTGGAACTCTCTGCCACAGGATGTGGTGACAGCCAACAACCTGGATGGCTTTAAGAGGGGTTTGGATTACTTCATGGAGGAGAGGTCTATTAATGGCTACTAGTCGGAGGGCTGTGGGCCACCTCCAGCCTCGGAGGCGGGGTGCCTCTGGGTACCAGTTGCGGGGGAGTAATGGCAGGAGAGAGGGTATGCCCTCAACTCCTGTCTGTGGCTTCCAGCAGCATCTGGTGGGCCACTATGCAAAACAGGATGCTGGACTAGATGGGCCTCGGGCCTGATCCAGCAGGGCTGTTCTTATGTTCAAGCAAGAAAGCATGCTGGAAATGGTCTCTGGGGCATTGGAAAAGATAACCCTAGACAGCATGGTGCCCACCTCATCTGCGCCACCTGCTGCTCAAGTGGCTTCTTTTCTGCATGGGAAGCTGAGGAGGAGGAAAGAGAAGAAGGTGCAGCAGCAGCAGCCACAGCCAGCATGGATCAGGTTCTGCTCTACATGTAACTTTGAGGAGAGAGAGCAGGGGCCTGTCTAAGCGCGGGGCTGAGGCATCCTGGTCGCCCTGCCTTGAGGACAGCCCTGCAAAAATGGAAAGTACATAAGTAATCAGTTTCCTCCAGAATCACCTGGAGCTGAGACACCACCACACACCCCAACCAGTGTTCCCTCTAACAGGGATTCCCAGACGTTGTTGACTACAATTCCCAGAATCCACAGCTGCAATGGTTTTTACTTGGGAATTATGGGTGTTGTAGTCAACAACAACTGGGACTCCCTGTTAGAGGGAACGCTGACCCCAGCACCTGGTATCAGTAATACTAGTGATTGAAGTAGACACAATCACTCCTAAGCGTCCTCTCTGACCTGCTTCAAAATTAGCTCCATGGTATACAGAAGCTGAAGCGGGATCTGAAGTGGCAAAGTAGACGTCTTGGTGTGCAAATGGAAGACGACTCATTTTGAATTCAATAAGACACAGCACAGAGCCTATCTGAAGGTCTAAGCTGTGGCAATACATGTATCAAGGAAGCAATTTTATTCTGCATGTATTGCATCTGCAAGTTCTCGCCCAGCAGAGCTGTTCAAGATTGTTAGGTGTTTAACGGAAACCCCTTCTGTTTCAAATCTGTTTCCAGAAACAATGTCTCACTGTGACACATTCAGTGAGTTATTCACAGATAAAATCTCTTTGCATTGGGCTGATCTGGACTCCAGTATTTCTTCAAGGCCAGTTAGGGAGGTGTCCAGCAATCCCTCTTTCAAGATTAGATTGGATTGGTTTCAGTTTGTGACTCCTGAAGATGTGGACAAGCTGCTTGGATCACTATAGCCTACCACCTATTCTTTCAATCCTTGCCCAACAACATGGCTGATTTCCTCTTTCAGGGAAGTTGTGGTAGCTGGCCTGGTTGATATCATTATTACCTCATTGAGAGAGGGCAGGATGCCATCTTGTTGGAGGTGGTGGTGAAACCTTTTCTTAAGAAGCCCATTTTGGACCCCTTGGTGATGTATAATTACAGGCCAGTCTCCAAGCTCTCATGATTGGGTAAGATGATTGAGAAGATGGTGGCTGACCAGCTCCAAGTGGTCTTGGAGGAAACTGATTATCGAGACTCACTTCAAACTGGCTTTAGAGTGGGTTATGGGGTTGAGATGGCCTTGGTCATCCTGATAGATGATATTCGCCAGGGAAATGACAGAGAGAGTGTGACTCTGCTGGTTCTTTTGGATCTCTCAGTGGCTTTCAATAACATTGGCCATGGTATGTTTCTAGATAGCCTGAGGGATTTGAATAGCAGGCACTGTTTTACAGTGGTTCTGTTCCTATGTCTTGGGTAGTGGGCTATGGAGGTTGAGATGGCCTTGGTCATCCTGATAGATGATATTCGCCAGGGAAATGACAGAGAGAGTGTGACTCTGCTGGTTCTTTTGGATCTCTCAGTGGCTTTCAATAACATTGGCCATGGTATGTTTCTAGATAGCCTGAGGGATTTGAATAGCAGGCACTGTTTTACAGTGGTTCTGTTCCTATGTCTTGGGTAGTGGGCTATGGAGGTTGAGATGGCCTTGGTCATCCTGATAGATGATATTCGCCAGGGAAATGACAGAGAGAGTGTGACTCTGCTGGTTCTTTTGGATCTCTCAGTGGCTTTCAATAACATTGGCCATGGTATGTTTCTAGATAGCCTGAGGGATTTGAATAGGAGGCACTGTTTTACAGTGGTTCTGTTCCTATGTCTTGGGTAGTGGGCTATGGAGGTTGAGATGGCCTTGGTCATCCTGATAGATGATATTCGCCAGGGAAATGACAGAGAGAGTGTGACTCTGCTGGTTTTTTTGGATCTCTCAGTGGCTTTCAATAACATTGGCCATGGTATATTTCTAGATAGCCTGAGGGATTTGAATAGGAGGCACTGTTTTACAGTGGTTCTGTTCCTATGTCTTGGGTAGATTTCAGATGGTGGCGCTTACTGACAGTTGCTCTTCAAAACAGGAGCTACTATATATGGAGTCCCTCAGGGCTCTATTCTGTCATCAGTGTTTTTTAATATCTCCATGAAACCACTGTTTGGCAGTGCTAGGGAGGAATCAGCTGTCGTGGTGCACATTGGCACCAGCGATGTTGTGAAATGCAGTCAGGTGGCCCTTGAAGCCAAATTTAGGCTGCTAGGTAGCATACTGAAGTCCAGGACCCTCAGGGTAGTGTTATCTGAAGTGCTTCCTGTTCCTCCCTCAGGGACAGTGAGACTGGTGGAGCTGAGGGGTCTCAATGCACGGATGACCACCACAACATCTGATTCCTCCCCAGCACTGCCTAAAAGCCTACCTAGATGCAGTGTGACATCCACAATCTTTGCACCAGGCAGGCAAGTCACCATGTGGTCTACATGCGGATCACAGACCCATCTCTCTTTGCCCCTAGTGATCGAATCACCCACTACTAGGAGGCCCCCCACCCCCTGAAGGAGTATCCTGTGAGGGAGGATATGGGCACATACCCAAGGAAGGGTTCCCTGCTAAGGCAGTATTTCCCTTTTCCTCATACTGATGTCCTCCTTCCCTAAGATCCTCATTCTCCATGACAGCAGAAGCCATCAGCCTGGGAGTGGGATCCCTCTATTGTTGGGAATTCTCTCTGGTAAGAGATACCCTTCTATTATAGCAGAGTGCACAGAGACAAAACACAGCAGAGTCTGCCCAGCCATGTGTGTATGCTAAGAGCAAAGAAAACTTGGAGCCAGTTCATAGTTTCAAATCAATATAAGGAGCCCTTATTGGAGAACTCCATTCTAGATAGTAAAGTGGATAGATAGTATCTCTAATCTAGCTAGCTAGCTGGATAATCTAGCTAGCTAGTAGTAGAGAGGAGGAATGACCAATGTCTTGACCTCTCTAGCCCTCTGACTCACTAGTTTGTCCCCCTCTGTCATTGAGACATGAGACAGCGCAGAGTCCTTCACTTCCAATATCTATCACATCCCTGAGGGTCTTATCCACATACACCTCTTCCTCCCTTAGCTTCTCCAGTTCAGCTACCTTGGCTTTGAGGAAATGAGCTTGTTCCCTGTGAGCCAGGAGCTCTTTGCATTGAGTGCACACCCAGGATTTCTGCCCCTCAGGCAGACAGTCATACATGCAACACTCTGTGCAATACACTGGGAAGCACTCCCTCCTCTGCTGGTATTCTACATTCATAACTGGTTTGATTGACTATTTAGAATATATAGAACTTGTTCACTTGAAGCTATGTATTGGGTGCAGTTATCAGCTAATTAATGGTTTGTCCTCCAAGAAAATTACACAAGTCAGGTAGTCACCTTATCCTTGTGCTGTGTGTCTCCTCTGTGATGAAGGGGGACCACTTGTGTGCCTCCCCACAGAGTTCCCCGCCAATCTCCTGCAAAACTACTTCAATATTTGTTTGCAAACTCCTATTAGCAAAGTTCCTGGAAGCAAAGTTCCTCTGGTCTGAAACCTGTCTTCAAGATCTGCTGGCAATCTGACTCTCCTCAGGAATTTGACACCTCCCCAAAGCTGAGTCACTCACCTGGAATTAATCCCCCGCTGTAGCTCTGTCAAAAAACAACAACACTTCCAGCCAACTAGAAACCAAACCCTAAAAAATTACTAGCCCTAACAAACAAACTTAGCTTCTCCTTTCCCCTTTTCTTCTCTTTTGTAGATTTATTTGTTTATTTATTTCCTTGCTGTGTTTCCTTGCTTGATAACTTCTTGAAAGCAATACAAGCTTTTGGAGAGAAATACACTAGCTGGTAACCTCCAGGTTGAATTACTGCAATGCACTCTGTGTAGCGCTGCCTTTTGTATGTAGTTTGGAAACATTAGTTAGTTCAAAATGCAGCAGCCAGATTGGACTCTGGGGTACCCTGGAGAGATGACATTATGCCTGTTCTTAAACAGTTGCACTGGCTGCCAGTATGTTTCTGGGGAAAGTACAAAGTGCTAGTTATTACCTTTAAAGTCCTGACTAGCTTACTGTAGGTCCAGAGTACCTGAGAGAGTGCCTTTCTCTACAAGATCCCCACCTCTTATTAAGATCATCAGGAGGAACATGAATCTTCAGGTGCCACCGGTTCATCTGGTGGCAATTTAGGACTGGGCCTTCTCTGTTGTCACCACTAGGTTGTGCAACATGCTTCCCATTAATATGAGAGGATTATCTTCCTTTGAGGCCTTTAGGAGAACCTTAAAGGCCCTTCTTTTCTAGCCTGGCTTTTAAAGTAATCTGGTTTTAATTTTAATTTTAATCTACTTTTAAATTTGATTTTTTAAAATTCTTATTATGAATTTGTTATTTTATTGTAAACCACCCTGAGCCATTTTAGAAATGGCAGTATATCAATTAGATAGATAGATAGATAGATAGATAGCGTGGTTACATTTCTGCCATCACCAGCCTGCAAATATTTGTAATCTTTATACGTTTATAGCACCTTTAATTAAAAATAGCCTCAAGACTATTTATCGGCATCACATGAGTTCATGAATCTTGAGTTGCAGATCGGTGTTAAATATAGCTGCAGCAGGAAGCAAGAAAGGTGATGTTATAAATGATAGTGATGTGTTCTATCCAAGGAAAAACATGCCATATAAGAAACCATCAAATTTCAGAGTTGGAAGAAGGCACACTGAAGGTCTTCTAGTCCAACCCCCGAAGCACTCATAGTGGTATGCATTCTTTGCACTCATAAGGTCCCACTCCCAGCTTCTGGTCCCAGGGCCTCCAGTACAGGGAAAGAACCACAGCTCAGTGGAAGAACATTTGCTTTTAATATGGAAGCTCCCAGGTTCAATCCCTGGCTCCTTCAGGTAAGGCTGAGAAATACCCTTCTGAAACACTTTAAAGCAGTTGCCAACCAGTGTTCTGAATAGACAGACCCATGATCTCACTCCGTACAGCAGCATCCTTTATAATCTGTGCAGAATGATCTCAGGAGGCATGGTTGGGATAGGTTGCTTCGCAAGATCTTGGCGAACTCAAGCCAGTAAGAATAGACAACACTGGGCTAGATGTCCCAATGGTCTGACTTGGATAAAGCAGCTTTATATGTTCATCTGGAAGATTAAACCACATGTTATTAATTTTCAAGAAAAACCAATTACCAAAATAAGAGGCAAGGCATCTTCCTTCAGAATGACTCACCTGGAAAAGCCTCGTAGGAGTTCAGAGAGTGGAATATAACCTACAAACAGAAGTTTTATTATGCTGAATAATTAAAGGCCTTGCCCAAAAGAAAGCTACTAATGATTTGAGTTTCTGTATCTGCCTGGGGAATTAATTGCCTCATTGATATGGTAGTGGGAGTCCAACTATGCTTAAGCCCTGTTCTGAAAAAGTAGAGATAATTAAACACATTCAGGACTTAACTGCTACAGTCATGGCCATAAGGCTTGCTGGCATTAAGAGTCCCAGTGAAGTCGTTGAGACGACTCATGGTAGCACACACTGTGTCTTGTAGAAATTGTCTGTGCCCTTTGCTGCTGTATAGAGGTGTTTAGAAAGGAAAGGCATCAAATGAGTTTGTTCACAACAGCAAATAAAATGCATATGTGTGCGTTTCCAAAAGCAAATTAAGTAACCTGAAGATCAAAGTAAATACTTTATGTCTTTATGTCTGATATGGGCATCATTGGATTTTATCACATCTATTTACATAATTGTACTGCTTGATGCATGTAAGTATTACAAACATCTGTTTTCTGATATCTTCCCAGGGAAACATCTGAACATATATCATGAATCATGTGACTGGATGGGAAGGTGTGTTCCTCCAGATGGTCACTAAATATGTGATCTAGCAGCATGTTTGAGAAAGGAATCTAATTAATGACTTAAGATAGGGCTGGCTACCTGGTGGTTCGGAGGATGGATCTGGTCTTCAAAATACTATTGTCCGCCCCACCCAGTGACATTATAAAAGTTTAATTAAGTTGTGATTATTAATTTTTTGTTTACAGAAACAACAAGAACAGAACAGAAGAGAGGTGCTGTATGTGGTTCATATAAATGGCATGCAGATTTTGAAAAATAAAAAGCTCAGTGCCAATCTGCCTCTGGAGAAGGTTCTTCAGAAAGCATATTCATTCCAACTCTCTGATGCCCTCCAAACACATCACTTTATTGTAAGGGGGTCTGTTCATCTGAATGGCCCCTACACATGCTGTGAAGAAATGAGGCCTGAACCTCCCATTTTTTTGTTACAGATCTCTATACTGCATATGTATTTGCAACCCTTGGAGGGAAGAGAGGGCTTGATTTGATTGGGTATGCTTTAAAATAATGGAGGGAACTTGAGTTGCCCTGATTGGTTTGTTTATACAAAATTGGAGGGGGGAAAGAGAACGAAAGGAGGCTTGCCTTTAGCAGAGAGTTATTTCAAGTTGGAGTTGGAGTCTTGAGAGCCAAGAGAGAAGAGCTGCTGCTGAAATTAGAGCTGAGAAATCACTGGGAGAGTTAAGCTGACAACTCTCTTGGGAACTGAATAACCCTCAAGGAACAGCCTGGAATTGAACATCCAGTAATGGAAAGGAAGAGCCAGACCTGAAGCTTAGCAAAGGGAAACACCAGGCTTGCTGCGGAAGCTAATTAGAGGTGACTAGCTGACCTGGCGCAGAGCATCTGCACCAGGCGTGGCTCATGAACGTGCCTCTGGGGGGGGCAGCAGGTGGCTTCTTTAAGGTAAACAGAGCCGGTGCTCCGTGCTGCCCAGCAGCCCCTGTGGCGGGGAATCGCCTCTGCCACTCAACTGGCTCCCACGGAGGCGAGCCCCCACCAGCGGCCAGGTGAGTGGTGGAGGCGATTCCTCGCCATGGGAGCTGCTGGGTGGCATGGAGCACCGGCTCCATTTACCTTAAAGAAGCCGCCTGCCCCCCCGGAGGAGAGTTCACAAGCCACGTCTGATCTGCACCCCTAGTCCTCCCTGTCTCTCCTCCCCCGCTTCAGCCCCAGTCCATTCTCCTCTGCCCCTTCAACCCCATTCCATTCTCATCCTCCCAGTCTGCTTTCCCTTCCCTTCCCACCCGCTGACCTGGCTGGCACCCGGTGGAGGCACTTTCCCTTGCCACCAGCTGGCCTTGCGGTGGCACTTTTCCTTGTGGCTGGTGGAAGTGAACCTGTGGCTATCTGGCAGCTGCTTGTGAACGCTCATGAGAGCTGTCACATGTGGGATTAGCCACAGGTATGCCTTAGAGAATTAAATATATAGATTATAAGAAAACTCTTGGTAAAGACTCTGGGCTAAGGCACATTATTAGGTGCAGATTAGATTGGATGCATTTTTCTCCTATTTCATTTCCTCCTTTATGTTATATGGCTGCTGTTTCTTTGTATGAAATTTTCCAAATGAACTACTGTTTTGAATTGAACCATGTTAGAGTAAAATTTCTCTTTCTGAATTTAACTATCTGTCACTTCTGTCTCTCCCCCCTCCCACCCCATGCTTAATAGCCTTTCCATACTACCTAACCTTGAATGAAATGGAGGTTTGGAAGGCTATCTCGGTAAACTCAGCCAGAGAAAATATAAAGTCTACTTGGTGGCAGCAGTGAAACTTAAAATCATAGGACTGTTTTACTCCAGCGGATGCTACTCATTTTTTAGCGTCTTTACATGTTTCAGAAACAACTACCTTAGAGCCACCAGTTGACAGCCTTCTGGAGGAACAGAAAAGCGATCAGGCCTCTGCAAATTAGCATATTGTTTAACAGTAGCTCTTGGACATGGTGGATTTTCCTAGGAAATTGATTTCAATAAACATTAATGGCTTAAATACCCCATCTAAACGAAAGAAGATTTTCTTAAAATTGAAGAAAGAAAGAATGGACATAATTTGTCTTCAGGAGTCACATATTAAGACAAGCAATGCCAATTTATTGGCTTGTAAAGCATTGGGTCAATGTTTTGTTGCCTCTGACTTAAGAAGAAAAATGGTGTGGCAATTTACATCAAAAATTTGAACTGGTCTTTAGAGAAACAAATACAAGATGATTGTGGTCAGTTCATTATATTAAAATTTCAAACTACTCAGCAAAATAAAATTACCATTGCCTCTATTTATGCTCCAAATGATAATAAAGCCCAGTTTTATCAAAAATTCTTTCAGCTTCTGTTGGACACTGTGGAAGGTGAACTGTTAATCTCAGGTGATTGGAATGCTGTTCTTTCCCCATTAATTGACAAATCGGGTCAACATATGAAGAATTCTGGAAAGTTGCCTAAGAATGTATTGGACTATATGAGAATTTTATCGATTGAAGATGCATGGAGAAATAAACACCCATTGGAGAGAGATTTTACCTTTTTTTCTCAGCCTCATCAAACACAATCTAGAATTGAAATGTGTATGGTCTCAAAGTCATTGCTATCTAGAATATATGATGTTGAAATAGCGCCTTCAACATATGCTGACCATAATCCACTGATAGTAAAATTCCAATACTTGGACACCAGACAGAAGAGTGGAGATTGAATAATTTTCTTTTACAACAAGAGAAAATTCTTGTGAAATGCAATGATGAACTTACATTTTTCCCAAAGAAATAAGGCACCTGATGTTTCTATTTTTTCCATTTGGGATTCCAGCAATGCTTTTATGAGAGGAATCTTTATTTCTGAATCTTCCAAAAGGAAGAAAGAGTTACAAATACAAAAAGATCGGGTAGTTAATGAATTATCCCATTTAAAAGCTCTTCACAAGATTAATAATTATATTTCGCAAAATATTAGAGAACTTCGTAAGCAAAGGAATCTTATAGACTCCAAAGAGACATTTAGGAACATTACTTATGTGAAACAGAGATATTTTGAGAAAGGTAATAAGCCAGATAAGTTGTTAGCATATCAGTTAAAAAAAGAACAGGAAAAGAGAACTATTTTCTCTTTAATCGGTCTGGAATGGCAAGGAATTTGTTATGTCAAATCAAGAAATGTCTGAACAATTTGTACAGTATTACTCCAAACTATAAAAAGAAGTCAAGAAAGATCCCGAGAAAATTAAACAATGTTTAAAGGAAATACCATTGAAGTCATTCTCAGAAGAACAGAGGAGCTGTTTAAATAAACCTATTTCTAGGGATGAAACCAGGGCAGCAATAAAAAATCTTAAAAATAACTCACTGGGTTCAGATGGTTTTACTCGAATGGAGGAACTTGGTCTTACTAGAGGTTTGCATAATTACTTATGGATTTCTGGTTCGAGGAAAGATCTGGAGATACAACAACATACTATTCGACATAGTCTTTTTATGTCTGGGATAAATACCAGAAAAGAATAAGTCCTAGATTATCACCTTTGGCCTCAATACTGAATGTTTATTTCCATGAAGAAGAATTTTCTTCTAAGTATAATTTTTGGCGAGGCAGTCTATACTCCTTACAAAGTTTGGCCAAATATTTAGCTCTGGACAAATCAGTTTCTTCCGGGCAAACAACTCAACAAGCATCCTGGTTCCAACAAGGTCAGTTCAGCTCAATAGTTCAGAAAGAGTTACAGTTACAGGATGGGAAACTTAGAGATTTGACTGAATTTAAAGAATTAATCACCCGAAACACTGATCATTTATTAGGCAGAATTTATAAGCTATTACTGAAGTATGAAATGAAGACTGAGCAGATAAAAGAATGTATGATAAAATGGATGCAGAACTTTAATAGATCGATCAATCTCTCTGATTGGGGATACCAATGGAAAAAGAATGTGAAATTTACTTTGTGTACCAATCTAAGGGAAAATTGGTATAAGATGTTCTTCAGATGGTATATAACTCCTTTGACTATTAACAAAATAGATGATTCTTTCTCCAAGAAATGTTGGAAATGTAATTCACATTCAGGTTCATTCTATCATATGTGGTGGAGTTGCAATAAAGCTCAACAGTTTTGGAAACAAATTCATATGAAAACTGAACAAATCTTAGAAGTTAAGATTCCCTTTCTTCCAGAAATTTTTCTTTTAAGTATGATAAAACCTTATATTCCTGCCAAATCAAATGAATTGTGTTTATATATATGATTACAGCGGCTAAGATTATATATGCATCTAATTGGCGTATTTTGGAAATCTCTTCCTTAAACGATTGGTTTTTGAAAGTGTGGGATTATGCTTCAATTTTGAAAGTTTCAGCTTATGTACATGGCATGTCTACTGAATCATTCATGTCTGTTTGGGAACCTGTTATAAATTATAATATCAGTTATGGTCAAACTTTGTTCCCATTTTCTGGATTTGACTTATAGTGTTTTTGATATGTAACTTACAAGAAGCTGATCAGATTCGATTTTACAATTCGAAGAGTCTGAATTTCTTTTGCTTGATCTTGTCCTAGATACTTTTTTTTTACTGATGTAATTAATTAGAAAAATGGTTTTTCATTATGAAAAATGATTTTAATTGTTTTAAATGAAATCAAATGGTTTTAAATTGTTTTTCTGGTGATTTGTCTTGGCCCTCTTTGGTCTATTTCTTAATTAAAATTCTTATTAAAATAAATTAAAATCATAGGACTGGTTGAGACTGGGCCATGACACATGCAGTACATGTTTAAACAAGAACCCTGCTAACTGAGCAAAGCGACACCTTTTAGCCTGGGAATTCATATATATTTAGCAGCAGGAGAGAAACTGTCCCTCCCCAACCCCGGAACAGCAGTCCTCCAGTGGCTGTTGCTGGTGTTTCTTTTTAGATCATAAGTCTTTTGGGGACAAGGACCATCTTATGTCTTTCTTTATTATTTATTGTTCTATGTAAACCTCTTTGAGAACTTTTGTCGAAAAGTAGTATATAAATATGCATAGTAATAGTAGTGTGTTACTATTACACTAATGTGTATAGGAGCCATTTGGATGAACAGCTCCCAAACGTGATAAAAGGACATGCCAAGAAGAAGTCTAAAAGGATATATTTTGGGTGCATCCCCTTCCTAATTGCATGTGCTGGGGATGTATTGTCCAAACCGGCCAGTATATTTTTAAAAATGGTGGTTATAACTGATTGCCTTTTGGAAGCAAGTCTGCAGCTTAAAGACTAATACAGGATTTATGATGAGGAAATATGATTCACACAAGGTCTAGAAATCAATATGTTCATGATGCCACAGACAGACCATGAATTCTTTTCCTTTTCTTCACTTCTAAACTAGACTAGTTTGCTTCTGTTTCTGAGAGCTGCTTCAGTTGTTATCTTTTGTCCATTTTCTTCACTTACAGTAGCACTCTGATCACATGGAGTGATCCCAGGTTCTACTCATAGCATCTCCAGATAACAGGGATTCACTGGACTTACATAAAGTGTGTCTGGAAGCTCACAGATCCCAGTCCCACGAATCACTGTGGTTTCCAAAGATCAAAAATATATATTTGATGCTGTGGAAGTTTCCAGAGCGGAGACCTGTGGAATCTTGATTCTGATGTCCAGTTGCTCATGAGTTAGCATTCCCCTAATGGAAGCAAGTGTCCAGGCTAGACATAACATCTGAAGTGGCCCTGAATGTTATTTTTCATGTACACCAACTGAAAACCAGTGTGGGGGGAATAATGAATATCTATCTATCTATCTATCTATCTATCTATCTATCTATCTATCTATCTATCTATCTATCTATCTATTTTCTCATATGTGTAGAGCACCCCAAACATCCGTCTCTGGGAGGTTTCCAGCAACATAAAACAAGTTGAAATAAACATCTTATAACAATTTAAAACCAACATCAAGTTAAAAAGCTTGCATGGAAAAAAATGAGTCTTTAGGCACTTTTAAAAAGTTGTCAGATGGGGAGGCTATTATTTCAGGGAATAACGGAATATTACAGGGAAACAGAAAAGGGAGATGTCAGAGCTACATTTCCCATATTCCTCATTCTTCAGCACGACCTGACAATATTTTTATTACTATTATTTGAAAACAAATTTAGTTTATGAGAAACCACATGGATGTCTAAACTAATTAACTAGTTATCAAAGAGTTGCAGGGAGAAGACGAAAGGTCAGCACATAATTTCAGGATTCTTTTTATTCAAGTTTGAGAGAGAATGAGAAGAAACAAAGGCAGAGAGCAATTCCTTTCTCTTGTTATAATCATTGTGTGTGGTAATATAGTAATTTTGTAGAATGAGTATTTTGCATTTTTATAGATAGAATTTTCCCTCTTTTATATAATTCAGGATGAGTTATTTAATGCAGAAATTAATATCAGGGGGAAAACAAGTGTAAAAATATTGCCTCATAGTAGCCTAAAGTCACCATTATAAAGGTCAGGGACACCTTTAGGCATGGAACTGGGGGCCCAGGTCTGTGTGCCTACCTCCTAGAGCAGGGATTCTCAACGCTGGGTCCCCAGATGTTATTGGACTTCAACTCCCATAATCCACAACTAAAGGCCACTGGGTCTGGGGATTATCAGAGTTTTATGTATGTATGTATGTATGTATTTATTTGATTTATATACTGCCCTTCCAAAATGGCTCAGGGCAGTTTGAAGTCCAATAACAGCTGGAGACCCACCATTGAGAATCCCTGTCCTAGAGAGCTCTAAGATATCCCCCAAGGGAAAAGAGGTTCCCTTTTATATTTTTGGAATTGCTTGGCCTCGAGCCCTAAAATTTGGCACAGATGTAGGACAGGTTATCAGGAGTCCGTGTATTACTTTTGAAGTAGATTGATAAATCTGTTAATTTTTAATGATTTTTTGAATTTTAAAAGAATTCAAAAGAAGTCCTATAAGTGGTTTCTTTCATGACAGAAAATTACACACACTTCTGGAGCCCCCCCACCCCACACACACACCTTGGGCCATCATTCTACCCCCCGTGTTAAGGATTCTGCCCTTTGCCTTCATATAAAAGTGCAACATGCTTTCCCTTTTTGCCCAACCCTTTACATTTCCAGAATGGCTGGGCTTAGATTTCTACAACTGAGCACACATGTAGTCCAAGAAGGCAGGACTCTGTGAGCTCTTTCTCACAACCGGTGAGAAGGGCTCTAGAGCAAGCTGCCAGGAAGGCAGGTTAGACTTACCTTTCCAACAGAGGACCACTCCTCCGTCCTATGCTGGCCTCACATGCCCAGAAAAATTCCCCGCAAACCCGGCAGTGGGGAGTATCAGGGGCCTGGATGTGTCATCCCGGCCCTGGGAAATATCATGATTTATTTATTTATTTAGTTAGTTAGTTAGTTAGTTAGATTTATATGTCGCCCTACTACCATAGGACTCAGGGTGGCTTACAAGCAATAGCATACACAACAACACAATTTCATAAAAATATATCTTACATAGCCTCATAAACCACAACCCCATACAATACTCATTCCACATGACACAATAACCATGGATATTAACCATAATAACCATGATGCACCACACAAGTTCATGGTGCATCATGGGGATACTTCCTCCCCTCTCCGGGCTCCCCGCAGTCTGGCAGCCATGGCTTCAAGCAGCCACGACTGACAGATGAGCAGAAAAATGAGGTTAGGGGAGTGCTTGCCCTCCTAAACTTGTTTTGAAGGCAGGCTTCTTGGGCAGGTTTGCCACTGTGATGCCGCTGTGATCAGCCTGATCCAGGTGGTTTACACAGGCATGCAAAACCAGACAGGGCTCCCTTAGCCTGGTTTTGCACATGTGTGTGAATAGCCTCTGTGTATTTTTATTCCAAGGAATTTGGTCTGTCTTGTGATTTTTAAGGCATTTTCCCCTACTGCAGTAAAGCTGCCAGAGAGAGTTCTCTCTATCCATAGAGTATTTCACACCCAGAGCTTTCCCACACATACCTTCCAGTTCTCGGAGTAAATATTGAGCGAAGCCATTTCAAATGACACTCGCAGCATGAGGTAAGCAACCCATCCTCTCTGCTCTCGGGTTTCCTTGTGCAGGTTCACATTGCATGCCTCCATTTTTCCCTTCTAGCCAATGGGAGGGCGGGGCGGGGGGGAGAGAGAGAGAGAGAGAGTGAGTTTGGGAGCTCCATGGGGAGGAACACAATGCTGTGTTCAAAACCTCATGTCCTAGACTGGGAGCATTTGTATACACTAACAGATTTATTTCCTTTCCCCCAACACATGCATGGTGTGCTTTATATCAGTTTGTTGGTAAAACCTCTTTTTTAACCAGCAAAAACCTTAAGAAAGCAGACGAATATTGTTCAAAATAGTCAACTTGAGGTTTTGTAACAAGAACTTTCAAAGAGTTTACTTCCTGAAAACTGGTTTTTCCACTCTTCACATCTAGGAAAGGGAGTTCTATTTGCATTTCTAAAGAGTGCTTTCCTCTTATCATGTTAATGATTATGTAAAGACTCTAGTCAGTGCGACTTCCTGGCATTTGCTGTGATGTTTTATGGAAAACTTGCTTAAAACCATCTTTTTAAAAACCCAGAAATACATCAGGACAAGATAGAATTCAGAAAACAAAACCCAATTTGTGTGTGTGGTGCTTCCAAAGATCTTGAATGGACTATGGGTAAATCTGGCCAGTGTGTGAACGCACACACTGAGGCTATTCTCACGAATGCAGAAAATTGGGCTAGCCTCTGCTAGCCCGATTTTCTGCAATCGTGAGAACCACCGGGTTCGGCTGTGAGCCTGGTCATTCTAGAGCGGGTAACCCACTCAAGTACCCCTCCCCTAAAACTGGGTTTGCTAAGCGAGCACTCCACAAACTTGTTTTCTTTTAAATCATGAATAGCCGTGGCGCGGCTCTGCACCACAGCTACTCATTAGGAGACCCCAGGGGGAGGAAAAAAGCCACCTCCCTGCTCCGGGGGTCTCGCCAGTATGAAGCGCCATGCTGGAGCTTCAGGGGCCAATCAGCCCCCGCTCCCTCCAGCCCCCACTGGCTCTGTCACGGAGGCGGCAATCATGTGAGCGGCCATTCCGGCCACCCAGGGCTCCTGCTTGCTCATGTGCTGGGAGAGCAGGCTTAGCCCGCCCTCCCCACTATGCTGCAGAAACTGGGTCTCACTGATTGTGAGACCCGGCTCACTCTCTTCCAGAGGAGATTTGTGGTAACAGCCCTGTGTGGAAACCCTCCTGGTGAATGTGGAACTATTACATCTGAATAAACAAGCACTCTCTTCTTCTTCTTCTTCTTTTTAACAGATATGCTATGCTCAAGTTTGTTTATGATCCACAAGGTCTGCATGAGAACTGTGAAGCCAGGGGCATGTGTTGTGGTTTTAATTTTTTTCTCTCTCTTACAAATGTACTATATGTCCAAGTTGGTTTTGTGTTTGAATTGTGGAACAAGGGACATTTGTTGCATCCCAGTTAGTTTGTGAATGATCAAGAAACTGTTTGAATTCATTAGGGCTTGCATAGACTTTTGGTGGGGGCAAATGCACTCAGGCCCAGATCTGTGTGTTTGTGGTGAAATGTGTGTGTGTGTTGTGTGTGTGTATGAAAAGAGGATGCTTATTTTGCAGGGCGGGCCTGTAAACTCATTAGGTCGAGGGTCCAAAATTACCTAACTGTACCCCTGATAAAGGTGGGCGATTTGGGCCACTGAGGCTATTTAATAAAGGTGCCTTGGAGAGAACAATCCTTTGTAAACAGCCCTTGTCTTTAGAGAAGACCTTTCTCTACTCCTATAATTTTTTTCATGCCTCAATGACAGAACAGGCATTAACTATGGCCAGAGATAATGCCAGGTGATGAATTCTTTTACTCCTGACCTCATAAATCAACTGGCATGAATGTATGCCTCTTGGTGTAACAGTATGCCATTTTTAATTTGTTACTACTGCAGTGCAAACTAATTTTAGCACATTAACACTTGCTCCCTCATGCAGCTGGCAAAGCAGCTTCAGTTGTAACTATACAATACATGGCTATATTTGCTGGCAGTAGATGAACAATGGATAATATAAAATCCACAGTTGATGTTTGCACTAGGTGGTGCTGCGTCTCGGTTAAAGAAGTATAAAGCCATATGATTTCATTTTGACACAAATATTGTTAGTAAGGTTTGGCTGATATGACGTGTGATCTACAACCCACCAGCCATGTATGGTGGCTTATTAGAAACTCAGTAAATTGCTTGATTTTTCCTGCCTGCCCAGTGCTTCAAAATCAGAGGGACTTGTCCAATACCTTGCCTGTGAAACGGATGGTTCACAAGCTGTGCAGTGAGCAGCCTGGAATAGCTGAATCATAGCAGGCCCTTATATAACAGGATACAGCAAAGCCTTTAGATGGTTTTCCCTAGGAATTGCCCTCCCCTCAAAACCTCCAGACTTTGGTATGTGGACATGCAAATCTTCCATATGCACTGCACACAGTAAAAGGGCTAGTATCCAACTCTGGAATGCCCACTCAGATGAGCATCGCCACGCTCTCCTCCTCAGAGTTTTTAAGAAACACTTCAAGATCCACCTTTTAAAAGAGACTCTTTAGTTTCTATTCTCTGTCTGTCTCCAGTGGGTCTTTAAATCAGCATTTCCAGTTTTCACTGGATTTAGTTTTTAACTGCATTTTATTAATTTTATATTGAAGTAATTCACACAACCAAAAATTGGGGGCAAACAAAGCTCCCAAACCCAGGTAGAACACAGTTTTGGATTGTGTGAATGACCTCATTGTTTTATCTGTGTATTGTACTACTGTCTTTGTGAGCCACTCCTAGCACTATCTCACTAAAAGGGCAGGATACACATATTTCCAATCCTTAATAACTAAACATTCCTATTCTGTTCATTCAAGAGGCACCTCCCACAACCTTTAGATTGGTGGCCAGCAGCTACAAGCTTGCAGTGTGCCAAGCATTCCAGATGAGTGTCACCTCAGTGGAGGCTGGTGGGAAGCCCAGCTGTGAGAGTTTGGTGGCGACTGAGGGCCAAACTGCATCATTAGCACTGATGGAAACTTCTTTTCCCTTCCAGACATAGCAGTTGTATGGGTGGTGGCAATCCAGAATGGGACCACGGCAGGAGAAGAGGGCTTTAACCAGTTATGGCCCAACACTTTTTGCCAGGACGATTCAACACCCTCACCCATCAGCATTCTCAGGCCATGCTGCTGGGACATGTGCGCACTCTCAGACTGTGCCACCAAGCCAAGCAATGGCAGCAGGACTGTTCCTAACTCAAGTCAAAGGAGTGGGAAGGTGCACCCCAATAGGGCGTGGAGGGGGAAACGATCAGCGTGCCCCAGCAGGTCAAGGAAGGGCAGCAGGGTGGCCATAGTGGTGAGGATGAGGCACTTGGTACCCTCTGTGCCCCTCCTTGTGCCTTAAGCAACCACCTCACTCTGTCTCATGGAAGGACAGCCCCTGGTTTAACCCTTTGTCCCCATCATGGTCACAATACAAATTGGGGGCTTTGGGGCTGTTTGACAAGCATGAAGAAGCTCCTGTTGGTGCGGATGGTTTGTCTGCCTGGCCTGCCTGCTGCATTTCAGACTCCAGTGCAATCCTTCACCTTTGCTCCCACCCCCAGCAGAGTTCAGTCTTAAGCTGAAGCGCTGGCTCGCACTCCTGTTTAAGTTCTCAGCAACTAATGTCAGGTAACCTGCCTTGGGGAACACACAGATCAGGCCTTGGTTCAATTATGGCTGCCTATGCTGCAAGCCTCACATTGTTTGTTTGTTTGTTTGTTTGTTTTACAACCCATGGTCAGCTTACAAATCAATTACAGACAATAAAATACAGAAAATCCTGCAAAAGTTTAACAATTGCTAGAAAGTAATAAAACATCAGTCACATACGGTACCAAACAGAAACTTAACTAGCAATTGCTAACAATAAAAGTATGAATATAAGACTAAAAGTTCAAGGAGAACATACACATGAAATAAAATGCTGATGTAACCACATAACATTAGAGCAAAACTTGGCCACCTTATATGTAACAGGTGGAAACTGATCTGCCAGAAGATAAGAAACACAAAAATCTGAGCGTCCTAGAAAAGGTGCCAGACAGGGAGATATCAGGGAGCATCTTAGCTCTCTGTAAAAAAGGCAGTGGAGCAATACATGTTGGATGGATTCAATCTCCCTATAGCCACAAGGGCAGATTCTATCTTCCCTAGATATTCTCTTTATTCTCCCCGCAAGCACAGCCGATGGGAGCATATCATACCTTGCTCTGAAAAAGGCCCTCAGATCGCGCGGGTTCAGGGATCCTCAACGTTGGGCCCCCAGATGTTCTTGGACTTCAACTCCCATAATCCCCAGCCAAAGGCCACTGGGCCTGGGGATTATGGAAGCTGAAGTCCAAGAACATCTGGGGGCCCAACGTTGAGGATCCCTGCAAGTCTAAGGTATACAAATAAGTAGTGGGACCTATAACAGCAATACAAAACCCCAAACTCCTTCTTGAGCATTCAGGGATCATAGAGAGCTCGTGTTGATTTTCAGTATCCAGGATTCTCTGCTTCAAGGCCAGTAGAGCTTGATTACGGCTCAGCAAAACCAGATAATCCATGGGAAATCCCAGTGAAAGAATTTTAGCATGAATTGCCTGGGCCCATGAGGACTGAAAACCATCAGCCAAAATCGCCAAGATCCATCCTTGAGGAAAGAAGTTTATCCTAAGCCAAAAGGCTAGGATCAGCATCCAAGCTCTGGCCTCAAGCCTCACATTGACAATCCACAGGGCCAGCCAGGGCTTTCATGGTTACTGTGGATGGCACAGGCAGGGCTGAAACCCAGGGCTCTGTCTTGGGGTCCTCCTTCCTCACCCCTCCCCAAATGCTGTTAGTAGAAAACAACAACAATAGCATGTTGGGGGCCCTCAGCCTTGTGAGGCCCTCAGGCCCTTTGTCCCCTTTGACTCCCCTGCATCCTGAGCACAGCCATATAGGGAGTTTTGTGCAAAACCCTAAACCATTTCTTCGTAATTCTAGTTTAGCTCTGAGGTGCTAAACTGGCAGCATTGAAAGGCTCCATGAGCTTGAATCACTATGATCACTTGAATGCGCAATCACAGCTGCACAGGTACATCTAAGTCTAGGACAAACAAGCAAACTCCACGCAAGGAAATCCCATGAGAAAGTGCATCTATTACCCACACACACCAGTGTGTTAGAAAACACACACACTAGAGTTAGAAAAAGGGAAATGCACAAAGGAAATGCACTCCACCATGAGAAGAAGGAGGAGGTGGTGCCAAAAAGCAGATAATACACAGGAAGCAAGCCACCTCACAAAAGCAGAAAACATAGGAAATCCTAGAGCACAGACAGAATCCCAGACTGTGATACTAACCTCACAAGCAGTTTTTTTAAAAATAAAATCAAATGTTTGTTCTTTTGGATTGGATTCTTTTTTATTTTTGTGTTTCTCTAAAAGACATTACAAGAGCAGAAGTCACACTATTGTAGAAATATAAGGGCTCTTTAATAATTCATGTGCAATAGCTGGTTTTACAGCATTTCCCTAGAACGACTGTATGGATGACTGTACAGCCCAGCTGAAAGTATCATTGAGCCATGATCAGTTCAAGAAAATGCAGGGCTTTACCCAAATTCTCTTGTTTTATGTTTGCAAAATGACCCGGCAACTAAGTCATGCATAAAAGACTACATTGATCACAGGGTTTATAATATAGATTTCTAGAATATATTATAGCCTTAATCCAATGGCCCTAGTGAGCAATAAGTGCATGCAATGCCCCCTGCACAAATGCAGCTGACTACCCATCAGAGACCCCTAGAATATTTGAGCAAAGCTGCCCTTGGAGCTCATGGTGGTATACATGTTTTTAGCTTCTTCATGTATTTAGTTGTATCTTTTATATATCTGCTTAACTGCACAACTCTAGAGGGAGCTTAGGTTAGTTCGAGAAAGAATGACTTGGTCAAGCTGCCAAAGCTGTTTGACTGCTGACTGAAAATGTATTTATTGTATTTACACTCTGCCTTTTTTTCATCTTGGTACTCAAGGCAACATACATGGGGTTCCCACACAGACCAAGCCTAGATCTGTTTTGCTTCAGAAAGGTGGCTGTATAATGCACCCTCAGACCATAGTCTGGGATTTACACTTCCTCAGTAGTGAGGAAAACTCCAGAAATATATCAGGTGTGAATCTGTGTGTAGTCTGTGTGGAGACTGTCTGACAAACAAAATATTGCATCCTCTATTTCTATGGAAATCTGTGGGTGCTCACCCATTTTAAAACTTACAGGCTTGAAAAACAGTTTTGTTGAGCCAGGCCTAACATGACTGCGACTACTTAGTGCCACTTAGTGCACTAGTGCTCCACCAAAAGGTTGTTGAATTTGCATCTAAGGTCAAAGTATTGGGAGTTGGGTTCAAAACAAACATTTGAGGAAATGATAAGTTGATTTACTTCGATTGTGAAGATCTGCCATGTTCAATTTGATCCAAATGAAGGGTCCTAATACTATTGGTGTTTCTACTGCCTCTCCCTCCACTAGTGACTCCACTACTAATTGCTCTACTGCCACCATTTCCACCTATTTTCTCTAGAATTGCCAATTGACTAGAAAAACCCAATTTGTCTAGCTCTTGTGCATTGTGATCTTCAAAGACCAGCAGGTGAAATTTCTCATGGTGTAGAGATAAGCGTTATTTCTGAAGATCAAGCTGCTGTTAAAGACTATGGCCCCATTTGGATGTAATGGGAAACCGGTGTTTAAGGGGCCAGAAGTTACCAAACCTCTATGTCCAAATGCATGAAACTCAAGTCCTGCATAGAGAGTGACCTGAGGTTTTGCTCTCCAAACTCCAGTTTGAACCCTCGGGTTGTAGTAGTGAGTTTTGCCACTCCAACCTGAGGTTAACAGTCACCTGCAGTACATCCAAATTCAGAACTGTAGACTGGACTCTCTGAAACCGGAGTTGTGGGAGGAAGCTCCTCCCTCTCTCCAGTTGTGATTGGCTGTGTGGGCTGTCAGTCATGCAAGAAGGAAGCCCACACAGCTAGTTCCCCCTCCTCTCTGCAGTCTCCCTGACTGCAAAGATCCTCCTCTCTGTTAGTCCAAATGTGGACAGAAGATGGGTGGGGTGGGGGACTGTGGGTCCATTGAACACATGGTTCTGCATTATGTGTGAATACAGTCACAGAAACAGACACTTAAAAATAAGCATGAAGAAGCATGGAGGTGTCAGCAAATGTATAGCTTCACGTCGGGGGGCTAAGGGGTGAAAATCTCATGAGATTTTCAATGAGACACCATGAATCCACTCTAACATGCTATCATAGAATCCACACTCAATACCTAAGAAACAACAACCCATGGGGGTGGTTGACACCCTATGTGCACTACACCACCACTCGCTCTGGGCCACCCCAGCACCCCCCAAGTGCACTTATGGGGCTGCTGAAAGCTCCATATACCTTATGAGGAAAAACCTTAAAGACGCGTAAACTTCAAAAATCACTTAAAAATCATCCCTTTGCCCAATTCCTTTCAAATAATTCAGGTAGCTTCCTTGCCCCTACCTGGCACTACCACCAACCCCACTCTGCTCTAGGCCACCCGTTTGCCCCCGACGTGAAGCTATACATTTGCTGACACCTCCATGCTTCTTTAAGAAGAAAAACCTTAAAGACGCATAAACTTCAAAAATCACTTAAAAATCACCCCTTTGCCCAATTCCTTTCAAATAATTCTGATAGCTTCCTTGCCCACACTAGGAACTACCACCCACCACACTCCACTCTACGACACCCCTTTCCCCCCGACGTGAAGCTATACATTTGCTGCAATCCTAATTATTCTCTATGAGGAATTCAAAAATATTTTAACAATTCACCAATAATCAGAGGAGTGTCCAATTGCCTTGGGATTTTTTGGGTGGTAGGCACCCCTGTCTGTCTACCACCCACCCTGCTTTTGTGCCCCTAGGTGCTCCACAATAGGGATATGGACTGGTTTGGGTCCCATTATACTCTATGAGAAAAATAATTAAAAATATTTCAAATATTCATAAAAAATCATAGGGGTGTCTGATTGCTTCAGGGTTTGCATGGTTGTTGGCACCCATGGGTGCTCCACAATAAGGAATAATGGCCTGGTTCGAGTCCCATTATATCCTTTGAGAAAAAAATAAAAATAATTTTCAAAAATTCATAAAAAATCGTAAGAGTGTCCGATTGCTTTGGCGTTTGGTTGACAGGTACCCCTGGGTGCCAGCTACCATCCTACCAATTTTTGGGTGTCCAAACCAATCCAAACCGGTCTGAACCAGTTCAAATCCAAACTGAACCAGGGGGTGGTTCGAACAAAACCAAAATCGAACCACCCCCTCCTGGTTCAGACCCGGTTCAAATCTGAACTGAACCGGGTGAACCGGATTTGTGCACATCCCTAGTCCCAACCAGTGAAACAATGAAGAAATGGAACAGGGGAAAGTTCTGTCATTCATGCTTTGGAACAAATGCATAGACCTCTTTTTCTTAGAAAAGTGGAAGCCAACTGTCTACCACTCTCTTGTACTTTCCCTTTAAATCCGCTGAATATAACATACTGGCAATTGTTTTAGTATATTCTCCAGCCTCTTGAAAATATTGAAGTATGCTTACTTTCTTTTAATTTCTTTTTACATTTTTTATATTTGGCTTTGTTGTTTATCAACTGTGTCAATGCAAATAAAAATACTTTCCAAGTATGTTTTATGAGCTGGATCGCTGAGGCAAGGATTGGAATAGTTTTTCAATGTACTGTAAAATAATTAGGCTCCAAGCCAGAGGACAGCTGGCTCAAAAAAACCCAAAAGCAGAACAGAAACATACTTTCAGGGCTCTGCTTACTCGCTTGGAGGCATCAGAATATTTTCAGGGTGAAATTCTTTTTGTTTTTCTTTTGGGGAATAAGTAAAATATTCCAGAAAAGAGTTAGGTAAAGGCATGTTTGAGTTGGATGAAAGCATCTTGACTGCAGGAAGGCATCAGGTGGTGGTTGGACGTTCATTAGTTGTTTTGTTTCCATTGCTTGGCCAAGTACTTCTTCTGCTCCTGTGCATTTTATCCTCCAGCAGTGTCCTCCCATATTCATCATAGCACAACTAATGAAATGAACAATGTCCTGCAGGACTGAAGCTTATGTGCATCCTCTAATTAGCTTCTGAAGCTCCTTGCCCTGAGGGAACCTGGAGGTAGGCCTGGGAGTAAATGGCTCTGACATGGAATCCATACAAGATTGTATGTATATTTAAAATGTTGTTCCCTACTCAATTAACAGGAAGGTTCCACAGAGATTCCTTAGATTTATTAATAACTGGCTAATTTTGGACTGAAGAGGCTAAAAGGAGAATAACACGACAAAATAGTGAAGCGGAACCTCACCTCTTTCTTTCAAAAGAAAGCAGGCAAACAACCAGAAAATAGCTTTAAAATCCTGTTTACTGCTAGGTTCAGTGGAATTGTTCCTGGCTGATGTTGAAAAGGGAGCGAGATCAAAACAATATGCAGGGGAGCATCAAAGCAGCAAGCATGGCAAAATGTCAGGAGGCAGCAGAACTGAAGAAGGGTTCCTCATGGATCAGTGCTTGTCACCTGAGGAGAGGAGGCGCTCGGTCATAGATCAGAGAAAGCAATGTCTCCCTTGTCTAAGCTCCTTCATAGTTCCGAAAGGTGCGGTGTCTCTGGACCTGCCCATTTCTTTTCTTCTCTGTGTGCAGTTCTGACATTTTTATAACTCCCTAACAGGGAGGCCCTAAGCAAACTTTCAAATCAGCCAGGACTGTGTTGAAGCCATGCAGAACTCCATGGTATCTGCTGTGCTTCTCTTTCAGAGCTTCAGTAACCAAAATACAAAGTAATTCAAATTATAGAACATCAAAATGGAGCGGGGGGGGATATACTTAAACCTCTGTAAATCATAGCCAAGGCATTCACACAAATACAATCACAGACACCCTGTCTTTTTCTCTTTCTTCAATTTACTTTGGTTTATTCATTTACCTAAGCCTATTCCTCACCCTGCTCCACAAATTCAGGAGAGTTTACATTTTAGATTGCATTATATTGAGATGTACTATGCTACAAAATTAAAAGGCCACATAAACAGGAGGATATTTAAAATAATGGGAGAATGAAAGCTTATAAGATATCTGAAATATAAAACAATGCTGCATGAATAACTCTTTGCTTCTCTGGAGCCAGCAAATATCGAGCTGCCCAGACAGAACTGTTTTGAATAGCCATTAATATACTAGGTCTGTTCACACAATCATCAAAACCAGGGTATGAGGCATTCTGTCCTGGTTAACATGATTGTGTGAACTCATTAGAATCCCTCCAGGTTGCTCAAAGCGGGGCAGTCCAGCCCCCCCCCCCCCCGCTCTTAACCAAGGTAGGAGAAGAGGAGAGCTCTCCTATCTTGCTTTTCAAGTCATGTGAATCCATATCTATTGTACCCAGCCACTAGGACCCAGCAGGGGTGGAAACAATAGAGAGCTGTGGCTACAGGGACTGCTTTCCATGGAAATACCACTCTGCAAAGCATACTCTATGCTCCTGTAGCTGGAGCTGCTTCAGCAGGGCTGGGTCCACCTCCTGCTCCTTTGTGGCCCATCAAAGGGCAGCTGCTGACACCATGTGGCTTTGCAGTCTACTGGCAGCTCAAAGCATGATGGGAAGGCCTGCTAGGCCTTTGGAGGCCTTTCCATACCTACAGCTCCTGATTTCAGCAACGGATGACTCACCTGGCTTGCTTGTGTTTTTCCTGGGTTGCTAACCCAAAAAGAAGTTCTGATTGTGTGCTGCTACTGGGGTAGGAGCTCTCTAACCTTCTAACCCACCCAATTGGTTGCGTGAATATGCCTATTATTATGTACTCTCCCCCATTTCCTCGGCAGTGAGATTTACAGTATTTTTGCAATACACTAGTTGCTTTATTTACAAATATAAAAGTGGAGCAGAGGAGTAGGCAAGCAGCATGCACACACCTGCCAGGCAGCTGATCTGCTACCCCATATCAGAAAAAGGCCTTACACTTTTGAGGTTCTTACAGCCTTCAACCCTTCTCTGTTTCTGACTCTGCCTGACTCCAAACTGCAAAACTACTGTTGACACACAGCATTTTGTCTCCTCCCCATTGCTAGGGGATGGAGTATGTCTCCTTCCCCAAACTCTGATAGTTCTCCCCATTCAGAACACTCAAAACAATTGTTAAGCAACTCTTAAACATTGGGGAAACATCAAGCAACCTTCCTGGGCTATTAAGAGTAATCTATCTTCCTGACAAAGCAATCACTGGGCACCAGCAGTAATTATATACTTGGGCTGAGGTTAAAGCAGATCCCTGGAGGAAGGAGGCTCCAAAGCTGGGAGGCAGCCACAGAAAATGCCTCTCTCTATTTTTATTTTATTTTATTTTATTTTATTTTATTTTATTTTATTCCAAAGGCTCTAGGTGGTTCACAAAAATAAACACAATAATAGAACTGTTAAAACAGCAATTTAAAATAATTTAAACATTCAAAGATTACTAAAAGTCAGGCTAAAAAAAAATGTGTCTTAAGGTAGGGGCTATTTAGAAGGCTAGTAAAGATTTTCAGCCACAAATGTCTAAAGGGAGCACATTCCACAGCCCAGGAGCAACTGCAGAGAAGGCCTGCTCCCGCGTCACGGACAGACGGGCTGGCGGTATACGGAGACGGACCTCTCTTGATTATCTTAATGTGAGGTAGGGATAATGCCCCTACTATTTCTAACTGGAAGCCTAGAGAGCTATGTTAAAGTGGTCACTAGTTCCAAAAGAACATAGAGGTTAAATTTTGGGAAATTATAGAGGAAAGAGGAATGCAATACTGTATGCCAGGCCCTAGATTGCCAGTTATTAATCAAAACCAGCATTTTGAATTGTACTCAAAAGGCAAATGGAAGTTAATTCATAGTCTGGAATATTAATGCAAAGGGTCCCCCACCTAGCAACCCAAGTCAGTCAGACGTTGGGAGCTGCATTTTATACCAATTGCAACCTTACCATAGTTTTGAAGGTAGCCTCTTGCCAGGTATTCTTAGAGTCAGGTAATTTGTGTATCTGCTTAGGAGCCTGCACTGGTAGGCTGATGACTCCAGCTTCAAGTAGCGGACTGCATATGTGAATATGCCACCACAGATCAAACAGCATAGACTGATCTTTTGTATTACTTCATATCACCTCTGATAAAATATTTTTCAAAGAAGTCAGTTCTCATACTGAGCTGCAAATCACCAAGCATTACGTATTCAAATTTATTCAACAGGTGATGTACATGCATGTGGGAGAAGAGCTGGTCTTGTGGTAAAGGTAAAGTGTGCCATCAAGTCGATTTTGACTCCTGGTGCCCAGAGAGTCCTGTGGTTTTCTTTGGTAGAATACATGAGTGGTTTACCATTGCCTCCTCCCGCCTAGTATGAGATGATGCCTTTCAGCATCTTCCTATATCGCTGCTGCCCGATATAGTAGCAGTGGGGGTTCGAACCGGCAACTTTCTGCTTGTTAGTCAAGCATTTCCCCACTGCATCACTTAAGGTGTAGCAAGCATGAATTGTCCCCTTTGCCAAGCAGGGCCCATCCTGGTTTGCATTTGAATGGAAGACTACTTGTGAGCACTGTAAGATATTCCCCTTGGGGATGGGCCCACTCAGGGAAGAGCATCTTCATGCTTGCATGTAGGAGGTCCCAAGTTCCCTCCCTGGCATCTCTAGATAGGGCTGAGAGAGACTCCTGCCCGTAACCTTGGAGAAGCCATTGCCAGTCTGTGCAGACAATATTGAGCTAGATGGACCAGTGATATAAGGCAGCTTCCTGTGTCTCTATGTAAATGGCCTTCAGACGCCTCACAGCACTTGAATTGCCTTAGTGATATTGACGAAGGTTTGCCAGCAGCCCCTCTCTGCTGCAAGCCAAGTCCTTAGGCAATTTCACAACACACCTATTTTTATTCTCACTTTCTCTTCCCTGTTCCTTTTCATCTCCTCCTGCTTCTGGCTTCATATCTCTCCTTAACTGTATGCTTGCAATTTATAGCACTTCCTTCACTGAAGCCTCAGGTGTTCCAAAATGTGCTTTGCCTAAAGACCTGTTCCAGCTGCGAAATGCTGAAATAAAAGGGTGTATTTATTTGTACAGAAGGATAATAAAAAAATTTCAATGTATTGCTGAGCACATCCTATCTGAATTCTGTCACCATCTTGCCATCTGCTTTGCAGGTCTTTAATGAAATAAATGGTCTGACAGATTGCCACTTTTTAACAATAATTATCATCTAGCCACGTCAGAGATTTGACAGTCAATTCACTCTACCATTATCTAGGCAATTTTATTTTTTTCACCAGGAAAGGTAAAAGGTCAAATCTGAGAAAGGTCACTTGGATGGACATGAATGATTGTGCTATTCCTCTTAATCACTTTCCAGCATGCCATGATTCATTTTTAAACTATAGACAATAACTCTATTATTCAAATGCAGAGGAGCCGAAACCATGTTGGATTTCTGCCTAGAACCACTTTCTAAACTTAATAAAATAAATCAATAATAATATATATACAATCAAATCCATTCCTAAACAAAAAGTATATAAATCTTTTGGTCAACGACAAAACATAATGGCTGACATACTGTGCAACGTTCCATCTGCCTTTTAACAGAATGTGCATGCAGTGCTCTAAGAGCACTCTTGCACAAATGCAAGAATTGCACAGCCACAGTTGTGCAATGTGGGGCTATTGGAAATAATAGCTGTCCATTGTGAAATTGCATTTGCACAGTTCTTGTACTTGTGCAAGAGTGCTCTGGTGCAACTGCATGCACATTATGGTAAAAGGCAGACAGAACATTGAGCAGTACATCAGCCACTGTTTGCAAAACACACAAAATGATGACCGAAACTCAAAGGTTACAGCATATGGTATGCTGGAAGTACCTAGGTTAAATCTCAACGTATCCAAGAGCTCACTGGGTGGTGTTAGACAAGCTACTCTCTCTCAGCATCAGTGTCCCAACTGGAATATTTCTTCATGCTCGATTTATTTCCAGATTAGAGCACTATTTTAAAGCTCTATATGAGGCTTTCCCTGAAGACAGTCCAGAATATTCAGTTGGTTCAAAATGCAGCCATTAGAGTTTTAACCATGGCCTATAGATAACATCATTCCAACATCGCATCATTGTTTACCCATTTATTTCTGGGCTCGGGACATGGGAAGCTGCCTTATACTGAATCAGACCATTGGTCCATCTAGCTCAGCATTGCCTACTTTGACTGGCAGCAGCTATCCAGAATTTCAGCAGGGGTCTTTGCCTGCCTACTTGGAGATTCTGGGGACTGAAAATGGAACCTTCTCTATGCAAAGCAGGTGCTCTGCCACTGAGCTATGGTCTATCCCCAGACTTGAAGGCCCTGAATGCTCTGGCACCAGGATACATTAAGAACCTCCCACCACCATCACATCAACCTCTGAAACTCTGCTCTAGGGATGTGCAAACTGATTCCATCTCAAATTGATTCAGGTCAAATTTGGGGTGATTAGATTATTCTACCCTGAATCAAAACACCTTGAAAAAGTGGGGCCAGATTTGGGGAAGAATGGAATAACCCCCAATTCAACCCAAATTGATTCAGATTATTTGGAAGAGCTGATCTACCAATCAGGATCAGCGGGTAGACCAGCTCTCCAAGGCAGACTGCTGCACAAAGTCCATAGTGGAGGGTCGGTCTACCCACCGATTCCAATTGGTAGACCAGTTCTCCCTGGAAAAACAGGAGAGCTGGTCTACCAATTGGGATCGGTGGGATCAGCCCTCTTCATCCACTATGGACTTAGTGCATCAGCCAGCCTCAGAGAGCTGGTCTACAGACCAGTTCTCCAAGGCAGGCTGATGTGCCAAGTCTAGAGTGGAGGGTTGGTCTACCCATTGATCCCAATGGTTAGACCAGCCCTCCTGTTTTTCCAGGGAGAGCTGGTCTACCAATTGGGATTGGCCTCCTCTCAGGACTTGAAGCAACCGCCCTCCGCTCTGAATTTGGTCCATCAGCCCTCTTCAGAGAGCTGGTCTATCCACTGGTCCCAGTTGGTAGACCAGACCTCCCTGCCATTTTGAGACCCATTTCCCCAGCACAATGGGCCTCAAAATGGTTCCTGATATGCCCAGATCTATTTGGGTAAAATTGGAGTGATTCATCAAGACAGCTGGCCGAGCCAACAGCTTTCGATTGATCAGTTAGGGGGTCTGCAATGAGATTCAACCTTGAATCAAATATCAACAATTGATTCATGCACACCCCTACCCTGCTCTGTATTTTGTTACAGTCAGATCATATTCAGGAGGAGGGCACCAGGAACAGCCCCTTTTGCATAGTGGTACCTTCCTATACTGTGGAACACCCTCGTGTTGGAGATCCATCTAGCTCCACTGCTGTTTGCTTAAGAAGATTCACCTTATTCTACAGGCATTTTGCTTCCAACTTGAATGGGATCTATTGATGCTTCTGTTGTTGCTTGTTTTAATGTTGCTTGTTTTAATGTATTGTTTCAAAGTGTTTTGCTTTTGGGGGGATCTGTTCTATATTGGTTTTGTAAACTGTTTTATATCTCTAATAAAGAACAATGGAATAAAAATTATCAAAGGAAATACTATGGGAATAAGAATTATGTCAGCTTACCTTATAGGATGGTTGCAAACATCACTGCATTAATATGATGTGCTTTGAGGAGCAGTTAGGAAAAGCATTGCACAAAGCACAAAGGCATAACCATGACAGTACTTCTATAAATGTTTCTCCAAGAACCAAAGTGAATGGGTACAGTTATGCAGCAACAGCAATATGCCTCATTAGTGGCTCAGATTAACCCTTGCTGCTATTGTGCACTGTTCTCTGCTACTGTGCACAATTTTCAATAACCACCACTGTGCAATGGACCTTGATAAGTAGTTAGTTGGTGCATATCGGTAGGGTTACTCAGTAGCTGCCCATTTTAATAAGGTACCACCAAAGCAGCTTGTCAGAAGGAGAGCCAACGTCTGTCTTCGCCTTTGTTCGAGGATAATGCCACACATACTGAGCAATGGTTTCATCAAAACTGGTGGATTCACTCGCCAAGCACTGTATTACTTGATGCAAAAAAAAAAAAAAAAAAAAGTGGGAAATTGAGTCCTTCACAATTCACAGTAGAGTGTAGCCATACAAAAATCTGAATTCATGTTGAGTTAAGCGAGCCTTTTGTGAAATGCTGTACAGTAGGTAGCATAAATGGGATGCTGGAGGATGAAATGCAGTAGTTAAAAGTGGAAATACTCCACTGCTGAGTTTTAATGAAACTGCATAGTGAAAGACTTTACCACACACAAATATTGTAGAAGTCAATTACAGAAGACTGGTTTCTGCTGTTCCATTGGAAAGAACTTCAGACTGGAAGTGGCAGCAGTCAACTTCACCAGATAAGTAGAGCATCTGTGAGAATCTGTGATGTGTGCAGACCAAGAGCTGCATATTGGCACCAAGATAGGGAGTTTGATTAGAGGACTCAGATGAAGAAAGATTCACAGAGCCTTAGATAAACCCTCTGCACATAGCCTTGCCACCTACTCCTGTGCATAGTGTAGAGAGCCTATCACTTAATCAATCAATCAATCAATCAATCAGCTGAATCCAGACCATCGCAGACCATCCAGAAGTGATAGTAGTTGTGGACACATGGAATTCTAGAGGAGGAAGAGTTGCCAATGGTTTGTGATTATACCCCAGCTCTGCTAAATTGCATTTAGAGTACCTGAGTCCATCTGGGGGTCAATACTGCCTTGCTATCAGCAGCACCCAGAAATGTATCGACTTCATTAGCAAACTTCCCTGGAGCTCTGGGAATTGGTGTCCATTATCCATGTTGTGATAGCCTCTAGAATCTATGAGTTCAGAGTGCTTTATAGGACTGCTGAACTTGATAATTATTATTTTATTATTATTTATTATTTATTTAACATACTTATATACCGTCCAAAACTTACATCTCTGGGTGGTTTAAAACAAAATAAAAACAGAAAGTAAAACATTAGTTAAAACAGAAACAAAAAGTTTAAAACATTACAACAATTTAACATTTTAAAAACAGTATTTTAAAACAGCATTAAAACTATTAAAACAATATAAATTAAAAGCCTGGGTGAACAGATGTGTCTTTAAAGAGAAAGCTTATGCTAGCGAGGAATGCATCCATTAAAAGTACTAACACCCCACAATGACCTGCACCGGCCAGGGGTCCTGAAGAACTTCTTAAAATTGGCATTTTGAAACTCAAGCCACAGAAGGGGCAATTGGCTAGGAGGCTGGCTCCAGCTCCATAAGGGGATGTTGTACAGTGGTCCTCAGGTAAAAGGGAGATGGGGACAGGGCAGTGGGGGAAGAAAAAGGGTCTGGTTAAATGTCTGAGAAATGTCTGGTCTAATCTAAGTTAACTCTGACAGTATGTGGGGAAGACATGTTGGCCCTTCTGACAATTTTCCTGTCTTAGTGGGTTAGGTTGGATAAAATCCGACATTTTTTTCTGGTGCATAAGCCTAGTATTTCCCACACCAGTTATTCAAATCTTAAATCTACATGGCCTGGAATGCACATTCAGCTTATTAAATGGCACCCTTCCACTTTCTGTCCTGCATGAACATTTAAGTATGCACTAAAATAGCATGAGAGGCTCAAAGGCACTTTTAGTGTCATGTGTGAAAACACCCTTTTTCCTTAATTCCTAAATCACTTTTGAAATGGGTTTAAATTCCTTCTGAAAATATGTCCCTTAGGTACTTAGGAGGATTCACTTATACGGAGAGATTAAAAGGCATAAATATATATAATTCATCCAAGCTCTGACTAAGGGGAGACATAAGTATCCATAAATATTTGAAGGATATAAACACCAAGGAAGGAAATGAATTATTTACATCAGTACAAGGGACGTAACAAGAAGTAACGGGATGAAATTAAGGAAAGGAAAAAAGCAGGCTCCTTTTCAGCACTGAGATATTTTCTAGTAAGAAATAATTTACATCTTGAAAGTGAGACATGTTAGCCCGATCTCCCATTCAAGGTAGCAGAAAATCCTGACCCACAGTGCTTAGTAGTACTAGAGCTCAATCCTACCTGGATCACAGTCCCTCTGCCCTGGTATCCCATTCCCAACCTCAACTGTGTGATAAAAGAAAGGTGTTTTATACATGCTCAATGACATTCTTCTTTCTGTTTGACTTATCTTATAGGGCAGAAACTTACATTGGAAGAGGCTCTGAATCTGGGACTTGGTGGACCCTCCTTTAGTCAAGACAATCAGTTATGGACTTGATTGTGCACTGTGATGGGTTGAGATGGAAATGAACTCTGTTTTGCTCATCATTTATTTATTTATTTATTTATTTATTTATTTATTTATTATCATATTTTTAAAGCACCTGAATATGTAAATCTCTAGGCTGTGTACAAATTTCAGTATTAAAAAAATCACAAGTTAAAACACAATTATTAAAATTATTAAAATTCTAATTAAAATTCTTGAGAGAACAGGAAAGTCTTGAGGGTCTTCCTGAAAACAAATAAGGAGGTGCTCTTATTTCAGTAAGAAGCATATTCCAAAGCCCTGGGGCAGCCACAGAGAAAGCCCAGTCCTGAGTTGCCACCAGAGGAGCAACCGTAACTGGACCTCTCCAGATCATAAAAGGCGGTAGGTGTTACAGAGCGGGCCTGATTTATACACCAAATATGCTCATTAACTAGTATACAAAATCAGGTCTGGCCCACAATGTCACCAAGTTCTTATATATGGTGACCCATGTTGGATCTGGGCGCAAGGAAGAAAGGAGATGCAAACCACTCAAACAGGATTCAATGGGCTTTATTGAATATAAAAGGCTTAGCAACAATCTAGCAAAGCAGAATTGCTAACAGTATTAAAACAGAACATCTAGCCAGTACCAATATTCCACCCAGTGTGCCTAACTAAATTTATGTGTGTGTAATTAAATCTTCCTAGAGTCTAGTACAGTTCAGATACAGGCATAAAAGAGGGGGGGTTGGGTTTGAGAGAGGCTGGCGGGCATGGTTTTGGGGTGATTAGTGGAGGAAAAAGGGGGAGGAGAGGGGAGCAGGGAAAGAGGAAGGGATGAGGGGATCCCAAACAGCATATTTACCAGGAACCGAGGCTGGAGAGAGAAGAATCACTTCAGTTGAAGGAGTGAGGCGCTGGCGGAGACAGGAGCTGTGCAGTTGCTTCAGATCAGGCAGCTAGGGCAGCAGAGCTCAGGCATTGCTGTAGTTTCTGTTCATGAACAGAGTTCCTGCTTAGCCCCGCAGCTTTAGCAGCAAACTCTGGGATCTTGTCAGCAGCTTTGCTGTAGGCAAAGATTGCTAGCGTGTGAGCAGAATGCCCGTAGGCACAGAACTGCTGAACACTCTGTCTCAAGCCTCATTCTTATAGTCATTTTCCTCTTTGATCCCTGAATAGGATCTATTCAAAAATCTCCTTTTTTCCTGGGTCCTCAAAAAGGGTGATAACTGCTGCTACTTTTCTGGATAATCTTAATTATCCAGGATATTCACCAGTCCAGAGATGAGATTTGAGTCTCATCTCCTGTGAAACTGTGCATTCAGGAAGGGAGGGGTGGGGAACACACAGCAATTCAGATTCAGAGGCGTTAGTAAAGATAGTTGGCCCTATTTGGGTGTCAGATGGCAATTACACATACCTCTTCCTAGTGTTTTTCTTGTAATTGAAAACAAGAGGATATTTACATGTGTGGGACATTCAGAATCATCAGTGAAAAAATAAGTATTCTCTCGGTATCCATTTGGCTATTCCTATAGACAGAAATTTGTGCTAATCACTTGGTCATTGAAGGGCATTCACTGACAATGGAAGGAGGAACTCAACGTCCACAGCCACCTTGGTAGCTAGTTGCAACTTGGCATAAGAAAGCTTCAGGCCAAAGCCTTTGTGTGTTTCTGGCATATCCACCTTTAGCAACACAATGCCAGTTTGCTTCCTGCTCCACAGAGCAGCCGCCCTGAGTGCCAGAGTTCAGGCACTCATTTCTTGATATAAAATGGAGTCAGACAGGCCCATATTTCTGAGCTGGTACCTCTGGTTCTGATATGTTATAAACTGTTCATAACATAGGGTTCATGACAAAGTAGGTGCTCTCTTAAATAGCCTGGACCTAAGCCATTAAGAGCTTTATAGGTAATAACCAGCACTTTGTATTTCACCCAGAAACATATCAGCAACCAGAGTAGTTATTTCAAAACCAGTGTAATATGGTCCCTTTGTGTTATCCCAGAGACCAATCTGGCAGCCGTATTGTGTACCAATTGTAGTTTCCGGACTATGTACAAAGGCAGCCCCACATAGAGCTCATTACAGTAGTCAAGTCTGGAGGTTACCAGCATATGTACCACTGTTTTAAGGTCATTCACCTCTAGAAATTGACATAGCTGATGTATTAGTCGAAGCTGATAAAAAGCGCTCCTGGCCACCACCTCAACCTGAGAAACCAGGGAGAGCTTTGGGTCCAGGAGCACTCCCAAGCTATGTACCTGATCTTTCAGGGGAAGTGTAACCCCATCCAGAACAGGCAGATCTAAACCATCTTTCAGGTCCTGACCTCCCACAGTCAGTACTTGCATCTTATTTGGATTAAACCTCAGTTTGTTATCCTTCATCCAGCCCATTACTGCCTCCAACTAGGCACTTAGGGAAGTTATGCCATTTCCTGATGAAGTTGACATGGAGAAGTAAATCTGGGAGTCATCAGCATATTGATAACACCTAGCACCAAACCTCCTGATGATCTCTCCCAGCAGTTTCATGTAGATGCATTGGAGACAGTATGGAGTCTTGTGGAACTCCATACTTCAGTTTTTGCTTTGCAGAGCAACAATCTCCAAGTGACATTATCTGGAATCTACCAGAGAAGTAGGAGCGGAAACACTGTAAAACAGTACCACCCAATCCCACCTCCCTCAGGCGGTCCAGAAGGAGACCATGGTTGATGGGATTGAAAGCTGCAGAGAGACCCAAAAGCATCAGCAGAGTCACATTCCCTCTGCTGATAGCCAGAGGTATCTGGTATGGGAATGAGTTTTTCCAGGAAAAAAATAGCAAAACATAGTTTCATCTTCTGGGCCAATACAAGGTTCCGAAAATGTCCTCCTTTCCCACCAGTCCTCATCAGCCCTTCAAACTCCTCCAAATACACTTTTCACCCCAAATTTCACCTAGCCTGTCAGGTCACTTACACCAATAGAGGAGAGGAAGTAAGGAGAGCAAAAATGCCTCCAGTAAAGAGTAGAGAAAGGAAAGAAACTAACCTGGCTACTTCTAGACAGATGAGAAAAATATGCACATAGAGGGATTTAGAGGGCTAGTGGGAAGGAAGCAGACTAGTCAGAGCTCTAATAGTAGACTTGGGTGCTATGAACATTTGCTCCACCTTGCTGGGGACGACGACGACACTGAAGGTTTCTATCCAAAGTTGAGGGACATCACCTCAAAATGCAAACTTGATAGGTGAGCAATTGGAACTAAGCAGAGCTGGGCTTGACTCAAAGTGGGCTCCCACCCCACCTGCACCATTTATTCTGCTGCCTATTATTACCTTCCCCTTCCCCATGCCAAAGCATCTTCATTTTGAGGAAGACAGGAGAATAGGTGGCATAGGGTTACTCTGAAGACAGGAAAGGCCACATGGGATCTCCCCTTGATTGTAAAGAAACAGAGAACACACTTCATGGCTGGGGATCATAAGGCTTATAATCAGGCCCCATAATCTCCAGATGCAAATAGTGTCACTTGCAGTTAAGAAGAGGCCCCAAGGAGCATCATTTGTCTGAGTAGGAACATTCCTCCTCTACATTTTGCCCTTTATCTGCTTCCCGAGGAAAGAACCTCTTGGCTTGGGGAAGTGGATGAAGCAGGGAAAGGAAAGTGGTGACTTGAATGGAATATTCAGAAAACTCCAACTCAAAAAGCCTAGTTTCTTTTCATGGCAAGCCAGTGAGGACTCACACACTCCTAACTGTGCATCAAACAATTATATATAAAAAAGAAATGGCTATGGACTGTATTACTTAATGAGCCTCTTCTCACAATCCGTGAGAAGGACTCGCAGGCAGGCTGCAGGGAAGACAGGTGGTATCTACCTTCCCCACAGACGATTGTCCTTGGTTCCCTAGGTGGGTGGATCGCCCATGCAGATGGGTGGCGGCTGCACCCAGCAGCTCTGAGTGTCGAGGTGCCATGACATGGCACCTTGCTTTGCCCCACCCTTCGGAGCTTCGACAATGCATCACGTGAGTGCATGGTGCATTATGGGAATTCCCCATCCCCTCCCTAAGTGTGCCAGTCACGGCTGCAAGCAGCCGCGGCTGACACATATGCAAAAAAATGAGGTTAAGGGAGCACTCACTCCCTTAACCTCATTTCATGGGGTGGCTAAATTGGCAGGTTTGCCACCATGTAGCTATTCACACGGACGTGAAAAACTGGTCTGGGCTCCCTTAGGACGGTTTTGCACCTGCGTGTGAATAGCCTCAATGTATATGTAACAGTCCAATTCTATCGATCAATCAGCTCCAGTTTTGCAAACAGTAGCTCCCTACCTGGCTCTGCCCCCACTTTCCTGGGGTCTTCAACTCTTGCTTAAAAGGAAATGTAGCTGCCAAAGGTTAAAGACCATCCACCACCCACACAATGCCCCTGCCAGAGTGTCACTTTTTCATAAAGGCTGTGAGGAAAGCACAGGGGCAGCAGAACGGGGTTCATGGTTGCATCCTTGAGCCACAGACATTTCCCACTCTGCTGAGGATGAATCTAATGAGTCAGCCCTGTTCAGACATTATGTTGTCTGTATGTACAGGTGTCTGTACACATGTACAGTACATGTTTTTGTGTGAATGGCTGTACGCACTTTCCTTTTAAAAGTGAACCTGAGTTGAGGCCTCCTTAAATGCAGGACATAGATAGGAAGTGTATCACTATATATGCACTGAACACAATGGGGCACAACGGGTAGGCGGGCGTGCAGGCAGGTGGGTGGGGGGAGGGCTGGGCCAACTCACCTTCCCCCCAGATGAGTTACCGAACATTGCTGGGAGCATGGACTGCACTCCCAGATGATACCTGCTGCACCATGCAGTGTGGAGCTCTGAAGGCCGAGACCGTGTGTCCTGGCCTCCAGATATCCCACAGTGCACCACACAACAGGAACAGTGCTTTGGGGGATTCCCCCAGGAGATGGGAGTCTAGGCACCCATCTCTTGTGCTGGAGGCAGCCTAAGAGAACACACGATCCTGGAGCTGGGGTAAAGGGCACACTCACACTTTTAATCACAGCCAAAAGCTGGATTAAAAAGCTGGGTTAGGCGGCGCTGCCCCTTGAGGATTGGGCCCAATCCCAACAGTTCTCACATGCAGCCTAACTGGGGCTGGGCTTCTGCAGCCTGGGTTAGGATGTGCATGAGAACAGCCTCAATGTCTGGGTAACTGTATGTGCATTTAAATATGTACATATGTACACTGTACACTGATGGTATGTGAGTTGAATGCAATGTGTGATAGGGCTATGTGAATGCTCTCCATTCTGTAACTGTTCCAAGATTTCTGGTAAATTATATATAGCATTTATAGTATAATTCATGTGAGCAGTGTCGCACTAGGGCAAAGATTCATCTAGAGGGAGCGGGACAAATTTGGCTTGAAAAAGAAGAGTCTCTCTTATACTTAATTACAGCTGTTATCCAAAAAGTGCAAGGTACAGTAAATTTTAATAGTAACTGCCCTCAGAGGTGCATTTCAGTAAAAAGGCCAGTATGAAAGAAGCATCATTAATTATGTAATCAGCATTAGGCGAGATTAACAAGTAAAGATAGGGCATTAGAGATTGAGCATGTACATCAGAGAAATGTCATTTATATGTGGCTGGCAAGTAAATGTCTGCAGCTTTATCTGTTGGCTCGCATTTGTTTCACTGTAACTAAGTGAGAGCCCATCTAGTTAGAAACTGAAATCCTACCTTAGAAGATAGTGCTATTATTTGACTGAAAATTGGCTAGGTGCTAATGCAGTTGACAAAACAAGGTGAAAACTCTTGATTTGGTTGAGTTTTTTTTCACTGGTTTCAATTAGAAGCAATCAATCACATTTATTACAGCAACCCGGTTTCATTACAAGTTTTACTTTTTTCAAGCCACAACGAGGCACACATTCTCAAACAGGAACTCTTTTGATGTTCATTTTCATTTTTTACAAGCTGCTCAAATGCCACTTAGTAAGTAATAAGGCTGCACTAAAATTTATGCAAACCTTTTTTTGGATTAAAAAGGGACTTTCCCCAACCTCCCAAATTTATCTTTCCCAGTGTCTGATCCCTACTCAGTCAGCAGCTGCTCTGTGCCTTTGTTTTAAATACAGGAAGCTTCTTCATTCTGCTCATGTGATCTCAGCCAATTAGGAATTGTGTTATTAACACTGACTAACATGGTGTGTCAGACAGTGGTTTTCCCCGTGACACTCTATGGATGCGAAAGCTGGACTTTGAAGAAGCAAGATAGAAAAAGCATGGACGCTTTTGAACTTTGGTGCTGGAGAAGACTTTTGAAGATACCATGGACAGCCAGGAAAACAAACAGATGGATCATAGAACAAATCCATCCAGAATTTTCACTCAAGGCACAAATGACCAGGCTCAAACTATCATACTTTGGACACATTATGCCAAGATGCAGCTCTCTTGAGAAATCTATAATGCTGGAGAAAGTTGAAGGAAAGAGAAGAAGAGGATGACCAGTAGCAAGGTGGATGGACTCGATTACAACAGCAATGAATGCACCACTGAGAGACCTTAAAGGTGAATGTGAAGACAGATCATCCTGGAAATAATCTATCTACCGGTATGTGGTTGCTAAAAGTCGACACCGACTTAACGGCACTCAATCAATCAAACATGATATACAGAATTACAACTCCATAACAGACTAAGGCAGTCTTCTTGACACTATTCAGAAGCAGTGTTTGCAGAAGTAGTATTTCCACAGGATTCCCCATTGCTGTGAATGGAGAAACCTCTGGAAACACTGCTTCTACCGCAGTTGGTTCATTTGGCCACAGAGCAGTCATAATGCTGCACATCATGTTAGCCAACTTCCTTATGATCAGCGCTGTTGTCCCTGCGGCTTAGGGGATATAGAGTCTATCACCCATGTTATTCTTTATTGACAGTTTTATAAGGACGCTCGCACCCAATTTATTGCTCCTATTTTGGCCATTTATCCTGGTCACACAGACCAATTTTATTTGGAAATTATGCTGGCCAATTTTAAACCTGTAATTTCAGATAATGTGGCAAAGTTCTGTTTTGTGGCGTTGAAGCTCCGTAAAGACTGTATTAGAAATTTAAACAGTTGGTGATTTTGTAAACTTTTGAAATTCTTGAATTTTCTTATTAATGCTATTAATTGTTATTGTTTGTTAATCTGGTCTGTGAGCACAATAAACATACTAAAATAAAATAAAATAAAATCATGTTAGCCAACAAAATTGAGCCATGTGACAATTTGAAAAAGCGAATTCAGAAGGAGAACAGTGCTTGCTGTCCTCATACTTAATTGGCTTCATGAAGATGCCACATAGCCAATCAAATCTGGTTATGTGATAGTATCATTGCCCAGAAACTGCAAAACTGAAAAGAAGCACCCTCTGTCATCAGCCAGAGGACTAAGGGCTGATGGGTTGTGTATATCTGCATTGTTGCAGTTTATCATTGTATTGATGCAATTGTATTGATAAATATCTTGAAAGTCAGGATCATTCAATCAAAGGCAGGACATAAATCTTCAAAGTAAATACATAAACAAGCAACAACAACAATAATAGGAATGAGAAAGGAAAGTAAGGAGCAGATTGACACTTTAATTCTAGTATATGTGGAATGGAAGTGATTTATTTTTGAACTGCCTAATCTCTTTCAGAAGAGAGAAGTTCAACAGGTGGAGACAAACTTATTAGTACTAGTTCTATAAATCCCAATTCAACCTGGAGAGAATCTCTCTATGTGGTTGCTAAGAGTCGACACTGACTTGATGGCACTTAATCAATCAATCAATCAATCATTCAATCAATCCCAATGCATTTCAAACAAAAAGCTCTTCATTAGCTTTTCATCAGGGGACTATCTTTAAAAAGACATCCACTCTACACATTTTTTTTCCTTCAAACACACATAAAATGAACAAACAATGGCAGCATGCAGACTAAACTAGTTATGACTAGTTGAAATTAATGGGGCTTACATTTGTCGTGACTCACTGACCCTTTGGATAGGGTCACATGTAGTGCTGAACCTGAGGTTGAGCAGAGCAGCCAGGGCAGTGGGAATGTGAATACACCCTACTGCAAGTCTTGGGAAGGATATGCTGAGATTGGGCATGTTGTACGACCCCACTAATCTCAGCATATTCTGCCCTACATGCAGTATGGAACCTGACTTCTGTAACTAATATTTGCAGTGAAGGATGGATGTCAGGTTCTGTACCACAATTAGGGCAAGTTATGCCAAATTTGGTGGCTATGTATGGCATGCCCAATCTTGGCATATCCTTCTCAAGACCAGAAGTAAGGTGTGTGCATTCCTGGGGCACCAGTTGCTCAGCTGAACCTCAGGTTAAATGTTGCATGTGAACTGATTTCAATGGTGCTTAGTAATGACTAACTAGTCTGGCTGTTGCCCAATGTTCCACACAATGAAGTTACACAATGACAAATATCAATAATTTTGTAAGGCAACTATTGCATATTCAAAACAAAATTACAAATATAGGGGATGAAACTATACACCCATCAAATTCCATCCGTATTTGTGTTTGATTGCACCCATATTCTTATTGCGCAGTCTTTGCTCTGCACAACACACTCCTGCACGTTACTAAAACACTGCACAAAAATAATCATGATACAGTCATATGTTGGCTTTTTTACAGAGCTTTATCAATGTATACGTGTGCATCTGTACCATAGAGGAGAAAGCTGCAGATGAAGGAACGGAAAACCAGCAGATGCACATACGCCATTGCACCCAGACCCAAGGAGACACGGACACGCATTTACTTTTGGTAAATTAGCCACTTTATTAATATTCCAACTACAGTGGACTTGTGTGATACTCAGCTGGGATTGGCACTCCACCCCCAACAGTGCAGGCACTCACAGGCCGGCCAAGCATATGGCCGTCCTCTCCTGAACGCCTAGGGCGCTGGCACCTTGGCTCGAGGCGAATATGCTGCTGTCCAGTGGGTACACCCTTCTCAGCCGACCTAATGTCAGGACCCTGCTGTCGACGCCACGCCTCCGACACTGCCAAGCCATACAGAAGGATGCCGCTCACAGCGAAGTAGGAGTTGAGCTGCATCCCGGATCTGTCAAGCCTCAGGGGATCAGTGACTCCTCCTTGAAGCCAAATGCTAACCTAAGGTGCTGCACCAATTATTCACCTGTTTTTTACCACACTATACCTGCCGTTGCGGGCATTAGCCCCACACCCCATAGGCCCCACAGGACTACTGCCAATCCCAGCCTCCAGTCATCAATGAGTAGCCGCATCCCCTCAGGTGACAAATGCACCCCATCACCATGGTAGAGTGAGGGCTGCGTGAAGTGTATGTCGTCGTGCGGTATGCAACCCCCCCCCCACCCGGTGACTAAGAATTGAACCATCACAGTGTTAACCCCCCGTCTAGCCCTGTCAATTTTATTCTGTTTGTGCGCTCCCCTACATACCCTACGCTGTGTGATGTCGGACCAAAGCACTATGATGCCCAGACACCATGACAAAACAACCTCCCTGTCCTCCTTGGTCTGCTGGGACAGTGAGACACCTGACTGGCTAACTAGGTCGTTGCCCCCAAAATGAAATAGCAGGATATCCGGTACTGGATTCTCCTCTAGGAACTCCCACAGCATGGGCAAAAGCTGGGCCCTCCGCATGCCCCGCCTTCCTCTCCACTCCACTGAGGCCCATCGGCCCAGGCTAAGCCGCATTCCAGGTTCTGTGCTCTGGGCCCACTTGAATGCCCAAAAAACTAGAGTGGCCCCAAACGAGGACTCTGGCCCAGTCCACCGGAGACATCATCCCTGCACAAGAGAGAGAGCATTGTAAAGGGGGAGGCGAGACGTGGGGGGTCCCCTGCCCTAACGCACATATTTGCGGTAGACTGCGGACCGCCATCGGCCCAGGTGCTGAATGGCCACGTCAGAGTACCCCAGGGGCGCTGCCTCAGAAGCAATGCCAATTGTGAAAGAATGAGGAGACAGGTGGCACGTGGGAACCCCAGGCACCTCCACAGCACTGCCCAAAATTGGTATTGCGACAGGTGCCCACTGTCAGCATGGATGAAGAGGCAGCCATCTGCTTCACCCCTAACAGACAAGTATGCTGTGAGGGCCTGGACTGGACACAACTGCTGGTTGTCCACCCTGTGAAGAGTGACTACCTGCCCTTTACCCCTCTGGTCAGTTTTGGAGAAGTGGAGCCAAAGCACCGCTGAGGCAGGCCAGACAGTGAGGTCCCACCTCTGCAGAACCCGGCTTACCGGGCTGCACACCCCTCTAGGGAGCAACTCACCTATCCTGAACACTCCAAAGAAGGCCACCAGAGCCGATGCACAGAACAAGGTCTCCTAGTAGGGGGAGGAACAGATTCCCTTTAGGAGCTGCATTGCACTTAGTAAGGGTGATTGGCTGGCGGTGGTCGGCCTGAGCCGGTGTCTCCCTGGCCCAACCTTCCAACATGTGGTGCACCCGAAAGTTGTTTTAGTGGTCCGGGAGCCCCCTGGCCTTCCTGTAGAAGGCCAAAGCTGCCAGGTGACTTGCCATGGTGCTCACCGCCAGCCCGCCTGTGTGGAGATGCACCAAGTATTGCATGAGGTGCTCCGGCGGGGGTGGCCACTCCGGCCCAATCCCTAATTTGACCTAAAGTGTTGGAAAGCCCTAACCCTCCTGTCGTACAGACTCGATGTTGCATTTGGCAAGCAGGGCCCCGGGTCCGCACACCCGCACCATGGCCACCGCCTTATCAAAGCAGGTATACCGGACCGAGCAGAGCTTAGGGTATGACAGGTGGTGAATGAGTCTGTACTCACCTGGAGTCTTCTTAGGCACAACCCCTAATGGAGAGACCCTCAACGCTGGCAGGGGGAGCTCAGAGAACGGCCCCAGCACCCAGCCCAGAGTGACCGCCTTCTCTATTTTCCTGGCTACTATGTGTTCTAAACCTACTACCGATTTCAAGTTATGTGCGAAACTATGTCTAGGCGGGAATTTGCATGGTATCCTAAAACCCTTGGAGAAACCAGACTCCAAATACTGTCCGGGTAGTTGCGCAGCATCAGCCGGAGGCCTGGAACCCTAATTGGACTGGGTCCCTTTTCCTGCACCGCTGCCCAAAGCGGCTGCGGGTCCTTTGCCCCCACCAAAACAGTGCTGTCCGCCCCCCCTCCCTTTAAAGTGCTGTTGGACTACAATTCCCAGGCTACATTTTCCCAGCCTCCAGAAATCCACACTGCTTGGAGCAGCGCAGATTGTGTAGGCGTGTGAGTTGTGTAAACGTGTGAATTTATTGTGGCTAGGTATGCTGGGAGTTGTAGTTCAGCAACATCTGGAGGGCCACAGGTTGGAATAACATGCTCTGGGTCATCTGGCAGGGGGAGCAGGATAACAATCTTGCCTTCTCCCTAAGCCATTCCCGCCGGGCTGCAATGGTCGTGAGCATGACCTTACTGGGTTTTCAAATCTGTTTTTGTTCTTCTAGAGGTTGGTGTGTGACTGAGCTGGATAAAAAAATAAAAAAAAAAAAAATCCAATACAAATCCAGTTAGAAAGATATACTGCAAGCTGCAAGCAAGAAAAAAAATATGCTTGAGTCAATAATTCCTAATAATGGATATTGCCAGAAGGATTACTCATTCTACAACAGAACAAGGCTATATTTCTAGGATTTATCAGCAAACCAAAATTTTCACTCAAAAGTAGTGATGGTGCCAAAATTTGGATTTGGGGTATTATTATTATTATTGTTGTTGTTGTTTACACAGTCAGAGAGCTGTTATTGACTGGTTTGTTTTGTCCAGACATTGAGTCCTTCCCAAGAACCTGGGATGCCAGAATTTTATTATCAATGTTGTTGCTGTTATTATTATAGATATCGTTGCAGAATATAGGCTCTTCCAAGTAATGTTGCTTTTTGTAACTGGCTGATGGTGATTTCTGTGGCCCCTATGGTGTTGAGGTGCTCTTCAAGGTATTTTGGAATTGCACCTAGGGCACCAGTTACCACTGGAATTATTTTGGTCTTCTTCTGCCACAGCCTTTCAATTTCATTTTGTAGATCTTTGTATTTGGTGATTTTTTTCTATTTCTTTTTCTTCTATTCCGCTATCCCCTGGTATTGCTATGTTGATTATTTTGACTTGTTTTTCTTTCTTCTCAACTACAGTTATATCTGGTGTATTGTGTGGCAGATGTTTGTCTGTTTGTAGTCGGAAGTCACATAATATTTTTGCATCTTCGTTTTCTACAACTTTTTCAATTTTATGTTCCCACCAATTTTTGGCTACAGCTAGCTTGTATTTTTTGCAGATGTTCCAGTGTATCATCCCTGCTACCTTGTCATGCCTTTGTTTGTAGTCAGTCTGTGCGATCTTTTTACAATAGCTGATTAGGTGTTCCACGGGTTCATCTGCTTCTTTACAAAGGCGGCACTTGCTGTTTGTTGTTGATTTTTCTACTTTTCTACTTTTGCTCTAATTGCATTTGTTCTTAGTGCCTGTTCTTGTGCAGCCAGTATTAAACTCTCTGACTCTTTCTTCAAGTTGCCATTCTAAAGCCATTGCCAGGTCTTGGAGATGTCTGATTTTCCACTTATATTGTGCAAATATTGACCATGCAGGGGCTTATTTTTCCATTTTTCTGCTCGGTTCTTGACTTGTTCTTTTTTGTAGGCCTGCTTTGTTTCTTTGGTGTTTAATAGTTTCTCATTACTGACCATTTTAAGTGCATCTTCTTCACTGTCCTTGAAGTATTCTGCAAGGCCTCTTTTCTCCTCCTCTACTGTTTGATGGACTTGCAGCATTCCTCTTCCACCTGAACTGTGAGGGAGGTATAGCCTATCCACATCACTGCAGGGGTGCAGAGCATGATTGATAGTCATTATTTTCCTGGTCTTACGATCTAGCGTCTCTAGCTCTGCCTGTGTCCAGTCTATTATTCCTGCAGTGTATTTGATAACAGGTATAGCCAGGTGTTTATGGCTTGTATGGTGTTCCCGCCATTGAGTTTGGACTTTAGTATTTTTCTAACTCTCCTGATGTATTCACTTCCCATTTTTCTTTGAACTTCAGTGTGTGCAATGTTATCAGCCTGGAGAATGCCCAAGTATTTGTGATGTTCTTTTTCTTCCAGGTTCTTGATGTTGCTTCCATTGGGCAGTTCTATTCCTTCTTCTTTTGTTGTTTTTCCTCTATTCATTATTAATGTAGCACACTTGTCTAGTCCAAACTCCATTTCTATATTGCTATTCCATTGCTATATTGCTACGGACAGTGTTTAGCAGTGATTTGATTTCTGACTGGGACTTTCCATACAACTTCAGATCGTCCATGTACAGCAGATGGTTGATTTTACTTGATGTTTTAGATGTTTGGTATCCGAGGCCTGTTTTGTTTAGTATTTGTGAAAGTGGAGTCATGGCGATTACAAACAACAGTGGGGATAGTGAGTCCCCTTGGAAAATACCTCTTCTAATGCTAACCTGTCCAAGTGTCTCGCCATTGATAGTTAACTGTGTACTCCACATGCTCATTGCTTTTTTAAAATAAATATCTGAATGTTTTTGCTGACACCAGTTGTTTCTAAACATTTTAGTATCCATGTGTGAGTCAATGAATCCAAGGCTTTCTTGTAGTCAATCCATGCAACACTTAGATTTGTTTTTCTTCTCCTGCAATTTTCTAAAAGCATTTTGGCAATCAGCAGCCGGTCTTTTGTGCCTCTGGTGTTCGGGCAATTTCCTTTCTGTTCAACTGGAAGCTGTTTTTTAGTTAATAAGTGTTGCATCACTTCATCTGCTATTATTCCAGTTAATAATTTGAACATGGTTGGCAGGCAGGTTATCGGCCTATAATTACTTGGAACTGCACCTTTTGCTGGGTCTTTCATTATGAGATGAGTTTTCCCAGTTGTTCTATGTGTGAAAGAATATTCTATGTGGAAAGAATATTCTTCTGCTCTAAATAATTGTAACCTCATGCTTCAAGAAATGGAAATGTAGGGCTTTCCTTCAGTGGAACATTGGAACATAGGAAGTTGCCTTATACTGAATCAGACCATTGTTCCATCTAGCTCAGTATTGTTTATACTGACTGGCAGTGACTCTAAGGTTTCAGGTAGGAGTTTTCCCCAGCCCTATCTGGAGATGCCAGGGCATGAACCTGGGACCTTCTGCATGCAAGCAGGTGCCCTACTACTGAGCAACAGCCCCATCCATTAAGGGGAATATCTTATAGCAGATAGTACTGCTCACATGTGGTTACCCATCCAAATGCAAACCAGTGCAGACCCTGCTTAGCAAAGGGGACAATTCATGCTCGCTACTGCAAGACTGGTGGTGGTTTGCTTGTTTTGAATTGTAACTGAAGAATCATGTATCACAACGTTGATGAAGTGTTTACAGCACACAGAGGTAAACATAGTTAATTTTGGAGCCTGGACCTCCCTGCAGGTTATGCACCATTCCCCTACACACACACACACACACACACACACACACACACACACACACACACACACACACACGAGTTACATGCCAGTATTTTAAACACATGGGTTCTTGAGGGCACAATCAGCAGTGGAACTCACAAGAATGTAAGAATATAAAACAAAGTATATTTATGCAAATATGCATTAGCAGAACATTTTCAACAGGTAACTTAACATATTCCCATTCCACATATTTGTGGGATGCTGGTGGCACAGTGACCATACCATGCAGGACAGACTAAAGAGGATTTGGGGGGGCCCAGGGTGTGTGGAGGCCATGGACTTGGGGTAAGAGCTCCTCGGAGAGCACAATGTGTAAGAAGAGCACCAGTCATTTAAACTGAAAACAACTATATTCAGCCCAAAATGGTTTGCTTGTTTTCTAAAGAGAGCACTAGACATTCAGCAAAGAAATTTCCCCCTTCAGAAGGGGGCTAGCAACATGGCTTTGGAAACAGACAGTTGCACAATGCAGTTTATGGATGCATAAATTTGTTCTATTTTGTTCTATTCCATTTGACATGTACACCTGATGATATATGACCTCATATGCTCTATTAAAGTCAAGCAATCAGAAAAGCTATATTTTAAAAAATGTATTTAGGCTACCAACGTTATGAAAGTATCTGAAGTATGGTGTGTTGTACAATGGTATACTTTAGTTTATGCTAACCTGCCTCCAGTAGCTGACTTGACTGTATTGATGGAGTGCAGGGAGTGTGAAATCTGTGATCAATGTGCCCAGAAAGCATTCTAACAGCCAAAATATTTCTCTTTTCCCCCTTTCACACTTACATTGGGGGTAAATTGTCAGCACTACACAACACACTGGGATTGTGAATGCTGGGAAGAGAACATTAACTTGTGTGTTCTGTTAACTCTGGCAGGCCTTCTTTTTCTTGCCACACTGAGACAGTGTGATTAAAAAAGAGATCGGCAGGCAACATTCCAAAAGAGTGGCCTTTGATCGTTTCAAGTCCACACTTAAATATTGGTCTTTCTTTTCTAGATTGCATTTAAAACTCAAGTCAATCAATGGGCAGTGACTAATGCACCTTGACATCACTGAATGCATTCCCTTCCAACGTATTCACATTTTTGTTAGCTTACAAGGAAGTGCTGACTTGGTAGACTCAGTGCAGCAATTTATAAATGACAGATGAAAATGGAATGAAAATCCCTGCCCAGTACAGAGGGTAATCATTTCTATGCTTTTCTTTGAAAACACACACAAATATAGCTAATTTAAAAAAGCACTCTGTACCAAGTATACCAAACTGAAAACATTTTGCCACACCATATCCAAACCCCTTGACATTTTTTCCTCCAAAATTTATTCTTAGCATCTGATTTATGCATTTTTAAAACAGCATGTTGCAACTACGTTAGAGGGAGAGAAAGCAGGCCGTTAAATATTTGAAATTAGACCAACATCTGTTGTTTTGTGAGAACCTTCCAAGTTTTTGAGTGCTCTGAAATACAACCTCCACCTTAGAAAAAAGCATGTTGCCTCTCAGTGTCAGTAAAGTTGCCGCACACATACCAAAAAGGGCACATGCCAACAAAGATGGAATGTAAACAAACTCCTACATTTTTAAAAGACCTTGAACACTAGAAAAGTGATTTGTTCTCCATTTAATCATTACATATAATCTTTGTTTTCAGCTACTCAAATATTAATTACTATAGGAATGTCTACTTGTTTGGAACAAAACAAAACAATTCATTTAGGATTTCTTTTAGAGCTTTGTATTTTTTTTTCAGGGAAAGTGACTGATACTTAAATATTATTTAAATGTGTAAGCACAGCCACTACTCAGCAAAGAGCTGCTCTGAGACATCTGTTTTCCTTTTTCCCTTGTTTATGGTGGTGGCTGCATCCATCACCACTGCCTGACTTGATGTGCACCTTCTTTCACCTCCTCTGCTGTCTTCCTTGTGTGTCAACAAGCTGCCTATAAAAAAGGGGAAGTAGCAGAAGAGGAAACATGGAAAGGGGAGCAGAGCTCCAGTGCTCTATATCACTTTCCACTTTTCCTTTTACACTCTCTCCCTCTTTTCATAAGCAGCCCAGCTTTGCATGAAGAAGACATAGGAGAATGAGTCAAGCAGTGCTGACTACCACTATTGCTTGCTTACCCCTACTGTGCATCTTCCTCACACACCACTGGGCTGTAAAAAGAGGAACAGAATACTGGAGATGCTCTATAGCAGAAGGGAGAGGAGCAGGATACATGCACTTTGTCAAGCAGTGGTGACTATTGCTGCCATAAAGGAGGAGGAAGCAGAGGATTTGGAGGGTTTCCACTAAGTGAACCAGTGGCTATTGCTGCTGCCATTGCAAAGAAAAATAAAGAGGTAGAGGAGGGTGCGTGCACACAACAGCTAAGGTGGCACTTGGGATTCTGCATCAAGTGCATTGAGGTCTAGGGTCATCAGTGTACTGAGTTCAGTATTATATGTAAACAGATTCTCTTAACAATTTATCATAAATCATATGGAATGAGTACATGGGGAGGAACAGTTAATTCTCACATTGCATTTGGCCCTGTTTTCTCACTCGCTCCCCTCTGATAAAAACCAGAAAGATAAAAATAGCCCACACAGCAGTGAACCAATAACATAACTCCTTCCCTCAGGCAAGAAAAATAGATCATATCCTAATACACAAATGCAATCTGCAGTCTTACTCCTTTGGCCATCTCACTCCTTTGGCCAATCAGAATTCTTTCAGGGAGGGAAAGGAAAGGCGAATGGTGAGACGGTGCTTGAAGGGGGATAGCCTTCCCTGTTGGGATAGCCGGGAGAGGGAGAACTTTAGGGTTCTACATATTTAGAGGTGACTGATTCCTATCTGAGCAGCCATAGTGTTTTAGAGCAGCCAGGCTCTGAACTAACTGGGTGGATGAGAAAAATGTGTGCACAGAATGAAAGATAAATTGGCAATGAATAAACACAAAAAGGCTATTCACACGAGGCAGGTGGGAAGGTAGGGTACAAATCACCGTCCCCCAGATGAGCAGGAAAATGCTGCTGGGAGCTCAGCTTGCGCTCCCAGACTATCCATGCTGCTCCAAGCAGAGCAGATCCCCAGAGACCGAGATGATGCGTCCCTGCATCCAGATATCCCACAATGTACCACATGATGAGCACGGTGCATTGGGGGATAACTCTGTGAGATGGGTGATCTAGAAGCCTGACTTTGTATATACTCAGGCAGTGTGCAGCCCGAGCATATACACAACCCCATACCTGGGGTAAAGGGCATGCTCATGCCCTTTAATTCAGGTAAAAGCCTGGGTGGAAAACCAGGGCTACCTTAAGTGGTGCAGCAGGGAAATGCTTGACTAACAAGCAGAAGGCTGCCGGTTCAAATCCCTACTGGTACTATATCGGGCAGCAGCAATATAGGAAGATGCTGAAAGGCATCATCTCATACTGTGTGGGAGATGGCAATGGTAAACCCCTCCTTTATTCTACCAAAGAAAACCACAGGGCTCTGTGGGCGCCAGAAGTCAAAATTGACTTGACGGCACACTTTACAAAACCGGGGCTTGTGGGGGAGACACCGCCAGGATCAGGCTCAATCCCGGTGCTGCACACAAGCAGCCCTTCCAGGTAGGGCTTCCCTTACCTGGGTGGGGCTGGTCATGTGCATAGCCTTGGGATAATCTTCAGGAACTTGATATTGGAGACTACGCTTATGGCACAAATGTTAATGTCATAAAATCTAAGCTGATGTCATAATGCTAATCCCACCATCCTATGCCTGACTTATTATCACTAGATCCGTATTATTTCTTCACTGCTGGTAAAGCTGGTTGTAATGGAACCTGTGTGTGTGGTGTGCATGGTTCCCCCCACCCCCACCCATGAATAAAAGCAGAATGTAACAGACGATCCCATTCGTGCTATAAATTATTTCCTGACTCTCCAGCTGCTCTCTGCTCATTTTGTTCTTTAACTGCTGTTGTCTCTTTCTAATTACATGGAGAATCACATCATCTGCCCCTTTCACTTATTACAGACCACCTACAGACTTTTTAGATAGCATCTTACCCAAAAATCATTACCCAGCTTCATAAAGTGCACTTACATGGAATCATGTGGAGCTGAATAAAGTCATTTTCTTAAACAGTGGCATATAAAAGTTTGCCCTGATATTTTTTGCACGACAGAGCAAGTTATGGGGAAAAGGTACGGAACTCTGGTGATTGGGTTCAAGCATCGATGGCAAGCAGAATACATAACAAAAGGAAAGCAGGACTTCGGGGTATCCCTTGTCTACTTTGCCAAAATTATGAAGACAAGATTTTGTTCATGAGCTAATTTTTAAAACCAGTTTTCAGTTTTTCTTCATTACACTCCACTGTGACCAAGAAAAAGAGCTTAGCATGAGGATATGTAGGCAGCAGTCAGGCACAAGCTTGTTTCTCAATGTCTCTAGTCATAACACAGCAGAGAGCAGATTCTGCACCCACTCCAATTACTTGATTACATAGAAGTGATTTCTTGGCGTTCACTCTTAAAGGGAAAGTGCTTTGTTTGAGGATCTTGCTGCAATACCTGACATTTGAGATTTCTGTTCAGGCTTAGGGCTGTGACTCTGCTCCGAGTAGGGGTGTGCATGAATCAATTTTTTTCTATTCGATTTGTTCCCAAATCGAATCATCCCCGATTTGTTTTGGGTCCGAATCTGGCCAGCTAGCAGAGGGGTGATTTGTTTTGTCCATAAATCTCCCAAACAGTTAGATTCGTGTACAAATCATTTAGTACCCAAATTGATTCGCACATACAGCAGGCTCAGTCAGTGATTCTCTCAGCAGCACATGAAAAAAAATTTCTTCTCTTTTCCTCAGTCAGGAAAGCAGGAACAAAAAGCAGAGAACCCACTACAGGCAGGCAGGCAAGGCAAAGAAAAGCTGCTCTGGCTCTCTCTCTCTCTCTCTCTTCTCCCACGAGGCAGAGAGGCAGAATGGTGTCTGGCTGCCTTCGTAAGTACATTTGAAACTTAATTTCCCCCACCCTTGTCCTTTCTTAGACCCTTCCTCTAGCCAATGCGGGGTCAGTCACCCCTGGCAACACAAGATTTGGATGGAAACGAGCCAATCTGGAACCAGGGGGGAATCACCAGCCAATCAATGCACACTGTAAGTCACCAATCTGAAGCTTGGGTGGACAGGATTTTTTTAAAAAAAAATTCCTGGCACAAAATTGAGACAGCAAGAGAGATTGGCACAAAATGGAGGTCTGAATCTACAAAATTCTCAGGTGCTTTGTTTTGGACCCAAACCTGGCCAGCTAGCACACGAGCAATTTGTTTTGTCCACAAATAATCCAAAACAGGTAGATTTGGGCACAAATCGTTTTGTATTTGAATCTGTTCGCACATCACTAGCTCCGAGTCAGTGTGTAAATCTTAAGGAGGCAATTATTAGACCTATTATAAAGAAGCCTGCATTAGATCCCTCAGAGTTGAGCAAGTATAGGCTTGTTTACAACCACGCATGGCTGGGCAAGGTAACTGAGAGGATGGTGGCCTCTCAGCTCCGGATGGTCTTGGAGGAAACTGATTATCTAGACCCATTTCAAACTGGCTTTTGGGTGGGCTATGGGGTGGAGACTGCTTTGGTCGGCCTGATGGATAATCTCCAATTGGGAATTAACAGAGGAAGTGTGACTCTATTGGTCCTTTTGGATCTCTTGGCAGCTTTTGATACTATCAACCATAGTATCCTTCTTCAACGTCTGAGAGAGTTGGGAGTGGGAGGCACTGTCTTACAGTGGTTCCACTCCTACCCCCCAGACAGATTCCAGATGGTGTCAATTGGAGATTGTTGCTCTTCGAAATCTGAGGTCATGTGTCTGGTCCCTCAGAGCTCCATTCTGTCTCCATTGCTCTTTAACATTTATATGAAACCGCTGGGAGAGATCATCAGGGGATTTGGTGTGGGGTGTTATCAGTATGTTGATGACACCCAGATCTACTTCTCCATGTCAACATCATCAGGAGATGGCATAACCTCCCTAAATGCCTGCCTGGAGGCAGTAATGGGCTGGTTCAGGGATAACAAACTGAGACTGAATCCAGATAAGACGGAGATATTTATTGTGTGGGATCGAACTCGGGAGATGAGTTTGATCTGCCTATTCTGGATGGGGTCACACTTCCGCAAAAAGAACAAGTACACAACCTAGAACTGCTTCTGGATCCACACTTCTCCCTGGTATCCCAGGCTGAGGCGGTGGCCAGAGGTGCTTTCTGTCAGCTGATACACCAGCTGTGCCCATTTCTTGAGATGAATGACCTCAAAACAGTGGTACATATGTTGGTAACCTCCAGACTTGACTTTTTTGATTGCCTTAATTGTTTTAAGATGTGTGTGTGTATGTTTTCACTTGTTTTATATTGTTGTTAACTGCCCAGAGACGAAGGTTTGGGGCAGTGTACAAATTTGACAAATAAATAAATAAATCACTCAATCACTCAATCATCCAGTATGGTTTAATGGAGAAATGCATGTTGGCTCCATGCCACTTAAATCCTGTGCTGTGATGAGGATTGGAGAACCCATTCCTGTTGCTGTCTATTATATTTGGCTGTTTGGATTCATAAAATTGTGGCCCTTTTCTTCAAAAAGCAACATTGCCTTGTGTCTTTGTTTGTGTTGGGGCAATGACTGACAATGCTTTTAAGCAAACCTAGGGGCTATACAAAAGTGCAGGCAAAAACCAAAGAAGCCCAACCCAGTTTTGCTGGAGTGGACCATGTGTGAACCGCCAGGAGCCGTGCAGCTCCCGCTGACGGCACAGCAGCAAACCTGCTTAGAGGGCCCACCACTTAGTCCAGGTCTGGGGCATGAGGGCGCCCTTACACCAAGCTTAGTGCTCATGTGTCAGTGTTGCATGGCTTTGGAGACTACCCAACTGTGAGTAGCCCCTTGGCCAGTACCGGAAAAATCCCTATAATGCATTGCACTCTTATGTGGTGCATTATAGGAGTTCCAGGGACTGGAAAGATGCATCCCAGCCCCTGGCCCTCCATGTTGCCAGCAGTAGCTGGCAATCGTCTGAGTGGGTGATCCACTGACCCAGGAAGGAACCCGCAATCATCTGCTGGGGAGCTAAGCATTTTAAAGCTTCTTCCCCTACAGATCTCACTGATTGTAAGAAAGGGCTCCTAGTCTAATTAGCAGCAGGCTTGAGTGGAAAGCCTGGACCAAATCTTTCCATTTATACTCAGCCTCGAAGTCTGCATCATCTTCAACCTGTATCCTTATGTGCATACAGAAAGCAGGGGGGAAATATTCTTCAGTCATTTACTTAGATAAGAAGCTACAGAGTCTATCTCTCTGATTCAGGAAGTCAGAAAAGTCCTTCTTTGCTTTAAAATCTGGCTTTCCCTGCTCTGTGAGATGGAAAAGAAAAGGATGTGATGGTCTGGCTGGAGGCATTATACTGATGGAGGCCAACAGATGCCTCCAGGGGTTGCTGCTGGGACAGCTTTTAGCAGCTGTACTTGCTTCTTCTCTGGAACAGATGTCATCTCTGCTACCCCAAGGCAACCTTGAAGCTTATTGTCTGTGCATACCCCATGGCACCTCCTTGTCCACACATTTCTTTTCCGGAGCACAGCTGACATTGCTAGCTTATACTGAAGACATGCAAACAACCCCACTGTGGGTGCTCGGGATGCTGGAACACAGGACGTTAGGGTAGATTGGATAATCCCTCTACAGCCCCCCTCCCACCATTCTTGGTGTACTCACACAGGGAAAGAAATCATCTGCTCTCATTTACACAGATGCCGTCTCCGCTGAATTAAATGTGCAGCTGTGTTGCTGAGCAAAAATGCCCCTTAGATCTAAATGCAAAGGCTGCTGTCGTCAGAGGAAAGGCTACACTCCGATTGACTTTCAAAGGCTCAGAATTGGGCACTTAGTGTTGCTTTTCATCCCCAAGGACCTGATGCCCAGAATCCTTAATTCCCTTTAACTCACGGAAATAATTTTTATGACAAGTCAGTATGCAGTGTCAGGTACACAGTTTTTGAACCCTTGGTCCTCCATTTCCTTGAGGAATAAACTTTCCACTGACACAGCCTGGGTAATTAGAATGCTTTTCCCTAGTGTGGTATTCTGTTTCTCTCTCACTTTCACTCTCTCTTATCTCCGCCTCCTGAATTTAATGTATTTCCAGGTCAGTTCCCAAATAGCTTCAGCTCTTTCTACTCCACTTGTTTAGGAAATTCAGCAAATACTACCCAGTCATCTTGCTCATGCTGTGTTATAACTTCCTTGGTCAGTCACTCTTAGCCAAGTTGTGTACTCAAGACAAATAGAAAGTTGATGCTTTGCTTTTAAGCTCAAATCGCTTTGAGAAAATTGATTGGCTTTGGAACTGCTTTAGCAGTTCCTGCACAGGGGAAAGGAAGCAAGGGAACCTAGACAACCAGACTCTCTCGCACCTCACATATTTTTCAAAGGCTTTTCTCAAGATCCAAGGACCGCACTGCTCCCAAACTAGAGCTGCAAAACCTGCCATCATATCCCAATGGCAGCAGGTTTATTCCCTTATTTGTGTTTATAGATATCTCGCTGAAGTTAGTCGTAAATGTCCCATTGATTTCAATAGTTCTGAACTGCATCCCTGGTTAAACTTGAATTGGTTCATTTTAGCTCTATGAATTTACTATCATCAAAAGGGCAAGAGAGTAAGGACTGAAATGAGACTCTTGCAGGGAATCATAGGGCTGGAAGAATAGGGATTTCTTTGAAGTAAAATTGGAAAGATTATTTTAGGATTTCTTTCAAAAAGAATCTGAAATTTGAAGAGGAATTTCAGGGTTCGTCCAAAGGAGAAACAATGCAGAATTTTCTCAGATTGTTTCTCCACTTCCCTGGGGAATCATGGGAATCCAACTATTCTCCTTTTCAAAAGAGCATGTTTGTAGGCCTCATAGTTGCTGAAAATGTGTAAACTATTTTCGCTAAGAAAGCTTTCATCCTAAGCACACTTGTTAGGGATTACTAGAGAGCTCCTAAAACTTTTTTTTTTCCTCATGAAAAGCAGCTATGGAAGGTTGCATTCTCTAGTGGAAGGACTGCTTAGTACTTTCCTCTCTCGCTGTTCTTCCACTCCAAGCTGTTCCTATCTGCAGTCCCACTGTGACCACTGTCCATTAAGGGAAAATAAAATCTGACATGTAACATCAAGTGTGGCATTTGCTTCTAAGTCATCATGGCTGGGTTCACACATAACCCCAAACCTGAGTTAAATGGGGCAGATGTTGGAAATGGAGTACATCTGAATGTGTGAAACTGCTGTTTTGGGCCAAAAGCAATCTCTGGTTTACCTTGCCAAACTCCAATTTGAACCTTCAGTTTTCATAAAGGTTCACTGCTGAGACCTAAGGGTTGGCTGTCAAGGTGTTACATACTACTAATACTACATTTATATATTACTACTTCATTTATATACTGCTCTTAAACAAAGTTCACAAAGTGGTTTACAAAGAAATATATATAAATAAAATGGTCTCCTCTCCCCACATTCCTCACACTCTAAAAATGTATGACACTGGTTTATTAGGATTGTGTGGCACATGCTTCTTGGCATACTTTAAATCCTAATTCTAAAACCCTTGTTGATACCTGCTTCCCTAAAACATGTTTATTGTGCCTTTCAATATAAAGCTTTCAATATAAAACTAGCAAAAAAACCAAACGAAACCCAATAAACCCAATAAACAAACAAAACCCAATGAACATACAAAACCCACAAATAAACACACACTGGGGCTATTCTCACTATCAGGCAAAATCAGGCTAGGAGAGCCTAGTCCGATTTTGCCTGATTGTGAGAGCCACTGGGTTTGCAGGCAAGCTCAGTGGCTCCCAGGCAGTTAACCCGCCTAAGTAGCCCGCCCCTAAAACCGGGTTTGCGGAGCAAGTGCTCCGCAAACCCGGTTTTAAAATTGTGAGTAGCCGCAATGCGGCTACTCATGAGGAGACCCCCAGAGGGGAGGCAAAAAGCTGCCTCCCGGCTCCAAGGGTCTCACCAGCATGCGCAGGGCATGCTGGAGCTTCTGGGGACCAAGCGGCCCCCGCTCCGCCCAGCCCCCGCCGGTTCCATCACAGAGCCGGCAATCGTGTGGGTGGCTGATCCGGCCGCCCAGGGCTCCCTCCCTGCTCGTGTGCGGGGATAGCGGGCTTAGCTCTCACCTGCAAAAACCGGGTCTCACTGATCATGAGAACCGGCTCACTATTAGATGCAATCACTTCTTTTTCTCTTCTTTTTATATTGTCCCAAGAATTTTATATGCCCAATACTTAATTATGTTTTATGTAAACTCTCACTGCAAAGATCTTTGTCTCGTGAATAAACTTTGCTATCCTTCTCCCATGTTCTGTGATCCTTCTCCCATCTAGAGTTACCATCCATGTACTGGCCCTGTTCCTGTGCCTTTTAACAACAGCCAGATATTCAGAAATTAAACTAGCAAAACTTGTCCTATTTTCTGCCATGAGTAAAATGATGGGGAAAGCCTCATCAGCTTATTTTGTGTGTATCAGATAGGGATGTGCAAAACAATTTGGGTCCAAAAGATTCGGACCCAAAACAAATCAGGGATGATTTGATTCAGGTACAAATCAAAACAAAAAAATTGATTCATGCACATCTCTGGTATCAGATCACTGTTAAAGTACAGGGACAATGCCAGTTTTGTTTTGTTTTTAAATTGCAGCCCTACACTCATCATATTCCATGAAAGTCCAGTTTTGATCCTTGTTTGGTGTATGGGTGGGTTAATGAACCCCAAACACAAACTGACCCCATGCACAAACTATACAGATTTGCAATCTGAATATTGTATCCAGAATAAGTCAGTGCACAATATGAATTAACATATATGAATAAACCTCCCCACAGGTTTATTTCTATTAAGCACACACACATTACATTCAACCTGATTTTCAGTATTTACTGGGTTCCTCTTCCTCACTCCTTCTTCCTGTCTTACCCAATACATTTCCCAACAGGCATCTTTTTTTTTTTTTTTTAAGAGAGTCAATTCAGTGTATAAAAGTTGGGGGTGTTAAAAAAAAAACACATCTCAGACTTACAGGTTTGGAAGAGACAGGAATTTAATCAAACACCTTCTAATATCATCATCATCATCATCATCATCATCATCATCATCATCATCATCTTTTGTATTTATTAACCCACATCACTATGAAAAACTGTATCTCTTCTCTGCTACCAGAAAGGCTAACCCACATCAACCAGATATAGCTAGGCGCTCCATGCCAAGTTTTAGAAATTGAAAGGGAGATTAGGTGGCCCCACTTTTCTCCCACTTTTTCCAGCATGCCTCTGCTGACAGCAGGAGAAATGACAGCAGCTGACTGACTTTTTGTAAGGATCTCACCTTCCGTGCTTTGATCTTCTGCTGAAGCCATCAGTTCACTTCCTTATCTCCAATCTGTAATTAGGAGAGATTAAGGAGCTGACTGTAAATGACAACAGAAAAGAAACAAGTAAACAAAAAGTTGGATGAAGGGTGGAGGAAACAAAGACTCAAAAACTGCCCTTTCTGTGCTGAAGGTCATCACAACAAGGAGGGGAAGGAGAAATCAATGACTTCTGTCTCTAAAGCACTGTGAGTCAATCCATCAAACAATCTGATGCCAGTCACTCAGGCACCACCTCCTGATGCCAAGCAATGTCACACCCTGAAAGGATCTAATTTAAAAAGTAGCTCTACCCTTTGGCTCTCTTGGAACAGTTTCACAATAGTAACAGCCACCACTGGAGCAGAAGAGACAACTGCATGTGGAGGCCCCTCCAAAAGTTCCTTCACTGACATGCACATGGATCCCTCTGCCCTAAAAGACATATGTGCCATCATTTCTGGTTTGCCATGTAAATAACCATTCTGCTTGCAATACCACAGACATTAGCATCATTTCATGCCTCAGGGAATGGAGGAAAAAACTTAAGAGGTTGCAGGAGATACAACATGCGAGGCTCTTCCACATGTGGATATATTCCAAGGTCAGTGCAAATCACAAATGTGAGAAAATTGAGAGATAAGCAGCGAGGTGGACAAATTTTGCAGATGATACCAAACTCTTTCAGGTAGTAAATCCAAAACTGATTGTGAGGAGCTCCAAAAGGATCTCTCCAAATTGGGGGAGTGGGCAACAAAATGGCAAATGTGGTTCAATGTTGGCAAGTGTAAAGTGATGCACATTGGGACGAAAACCCCAACTTCAAGTATATGCTGATGGGATCTGAGCCGTCGGTGACGGACCAGGAGAGGGTTCTCGGGGTCATGGTGGACAGCTCGTTGAAAGTGTCGACTCAATGTGTGGCAGCTGTGAAAAAGGCCAATCCCATGCTAGGGATCATTAAGAAGGGGACTGAAAATAAAATGGCTACTATTATAATGCCCTTATACAAAATGATGGTGCAGCCACACTTGGAATACTGCGTACAATTCTGGTCACCACATCTAAAAAAGGACATTGTAGAACTGGAAAAGTTGCAGAAGAGGGCAACCAAGATGATCAGGGGCCTAGAGAACCTTTCTTATGAGGCAAGGCTACAACACCTGGTGCTTCTTAGTTTAGAAAAAAGATGACTGTGGGGGGACATGCTAGAGGTCTATCAAATCATGCATGGTGTAGAGAAAGTGGATAGAGAGAAATTCTTCTCCCTCTCACATAACAGTAGAACCAGGGGTTATCCCATGAAATTGATTGCTGGGAAATCTAGGACTAACAAACGGAAGTACTTTTTCACACAATGCATAATCAACTTGTGGAATTCTCTGCCATGAGATGTGGTGAGAGCCAACAACCTGGATGGCTTTAAGAGTGGTTTGGATAACTTCATTGAGGAGAAGTCTATCATTGGCTACTAGTCATAGAGCTAAAGGCCACCTCCAACCTCAAAGGCAGGATGCCTCTGAGTACAAGTTGCAGGGGAGTAACAGCAGGAGAGAGGGCATGCCCTCAACTCCTGCCCGTGGCTTCAAGTGGCATCTTGTGGGCCACTGTGCGAAACAGGATGCTGGACTAGATGGGCCTTGGGCCTGATCCATCAGGGCTGTTCTTATGTTCTTAAAATGGGAAATCTGCACTGAGAAGAATGATGCTGTGTTACATTCTTAGCACCATCTGCTGGCAAACTGCAGCGATATGTAAAGTTTCTTTTTTCAAGTTCGAAGAAAAAGAGTACGAAGAAAGATGGTTGTTTCATGGATTGCCTCCAATTGCCAGCAGATGGCACTAAGGATATAACATGACTTCTTTCTTTGTAGGGCTGTGCATGAAATGGATTTTGCATTTTGTTTTGAGCTCGGAACAAAATGCAGACAATCTAAACGCATCATCGAAACAACTGATCCAATCGGTTGTTTCAATGAAACAAACCAGGAGCATAATTAGGGTATAGCAGGCCCGTGTTCACCCCGATCCCTGGTGGCCCCTCGGATTGAGGAAGATAATGAAGAAAATAGGGAGGGGTGGATCGGGGGCCCTCAGGAGATGGGACGCCTGGGTTCTTTGAACCTATCCACTCAATTACAACTACATCCCTGAAACAAACTCAAATCATTTTGAGTGTTTTGAACATAGAGAACAATGGGGAAACTCAAAACACCCCATTGTTCCCCATGGGTAGCTCCTAGGGACACCAAAGTGGGTTGGGTGTTAGGGTATGATGTGTTCTACCCACCATCTAACCCACTGAAGAAATGGGCAAGCAGGTGTTTTAAACAAATTTCTAACCTTCCCTCCAAACCCCCATAAGATCCCATGTATGAACCTTGGGGGTTCCCCCATCAGATGGGTGCTCTAGGCAGCTGTCTCTGTGTCTCCTTGGGCTGCATGCAGCTTGAGGAGACCCACTATCCTGGCAGCTGGGTTAAGGGTGTGCTCATGCCTTTAACCTCAGACAAGAGCCAGTCTAAGGCATGGTGATGGGCTGGGTGAGAGTGCTGGGATTCACACAAGCAGCCGAGCCTGAGCCCTGCCCTAGCCTGTACTAGGCTGCTCATGAGAACAGCCTGTCTCTCAAACAAGAAGTCCTAGAATGTAATAAAGAAATATCATGATTCATGTAGATCAAATATGTCTGCGGGGAGGGGGAGCTAGGCAAGCCAGATTTCAAATATTTTTAGCATATAATTTTGTTATATTATATGTATAACAGGATAAACACAGGGGTGTATCTAGGGTGGGGCAGGCAGGGCTCGTGCCGCAGGCACCACTTGAAAGGGGGCGTGCCATTAAAAATTTTTTTTTTTTTTTTTTAAATAGCCATTGAAAACAAAATGGACACTGTGAATGCTCAAATGGCCTCTGTGAGGCCCTAGGCCATGCCAGGCCTTGCAGAGGCCATTTGAGCATGTGCAGTGACCATTTTGTGTTATATATATATATATATATATATATATATATATATATATATATATATAAACGGCCACCACACATGCTCAAATGGCCCCTGCAAGGCCCTAGAGACCAATGGGGGGGGGAACCTGTGCAGACCCCCCACCATGGCCTTTATGAAGCCCCCCGGAGGGGCTACAGGTTAAAAAAAATAATTTTATATAACATGTCACTGCACACATATTCAGATTGGCACTATGTACAGAGAATCAGGGCTTGTGAATAATGAGCTGAAGCTTATCAGCTAGGATTGTATTCATTTGCTCTTACTTTGCTTCTTGTGATAAGTGAGTTAAATGTGATGTCTTAATAATATTAATGGTGAGTTTGTCTTTGAATCAGTATGAAATCCTTAGTGCTAAGGCCCACTGGGAGTTTCTTACTCTCTTTCTCTCATTTTAACTGTCTTTCTGAAATACTAGAATATATTCCAAGCAGTGACACAGTTTACTCTGCATATCCTTTAATTATTTTCAGAGTATCTGGGAAAAGTCAAATCCTCCATTTAGTTTTAAAACTTATGTAATAGTGATGCTACAATGCATAATAGAGAATTAGACAGGCACTTCTATTTAGTTTTCCAAGTACACCTCCACATAGTATTTGGGTATTTCATGAGCCCCAGCATACTGAAATTTGTAGTTTTCCAGCATTTTTTTGGTCTGGCTACATCCACTGCTAAATAGTTTTTGAAATATTAAAAGATTAACGAGCTTGACTTGTATTTTTGAGCTGATATTATGGTAAAGTTATCTGAAAGATGGCTGTCAGATGTTTGGACAGGGGGTGCAATTTCAGTGCTTGCCCTAGGCACTATTTTCCCTAGCTTTGCCTCTGGATAAACGAGTACATCAATAAATCTGGCAGTTCATCTCCTCCTTAGTTCTGTCATGAGAAAGAGAGTTTAAAAGCTTTGCAAAATAAAACTTGATTCCTTCTACATTTTGATGCAGAACCACGGGTCCGCAAGATGTGGTTGGACTTTGGCCATTATGGTTGCGGATGATGGGTGTTGTAGTCCAACAACTTTTGGTGGGCCAAGGTTGGAAATCCCTGCTTTGGTGCACTGGTGTTTGATACAGAGACTGCTAGATATTGGGTAGGCATGTCACCATAATGTCTGTCAGTTAAGAAACTACTACCAATGCTTTCCCTTTCTCTTCACCCATTGGGTTAAATTCAGCTGCACTGGAGCATAGAGGGACCGAGTTCCAATGCAACCTCTTTAGCCTACTTTCCAGTAGGCTTATAAGATCACCCACAGTTCCATGTGTGTGTCCGTGTATCTGCCCCCCCCCATCAACTTCACAATGCCTGGACCAATATGAACCAAATCAGATACAATTGTAGGGAGTTACACACAAGGACACCTCAGTAGCATAGTTTGTGATGATGTCCTCCACCTCGATTTGAAATGGCGGACTTATAAACATTTGGGGCATGAGTGGAGTAACTTGTGAACCACCAAACTGATTTGAACCAAATTTGCTACAGTATTAGGAACACATACGGACAGCTCACGGGTATAGTTTGTCATTATGTCATTCACCCCAATCCAAGATGGAGGATGCGTGAACATTTGAGGCACAAGTGGGCTAACGTATGGGCTGTCTAACCGATTTAAACCAAATTAGGTACAGTTGTAGTGAGTGACACACAGGGACACCTCAATGGCATAGTTTGTGATGTCATCCACCCCAGTTCAAGATGGTAGACATGTAAACATTTGAGGTGCAAGTGGGCTAACTTGTGAACTCCCTAACAAATTTGAACCAAATTTGCTACAGGTGTAGGGACACATAGAGATACCTTATGTTTGTGATGATGTCATCCACCCCAATCCAAGATGGCAGACACATGAATGTTTGAGATGCAAGTGGGCTAACGTGTGGACTGTCCAACTGATTTGAACCAAATTTGGTACAGTTGTCATGTGTGACATATAGGGTCACCTCAGTGGTGTAGTTTGTAATGTCCCCTGATCCAATATGGCAGACGCAAGAATGTTTGAGGCATAAGAGGTCCAACTTGTGGACTGCCTAGGCAATCTGAACCAAATTTAGTTCAGTTGTTGTGATAGTGAAAGGAAAACAGGCAGATTAGAACTACACAACTAACTGCACCTTGGTGGCAGGAACACATTTTTCAGGTGGCACAAAGGGCTTTCTGGAGAAGGGTTGAGTGTGCCAAAACTTGCTGCTTCCCCACTGCACTGTTGCGCTTAGCTGGGAATTTCTGTTTGACTGCTCTCTGACTGCACCAGTACACCCTTTCTCTGTATGTCAGCCAATGCATTTTGAAGCAATTCCATTTCAGCTGCTGGAAATGCCAGTGAAGTAATGTTTAACTTTATATTTTTATGAACCTGAAATGCTAATCCATTTGATTTATAATTTTCCAGCAAGCTCCTTAAAATAAATAAATAGATAAATAAATAACTATTTACTAGGTTTGCCTGGTTGCTGAATCTATTAACCCGGTTGGTGGAATAATTGCAAGGTACTTTGACTTAATTACAGCACAGCAATACAGTGCAGTTAAATATCCATATAATTTATATTACTGCCCTTAAGGCTCCTTCATGATATCAAACTTATGTCTCCTTTATGGAAAAAAAAAGATTCAATTTGAAAGTATCCAGGGATGGAAAATTAGTCCATTTTAGTTACTTCTAACTACTTCTGACTTTATTCTAGGACGGGGCCATCGCTCAGTGTCAAAGCTCATGATTTCTGAGCAGAAGGTCCCAGGCTCAATTCCCAGCATGTCCATTTAGGGCTGGAAAGACCCCCCTCTGCAACCCTGCAGAGCTGCTGATAATCAGTGTAGACCAGGGATTCTCAACGTTGTGCCACCAGATGTGGACTTCAGCTCTCATAATCCCCAGCCCCAGTGGCCTTTGGTTGGGGATTATGGGAGTTGAAGTCCAAGAACATCTGGGAACCCAATGTTGAGAATCCCTGGTGTAGACAATACTGAGTTAGAAGGACCAATGGTCTGACTCTGAATAATATCAACAAAGAATCCAAATACTGTATGCTAATGTCTTAATACGATAATGATAAAAAATTATATAATTGAAAATTATCTTGACTACATAAGGTATAATTGGTCAAAATTAGTAAACTGGCATCAAGATTCATAAAGAATAATCAATGAGATCCCATAAAAGTGATCATTATACATCCAACTGGGGAAAAAAATACATCTGATGGTTCATTTCCAAAGTATCTTGCTGCCTATAGATGGGAAGGGTATATGATTGCAGAATTGCACTTGAATTAAAAAATTTGATATCCGTCTTGTCAATATTGCAGTTATGCCAAACACGTTTCGATTGAAATCAGTTTTCTTCAATGGGAAATCTTTAAAAATTGACATTTTGAAGAGAGGTGTGTGTGTGTGTGTGTAGAATGTATGAATATATATGTGTGTGTGTGTGTGTATTCAAGATTGCCAATTTAACACATTGAAATATGTCTATATGTATGTTTCTCCATAAATATCTAGAATAGATATAGATATAGATATAGATATATTCAAGATTGCCACTGAGAAGACTGATTACAGTTGGAACCATTTGGCATAACTACAAGATTGATAAGATGGATATCCAAGTTTTCAATTAAAATGTGGCATTACAATCATATGCCTCTCCCATCTATAGACAGCAAGATACTTTGGAAATGAACCTTTTTTTTTTTTTAGTTGGACATATAGTGATCACTTTTATGAGATCTCAGTTATTCTTTATAAATCTTCTTGTGATACATGGACATATTTTTATTAATTTTTACCAATTATACCTTACATAGTTAAGATAATTTTCAATAATATAATGTTATTATCAGTATCATATTGAAACATTAACATACTATATTTGGATTCTTTGCTGATATTGTGATATTATTGAATCCACTTAATGTTTTGCATTTTCTTCTGACTATGAATAAAAAAGCTTCCTATGTACTGTCCATATTGCTGTTAAGGTTCATTTTCATTTTCAGATTAATGTAAACAGTCTAGAAAAAAAATCTGTATTGTTAATTACATTTCAGGGAACTTTGTTCTTTTTTTTGCTCCAAATTATATTTCAGGCTCCCATCTTATCATTTAGTAAGCCACAGTGGTTCATTAGGAATTTGTAAGCTACATTATCTTCCATCAGACCTTTCTCTTCCTCTTATAGCTCCCTTGACATCAACTCTAGATTCTTTACATTGCTTAGCTCAGCATGAAGCTACTAGATCCAAAATTTCCTTTTTAAAAAATTGAAGAGAAAAATCAAAACCTGGCACTAACCATTCTTTGCTTGCATAATTATGAACACATATATTAATACCATACCCATCACCCTGCCATCATTACTCATAATGGCTCTGTGGAACCGCCATATTCAGAAGCAGTTTACCTATGAATATCAGCTGCTGGGAAGTAACAGCAGAGAAGAGTTATTGCTGTCAAGCCCTGCTTGTGGGCTGGTTGGCTTCAGGTTGGCTATAATAGGATATGGAATGCTGGACCTGATGAACGTATGTTTGGCCTAATCCAGGTGGGTCCTTCTTATGTTCTTATGTGGCAACAAAGACGCTTGTTTTATTTGTTTGTTTTTTAAAAGCAACATTAAGCTATTTGCTGTGACAGAGTGTGCTGCCAATAGATATACTGTATTTATCCGAATCCATAACTAGGTTCCCACCCCAAGTTTTTTGATATTCGGAATTTGGAGGTCGTCTGAAATTCCAAGTCTTGTTCCTTTTGAGAAAAGGCAACAATCACCTGTATTTAACCTCTGTTTTAAGGGGTCATCTTAAATTCAGAGTCATCTCCTATTCAGCTAAATACAGTATGGTGTGTTTCAGCCCTGTGCATATAACAGGGAACCTCACAGAGTATTATGGTGCCCTTTTTTGCACTTTGCTAGCCCCTCAGCCACAGATGCAAAGTTCCAGGTGCACAGCAAAGTGCTCAGCATCTACCTTCTACTCAGAGACACAGCACACAGGCTATTTGTACTTTTGTGCACTCTGCATGTCCCCATCTGCACACACACAGCTTCATGGAGAAGGGCATGGCTGGGTGGTGCCCATATTGCTCCATTCATGCAAACACTAGCTGACATGTTGAGCAGCAATCTATTAACAGGACTAGAGGCGTTTGAAGCAGAGAGTTTCCAGAGTAGTTGCCCCGAAGGCTTGATGGACAAAGTCGTACACAGCGAGGAAGACCAGGAAGCAATTTCAATTATCCCGATTATAACAGAGAAAGTGTGTGAGAGGAACTAAGCCCATTGTGAGTATCTTGAGACAGACATTTAAGAGCCAAATACTTGTAAAGGTTTATTAAGGAAGTTACATACTTGGATAGAAAATCTGTATCCCAGAGCTTTATAGGCCTATCCACACATTATTTTTGTACAATGAGTGTACAGTGTACACAGGTACAGATCTGTACATAGGTACAGTCATTCACATGTTATGCTGAATACAGGTATAGAAGTACACTTCCTATCTGTACCATGTATTTGAAGGGTCTGTATCCAGGTTCACTTTTAAAATGAACACAGGCACAGTCATTCACACAAACATGTGTACAAGTGTACAGACATCTGTACACTTGTGCAGCATAGATGGGCTTCTGTCTTCATAGTGGGAGCGCAGAACAAGGAAGTCGGCAAAAATGCAACAAGCAGGTATGAAGAGGAGAGGGCAAGATGCCTCTAAATACCAGTTGTGGGGGAGTAATAGCAGGAGAGAAGGCATGCTCTCAGCTCTGGCCTGTGGGCTCCCCAGAAGCATCTGGTGGGCCACTGTGTGAAACAGGATACTGGACTAGATGGGCCTTGGGCCTGATCTAGCAGGGCTTTTCTTATGTTCCTAAGGGAGACTTGAGAGTATGAGTCTACCAATCAGAAGCCAGGGGGGAGAGGGAGAGAGAGAGAGAGAGAGAGAGAGAGAGAGAGAGAGAGAGAGAGAGAGAGAGAGAGAATGAATAAGGGTGGGAAAACAAAGCAGAAGACTCTGGCTTACTACCTCTGTTCCCAATGCCCCTAGTGGTCAATAGAGTAGAAGATGTAAAGAATCAATGCTATATCTCCAACATGTCAGACAAAGAGCCGGGTCTCACAATCCGTGAGACCCAGTTTCTTCGGGAGAGCGGGGAGGGAGCCCTGGGTGGCCGGATCTGCCACCCACACGGTTGCCGGCTCCGAAATGGAGCCGGTGGGGCTGGGGAGCTCGGGGGCCGCGCAACCCCCACAAGCCCCAGTATGCCCTGCGCGAGCACACAGGGCATACTGGGGAGACCCTCGAGCCAGGAGGTGGCTTTTTGCTTCCTGGCCAGGGGTCTACTCATGAGTAGTTCTCACGATTGTAAAAAGCAGGTTTGCGGAGCACTCGCTCCACAAACCTGCTTTTTACCAGGGGTTCCAGAGCAAGTTAGCTGCTCCAGAACTACTGGGCTCGGCTGCGAGCCGGTGGTTCTGACGATCAGCAAAAATCGGGATAGCGGAGGCTAGCTCGATCTTTGCTGATCGTCAGAATTGCCCAAATGAGATCATTCACACAATCAAAAACTGTGTTCTACCCAGGTTTGGGAACTGTGTGTACTCCCAATTTTTGATTGTGTGGAAGCAAGGTTAGAGGAAAACCTGGGTAGTTTTTTCTCCTACCTTGCTTCCACACAATCACTTCTACCCAGGTTTTCCTCTAACCTTGCTTCCACACAATCAAAAATTGGGAGTACACACCGCTCCCAAACCTGGGTAGAACACAGTTTTCGATTCTGTGAATGACCTCAAAGGCTCCACAGCTCGCACATATTTCTAGCAGTGAACAATGTTTTGTAGGGAGGGGAGAGAAGGAAAAATTGCATCCTGATTTCCCTTCCTGTGCACTTCCTGTCCCATCAAGCCTACAGGGCAACCACTCTGAAGGTTCCCTGCCTTGATGCAGCTCGACAGATCACTGCCCATCATGTCAGACATTATTTTTCCATATAGGGCACCATACGTACTGATAAACATGTTGAACCTGAGGCATGCAGTAGGGGTGTGCATGGAACCGGCTGGTCTGATTTGGTTCGAGTCTGAACTGGACCCAAACTGGACTGAGCCAGTTCAATCTGGAACCCCCTCAAAAGCCCCCCTGGTTCATTCATTCATTCATTCATTCAATTTCTATACCACACTTCCAAAAATTGCTCAGGGTGGTTTACACGGAGAAATAAACAAATAAGATGGAGCTGCCACACCAGAGCAATGGGCCTCTACGTGGCCTGGGTCATGCCAGGGTGGGGTTCAGTTCAACCCAGAACAGTCAAACCGAACCAAACACATTCAACATTGAGCCTGTATGCACATCCCTAGCATGCAAGGTCTACACTGTGCTAGGGATCTGCATGAATCAAAATCTGTGATTCAATTCAAGGTTGAATCAAATTACAGATCCCTGAATTGATTCATCAAAAGCAGCTGGTTTGAAAATGACTCTTTAATTAAATGCACTGCAGTGCTGATTTAAAAGAAGATGGCCCAGGACAAATACAGATACACCTCAACCAAGTCCAGCACTCAGTCTGGGTGAGATATAGCCAGGGTATTCACACGACTGCATGGGTGGGTGGGGAGTGTTTCCAAACTTACCTTTCCTCCAGAAAATAGTGGAAGTGTTGTGGGGAGCGCACCCAGATCATCTGCTCTGCACCAAGCAGCACTGATGATATGTACTGCATCAAGCAGGACAGATCCCCAGAGGCCAGGGCAATGCATCCCGGCCTCCAGGAATCCCATAATGCACCACACACCAAGCACAGTGCATTGGGGAATTCCCCCATCAGACATCTGCCTGCAGCCCAAGAAGTCACACAATCCCAGCAGCAGGGTTAAGGGAGTGCTCGCTCCCTGACCCTTCAACCTCGGCTGGGCTTAAGGGCTAAGCTTACGTTTAAGATCTGGCTGGGCAGGAATGCTGGGATCCATGTGGATCCTGGCACTCCATTAGAGCAGCCTAGCCCAGGCCAGGCTGCCTGAGCCTGGTCTCGGCTGCTCATGAGAACAGCCTCAACAAATAACAAAAGATGTCACAGCACAATGAAATGTTTCTCCTAGAAAAAATAAAAATATTATTGCACCAGGGAACAGTCTCCTGCTGTCTGAAACCCTGGTGAACGAGTCTGTCCCCCAATTCCCAAGTTCATTATATACTGAATATAGAATTAAGCCTAGGCCATACACATCCAGATCTAACACACTGCCCACTATTGGACTCTAAAGTAACCAAGAGTGCACATAACCTATATTATAGTCCTCTTAAGGAAAAAAATCCTCATGCCTTCAGTGAACCATGAGTGGGGAGCAGGATTACGCCTGCTGGCAATAACCCCGATTCCTACACACCAGCTAGCTATTAGGGATGTGCAAAACGTTTCGGGCACAGATCGATCTGTGCCCAAAACGAGCAATTTCGGGTGATTCGGGGCTGAACCGAATCACCCCCGATGCACCCCAATATTTTTTGTGCCCAAGCCGAATCACCCCTGATTCGTGCCCCCAAAATTCGGGTGATTCGGGATGACGTCTCTTTGAATTTCCCGCCTTTTTGCCTCCATTGATTTGAATGCAAAAAGGTCTGATGTGACGTCAGCTCGGATTTCAGGTCCCAGGGGCAAAATCGTGGGGTGGGGTGGTAGTGCCTAATGGGTGGAGGCTACCACCCCAATTGCAGAGGAATTGGGCAAAGGACTGATTTTTTGGGAATTTTTGAAATTTTAGTGTCTTTGGGGCAGATCGGGGGCATAGCATGGGATCTGGGCAAAAAGAGTAGGGTGGGGTGGTAGTGCCTAATGGGAGGAGGCTACCACCCCAATTTCAGAGTGATTGGGCAGAGGGCTGATTTTTGGGGAATTGTTGAAGTTTTCGCGTCTTTAAGGTTTTTCTCCATAAAGAAGCATGGAGGTGTCAGCAAATGTATAGCTTCACATCGGGGGCAAAGGGGTGGCCTAGAGCAGTGTGGGGTTGGTGGTAGTGCCAGGTAGGGCCAAGGAAGCTACCTGGATTTTTTCAAAGGATTTGGGTAGAGGGATGATTTTTGCGGAATTGTTAAAGTTTACGCGTCTTTAAGGTTTTTCCTCATAATGTATAATAATGGAGCTTTCAGCAGCCCCATAAGTGCACTTGGGGGGTGCTGGGGTGGCCCAGAGTGAGTGGTGGTGTAGTGCACATAGGGTGCCAACCACCCCCATGAGTTTCTAACCCATGGGGTACAGGTTTCTGTTGTTTCTGAGGTATTCTGAGTGTGGATTCTATGATAGCAAATGAGATTTTCAATGACACACCATGAATCCACTCTAATTTGCTATCATAGAATCAGGGGTGATTCGGGTAGCCCATATTTGGGCACAGAACAGAACGGGGGTGATTCAGTTCGGGTCCCGAACCGAATCACCGAAAACCCAAATTGCACACCCCTACTAGCTATACCCCCACTGGTCCAACGTTTGTCTAAATAGGACCATGCTGCATCCATAGAGGACTTATTCACTAGGCCTGTGCAAGAGGGTAAGGGCTTGATTTGGATACCACCCCACTGCTTTGGATGCAGGGGCGTATCTAGCGTAGGGCGGGCAGGGCACGTGCTCCGGGCGCCACTTGAAGGGGGCGCCATTTTTTAAAATGAAAAAAAAAATTAGATGGACACTGAAAACAAGATGGCCACCACGCATACTCAAATGGCCTCTGCAAGACCCTAGTATCTGGGAAAAGTCAAATTCTCCATTTATTTTAAAAACTTATGTAATAGTGATGCTACAATGCATAGTAGAGAATTAGACAGGCACTTCTGTTTAGTTTTCCAAGTACACCTCCACATAGTATTTGGGTATTTCATGAACCCCAGCATACTGAAATGTGTAGTTTTCAAGCATTTTTTGGTCTGGCTACGTCCACTGCTAAATAGTTTTTGAAATATTAAAAGATTAACGAGCTTGACTTGTATTTTTGAGCTGATATTATGGTAAAGTTATCTGAAAGATGTGTTTCAGATGTTTGGACAGGGGGCTCAATTTCAGTGCTTGCCCTAGGCGCTATTTTTCCTAGATACACCTCTGTTTGGATGGGGCCACAATTTGGTTCACTGTTTTTCCAGAGTATGACATCTTGATTCAATTCCTTTGAAGTGACCCCTCTGAATTGGGCCCATTGTTCAAGGGAACATTGAACACATGTACACACATACACACACACACAAAACCTCCAGTACTTACTGGGCAGGAGAGGCTAGAATGTCTCTATTTTAAATTCTATTTTGCTTCCAGGGAGTAATAACTGCAGTGCCCTCACTTTCAAAACCATTCCCAGAAGAGGGTTTTCCCCGCTTTACCATTCCTAGGAAAGACAAAGGGGCTATTCTCATGATTAACAAAAATTGGGCTAGGAGAGCCTAGCCTGATTTTTGTTAATCGTCAGAACCACCGGGCTCGGCTGTGAGCCTGGTGGTTCTAGAGTGGGTAACTCGCTCTTGGACCCCTGGTAAAAAGCAGGTTTGCGGAACGAGTGCTCCACAAACCTGCTTTTTACAATCGTGAGTAGCCGCGGCACACCTTCACGCCACACCTACTCATGAGTAGACCCCAGGCCGGGAGGCAAAAGCTGCCTCCCAGCTTGGAGGTCTCCCCAGTATGCCCTGCACACTCACACAGGGCATACTGGGGCTTGTGGGGGCCACGCGGCCCCCGAGCTCCCCAGCCGGCTCCATCTCAGAGCTGGCAATCGTGTGGGCGGCCGATCCAGCTGCCCAGGGCTCCCTCTCCACTCGTGAGCGGGGAGAGCGGGCTTAGCCCACTCTCCCTGCTCACCTGAAGAAACTGGGTCTCATGGATCGTGAGACCCAGCTCAAAGGTTCTTTTGGGAACTGTAGTTTTTCAGGGCTACTGCAATGGCTGCAGCCCCTGAAAAGACTACAGTTCCGAAGAACACCCAAGCCTTTTCCAGAACTACAGAGAAGGAACAATCCCTCTTCTGGGTATCTTTTTGAAAGTGAAGCCACTGCAGCCACTGCTCCCTTGCCGCTGGGATCAAAATAATGTTTAGAACAGAAAAAGCCCAGAAGGTTCATGCACCAGGGCAGCCTTTTGCTGCTTTGGACACTATTTTGATCCTAAATGGGGCCAATTCAGTTCAACTCAACCGAAACTGACAGATTGCTCAATCTGAGTCAAATCAGGCTGAACTGCTCTGTATTTGTATCGGAATAGCCATCTAAAAATACATGATCCTAAACCCACATGATTTAGAATCCTGGCTGATCAGGGTTCCAAACAGTGTGCATGCCCAAGCCCTCCGTGGGTTCAGCACATCTCAGACAAACCATGGAAGTATGGTTTCCTGGGGATGTAGCCAGCTGCTGTATTGGAACTGGAGATGTGGCCAGCAGGTGTGATCCTGTACCTTCCTATTGTGTTCATGGAATGTGTGAGAAGATTTTCTGAAGAGGGCATACATTTTTGAATTAAGGACTGCCCCAGATTTGTCAGTCTCTTTAATACTAAAAAGTAGATGTATACAAGCTTTTGGATGAGGCTAGCCAACTGTATTTTCTGGTCTGTGCAGGACTTGTAAAATGGCCAATAAACACTCTTCTTTACGGCATATTACAGGTATAAATCAGGCACCTACTTCCAGGCATAGGTAAGACACTTAATAAGTGCTGCAAATACATTATACACACAGGAATCAGCATGTGCTGCATATTCAGCTGGAGTGTCATCCGTTTATGTTCTGCAACCCCTCCTGGAGCAATTTGACAAGTTCAAAGAGTGTGAAGGAGCTCGGCATCCTGGGCTGAAGCCTAACAAATGAACAGGCTTGAACTTTCAAAGAGTAAGTAGCGTTGAAGGATGACTTCACCATTGATGCAGATCCCAAGTGGACATTTTGTGGCGGCTTGAAAGGGAATAAAGAATGAGGGGTGACTGATCATAAAGTGCAAAGCACTTTATTTCGGAGAGCTCCTTGCTATTAATTTGGTAGCACACACCTGTGCTTGGAAGCAACCTTGGAGCGGATGGCTGATCAGGCTAGTGAAGGGTAAGTGTCACAGAAGCAACACGCTCAATCTCCAGGAGGAAGCTGCTCAGGAAATGCTCTGCTCTGTCTTCAGTGTTTGTCAGGCTTGGTGGCTGCTGCTATAATGCAGCGAGAAGAGGCTAGTTTCAGAGATACTAGCAGCAGCAAGGCATATAAGGAAGTGGATACAGTGATTGTCCAGTAAGCAGTCAAATTAGTCTCAAACACTAATTAAGCAGGCACATCTTTAACAGAGCTAAGCATGATTAAGTTGAGTGAAATCAATAGACTCAAGCAGAAGCAACTTAAATTGCGGTCATGAGAACCAAGGAAGCTGTCTTGTACAAAGTCAGACCACTGGTCCATCTAGTCCAGTATTGTCTACACTGATTGGCAGCAGCTCTCCAAGGTTTGGGGCAGGAGTCTTTCCCAGTGCTTCCTGGAGATTCTAGGGCTTGAATCTGGGACTTTCTCTATGCAAAGAAAATGGTCTACCACTGAGCTACAGTCCCATCCCAATGTGTACAATAACGAAGTCTGAAAAGAAGTGCCCTTTCTCATGGTTCTAGATGTGTCCCAGCCTACTCTGGTAAAGACTAGCATGTATTTGTAAATGATGGGGAAAAATTAGAGCAAAACGAGATCATTTTTTGAAGGCACTTGGTGTTTCTTTAGTTTTAAAGTTGAATGCCAGAAATCTTTAGGAATCAAGGCTTTCCCAAGCCTGTTGCCTGAAAAATTAGGGGTGTGCAATTTGATTCACCATCATATCAATTTGGATCAAATCAGGGGTGATTTGAAAAATTCGACCCTGAATCAAATCAACTTCAAAATAGAAGGCCTGATTCGGGGCCAAAGAGAATCACCCCTGATTCAACCCAAATCAGTGAGTAGACGTGCCCTCCACTCCGGATTTACTGCCTCAGCCTGCCTCAGAGGCCAAGTCTGGTCGGAATGCTGGTCTACCCATGATTCCAATTGGTCTACCAATTGGGATTGGTGGGTAAGCCAGCCCTCTGCTCCACATTTAGCATGTCAGCCCGCCTCGGAGGATAGGTCTACCTATCCTCCGAGGCGGGCTGACATGCTAAATGTGGAGCAGAAGGCTGGCTTACCCGCCAATCCCAGTTGGTAGACCAATTGGAATCATGGGTAGACCAGCCTTCCGCTCCAGACTTGGCTCATCAGCCTGTGTGTCTACCCACCAAACCCAATTGGTAGACCAGCTATTCCCAGAAAAAAGTGCTATTTTGAGGCCTGTTTCCCCAGCAAAATGAACCTCAATATGGTGCACAACTCACCCAAATAAATTCAAGTGATTTGGGCCCAATTTGTTGAGGCAGCTGGCCCAGCTGGCTGTTTTTGATAAATCAGTTCAGGGTGTCTGCGACTGAATTTGACCTTGAATCACAGATTTTGATTCATGTACACCCCTATGAAAAATCTTTCACCTGGACATACCAGAGATTTCATCTAGGACTCTAAAAATATAAACAAGCTACTCCACCACCGAGCTTAGCTACTACTCCACCTTTCTCATGCAATGGGCTGTTCCCACTAAGAACCCATACTGGGGTATGCATAAACCAGCAGGCGCGGTTCGGTTCGAGTCCGAACTGAAACCCCGCCCTGCCCATCTCATTCAGGGTTTGCAAGCTTTTCCTTTAAAAATGTTATATATGCTCTGTGTGTGTATACACACACACACACACACACACACACACACACACACACACACGTACTTAGCACCTCTGGGGGTCTTCTCTGTGGGGGAATATCTCCAGAGATTCTCCCTCCCCCTGTGGGCCTCCATTATGCCTCAAACTGCCCTGTTTGGGTGGTCTTTGGTCTGTTCCGGGCCTCACCCCCATCGCGGCAGCCAGTTCGGAGGCCACTGTGACATGGCCATGCAGAGGCCTGTTGGGCATGTATGGTGGCCTCCAAAATTGCCACCACGATGGCGTGAGGCCCGAAACGGTACAAAGACTGCCCAAACAGGTCTATTTGAGGCGTAATAGAGGCCCATGGGAGGAGAGGGAACCTCTGGAGACCCCCCGTGGTGTTGGAGAAGCCCCCCCAGAGGGGGGTAAGTACAATTTTAAAATAACATAAAAGGAAAAGCTTGTGAACCCCCCCCCCCCCAGCGGTGGCGGGGGGTGTCAGTCCTATATTCGGTCCACTGAATTGAACAGGTTCGACGTCGAACCTGTTCAACATCGAACCTGTTTGCACACCCCTACCACATACCCACTTCAGGAAGTTGCTTCTATGAACTGCACAGTCTTCAGTGATCCAGCTCTTATACCTGACAAGAGGAAATCCCCACTGTGAAAGTCAAAAGCTCTGACACAGTGTTTCCAGCTCCAGGAATTATCTGGATATGGCTGAAAACTTGAGGTTTTGATGAGGGAAACACTTGTGTCTTTGAATCTCCATTCCAAATCTCTAAAACTGAATTATAGTTTTCAGTAAGGTCCTTTTACTCCCATCATAGATTCTGAACATTAGGAGCTGCTTTTAATCTGAAGTCTTCATGCAAGTGTTAATGAATTTCTCTGTAGCTAGGGATATGGAATAGTTTGGTCATGCTCCACCTCTTTACACTGAGATTGCTCTTATGCTGGATAGCAGCATGCAAGACCATTGTACAAGAGCTGGGGCTTTTGCCAGTTCTTTTTGGTCTAGCAAGTTTTGAAGCATTGTATGTATTTTCCAGAAGCTATCACAGGTAGCTTTTGTGCAAAGGATTACAGATTCAACAGAGAGTTACAGGATAAAGTAAAAATACTAGAAGATAATACAAAACACTGTGGATTAGGGCCATTGCCCAGCTGAAATCCAAGGCTGTAGTTCCGTCAATGTGGGAAATTACTCCAAGCACTTTTGCCCAAACAAGCACCCTTACCCAAATTTGCAGTATTTTAATTGAATCCACTGCATGTTCATCCATTAAATGCTGTAATGCTTTCAGCTACATAGCTATAAATGGGAGGAGAGCTGGTCCTGTGGTAAAATGGGCTCCTGCCCACCCACCTCCACACTCCCTGCCGTTTTCCTCACAAAGCAGAACTGGTCTTGTGGTAACAAGCATGAACTCTGCTAAGCACGGTCTGCTCTGGTTTGCATTGGAATGGGAGACATGTGTGAACACTGCAAGATATTCCCCTTAGGGGAAGAGGCCACTCTGGGAAGAGTATCTCCATGCTTGCATGCAGAAGGTTTCCAATTTCCTCCCTGGCATTTCCAAGATTGGGCTGAGAGAGACTTCTGCCTGCAACCTTGGAGAAGCCACTGCCAGTCTGTGCAGACAATACTGAGCTAGCTGGACCAATGGTCTGACCTGGTCTAAGGCAGCTCCCTATGTTCCAATTATATGCTAACCCTTTCCCATCAAACCACCTCGAAACATAGGAAACATAGGAAACTGCCATATACTGAGTCAGACCATTGGTCTATCTAGCTCAGTATTGTCTTCACAGACTGGCACGGCTTCTCCAAGGTTACAGGCAAGAATCTCTCTCAGCCCTCTCCTCACTGAAATCCATGATGTCTCTTGAGTGGTGATGATGATGATGTGGCTCAAGGTAGTCTGTGATGTACATAGGAACATAGGAAGCTGCCATATCAGACCATTGGTCAGACCATTGGTTCATCTAACTCAGTATTGTCTACATACACTGGCAGAGACTTCTCCAAGGTTGCAGACAGGATTCTCTCTCAGATCTGTCTTGGAGATGCCAGGGAGGGAAACTGGAACCTTCTGTTCTTCCCAGAGCAGCTCCATCTCCTAAGGGGAATATCTTACAGTGCTCACACATGTAATCTCCCATTCATATGCAACCAGGGCAGACCCTGCTTAGCTAAGGGGACAAATCATGCTTGCTACCACAAGACCAGCTTCCCTCCTAAGGCTATGTAGGCTAGACTGAAAGATACTGACTGGCCCAGGGGCACCTAGTGAGCTTCAGCACAATGTCTGACATGTTGAGGGAAATTACTCCAGGTAGTCCCACTGATCTTGAAAGTGCTTTTAATTTCAATGGGACTACTTGGGGTATTCTTGCTCATCATGTCAGTTGATGTGTTTGCACATTTTTAAGACTAGGGGGTGAAACACAATGTGGTGTAACCCAAAATGAAATAAGCATGTATGAGAACTATATGGATGCAGTGCAGGCTGAACATAGGAAGTTGCCTTCTAGCGAGTCAGACCACTTGCCCATTTCATTCAGTATTGTCTATACTGACTATCAGTGGTTCTCCAAGCTGCAGGCAGGAGTAGGGCTGCCAAATGGAAAAGAGGACAGATCTCCTGTACCTTTAAGAGAAGCATAGAAGAGGGAATTTCAGCAGTTTGTGCCTGCTGAAACTCCTTCTTCTGTGCATCTCTTAAAATAACAGAAGACACCTGTCCTCTTTTCCATATTCCTGTTCAATTATTTGTTCAAGTCCCACATGTGTGACTCAGATCCTAAGAAGAAGCAGACCCCCTTCTGTTGTGAGTGTGACCCCTGCTGTTGCACAGGGATCCTATCCCAAGGGTCTACACGAGGAAGGGCTTTCTCTGCCACTCCAAATTTGGAAACTGAGGTATTGCCCTCATCCATCCCCAGTTGCTAAGAACCTGACTATATATTTTAATAAAGTTTTTGGTTTATGAAACATTTAAGCCTTTGCAAGCAACCATGTAAACAACTTCATTGCCTGGTTATTGCAAGAGCAAAACTTGCACAAGAGTGTTGATAAAAGAACAAAGGAAGTAGGGATTAATGAGAAAAATGCATTTGTTAAAGGTAGAGGTCATGAAAACAGGTCAGAGTATTTCGGAATAGAAAATTACAGAAATTCTTGGAAAAGCATACAGAACTTTCAGATTGCTATTTTAGCATCATCTAGCCGCTATTCCAACTGCACAGCTCCAAGAAAATAATGCCGAAGCCTTTATGACCTCAGGATAAAAAATTGTTGATTGAAGCTGTCCAGTGGTAAAGCAAAGAGTGACATTGTTCTCTGGCCAAATTCAGTGCATGTGAGCAAGAAGATAATGGGCAGAGATAATGTAAGTTTAAAAAAAATTGTGATTGAGGGGAAAGTGAGACAAGGAAACAGAGGTGTACTGCTGTGAAGCATAACATGTAAAATGGCTGCTCATATGCTATGGCACTGTCATCAATGATGCTCCCATCCTCAGGTTCACATCGTTTAGTTCTCCATCTGAAAAGGAAAAAAAGGGAGGGGGGAACCTATCCTCAGGAATTCAAGCAACATCTGCAAAACTACCCAGCTATGATTCTTTGATTGTCTACATTAGATTGGGGTGTATGGTTTGGATCCAAATGTGTCTTTTTTTCATATGGACGATATCTTCTGCTCAGAGATGCCGATGAGGGAGGGAGAACTGAACCACTTGTACTAGGCCCAAAGACAGCAGGGGGCCCAGCAGGGGAGATGCCACCGCACCTGCCTGTGTCTACCTGTCCACCACTGTCCATCCTCCTTGCCAATGCCACTGCAAGGAGGCTAGTGCCACACAGTTTCCAATAAATTGCACAGGGCAGGTGGAGAAAGTCAACATACAGTGGACTGGGCCCAGAAAATATTGCTGGCACCCCAGCTTCTGCTCATAGAAGAGCTGCTTTACTTTCCACACTGGAGCATTGTATAAGAAAACTCCCTCAAAAAATTATCTTCTGCTTGCACAAGCAGAAGCATGAGAAACGGGGTGTAGCTATAATTGAGCGATTGGGTTGAAATAACCTGCCACCCCCAGCTCCTGAGCACTCTCCAGCTCCACCCCTCCCTATTTTCTTCGTTATCTATCACTCGGAGAGTCCACTGGGGAGAGGGGTCCCCAGGCCCCCTCTCCCCTAGCTATGCATTATTTGGATCCAACCTCCATTTGTGGCCCACTGTGATCTTTCAGGATTAATTACAAATTAATAAATATAAATACATTAAATAAAAGGGTAGAAAAATAGGAAGCCAACTGAGCATGGAGTGGAATCCTGAGGCAATTAAATATTTTAAAATCCTATTGAAGTTGGGGTGCCCTTGTTATCCGAGGTATGGCAGGCATCCACTAGACGAAGAGTCTTTTTTGTGGTGGCACCAACATGCTGTCCACATAGAATTCCACTTGACTCCTGAGCTTCAGGCTTTTAGGCACTGCAGCCAGACTTGGCTTTTCTACTGTACTTTTGAAGGAGGGTAACATTTTAGTTGATATTTTATTTTGTTGATTTTTGGATTTGTTAGTCTTGGCAGACATCTCTTTGGCATTGGTTGCTTATTCCTTTTTGAGTTTTATTATGTGGATTGGTTGTATATTTTCACATGTTGTATTTTTATCTCTGTTACATCTTGATTGCTTTTATTTTGTAAGGCTGACTTTGAAAGAACAGCATAAATATATTTTAACATAAATAACAGAAAAATAATAATAAACTTAAGTGCACATGATTGTGCCTAGCCTTGCTGAATGTTGCTTATAGGCAAAACATTTTCCTGAGAAACTGTAATGATAGTACGGGGAGAAATAGCAAAAAAAACAACAACAAACCAAACAAACAAACAAAAACCCAGAAGGAAACAAAGTGGGGATTTTAAAAAAATTCCCTGAACCTTGAGAGACTTACGTGATGCAGAATTTGATACATTGTATTCAGCTTGTACAAGGTGGCAGGTATATGACAGGAGACAAATATATGCAGGAGCTGTTAGCCTAATATGTATATGCCTTGAAAGGAATGGGATGCATATCAGCTCCACTTCTCACTGAATTTCAAAGGCGGCGACAGGCCCACTATTCAGGGCACACACAATGTCCCAGCAGTGATAGATTCCAATCATGGAGCATCTAGGAAATATTACATGAATGTCGCAGGCTGCTGCCAAAGTGCATTCATTTGTTATATGTTGAATGAGAGGCAGTTTATATTTCTGTATAGGTATAAAAGAGCTGAAAAGAAATATAAATCAAGAGCATTTCTGCTTTGGTAATGGAAAAGTAGATGCTGTTGGGACAAGCGACTGGGGCATGCCGTTTCCCTCCCTGTGCTTGACAAACTCACTGTTTGCATTTCTCTTAAAGCTGTACCATGTACTGTAAATCATACAATGGAGTCGCTGCTGGTTTAAATACTTAACATTCACCAAATGCTGTGCAGCAGAGCTGATTCTTGAAATTACTGGAATGTATAATCGAGGTGATCAAAGTTTACAATTGGAACATCCTGGCTGGGACATTAACAGCATGCAAATTGGGAGAAGGGAATTGGACCACCTGTGATTGGTTGATTGAATGATTGATTGATTAAGTGCCATCAAGTCGGTGTCAGCTCTTAAGAGACCACATAGATAGATTCTCTCCAGAATGATCTGTCTTCAACTTGGCTTTTAAGGTCTCTCAGTGGTGCATTCATGGCTGTCCTGATCCAGTCCATCTTGCCTTGCTACTAGTCGTCCTCTTCTCTTTCCTTCAACTGTCCCCAGCATTATGGACTTCTCAAGTAGCTGAGTTTTCGCATAATGTGTCCGAAGTATGATAGTTTGAGCCTGGCCATTCATGCCTTGAGTGCAATGGCTAAATGTGGGTATAGAAGGTTGACATCTTACTATAGTCACTCACTTTAGCCCTGTACAGGATTTATAACTAGGGATGTGTGAAACGATTTGGGTACAAAACTTCAGAAATTCTTTAAAAACCACCCCTTTCACCAATTTATTTGAAATCTGGATGGTAGCAGGCACCATTGGGGCACTACCACCTGACCCACTCTTCTGCCCCTGAAACCCCCTTTCTGCCCCGAATCTGCCCCAAAGACATGCCAACTTCAAAAAATCATTTAAAAATCACCCCTTTGCCAAATTCCCTTGAAATCTGGGTGGTAGCTTCCTTGCACCCATTGGGCACTACCACCCACCACAATCCACTCTGGGCCACCCTGGTCCCCCCTATAAGGTTGATGAAATCCCCATTATTTCCTATGGGGAAAAGCTTGCCAACTTCAAAAATTCTTTAGAAATCACCCCTTTGCCCAATTTCTTTGAAATTTGGGTGGCAGCTTCCACCCATTGGGCATTACCATCCACCCCACTCTTTTGGCCCCAGGGCCCTTTTTAAAAATCCAAATCGATTCAGATTCTGGTTTGGAAAATTCAGGAACAAATCAAATCTGGGGTGATGGGGGGGTCAGATTTAGACCGAAAACAAATCAGCGATGTTTTGATTCAGGTTCAGATTGAAACACAAAAAAATCAATTGGTGCACACCCCTATTTATAACCCCATGCATGCTGTACCCATATACAGTATCCATGGAAGCACAACTGTAAGCCGTGCCTCCATGCTGATATGCACTGAAACCTTTCCCACCTGCTCACCATGCTTGCAGCATTTGTCTAAAGAGACAAACATTTTACTCGAAGATTGCTGAAATTTACTTGAGGGAGCTAGAGTTACCCCTGCTAACTAAGCAAAGAGGTATCTTTCAAAGCAGTGATTCTCTCATACTTAGCAGGGAGAGAGCAACTGGCCCTATCCAACCCCAGCACAGTATCCCTCCAGTGGCTATTGCCGATATCTGCCTTATGTTTCTTTTTAGATTATGAATCCTTTGGGGACAGGGGACCATCTTCTTAATGTATTATTCATTTTTCTATGAAAATCGCTTTGAGAACTTGGGTTGACAAGTGGTATATAAATATTGTAGTGGTAGAACTACTACTACTACTACTCGTAGTAGTAGAGCTCCTCTCTGTGATTAGAAATATTGTGGCACCAGCATTCCAAATCATTTGGATGGTTCTCTCTTTCTCCTGAGCACAGCATTCATCTTTTCAGGCAACAGCTGTTAATTGTGGTGAGGAGTGGGGGTGAAGCTTAAAGGTGTGCTTTGTTCGTACTGTCCCTGGGCACAGTGCCCATGGAATAATAACACCTGGACTTTAGCGAAGTCCTCTCCAGACATTGCAGAGTGCAGCAGATTGAGAATCAGGGAGGAAGTCCCACCCCAGTGCTGTCACTCTCCCCCTCGAATTGGCCACTCAGTTATGGCTCCATTTGTCTGAAGGGGCAAATGCCATAACTGTGATGTCCAGAGCAGCTGTGTGCAGCAAACCCGGGTGATTCAGGTTGCTGCTTACAGAAGCACCAGCCATCATTGTTATTGTGCTTCCCCCTTCAGACAAACAGAGCCATGAATGGCCAGCTGGAGGGGGTGAGTGACAACTCGAGGGCAGGACTTCCTCCCCACTTTCTGAGCTATAACTGTGAGTGCTACTATGCTCTATAATGTCTGAAGAGGGCTTGAGTGACTATAGTGAAAATGGTCCTCTCTCCAGTGCCCACCTCAGTCCCCATCTGTTAGTCCTGCCCACAAGATGTCACTCTCTACACCTTTACCCCCTCCCATGCTGGTCACGGTTACGGCATCCATCTCTTCAGAGTCAGGTCTGTATCAATAAAGACCATTGGTGGGAGGGTGAGTGACACACTGGGGCGGGACATCCGTACCCAGTTTGCCTGCTCTTTGTGTACAATGATTGCTTTCCACACTGTCTGAACGGGGCTACAGTCTAGCATTCCTGAGAGTAGAGTAATTAATCCGAGATGAGCTGGCTATCGTTCCCTAGAGCACTCCCTCTTTTCTCCTACATATGAGTGGCTGCCATTGACTCCTATGTACAGGATATCCCAGTGAGTGCCAGATTTGACCTCCCCACACTCAGTTGTGGGTGATATGGCTGTCACTGAAAGTGGTAAAGCAGCTGCTACATCTGGGCTCCCTCCCATGCTCTGCTCGTGTAGTAAGCATATAGTTACTGCACTGGCAGAACCCCACTGTGAGTATTAGAAACATAGGAAGCTGCCATGTACTGAGTCAGAACATTGGTCTATCTAGCTCAGTATTGTCTTCACAGACTGGCAGCAGCTTCTCTAAGGCTGCAGGCAGGAATCTCTCTCAGCCCTATCTTGGAGAAGCCAGGGAGGGAAACTGGAACCTTCTGTTCTTCCCAGAGCAGCTCCATCTCCTAAGGGGAATATCTTACAGTGTTCACACTTCTGGTCTCCCATTCATTTGCAAACAGGATGGAGCCTGCTTAGCTAAGGGGACAAGTCATGCTTGCTACCACAAGGCCAGCTAACAGGCAGTATTAGTTGCCTATGACTCTTCTGAGGAAAGAAGCAGTAGAACAGTAGGGATTTTTTAAAAAGTTATTTAAATTTTAAAAAATCATTATGCAGTTAGGTCTGACAAGTTCCCTTCCTTTCTGTATTTATGTGGTACTTGAAAGCATGCTTACTCTGGAATAAAAACAAAATTTTCATTTTGTTATTGGCTGCCTTTTTTTTTTTACTGTGTTCTGATGGGTTCTAATGCTGATTTGTATTTTTAATATTTCATTTGACATTTGCATATTATTGTTGTTCATAATGAGGCGCTTCACATGGCACATGCGAAGCGCCTGATGGAGTTCTGCGGGGAGAGCGGGCTTAGCCTGCTTTCCCCAGAGACAAGCAGCCACTTGTAGATGGGCAGCCAGATTGGCATCCTGGAGAGACCTCTGAGCCCGGGAGGCTGGCTGCAGCCTCCCAGTCGGGGGTCTACCCGTGTTGTCATGTGCCGTGGCAATACACGAGCAGAGGAATGAGGTTAACGGAGCACTCGCTCCATTCAACTCATTTAAGGGGAGGGTGTTCTAGATGGGCTAGCCACCTTGGGAGCACCGGGCTCTCCAGCGAGCCTGGTGGTTCCCACGATCGATGGAAAGTGGGCTAAGCTCCCTTAGCCCACTTTCCATCAATCATGGGGATAGCCTCCACATGTTTTCTTTTAATATAAACTGCTTTGGGAAATTAGTTAAGTTAAATAAGAAATGCATGTTTCTTTTGGAGGTAGAACCAACAGAATATTGATTTATGCATTCACTGGTGATTGAGATCTATTGAACCGCATAGTATTTCTTGGGGTGGAACCAAGAGCCACTGAAGAGAGGTCAATAATTGCCTCTTGTGTAGGATGTTCATAGTCCTTATTCAAATTTCCTTCTTGTTTCATCTTGTTTATTCTCATGTGGCAAAAGTGGGGGACAAATTTTGACAATTTCTCAGAGTCCTGAAAAATTCTAAGAAATATATAAGCCTACTGGCAGTCACCTTTTCCCACCAGAATTCTCCTCAGACCGACACATCATCATGACTAGTGCAGCTACCAAAGTGCGGAAGAGTTTTTAAAAGTTGTTCAAAAAATTGAGATTAGACTGCAGCTACCATCATCAAACAGGGGTAAGCTGTTCCCCTGAAAACTTTACAACCCCCCCCCCCTACAAAATAAATAAATTAATAAATCATAATTTCATCTGAAAAAAGTCAGAGCTTTCAAATTTTACCCAAATGGCCTGCTTGGCTTATTTCATCCTGCAACATTCAGCACCTCTGAATTTTGTCAAAATGGCTTCTTAAAAAACAATTCAAATCAGCTCTCATATTGGGAGGATACTAGCAGTCCTTTTGGGATGAACTCAACCCCCTGTTTTTATTGCCCAAATAGAGCTCTGACTGTTGCAGAAACCTACACTTTTTCACACATATGGGAAAAGTAGTAAAATAAGCTCTCTCTTTGTGTCCCTAATTATTTAAAGGTGACACTAAATCTAAGCTTAAACACAAACAAAAATACAGCCATCTTTTACCTGCAATTTTTAAAATCTATGGTCTTTGATAAAGGCATGTATCAGAATATACTGCTAGACTTTGATGGATTATATATATATCTTAACCAGAAAAAAGTGTTTTACACACAAAGATTGAAAATTGCATATGGAGGTTGAGAATTTTGTCGAAGCAAATATATAGCCTCAATGAGACAGCCAATTAAATTTATAGTCTACTATGTTACACATGATGTTGAAAGAATAGGCATGGTTTGCATATCATACTGGAATTTCCCTAGAAAATGTCTAATATATCAAATATGCAGCACTGCAGTAAGAAAGAATGATATCCAGTGGTATACCAATCCAATCTGCGCTATGCACTGAAAATATAGAGCCAAATGTCATTCTTCCCATTTGAGCTGCTGATACAGCATGAAGAGTAGTAATTCAAGTGTGTTTTTAAAATGTGGGGCAGAACACATTTTATTGGCTGCTATACTTTTTTCTCATCTCATCAGAATTCTTTAGATGTTTTATTTCAATATAGTAACACAGAACTATCTTTTGGTGGAGTGGTAACTACCTTTTGTCCTATCAGCAATTTCTTCCCGATACATTGTAGTTCAGGAGTTCCCAGCCTTCACTTGCCAGATATTGTTGGACTACAACTCCCACCAGTGGCCTTTGGCCATTATGGCTTCAGGTGATGGGGACTGTAGACCAACAGCATCTGAGGACCCAAAGTTGAAAACCTCAATGTAGATGCCTGGGAGAGTGATGGAGTACCAAACAGAACTGCGAACCTTGTGACGCACCAAGCTGAATGCAATCTACAGGCATGTATTGTGTCCTTTCAAGTCCTTGACACTTCTTTCCCCACCCCTTGTGCAGTGGCGGGCAGGCAACAAAAACAGAAGACACCAAGCCTGTGGCAGGCTGCAAAATATTAGTGGTGGGGCATGTACAGCTTGGCTCACAGATTGGGTTAGATTGGTTTAAATTGATGTGTGGTCTTTGCCTGCACCACAGTCCTAAAGGTAATAAAATGCAGTCCCTGAGTAACTTTTTCATCCTTTATTTACTATATTTCTAATTAAAAATGTTTGCATACAAATCACAAACAATATTCATTAATAAAAAGAATAGCCATTTAAATATATTTCATTAGGATTATTTCTATAAAGGCATGGGGATCCTTTTATTGGTACCTTGCTTCAAGTAACCATGGTATGTCTTCTGAATAATATTACCATTTGGAATTATATTATTCCAGTGTGAAAGGAAGGGGGTCCCGTCAAGTGCAACTTTTTCTACTGCAGAATTTTCTCAAACCTGTAGTCATTTAAGTGCTGTTATTTTATGCAGCAACACTGAGTTCCATAATTTCCTCAACCACACATCTAGTATAGGTAACTGAGATTTTTTCCAAGCCTTTACAACCACTATTTTAAGTTGTGGTTGTTAGCATTCTTGCTGCCAAACTCATGTTACAATCCCTGAACAATTTGATTAAGGAGTTACACTGAAGAATCAGTTGTTCGAGGACCACAGCTTAACTGTGCCTGGGATTACAGCTTTAGTCAATGTTGGTGCTTAGAAGTAAATTCAGTTTATGAGTACCTCTAGGGCACAGCTCCATTTACTAATGGTGCAATGCTGTTACCTGTCTTTGTATTATTCTATATCACTTTCCAGTGTACAACTTGAAAAAAGACACTTAAGTAAGATTTTATTTAAGTAAGTTGTCTTTAAGTAAATTGTCTTACCCAAGGCCACCTACTTTGCCATAGCACTGAAGCACTCAATCACAGCCCTTTATCCAGCGATACTGGCCATATCATAAAAGTACTGCTCACAAATCAAATTCAGATTAATACATGAATGGATATACTACAGAGGTTGGCCATACAAATCAAGGTTCCATATACTATTCTTACACTGGATTCATACACATATCGTCTGGTGGCGACTAGGAACCGGGCCTTTTCTGTAGCTGCTCCTGGCCTATGGAATGCACTGCAGTTTAGGCTTGCTGTCAGCCTTTAAGAGAGCCCTAGAAACTTACTTGTTTGGACTGGCCTTCCAAGGTTTTTAAATTGTTTTTAAAAGTATTTTAATTGGTTTTAAATGGGTTTGAATTGTTTTTAAATTGTTTGAGCACTGTGTTCTAAATGGTGTGTGTTTTTGTATCTTTTTAAACTTGTTGTACACTGTCCAGAGCCTTCAGTTGGGGTGGTTTATAAATGTAATAAATAAATAATAAATAAATAATAAATATCTACACCACTTAAGAACATAAGAATGGCCTTTATGGAATAGTCGGAGCTTGTCTACCTACCATACTGTTTCCAAAACAACCAGCCTGATGCCACTGTGTGATCACCAGTGAGGAAGAAGGGTGATGGCTGGTGTTCCCTGTAACAGGGATTCCCATATGTTGACTGCAACTCCCATACTCCCCAGCCAAAAGCCATTGCACCTGGAGATTACAGAAGTTATAGTCATAGTCAACAACTGGGAATCTCTGTTACAGGGAACACCGGTGATGTGATAGCCTTCCCCCACAGTTGTCCCTGCACCTGGAATATAGAGAAATAACTTCCATCTTCAGCATGAAGGATGAGATTTGATGTTTCATTGATGTGTGCTTGAATATTCAGCTCGCACTCAATATGTGAACTGACTCCATTAAAATGTACAGTGCACAAGAAATATGAAAGTGCTGTCTCTGGTGACTCACTTCTGTGATTGCTGCTGTACATATGCAAGTGTCACTTGACACCACAACCATTACATAATAGACAGGTATATGTGAACCTCCCAAGAGCACAGAAGAGATCACTCCTGCTGTCATTTGTCTTCAGAGCTGTTTTGAGGATGGGAAATGGCAAGTACTTCTTTCTTCCCTTCCTAAATGGAGTAATATTTTTAAATTGCATGTAATGAAAATGCTAGAGTTCAGTATTTTCCTAATCTGGTTTCAAGGTCCTGCACAACATGTTCTTGAGGGTCAGCTTGTATGGATGTTGCCTTGAATTGAATCACTCTGTGAATTTAACTCTATAAACACAAAATATGAAAAAGCTTCAAGAAAAATATAATTCTAAAATAAGTCTCTCTGCCCTATAGAACTATGTCATAGTAAATAATAGAAATACCCTTGTTTTATTACAGAACTATTAACTCTAATACTATTAACAGGTGAAATTGGTTTAGGTTACAAGGGGCTACATTTCAGCTGAACATTGGGAGAACAGCTTAATGGTAAGAGAAGTTAAAAAATGGAACTTATTACCTTGGTAGGAGAGGGCTCTCCCTCACTGGAAGTCTTCATTTAGAAGCTCAACAGTTATCTGTTGGGGATGATTTAGCTATGGAACGTCCTGAATCAAGGGGTGGGTGGGACTAAATGTCCTACAAGGTACCCTCTACTGCTACGATGCTATGGGCGCATTCTCATGACCCACTGAAAGTTGGTACAAAGCCCAGGAGAGGGGACTGGAAGTTCCCATGGGGCAATTGCTCCTGTGTGGTGTGTTGTCCAAACCCGCCCAAATCCAACTGTCAACCCGTCAACCCATGTTGTTACAACTTTGTCAAGCCAACTTCAGCCCTTGGTTACGAACCTCAGCTGGGAGTCGGAAACAAGTCAGGTTGGTCAGTTGCCAACCAGTCTTGGGTGGGTTCAGATTACACACCACATGGAAGTGTGTGTACCACGGGAACCTCCAGTTCCCTCTCCCATACTTTGTACTGACTTTTGATGGGTTGTGTGAACTGTTAATAGATCTGCTCCAGAGTGCTGGCTAGGTATTCTACTGCCCTGTGAATCTGAGACAGAAAATAAGTTAAAGGCTCAACATCTTTGACCACCTTCAAGAAGGCCTTGAAAACACATCCTTTTTGACAGGCTTTAGGTGAACTTTTTTTAATTTTTGTTAATCATTTAACTGTTTTAATTGTTCTAATTGTTTATATTATTTTGTTGTTTACCACGGTGAGATTCATTGAATGGTGGTATACAAATTTAATAAACAAACACTTACTACATGGTTTGAGTCATACTTTTATTGCAATCCAAGAAATGCACATATTTGATGTGGGCAAATATGCATCTACATACTTCTTTGCATATGGAATTGCCTTAGTAGTGGTTATGAAGAGCTTTTCTGAGCACAGAAAAAATAACTGATAACATTTTAAAGTGCTGAAGTCAGAGTTTAAGGCAGAGGACATTATGTGCTCAGGTATGTTCTGAAAATACCTTTTGAAGTATCAGCCATTAAGTCGTGGAATGGAGTAATGAAAATAGCAATATTTAAGAATGAAATCCCCTTTTCATCCTTATTATGCAATTATCAGATCACAGCATCATATTTAAAAGTGCAACAAAAGGCCCATTTTTAAGCTTTAAATATGAAACCATTTGTATTTCTTGAGTCAAACAAAAATCTATGGCCTGATGGTTAGGAGGGAATTTTTAACATTAATGGTTTTTTGTAGCATGCTTATGCTTACGTTAAGAAGCTTACAATGCCCATATTTTTTAAAAAAATGCCAATTAGATTTTAAACTATATTCATGACTCAGAATCTTACTGTTTCTCCACTTTTTCCATCACACCAAGAACCAGGCTTCACCAGAAGATTTTGCAAATCAGTGAGCCACTAATGGTGCAGAAGGAAAATGACTTGCCGAGCGAGCAAGAGGTTACTGCTTCGAATCCCCACTGGTATGTTTCTCAGAATATGGGAAACACCTATATTGGGCAGCAGCGATATAAGAAGGTGCTGAAAGGTATCATCTCACACTGTGCAGGAGATGGCAATGGTAAACCACTCTTGTATTCTACCAAAAAAGCGCACATGGCTCTGTGGTTGACAGGAGTCAACATTGACTCAAGGGCACAACTTTAGGTTTACTAATGAAGTGGGGAATCCATTTTTTTTAAAGCTTCAGGCAAAATAAATCCCAGAAAAATACAGTAGGAATGGAATCAGATACAGACCTACTGGGAAGTAAATCCCACTGGATGCAGTGTGAATTACTTCTGAGGAAGTAAGCACAAGTTTACACAAAACATTTATTTTACCTTCAGCTTTGAGGAAATGTGACTGTCAGTATAAAATGCAAGGATTCCATGTGACACCAAAATGCTCTACAGGGAAAACAAAATGGCCACCCACCAGACTAATGCTGCACTTGTGCAAACTAGTTGCATTAGTGCAAGACTGTTGCACTGCTAGTTGGGCTTGTCAGAACCTTGCATTCCAGACTAGTGTTGTGCTAGTGCAAGTAAGGGAGAGCAGAAGTGGATGTCTGCATCATGTTCTGCTATCCTTGTTGCTCAAGCACAACTGTCGAAAGCACAAGGGATTGCACAACTGTGAGCATCTGCACAGCTCAATTACCTTGTTGTATGTGCACAACTTTGTTAATTGAAGCCTACCTACCCTTAAAACCTACCTATTTGGCCTGGCCTTCCAGGGTTTTAAATGATTAACTGTTTTAAATTGTTTTAAATTGTTGCCCTGATTTTCAGGGCTTTTAGCTGTTTTATTGGTTTTATTGTGTTTCAATAGTTTGATTTTAATTATTAATTTGTTTTAATTGTTTTTATCATGCTGTGAACTGCCCTGAGCCATTTTGGAAGGGGGTATATAAATCAATCAATCAAACAAACAAACAATCAATCAAATAAATAAATAGCTCTAGTGAAGCATCAATCTGGATTTCAGTCAGGGTTTGTAAATAATTTGTCTCCTGGTAGGGGATGATCATATGAAGCACTTTTGCACTGGCACATCACTTGCAAAAGTGCTTCATATGACCAACCCCTATGAGAAGACAGATTATTTACAAACCCTGGCTGAAATTCAGACTGATGCTTCACTAGTGCAATTAACAAAATTGTGAACATACAAGAAAGTCACGTTGCTTCTACACAATGAGGCTCTTCTCAGAATTAGTTTGCTCTCCTGCACACGAGCAGCAGTTTGCTCTGCTCTGGGCGGCCGCAGTGGCCGCCCACATGACTGCCGGCTGCGTCACGTAGCCGGCGGGGGCTGGGGAGTTTGGGGGCTGCATGGCCCCCAGAAGCTTCAGCATGCCCTGCTTGAGTAGACAGGGCATGCCAGAGAGACCCCCCAAGCCGGGAGACTGCTTTTGAGCCTCCCGGTCGGGGGTCTCCTCATGAGTACCGGCGGTGTGGAGCCTCGCCGCAGCAACTCACAATTAAAAAACCCAGGTTTACAGAGCGGTCACTCTGCAAACCCGGTTTAAGGGAAGGGGTAGTTAGGTGGGTTAACTGCCTGGAGGCGAGCCCGGTGGTTCTCACAGTCAGGAGAAATCGGGCTAGGCTCCCTTAGCCCAATTTCTCCTGATCGTGAGAATAACCTCTGTGCCTACACATTGATGGTGTAGGGGTACTTCAGGTATTCATCCCCATCCACAAAGTGAGCCCTTTCTCATGAGAAGTGAAAAAGGGCTAGAGGGTTCGTGGGGAGGAAGCCCAAAAGAGCTTACCTCCCCACAGACGATCATCTGCCTTTTCTGGGTGGGTGGATTGCCAGCCTAGACAAACACCAACTGCCAGGGGCGTATCTAGGGTAGGGCAGGCAGGGCACGTGCCCTGGGCGCCACTTGAAGTGGGGCGCAAATTCTTAAAATTAATTTTTTTAAAAAAAATGGCCACCAAAAACAAAATGACCACTGCACATGCTCAAATGGCCTCTGTGCCCAATGAGGCCTCTGGCCTCTTTCAGCTGATGTTATAGTAAAGTTATCTGAAAGATGGGTGTCAGATGTTTGGACAAGGGGCGCAATTTCAGTGTTTGCCCTAGGCGCTGTTTTCCCTAGATACGCCTCTGCCAACTGCTGCTGGCAGCTCCGAGAGTTGGGGTGCTGGGACATGTCGCCCCGTGTCGCCCTGCCCCCGGGAGCTCAAATTATGCACTGCATGAGTACCCAGTACATTATGGGGATCTCCCCACCCCTCCCAGAGTCTGCTAACCGTGGCTTTTTGTAGCCATGGCTGACAGATGATAGTAAAAACAAGGTTAAGGGAGTGCTTGCTGCCTTAACATCATTTTAAAGGGAGGCTTCATAGGCAAATTTGTCGCTGTGGTGCTGCCAGGATTGGGCCCATGCTGATCCTGGCAGCACACATACATGCAAATGCATGCAGAACATGCAAAACTGGGTTGGGCTCCCTTAGCCCAGTTTTCCACACATGTGTGAATAGCCTCAGTGACTGACATCCAGACTAATGCTACATTACGTGTTGCACTCATGCTGCCCTACATATCTTACAGCACATGGGCCAGATCTGGTCTGTGAGAAATTGTTTTGCTGGACCTCCCACCTCCACAACTCACTAAGATTCTGCTATGTTGCTGCCTTCAGATCAGAACACTCATCTCAGCTTTAAGCCAATGAGTCCCCTGAAGGAGGGGGAAGGGAAGGAGTGCCAGGCTGCATCCTTCCATCCTCCTCTCCTAGTCACTGACTAGCTATGTGCTCAGGCAAAGCCCACGCACACTCAGCCTGACTGACAGGCTCAGCAGTGATGGAAATGCAGGCTGATGTAGCATTTCTCTGCATAGTTAGTCACGAGGAGAGGAGGAGGGAGGAGCAGGGACTAGGCCAGGGTGGAGTCCTGGCCACGAGGCTTCAGAGCACAGGAGGAGGGAGAAGCGGAAATAAAGAAAAAACACCGCTATTTTTGTTTGCTGGAAAGATTCACTTCTGGGTGTCACAGTTCTTTTTGCTTCCACATAATTATTTTATTTCACAACAACTTTGGCTAGATTTACTTCTGGGGTGTCACAACATGGAGAATAGAAGACTAAGGAGAATCAAGCAAATCAAGCAGCTAAATATAATCCTTCATCCAGAAAGAGAGGTTGCAAACTCATCTTGGAAGTGTGCTAGTTTCTGTAGCAAAACTGAAGACAATAATTGCTTTAATTAATACTGACTTGTAATAACTAATTGTAATGCGATAATTAATGTGCTGAAAATTGACCTTGGCCCCATCACATAGTCAGGTTGGTTCTGGCCCACCAGGGCATTTGAGTTGCTCACATTGTTGTGCACCTCTGCACTAGTACAAATATGTCACGTTTGCTAATTCTGCTAAATCAGCTTGCATTCAAGACTTTCATTGATGCAACATGGTGTGCTTGCACAAACTGTGGACATCTTCTTGCTGTGAAATGACTGCCTCAGTCCAGATATGTAGCAGGGATGATGCAAAGCTATTTGCAATCCTTGTGCAAACTTGCACAAGTGGACCCAAACCACAAGAGATTGTGCATCTGCTCAGCTATGCAGGCTTCCTCCATGTGTGCATCTTTGTTCATTGCATTAGCGCAGTGTTAGTCTGGATGTCAACCAGTAAATTGTTTGCCAAGAATCATAGTTTTTCCCTTGGAGCATAAATGGGAAGATCTTTTGGGGGGAACCATTTATGCAAAAGCCTTAACATATGAATGCCTGCCATGTGCTTAGGTTCCTTCCTCAAACCCCCAAATCAGGACAAATACAAGCTTACATATGCTGCAACATAATATGGGTGGTGTCAGACCTGTCCACGCTGTTGGCCGACCTTCCCCATAGATCACTTTTGCACCGCATCATGCCTCCCCAAAAAGCCAAGGGAAAGAAGGGTGGGTGCCCTGTGCGGCCCTCGAGGAGGCCTGTTGCTCTGTAACGCTCCTCATCTGATGAGGATGATGAAGGGGTGGATTTGGGGACACTAATTGCTAGGTTGAAGGTGCTTTAAAAAGCAAAGAAACAAGGGGACAAAAGGGATGGGGCCAGTCCTGATTCGGGTAAGGTGGGCAAGAAGCATACCAGGGGCAATGCCAGGGCTGCACTGCTGCACTCTCTTTCCGATAGATTGGTGTGCCTTGAGAGGGATACCCAGGGACAAGACAGCAGAGCCCCTGACCTGGCCAGATCTGTACCTGTGCCAGCCGTGCCAGTGGGCCCTTCACCACCTTCAAAAGCACTGATGCCAGGGGGAGCAGGTGAGGACCTGACTGAGATTTCCACAGGGGGCTTGGGTGTGTGGCTGAGTTATTCCATGGACTACCTCTTGGCTGAGTTATTCCATGGACTACCTCTCCTGGACTTTCTTGGGGATACAGTCCAGGCTGGCCTCCCAATAACAGTCTGGCTTGATCCAGTATAGGCCCACCTGGTTTTTCAGGGTCAGCTGTCTCCCCCTATAGTACATGTAGTCAAGTTGGCTTCTTTGTGGGGCACGAGCAAGCATGGTAGCAGTGGGGGCTGATCCCATGGGTGTGGCAGCTTTGTTCCAACATTCTCCATATGGGGCAATCACCTTGCTATTGGGATATCATCACCTCCCTGGCAACTAAGAAAAAGATTTGGAGGGGTGAATATGTTGACATCTTCAGCTTGCTCTGTAAAGAACCAAAGGTTAAGCCCAGGGAGTGAGAGCAGAGAAAGGATCAGGAGACAGTTAAACGCAAGCCAGTAGAGTGTACATAGAACAACTGGCTTGTGGGTTTTAATATTTACATGGGGGTGGGCAGCCCTCTAGAGGCCCTGCCCTGGTAAAATATTTGGACTTCATCCACTGTGCATTTATGGACTTTGTGGGCTCTTCTTGGGTGAAGTACGATGAGAATTTTAGAACGAGGTGGGCTTTAGATCCTATTCTGCCTCAGGACACACCTTTGTGGGAGCTATGGATACCTGTTATATCCCTGTCCCACCCTGTTCATGGTAATAGGGTGGACAGGGGACATTTTCTTTCATAGCCAACAGCTTCCGTGGAAACTGCTGGTGCAGGCCAGCAGTGGGTTCACCCCACCTAGCCTGTTGGGAGGTTAACAGCGGAGGCTGCTTTCTCTGCAACCTTTACAAGTTCTGTCATGCATGTGGTTTGTGTGGCTGGAAGCACCCCACCCTCCTTCAACCAAGGTAAACCTTGTGGGTATAACCAGTGGCCTCCGCCCCTGGGTCAGTGGAAAGGGGGCAGGGCAAGGCCTCCAGCAGGTGGAAAAGGGACCTAGTCCTATTGATGTTCCAGTTTTAGCTGTCCTTCTGTCAAGTTATCCATTGAGATTGGAAGCGGCCTATTTGGAGGGAAGGTTTTTGTTTGCCTTTAGGATTCCATGTCAATCCAGGAGGGTGGTTTTTCTTTTCTTTTCTTTTTTAAAAAACATTTTTATTCAGTTTTTCCACAACACAAAAAGCACAAAACAAACAAACAAACAAACAAACAAACAAACAAACAAACAGAAAAAGGAGAAAGAGCACATAAGGACTTCCATCTCATCATTGAAACAAGTGTCAGTAACAATACCCAGGTCTTGCCTCTAGTTTCATCATTCTCCCCCCAATAAATCATACAGAAATAAACTCTGGGACATTTTTAAAGCATTTATTATTACCCCTCGAAGGCCTGATAAAAATCCATTTTATAATATCTTTTTAGATAAACAAGAAGAGGGTCCCAATCCCTTTTAAATACTTCAAGTTTATTTCTTAATAATGCTGTTAATTTTGCCATTTCTGTCAATTCTAATACTTTAAGTATCCAATCCTCTTTACTCAGGCATTGACTGTCTTTCCATTTGCGAGCAAATGTCAGTCTTGCTGCTGCTGTCAGATACATAAAGAGGATCCAGTATTTCCTCGGCAACGCATTGTTGTCCATACCTAATAGTATTGTTTCTGGGCTCTTGGGAAAAGTCATTTTAAACACTTTTTTGAGCTCATTATAAATTAAGTCCCAATAGCCTTTAGACTTTTTATAAGTCCACCATAGATGTATATAGGAACCCTCCTCTTTTTTACACTTCCAACATTTATTTGACATGTTCTTGTAGATTAAGGCCAACTTCTTGGGAGTTAAATGCCATCTGTACATCATCTTGAGATTATTTTCCTTTAAACTAGCACAGGCATTTCATGTCTTTTATCCATAGCTTTTCCCATTTCTTCAAGTCAATATTATAACCGAAGTCCTGAGCCCATTTTACCACAGAAGTTTTCACTACTTCCGTTCTTGTATCTTCCAATAATAACAGACCGTACATCCTAGAGACTAGTTTTCCTTCCTTATCACACAACTGTTGTTCAAATTCTTACTTTGATTGGTTAAAGCCTTTTTTACAATCTTGCTTAAATAAGGCACTGATCTGATGGTACTGAAACCAAGAGATATTCCAGTCCTGCATAAGATCTAGCTTTTTGAGTTTGTATTTTGTGCCTTGAAGAACAAGCAGTTGTTGATACGTGGGCCATGTCTGTTGCATATTTTTCTGTTTTCTAGATATAACTTCCAGTAGAGATACTCATAGTGGAATTTTTGGTTCTAACAAAAGTTTGTTTTTCATCCATACCATATATAGACTTTTTCTAACATAATGATTTAAGAAATCTTTATTTACTTTTACCTTATCATAAAATAGATATGTGTGCCAACCATATCTTATATCGAATCCTTCCAAATCCAACAATCTTGGGTTTTTAAAATGTAATCCATTATTTCATCCAGCTTAGACATATTGCTTCAAAATATAACTTAAAATTTGGTAGGAGGAGGGTGGCTTTTCAAGCCCCATCCTGAGATCTGTGTATGGGATGGAGAGTGTTGTGCAGAAGAAGACTGATAAGCAGCTGGTGGCGGGTACCAGTCTCCACCTATCCCATGGAACTACATGTTGCCACTTAGAGTCATGCCCAAGAAGGCCCCCAGGGAATATAGGTTAATTCATCATTTGTCCTTCCCAAGGAATTCTCAGTGAATGATGGGATTCCTGAGGATTTGTGCTCCATGCAGTACACATCCTTGGATGAAGCGGTGAGCATCGTACGGGGTTGTGGAACAGGTATGCTATTGGCTACGTGTGATATTGAGTCCATGTTTTGCCTCCTGCCAGATGATCCCACTGATTTTTACTTGCTGGGCTTTGCCTTCAAGGATAATTATTACATTGATAGGGCATTGCCCTTGGGGTGTTCTGTTTCTTGTGCTGCATTTGAAAAGTTTACTAGTCTTTGGGAATGGGTTCTGAGATGCAGGGCAGGTGTCAATTCCATGACACTTTACCTGGATTATTTTTTGATTCTGGGTCCTGGGGATTCTGGGCAGTGTCATAGACTGATAGAGCATTTTATTCAACCGACGGGGGAACTTGGGGTTCCCCAAGCGATTAACAAGATGTGGCCCGCCACTTGTTTGACATTTTTTGGAATGGAACGTTTGTCCTGTGTTGTCTTCAGTTTAACATTTTATTTGTGGCCTGTTCCTGGCTTGCAGAATGAGATTTCCAATGCCTTATCTTGTTTTCAGGAAGGGCAGTTCAGGGAGCTAGCTCCAGAGGGATTGCTGGAGCCAGAGAAGCTCCTGAGGCCATATGGGTTGGCAATAAGAGGCACACAAGGCAATCAATGCTTTGTTGACTCCACGTACGAAAGCTAGCTGTGCCACAAAGGTGGCTGAATTCAGTGCATTTAGACTGCAGGTAGGTTTGGTTGGTCCCTCTGGAATACATTATGCAGTTCTTGGTTCAGTTTAAAGCATCTGGTAAGGCGGTGAGTACCTTGGTGTGGTATGCTTTGGTGCTTTCCTTTGAGGCCAGGGCTCAGGGATGGGTGGATTCCATGGCTGATTTCTGGATTTGGTGAACACTGGATGGCTGGGAAGAACTAACCCTCAGGCACCTGTTTCCAGACAGCTGGTGACTTCAGAACTATTAAAGTCCCTCCTTGAGGTGCTTCCAGCACTCTGAAGTTCCAGATGGAAAGCGGCACTATTTATGCCCACTGCCCTGTTCATTTTCTTTGGGGCTTTCAGGCCATCAGAAGTCCTACCATGCAGTCAGTGTGCTAATTGGTCTGCTTTACAGGAATGGGACCTGTCCTTCACAGTTGATGGGATTCAACTCATCTTACATAGGTCTAAAAATGATCAGGGGTCCAGGGCCAGATCATCCACCTTCATTGGATGGACAGCACTGACCTATATCCAGTTCATGCATTGAGGGCCTACCTGAGGTTTAGTCCAGTGCTAGGAAAGGGCCTGTTTGTGCACATAGATGGGGACCCATTGATGCAGTTCCAAATATGGGCAGTCTTGCACAAGGCCTTGTTGCAATTTGGGGAATCTTTGGCCAATTTGGGATTGCATAGCATTCCTTTCATACTGGGGCCACTACTGCGGCTTCACGCATAGGTCTCCCAGACGCTGCCATTCAACACATTGGCCATTGGCATCCCACACTTATAGGCATTACATTAGTTAGCATTCTGTATGTGAGTGTCTTTGATCAAAATAAACATTGATTCATAGCATATGGGTGTGTTAATGATAGTTTTGTCTTGGTAGGTGCTGGATGGGCAATGGCTGCACTGCGTGTGCTGATTTATGGACAGAGTCTTCTGGGTGCACAGACAGGCCAGCACCTCAGATTGGTACCCAATTGGGGGTGAGTGACTACACATCTATTTATTGGTTAGGCATGCAGGGTATGCTTTGGGGCCAATTGCTGTTGGTAGTTAAGGAGCTTCTTAGGGTTCATCCCCCACCCAGCTTAATTTTGGTTCACTTGGGAGAAAACGATTTGGCACAATGAACTGGGATCTTGCTGGACTTTGGAATGCTTAAACAGTAGATCCCTGGGCTTGTTATAGCCTGGGTGGGCCTGTTGCAGCACAGGATTTGGAGGAGTGTGTCCAACCTGAAAGGAGTGGAGAGGGCTCAGAGGAAGGTCAATGTGGATGTGGGTAGAGCAGTTTTGGCACAAGGACGGGTTGTGGTTACTCACCCTGATATAGTATTTTCATGCCCTGAATTATTCTGACCTGACGGGGTCCATCTCTCTGCCTCTGGATGTGATATTTATCTGTCTGACCAGAGGCAGGGGCTTGCAGAGTTTTTGAGGGGATGGGATGGCAAAGCCAAGCAAGGCTAGGCTTCCTCTATGGCAGGGGCAGTGTGTTTGGGGGGGGGCATTCTGCAGTAGTTGGGGGTTACACTGGTGAACACCCTTGGGCTAGTTAAATCAGGGGAGTGTGCAATTGGTCCTTAGAGGCTTTGCTGCTCAGGGGCTACATTTCGACGCAGAACTCATACCTGCTTCAAGGACTTCACAACTTCAACAGCTGTGCGGATATGGGGAATGAAGTCCATGAAAGTGCCCTCATGGTCTTCATGGACTAGGGTTTGGAACGAGGACTAAGTATCAGTATTGTTCTGATGCCAGATTCCGAGCCAGGGTTTGTTGCCCCAGAAGGCTGGGGAAGGACTTGCTCTCCAACCCCAGCTCAGTTTAGGCCCACATTGCCTGGGGGTGGATTTTCAGCATACATCCCATTCTTTCAATTTGTTCATAAAATTGTGGACCTTTCCCCCACAATTTCATTGTTACTTACTTGTTTCAGAAATTACTTGTTTCAGAAAGTTTATTGGCACCATGACTGTGGGTGAGGGGGAAAAGGCTTCTAAATGTGGGGAAACAAACAGAAGCTAAAAAAAATTAACTTCAAAACAAGGAAACATCACTTTAAAATAGTTTAATTAAAAATAGTTATTTTGGGAAATTTAACACAAAACAGCAACCATATGAGCTCAAAGAACAAATAAAATATGAGAAAAACACATCCAATCTATCCTGCACTAATACTGGGCCCTCACTCAGAGTCTTTCCCAAGAGTCCTCTTGCGGTCACCCTTACTCAGCTTCTGCAACAAGCCTGGCTTATTCATGTCCTGCTCTTCCTTCCCAGTTCTGGTGGTTCAATCCCAGACTATTCTTACACCTGCTTTGGGAGTGAATCTGTCCTCCAGAGAATCACAACTCTCCCAGTGATTTCTCAACTCTCTTTCCAGCAGCTCTTGTCAGTTCTTCTTTCTAATTCCAGCTCTGATTCACTCTGACTCTGCTTCTGACTCTGACAGTGAGGCAATTCACACGAGCAGCAGAAATCGGGCTAAGGGAGCCCAGTCTGGTTTCTGCTGCTCATGTGCAGCAACGGAAACCATGTGGCTCCCAGCAGCAAGCCCACATAAATGCCCTCCTCCATTAAAGAGGTTAACAGAGGGAGTGCTGCTCCATTAACCCTGTTGTTTTGGCTGTGTGTCTGCTGTGGCGAACACACGTGGGGAGGGGGGATCCCAGGAATGCACCACGCACTCACACGGTGCATTACTGGGGCTCCAGGGGGGTGGGGCACCACACAGCAGCGCTTCCCTTCACTCAACCCTCAGAGCCATGGCTGGGCGCAGGAGTGCCCGAGAGAAGCCACCGCTCATCTGGGCGGGTGATCCGCCCACCAAGGGAGGGGTGGTTGCTCGTCTGTGGGGAGAGCGGGTCAAGCCTGCTCTCCCCACAAAACCTCTTTTGGCTCTACACATGGATTGTGTGTAGAGCCTTAGTAACTTGGACTCCTTGAACTCCTTCACTTGAACTCTTCAGTTCTCCAACTTGCACTAATACTCTGCTGAAGGCAGCCTCCTTATATTCTCTCCCCCACTCCAAATATTTTCAAACCAACAAATCAAACCAAACCTCTCTTCCCTTCAAAATCAAACACTACAATTCTTCTCCCTCTAAAACCAAACTGTAGAACAGGAGCTGTGAACCTTTGACCCCTGCACAGCTTTTTAACACTGGGAGTAAGCAAAGCAATTGCAATACAGAAATCTTATATATCAAAAGAGGAGGTTCAGGCCTCATTCCTCCACAGCAAGTCTGGCACTGCCCTCATTGTACTGTGGGACATGTGAGACACACCAATTTTGACTCATTATATACAATCCATTCTAACTCTCTCCAACAGTTCATAAGGTGAGGCTTCTTTATACAAATAATTGGCCTTACCCTGCATTACGCTTCCTTTCTTGGTGACCTTCACCCAGATTCTCCCTAATGATTCAGCACATGGTTTTCTCAGCATAAATTTGCCACTTGGCTGATTTTATCAATTTAACCTTTCAATTAATCTCCTTATTAATCTGTCCCATTTATAATTGTGCCACCTTTCTGACACAAATGGCTCCAAGTGGCATACAGATGGCAGTAATAAATATACAATAAAAACAATTATAACAAAACAAACCTTGGACTAATTTACACTTAAGCAATAAAACTCTATTTGTATACAATGAGCAGTGATAAAAGCAAACAGTAAATACCAAAAGGGCAGCAGCAGGATTAAAGGAGGGCTAAAATTTTTGGTGGACAAGGACATCTGTAGCTAGCACTGTCCTGGGAAGAAAGGGGTCCTGGCCGGTTTCTATGGAGAGCTGTTCCACAAGAGAGGTACCACCACCTGCATCCTGTGGGAGGCAGCATGGAGTATGGCTTTGGCAGTGGCAGCTGCCTGACCTCTCCATCACTGCTGTGCTGCTAGGCTAGCAGCAGCAGCAGCAGCTCACCTCTTCTCTTCTGCTATTTCCTCTTTCCTCCAGCACCAAACTTGTCTTAAAACAAGGTGAACAAGTTTGGTGCTGGAGAGAAGGAAAAAGAATGGAAGAGTGGGAGGAGGAGAGAAAGCTGCTGCTGCTGCTGCTGCTGCTGGCTTAGCCGTGCAGTGGTGACGGAGAAGCCAGGAAGTCACCACTGCCAAAGGTACGCTGCACACTGCCTCCTGTGTGGTGCGCTATGCACACAGCCAGCGGTGGCGGCATGTCCCAGCTGCTGGGGATGGAAGCAAGGAGGAAGAGGCACCACCTGGGCATGTGAGGCAGGGGTGGGGCAGTGAGAGGTGGAGTGGCACCAGCACTGGCTCCCACCGAGGGGTGGAGCAAGCAAGGTGGACCGGATGGCTCATTGCCGTTTTCCTGAATCAGTGAACAGCAGCAAGCTGGTACTGGGTTTTGATACTAATGGATAAGATAATAGAGGTGAAGGGATCTGAACATTCAGAAACACTTTTCAAATGTTTTGAATTATTATCAAGTATCATGGGATTACAATAAATAACATGAACAGTTTGCCATTCCGTCATACCATCGTAAAACTCTGATGAGGATTAATGATGACGTTTTGTTTATATCTTCTTTCTTAATGGTAATCAAGGACCAGCTTCTACTAATGTCTCTATTGTTGCTCTCCATATCTTAATCACACACACACATACAAGTCAATTCTGATATTTCGTCAATATTCCATATTTTTATTAGCCACTCCTTCAAAAGTGGAGATTTGTTGGGTTAATTTTTTGCTACCAGAATCTTTTCAGCTGTCAATAAACACCAAATCGCTTCATGGCGTTCACTTAAAACATTATCATTTAAATAGCCAGGTGCACTTACAATTAAGCTTAATGAAATAGTGCATCTCAGCATTAAATTGATATCATGTCCAAATTTATTCCAAAATTTTCACTGAGGAATGCTACTAAATACTATACAGATTAAAAGTTGACCTCATGAATGACTTTATTGGAATATATAAAATAAAAGATGATGATGATGATGATGATGATGATGATTTTTCCTTGGCCTCTGCAGAGCTCCAGCACTGATTGTTATTGTTCCCATTTATTCTGCTTAAATGATATAATGTGAGGTAACATCCATACATTATCTTGTAGTGATTCCCCTCCCCCTAATATTGGCACAAGAGAATGGGTAGGGCCTGCACATTAGGAAGCTTGCCTGATTATGCTAACCAGCCATCCTCAGCACTGCCAAAACAGCAGTCATCAGTACTGCTATGCCGGTGCTCCAGATTTTGTGTGGCTCTCCTGACCTTTTCACTGTGAAATACAACCACGTGGTAGACAGAACTGAAGATTGAGCATTGCCAAGGGGCTACTGGGGTCAGCTTCTCTTCATCAACACTGGTGCAAGATTGCACTGGTTCATAAGAAGATGGGGAGCTCTTAGAAAACATAATGGGCATGTCTGGCACCACCGTTCCGTAGCTCTTCAGCAGTGCAACAGGAACATCACCTTAGGCCACAGCAGCTAAACCAGTACCAGATGATGAAGATAGATTCCTATATAATGGAATTACTCATTAGGAAATTTGGTACAGAAGATCCTGCCTTAGTGCAGATGGCTGGATAAGGTAACCTTCAAGTCCCCAGAAGTCCTCGCAATTCTATTATTCCTCAATTTTTACACAGCACTTTTCAATTTACCAACCCATGAAAGTTGTATTTTCTTGGTTAGGTCAAGTTTTATTTAGACAGAGGTTATTTTCTTTTGATTCTGGTCCTAAAATAGTGTTTTTAAAATGTGTGTGTGTGTGTGCACGCACACACACACAATAGTGTGTTTTTCATGGTATCACCACTGCTCAAATGGCATTTGTGGTTCTCAGGGGAAAACAATCTGTTGTGAAGGACACTGGATGTTTCTGCCCAGGGTAACATCCTTTGCCTGCAAGGCACTGTGAGCAACCTGAGTCAGTCCATGAAATTCATCACACACACGCAAGCAGACAATGAAATGAAAAGCATTCATCTGAAACCAAAGACCAGATGCTTCCATAGTATGCTTTCAGCATGGTTCACTTAATTCTGTCAAAGCCTTTATGATGGCAGGAAAAGAGCGAGTGAGTGAGTGAGTGAGTGAGTGAATGGGTGTGTGTAATAATAAATAAAATACTTTTTAATCTTCTTAAATAATAAGCTTCTGAAATTTCACATCTTGCCAGCCACCATCTATCTATCTATCTATCTATCTATCTATCTATCTATCTATCTATCTATCTATCTATCTATCTATCTATCTAAATTGGTAGTTTTGACTAGGAGTAAAAAACCTTTTGTTTTGCTAGTCCATTCTTTGTCACTGGCTGACATCTGAACTAATACTGTAGTGATGCAGCAGGGTCTGACAGCTAGACTAATGCTGTGCCATTGATTTTCACCAACCTCCCCTTCCCTCTGAAGCCCACCATGCTTCCTGAAAACATTTTGAGGTCTGAGTGACCCTTAGGGATGTATTTTGCGGGAGCACAGTGGGCTTCAGAGGAAGGGGAGATTGGCGGAAATCCCTCTCCCCACTCTTGCACAACCACACTGTGTTAGTCTGGATGTCAGCCATTGTTTTCTAGAAAAATAATACTTGTCACCTACAATAAATTGCCTTCTCCAAGTGTAAACATCCAGCAAAAACACCTGTTTCTGAAAGTATGCAATGTGCTACCATCCAGAACCCCAAAATGGTCATTACTACCTTCGTTTCCAAACCTATTGTACTATCATTAACATTTTCTTTTGTCATAATTAAGTGCCGAAAACAAATATATCCCACTGGGGACTCTTAAACTTTATGACCCATCCTGTTTCTTTTCTCCTGCACTCTATAATTTGTGAAGTGCTGAGTTAGCGCGATCTCAGGGAGTGCTTTTGGCAAGTCTCTCCAAACCTTCCCTCTCCCTAATTTACATCTACAGAGTGGTTTACAGACGTCAGATAAAGGATTGTGAAGTGCTAATGCACATACAGCTTAAGTTTCTGATTTAATAACCCTGTGTGATTGAGAACCTACTATAATCAATGGCATTCCATATGAAAATAACCCAAACACATATAGTTTTAAACTTCCGCTCAGCAGCAGCAGACCTCTCATGAAATGAGTTCTGCTTGGATAAAACTCCAAACAATTTGTATCAACATTTAAAGGGAAAGCATTGTATAATATTGCTATAGAATACCATTAAGTGGAGAGATTTCTATCTCTAGCATTGTATATAGTTTGGGGACTTGCTTAACTCTTATCCTGAGTTACAATTCTTTACTCACAAGCAGGGCTAACCTACTCACAAGTAGTCCTATTGGTTACCTTGGATCCCTCCCACCACCACATTTCCAGACTACAGAATCTACAACAATGCAATATTTCACTTCAGGGGAGTACAGTGGTGACCCCACACCCGAAGCATGGCAAGCTATGTAACTGCACAAATAACTGAGAATATTAGCTAAGAAAAATGAACATTTCAAACCCTATGCTAATGAGAATCCACACTTCAACATCTCAGTTCTCAGCACTTCATCTGAAATAACACAGTGTGACTGAGCTAAAGGCAATAATCACAGGTCTAGTAGCTGGTCAAGTGCATTCTATAGGACCATCTCCCAGTCATCAGCTGTTTCTTGTCAGCTATCCTTGGGCACACACTTCTTCTCTACATACAAAACCTGCATCTTCTGTCCATCCAAGTCAAACACAGGTGACAATGGTTCCCTTTGTGAATGTGGTTGTATATCTGAGGGTATGTCTGGCTTGTTGTGTCCCATAGTGCCTACATAGGTCAACCTCTTGCTCAGGAGCTCTGCCAGTTGTACATAGGGAAAATAGTTATCCCCCTCCACTGTCCTCCAAGGATAGGTTCAAATGAACGCAGCCATCCACACATGATGACATCAGGGCCGTGGCAGTCCTTTTTTGCGGCTGTGTCTCACTAGAAAAAAGGAGAGGAGACTAGAGAACTACTCTAGAAGGTTGATCCAATGATGCCGAGCTTACTGAAGCTGACATGTGGTTGCTGCTGTTGTGATCCTTTTGGCTTTGTTCTGGTGGCTAAAATCCCTGCTTCTGTGAGGTCAGATGCTTCTGATTGATTTACTTTTTCTAAACACTGGGTCTGGCATTATGAGAAGGGCTTGTTTCAGCTGCCCTAACTCGGGAGCACAGAACTACGCAGACTATTTTTCAGACATTATCGTCTTTCAACAACAGTTAAGCTTGCAAGGGGGAACAAAATTGAAGTTTCCAAAGAGGAACAGCAAGGGCGTAACTACCATCAGGCAAGGGGAGGCGGCTGCCTGGGGGCCCCCATGCCTCGAGGCGCCCCCCAGAGGCAAGTCACATGTGAAGTGAGTGTGTGTGTATCAGCGAGGGGCCCATTTTAAAATTTTGTCTCTGGGCCCACTCCAGCCTCGTTACGCCCCTGAGGAACAGGGTGTTCTCTCCTAGTCCATATAACTTCACATAGGAATGGGATAGAAACTACTCCAGCACAGAAAGTCCATCCATTTCTGGAATGATTTTTCTCCCAATTTACATAACACGGGAATGGGATAGAATCTACCCCACTATAAAATGCTCATGCATTTCTGGGATTGTTTTCCTCCTAAATGTCAACATGAGAATGGGACAGAAACCACTACACTATAGGGAGCAGAGGCACTTTTACCTCGGGGACCGAAGTCCAGGGTCTCCACATCCGCTGGGGCCCAAAAAAAACTCTTTAGTCTGTCATGGGTGGTGTGGTTTGTGCCTTCAAGAACCTTTGTGTTAAAAAAAAAGGATGCTTAACTTGGAGCGGGGGCCTCCAAAGGCCTCTAGGTCCAAGCTCCAAAATTACCTAGGTGCACCTCTGATAGGGAGTCCATTTGTTTTGGGGTAGTTTCCTCCCCTGTGTCATATTTGTATTAGTAACAAAAATACCATAACTGGTAAGAGGCCAAACTTGTGGACATATTATGTACCAAAGTGCAGGTAAGAGTATGACAACAAGGGCATAGCTGGGAGTGCAGAGGTTTGACTCTTTCCGCTTCCCCTCATATGAAGGGCTTGCCAGTTTTGGAACACTGGAGCCTTGATAGTGTCCTATATCTGCTTTAGAATCTTCTTCAGATATTATTCAAATGTACAAACAATGCATCAGAGTCAAACAGGAACACAACTGATGAAGTGGACTGTAGTCCATGAAAGTTTATATTGTAACACATACGTTGACCTTTAAGTTGCCACAAGACTTTTGGTCTTTCTTTCTTTCTTTCTTTCTGTTTGTTTTTTCTGCAGCAGACCAACGTAACTACTGCTCCCGAGGGTTATAATGGCTTCTAAAAACCGTTCACCAAGTTCATGTCAATGTGTAACTTGGTATCTTTGAATGCTTAGTGGCTGTCATCCAAACTGGTGAAACACTAGTGTAGTGAATGCACAGTACACACTATGGGGGAGGAGTGATTTTTGTCAGTCTCCTCTTCCTTCTGAAGCATACTGTGCACCCCTACAATATGTTCCTGAGGGTCACATAGCCCTCAGGGAGGTATTTTTGGAAGTCACAGTGCTCACAGAATATTGTTGAAAAGCAGCACATAAATATTTGTAGTAGTAGTCATAGTAGCAGCAACAGCAAACATGTGAGTGTGGCATCACATTTCAAACAATACCTTCACCCTGTCTCATCACAATTTGTCCCAACGTTGTGATCCCCTCTCTCTTTGTTGATACTCAGCATGCTTTATGAATAACCCCTTGCTGGCAGTGGCATGTCCTGGTAAATGCCACATCTTTCTGAAATGGATATTAGCGGTTCAACAGGCCAAAATATTAAGAAAACCTGAATGACACCGTCTGGGTGTTGGAAATGCAGTGCTTCAAGGTGTCACGCCTATGACTCAAACCATGAAAGTACAAGAGGCTATTCTCACAACCAGGAGGGAACCTAGCCCGATTCCTCCTCGTTGTGTGCTGCCACGGGAGCCACATGGCTCCCGGCAGCAAACCCACAAAACACCCCTCCCCTTAAATGAGATCAGCGGAGTGAGCGCTCCACTAGCCCCATTTAGTTGATCGTGTGCTGCCGCAGCACAGCCTCACACTGCAGCGACACATGAGCAGACCCCCTACAACAAGCCTCCTGGGCTCGGGGGTCTCTCCGGGATGCCCCATGCATTAGCATGGGGCATTCTGGGAATTCCGTGGGCCGGGCAGCCCCCAATCCCCGCTGCCCCAACCGGCTCCATGACGGAGCGAGTAATCGTGTGGGTGGCCGATTCTCCCCTGCTCATCTGCGGGGAGAGCCCAGTAAGGCTCTCCACACTTCTCATGTGGAGAGCCTCATTATCTGACACAACATTCATAAGGTAGAGAATGCCATCAGGATTTGACAATAAAGAACTATATACACGGAGAGAGATGAAAAAGACGTGGAGCTTAAATGCAAGGATGGGAATAAAGAAGTGCAATACGTCATTGGCACTGTGCCTAACAGGATGAGGTATTTCCCATGCACAGCACAGTGAACTAGACACGCAGCTCTCATCAACAGTAATGGAAGTTATTCACCTAATGTCTCATATACTGCAATGAACGAAGAAAAAAGCTCATATGCCGCAATGCCTGGATATAGCTCTCTGCATAAACAAAATGTTAAATCATAAAAAATGAAATAGAATGGCTGTCTACTTAACGTCTTCTTAAAGAAACACATTACCATTCCAACATGGCTTGTGAACCTAAGTACTGCAGATGTCCTAAGGGAAAATATCTCTCTTAATACATCGACATTTCTTTAGCTTTTAAGGCTTATTTTGGAATAAGAGTGTTATCTTCTTAGTCTGCATGTGCTTCAAGTAAAACATTGGAGAGGTTATACCAAATAATTGTGCTTCTAAATTTAGGCATAGCATAGCATTTGAAACAATGTTTCAGCGGAAGAAGACTTATGTTGAAAATGGAAAGCAGCGTTGCTAGTGCAATACTTCCAAAGTTAAACCAATGGCCTGGCTTAGTCTCAACTTGACTCTGGATCATGTAAAATCAAGTCGAATAAATAACGACATAAAAATAATCAACTTTATCATCATTATTTATCAAGGAACGGTGCTTATTTATTTATTTAAAACATTATATTCCACACTTTCCCACAGACTGAAACAAAATTTAAAAGAACACAAAAGTAAAAACACAATAAAAACACAACAGAAAGACAAATATAGATTTATAGATCACCTTTCCTCCAAGAAGATCAGAGAACTGTGATCAGAGGTGCATCTAGATAATGTTGGAGCCTGGACCTAAAGGCCTTTGGAGGCCCCCCTCTCCAGCAAATTAAGCATCGTCATGCTCGGCTGGGTGACCACACCACGTTCCGGTGGACGCCCATGTCCGGGAGGCAGAAGGAGACAACTGCTGTTCTGCTCACCACCATTGTGGCTGCCTTTAGGAGCATTGATCCATTTGTACATGGCATCACCACCACTGCCTGCCTGCTTCAGCCTGGGTCATCAAGATGCCACTGCCCACTTGCTGCACATACCTAAAGCTCCACTACTACCTGCTGCTTGGGCCATTCAGCTATTGCCCACTCCCTTGTGACACAGACACTATGAAAGCCCAGTTCTTTTTATGCCTCAAGAGGCTTTGATGTTTCCAAGCCCAAGACTCAATAACCCATGACTAGTTCAAAACAGATGAGATTTACTAGAGAGATTATGGTATTTATTGGGCTAACTATGGCAAAGCCAAACTTTAAAATAAAAGCATAGGAAATATATTTAAAAATTGACTAAAAAGGCATAATGCATATACCAGAAAGTTCCATAAATGTGGGACTTTGCCCATTGTTTTCTGGCCACAAAAAGCATTTCATCAAGGGGAAAAACTTGGGAGCTAGGGTCTTTTGGTCATGGACCTCTTTGCACTTTCTTTTGATTAAAGGTAAAAGTAAAGTGTGTGGTTGAGTCGATTTTGACTCCTGGTGCCCACAGAGCCCTGTGGTTGTCTTTGGTAGAATACAGGAGGGGTTTACCATTGCTTCCTCGCACACAGTGTGAGATGATGCTTTTCAGCACCTTCCTATATTGCTGCTGCCCTATATAGATGTTTCCCATAGTCTGGGAAGCATACCAGTGAGGATTCGAACCAGCAACTTCTGGCTTGGTAGTCAAGCCATTTCCCCACTGTGCCATTAGGTGGCTTTCTTTTGATTACAGATTATGTATCTATAAAAATGAACATACCATGCATCCAACATGTTGTGGAGAGCTCCAAAGGGCTTCAGCTAGAGTGGGCAATCCATGCCTAACCCACTCTTCTGCTTTGTTTTTAGTTCTTCTTGTGGGTAGTTGGAAAGATGAGGTTTTTCAAGCATTGGCTAGAAAAGCTTGCAAAAGGTAGAGACTAAATCAAGGCAAGCTAAAGTTTGACCCACCACTAATTAAAACTGCAGTCTAAAATCTACATGCAATTATACCACTGGCAGTATATAAAATATATTAGTATAATTGAACTTCCTGCTGCAATTGACTAACTTTAAGCAGACTTAGTGCCATACAACTAAAATAATAGTTTAGTTGCATTCATCCTCATCATCAATCTATTCTTGTGCATAAATGAGAAGGGGGGGGGGACTTATCCAGAAATATTCACCTTGTACATTCTTTCTTAAGCAGTACTAAAATCTGGCTTAAAACAAGAGGCATTTCACAAAGTACAAGCTTTTTGCATTGATTTACAGTCCAGTCCATAACTTGTGTTTGCTATAATGATGAGTCCAGCAGATCTGGGCTTTAATGAGGGCCGTGAGTAATGATGAACAGCTGGCCATCTTAAATCAGAATGTCTGCTGAGAGTGGACAATTTGAAAACTATAGACTAGATAGTGCCAGCACAGAAGAAGCACTGCCAAAAAGCTAAGAATTTTTTTAAAAGCCAGCTTTGCTAGTATTTAACCCTCAGGCCATCTTTGTCGCCTGGAGATACTTATGTTAATTTAGGTGGCAACGCGGTGGCCATCTAAGGAAAAGTTGTTGATATCTCTGCTCTCTTATGACCTCAATATAAATATTGTTTTGTGGAGGAGAAAAATTATGCCTTTAGGGGAAATGGTAGCGACCACCACATTGACATCACTCTAAGAACTGGAAAAGTCACCAGATGGGAAATTCCTAGATATAACCTGCAGGCCAAAGAACCTGCACACCACTCCGGCCCCCTGAGCTTTCAGACCTCTTTCATACACATGAATGTGAATAGTTTTGATGTGAACTTGTTATCTTGTTAGCACATTAATTTCCAAGCAGCAAATTACATTCTAAAAGAAAAAAGGGATTTTTAAAATAAGAAATCTAAGCTGCCAAAAATACTCACTCACTCATGAGTTGGGGCATCAAAATCAGGGCAAACTCTACCCTGAAGGGACAAAAAGCAGATGAGATGATAAACAATTTAAAAATAGAATTCATTTCTATAGTTTACACTTATGATCAGATACTGCAGGATTCATCATAAATATACCAAAACAAATCCAAAGACACGATTAAGAATTAAAATGAATTGACCAACTTAAAAAGTACCCGCAAGATTACCACTGAGCTCAGCTAGTCATTTTGTCTCCTAAAACATTACACATCCCATTAGTTGTGCTTGGAATTAGCTTCTATCCTGGTTTTATGCTCTCATCCCTTAACAATATTTCAGCAATCTTTTCTGTAAATCGATACCCCATCAACTGCAATTCAGCCTGGCTCTCTATTCCTCCTAATACCCTTTGTCCTCATGTCACTTCTTAAACACCAAATGTTATGTTCCAACAGTGTGCTGGACAGTTGTGAAAGAGATAATATCTTAAATCTAAAGCTTTCTTGATTAATTGGAGCTGTGGAAGAACATTGTGAACGTCAATCACTTTCTGTAAAAGCATTCCACATGTGCAGCAAGGAAAACAATATCTAAAAATCTCATGTTTGCTGTAAGGGATTACAGAACCTTTATATAAAGTGAAGCATGGATTTTTCAAGGGCTGGCCCAAAATGATAGTAATGGATCTTTGGATGGCACCAATAGGTCACCTATTGTGTCAACCAAAGCTTTGATTATATCATTCCATAACAATCCCTGAAAAATCCATGCTTCATACTAACAATGAAATCCAATAATAATCTGAACCAACCTCTTGCCATTAAGCAAGAGAACCAAAGAGAACCCCACCCCCACACCTGGTTAGTGTTCACTCCCACTTCCGTCATGGTCTTTGAGTAACTTGTTCCATCTCGTCTTCATTTCCTCATCTACGAAATGTAAATAGCAGTGGACTACCCAACAGGATTGCTGTGAATGAAACAAGAATTAAGATTGTAGAGCAATAGGTAAATAATTTTAGCAATTTCTAAAGGTTTAGCAGACATAAATATGTTTGTGTGTGCCCACTCAGGTACTAATATAGGAATAAGACCTGCAGAAAAAAGCAACTTAGTTTAGTTAACTTTCTTCATGATAATTCAGCAAAATTCAACATGCTCATTTTTTAAAGTGTTCCATAATACAGCATGTATTAAGTGGTATCTCACCATCTAAACAGCACCTCGTATAAAACTGAAACAGTTGACTGGATATACAGACAAGTTGTGCATAGAATATTTTTCTGATTTCAACTTCTCCTGAAAATTAGCATATCTGATGCAACTGAAAAAATAGGTGGGGGCAGAGAAACCTTGTCAAACATCCACATTGATTCAGTTCTCGATGACCTTTTGTTCTTTGCTTCTTCTTGATGCCATTTTGTTTCTAATTCTTTGTCCTTACCATCCTTGGCTCCTTTTGCTTACATGACTGTTTACTGATCACCTGTGATATGATGATAGCCCATATGATTATTTTATATGGGTGTCTATGATATCATCCACAAAACTGCAGGCATCACCACAGCCAATTATATTAAATGGCAGTGTGATTGTATATGAGGTTGAGAACATTAAAGGTAAAGAAGAGGGGGAAATGGCACTGAGAAGAACATTCTGAATAATGCAAATGCTTGCAACAAATGTTGAAAATAGCCAGAATGGAAGGCATTGTTGGCAGGTGTGCAAACAAGATTGAGAGGAAACACATTGTGTCATCTCATTCCTAACAAATACATAACAGTCAAAAAAAACAAATTAAAAAGCACCAAGTTGGGAAGGGGATTGCCTTCATGTTACCACCAGTGAGGGCTCAATAGACATTTAAGCCCACACACTATTAAAAATGCAGTGGAGATGCATGTGGAAAAGCTCATTATTTTCCACTGGCTTCAACTTCAATATAAGACTCCATTGTCTGGGTAAATTGTAGGGAAAAGCCTTGTCAATAATCCATCTACTAATTCCGAGGACTCCCTGATTCCTTATAATTACAAAAAGGGCATTGGTGTAATTGAGAACAAACCTCTGCTTGTACTGTCTACAGCATGTGAAGAGTAGAAAAACAACTGAAAATTAACATTAATGTATTTTGCAACTAATGTTCTATGCTTCATTTGATGCTTCAGTTTTAATATTTCATTTCAAGTGGTTCTACATTTGTTCAGCTTTTTAAAAAACTACTTCTAGTAAAAAATGGAAAGGGAAGCTTCACCTAACATTTATACAAATTATGTTTTAAAATCGGACTAACGGTGAGAGAAAGTACACTAAGGCATTTAGCAAATCACATTATTTTGCTTTAAAATAATATACACTAAGATTATTTGCAAGATGCACTAGTTGTCATTTTCTTGAGAGCTCAGGAGCTGGAAGGTGTTTGTAAAGGGGAATGTATTTTTTCTTGGAATTTAAGCTTGATGCATTAAGAACTTAGGGCTTTTCCAGACATACACTTCTTTGCAGGATAAATGCTAGGCCTGTGCAGAGTTGGATCAGCAGTGCTGAAATTGATCCAACATTGCAGCGATTGGTAAAAAAAACCCAGCCAAATTCCAATCCAATACCAAGACCCAAAATTGGAAACGGAATTGCTAGAATTCATGTCAGAATGTCAGAATTCATATCAGAATTCATGTCAGACTGTTGGAAGCACAAAATGGTGGAAACCACCATTTTGAAACCTGAAGAAAATTTGATTGTTACCCATAGAGATAAATGAGGAAATGCAAAATTTTTCAGGAGAAAAATTCAGGAAAAATAAAGGCTGGTCCTAGGACTTCAAAATTTGGTAAAGGAGAATGACAGATCAACAGGATTCTATGTAGTTAATTTGAAGTGAATCAGACAATCCTGTGATTTTTAATTATTTTCTTTGTTTTATGAGGTGTTCTTGCACAATAGGATCCTTCTGGCTCAAAACTGGATCAGATCGGATTTGGATCTGATCCAATTTTTTGGCACATGCACACCCCTAATAAATGCACACTCAGATGTTGCTGGAGATCTTCCTTCAAGGAAGCACTTCAGTTGCTGCGATGTCTCATTTGCCTAGAGCTCAAGATGCAATATTTTGTTATTGCTTCAATTGCTCTGTAAGTCCTGTATGAAATACGATTGTGCATATGACTCAAAACATACACATCTCACCCATGCCATTTTGAAAAGTTTGTAATGCAAGTTTTTGAAATCAATATTTCAAATATTTACTATCCTGGTTCTTCAAACATCTTAAAAATTACAAAAAAAGTACACACAAAACCAATTAAAAGCGCAATCATAAAGTACTAACACATCCAAGTGCAAATCAAACCAACAGTCAATTAAAAAAAAACACCTAGCTCATACTTAAGTAGTGAAAGCTTCCCTGCATAAAAAGATTTGATTGCTTTTTAATCCTAAAAGATTACAGTGGACTGGCCAGACATTTCCATAGCAAGAGCCTATAATCAAGAAGGCCCTAGTATCTGTGTATCTTCTCACCACACTTCAGATGGTGAGGGGAACCCTAAGCAAAGCCTCCCTTGATGAGTTTAAGGAACAAGGAAAGACATACAGAAGGAGCTGCTCCTTCAAATACTCCAGACTCATACCGTTTATTATGGCTTTAAATGTCCAAAGCAAACCTTTGGACTATATGAAGCTAAATGGAACCCAGTACAGCACCATTATGGTCTCTCTGAAGTAGGCACCAGTTAAGAGAGTACAGTGGTCCCTCTACTTACGAAATTAATCCGTTCCGAATGCACATGTGTAAGTCGAAAAATTCGTAAGTCGAAAAGCGGTTTCCCATAGGAATGCATTGGGAATGGATTAATGCGTTCCGGAGCCTAGAAAAAAGACCCAGACCCCCAGTAAGGCTTGCAAACTGCACAGGAACATTTCTTTTCAAGAATAAACAGGCAGTAAACAGGCAGGCAAGTCAAGGAAACCGCATGTAAAATTTGTAAGTCGAGGAAACCCCATCTAAAAATGTGTAAGTCGAAAAAACCGCATCTAAAACCGGATCTAAAACTGCCGTTTGTAACTCGAAAAATACTTATGTCGAGTAGTTTGTAAGTCGAGGGACCACTGTAACTGCTATATTCTGCTCATCATGCCAAGCATTAGTATTGTCTCTTATTGTTGGTCCATCTGAGCCTAGGACTATTCAGGTCCCAGAGGAGATCATACAGGCTCAAACACTCACACTGACCTCTGTTGCAAAAGTGAAACAGACAGCTTCCTCCAGTTAATCATATGGCCTGCCTCATCCCGAGGTCTTCTTAAAGAGGCAGTACACAACAGTTCCTCCACAGAAAATTGCACACACCCTTCTCAAAGACAGCAGGGATGACAGAAATAGAGCTGGCCCAGGTAAGTCAGGTTTAGATATCCAAGCAATTTCCATCACAGTAACATGATACTATACAATCAGGATTGGATTAACAATAATTTCAGGATAGTGTGTGAGAAAAAGGTTGGAATGAAGAGTGTCATCTACAAAGGGCCTTAACATACTGTCTAAACTAACTTGTTTTCTTTAAGCTACTATATCACAGCAGGGAGCCAAATAAACAGGATGACTGCATTACTGTATGAGAATGACTAAAATTAGACACAACAGACTCATCCACAAACATAAAATTTTAATGGGTCTTCTGGAGAAATGCAAAAGAGGAAGAAACAAACAACTACAAAACAAAGAAGAGACAAAAATATGAATGCCCAGTTTTTACAGCTGAGCATGACACCCCTGTATCCCTTCCTAAGCATTTGTGTGTGAAACACAGTTGTTGCAAATACAGCACCTTCTTCCCGGTAATTCAGCTGCCAGTTGGCAGTTAATGTGATCCTTCACGTAATTTGATCAAAATATCTGAAACTTAATCACTTACCGTTAAAATTAACACTTTAGGTTTTTCTTTCTCATGATGGTCAAGTCCTGTGGCATAAATTTATTTATGGCTTAACAGAATTGCTGCTTATTTAGTTATAAATGTGGCTATAAATAAAGACATGCCAGATTCTGAGAAAATATAGGGAAGTTCAAGGAAAGCCCATTTGAGAATTAATAACTGAGAAAATAACTGTGCTCTACCTCCACAATAACATAAACACCCGTCTACATTATAAGACACAAGGAGCTGCCAGGCTGGCTACCCCATGAGGCAACATGAGGCAATGGTCTCAAGCGCTAGTATGCCAAGGGATGGCAGGTGCAGGCACCCTACCCCTCTCATTGTTGCTGGCCCCTTCAGAGGTGCTGAAATGCTATCATTTCAAAAGCTTAAAGACATGTAAACTCCAAAAATCATTTTAAAATCATCTCTTTGCCCAATTTCTTTTAAATATGGGTGGTAGCTTCTTTGCACCCATTGGGCACTACCACCCACCACAACCCACTCTGGGCCACCCTGGTCCCCCCCCCCCCACATGGAGCTATAAGCTTAAAGATGCGCCAACTTCAAAAATTCTTTTAAAATCACCCCTTTGCCCAATTTCTCTGAAATTTGGATGGTAGCTTCCACTCATTGGGCGCTACTACCCTAACCCACTTTGGCCAAAAAATGGAGGTCAGAATCTCCAAATTTTTCAGGTCTGAATCGGGGTTGATTTGTTTTGTACCCAAATCTGGGCAATTGAGGAGAAGGGCGATTTGTTTTGTTTACAAATCACCCAAATCAGCCAGATTCGGATACAAATCATTTTGTACCCAAATCGTTTTGCACATCCCTAAAAATGACCTCTAATTATATTATATGTGGTGTAAGCAGTGCTGGTTTTTCCCCCATAAGAAAAATAGTAATGATGGTATTTCCCTATGTGGAAGTGATCCATCCTATTACATTACAGAGAACCCCCAGCTGAATCTTCACAGAAAGACCTTCAGTTGATAAGTGCAATTGATAAGTGATTAGGAATTTTAATGAAAGTCCTTCTTTAAATGAGCAACTAGACAAAGCTGAGTATTCCAGATTTTGAGGCTCATCAGTTAATAACTCAGAATTTGTAACTTCAGATTTTGCAGACAGTTGCTGATTGATTGTAGCTTTCTTTGAAATTGGTTGTACCTTACAACCATTCTCCCTTGGGAGAACATACAGACATTTTCTTTTTTAAACATGAGGGTTGCTACCACCATCAAGAGAAATATTCAGTGGGGGCATTCCAGAGAATGTTTATGATCCATCTAATATTAAAAATAAACATTGGTAAAGTTAATATGCATAAAACATTCCCATTGAGATAAATTACTGGCATACCACGCAACATTATGTTCACCTTGTAATGTTGCATTCTCACAGTTGCACAAGAGTGCAGTTCCACTGAAGCAAAAATAACATGTCTGGAATTGTGCAACAGTACGATCATAGGAAATAATAATGGATGTAGCACACAACTCCAGATGTGCTATTTCTGTGTCTCCGAGCCAAGATGGGTGAGCTGGAGTGCTTGGTTGCTAATGCAGAAATAGATATAGTGGGCATAACAGAAACATGGTGGAACAGTGAGAACCAGTGGGACACTGTTATCCCTGGATATAAACTCTATAGAAAGGACAGGGAGGGGCAAATTGGAGGTGGAGTAGCACTGTATGTTAAAGAAGGGATAGAATCTAACAAGGTAGAAAACCTAGGAGGAATGGAGTCCTCCACAGAAACCCTGTGGGTGACAATAAAAGGCCTGAAAGGGAACGTGCTACTGGGGACATGCTATCACCCTCTGGATTAAAATGCTGACAGTGACTGGGAGTTGCAGCAGGAAATCAGGGAGGTGTCAAGGAGAGGCAGGGCTGTAATAATGGGTGACTTCAATTACCCACACATAGACTGGGTAAATTCACAGTCAGGTCATGACAAAGAGGTCAAATTTCTAGATATGCTAAATGACTGTGCCCTAGGACAGTTGGTCTTGGAACCAACCAGAGAGAAGGCGACCTTGGACTTAATTCTGAGTGGCACCCAGGACCTGGTTTGTGATGTCAGTGTCATCGACCCTTTAGGGAACAGTGACCATAGTGCCATCAAATTCAGCATACATGTGGGGAGAGAATCACCAAGGAAGTCTAACATAGACATTTTGAATTTCAGAAGAGGACCTTCTCCAAAATGAAGAGTATGGTGAAAAGAGAGCTGAAAAGGAAAATCAGGAGAGTCACTTCATTCCAGAGTGCATGGAGTTTACTCAAAATCACAATACTAGAAGCCCAGTTAGACTGTATACACAAAAAGAGGAAAGGTACCACTAAGTCCAGGAGGATGCCAGCATGGCTAATGGGTTACATCAAGGAAGCCATAAAAGGGAAGAAGACTTCCTTCTGAAATTGGAAGGCCTGTCCAAATGAAGAGAACAGAAAGGAACACAAACTCTGGCAAAAGAAATGCAAGGTGACAATAAGGGAGGCGAAAAGAGAGTTTGAGGAACATTTAACCAAAAGTATCAAGGGGAATAACAAAAACTTCTTTAAATACATCAGAAGCAGGAAACCTGCCTGGTGGTGGTGGGGGTGGTGATTGGACCATTAGACAATGAGGGAGTGAAAGGGATTATTAAGGAGGATATGGAGGTTTCAGAGAAGATAAATGAGTTCTTTGTGTCCATCTTCACGGCAGAGGATACTGAGCATATACCTCTTCCTGTACCAGACTTTTTAGGGATGGAGGCTAAAGAACTGGGTCAGATAGAAGTGACAAGAGATGATGTTCTAAACTGTCTGGAGAAACTGAAAACTAACAAATCACCAGGGCCTGATGGCATCCATCCTTTTGGGAATTCTCTCTGGTAAGAGAAACCCTTTTTCATTATAGCAGAGTGCACAGAGGCACAACACAGAGGAATTTGGTTAGGCATGCGTGTATGCTGAGAGTAAAATAACTTGGAGCCAGTTCATAGTTTCAAATCAATATAAGAAGTATTTATTATAGAACTCCATTCTAGATAGTAAAGTGAAGAGATGGGATCTCTAATCTAGCTAGCTAGCTGGATGCAGATGGATTCTGCATCTCTGCACACGTGGTAAAGGGAGACAGGAGCTTGCATGTTGCAAGGGAGAAGGAAGGGAAGAGAAGGGAAGGAGAAGTGGCAGGAAGTAAGTAAGTAAGTAAGTCCCTGAGATCAGCAATCTACATATCAAAGGGATAGTGTCAGAGCAGTAAGAAGGGATGACCAATGTCTTGATCCTCTAGCCCTCTGACTCACTAGTCTATCCTCCTATGTCATTGAGACAAGAGACAGCACATAGTCCTTCACTTCCAGCACATCCAAGAGTCATCAAAGGACTCAAATGTGAAATTGCCGACCTCCTTGCTAAAATATATAACATATCCCTGAAATTGGGCTCTGTACCAGAGGACTGGAGAGTAGCAAATATAACACCAATTTTCAAAACGGGATCCAGGGGCGATCCAGGAAATTACAGGCTGGTTAGCTTAACGTCCGTTCCAGGAAAATTGATAGAAAACATCCTCAAGGATAAAATTGTAAACCACATAGAAGAACAGGCCCTGCTGGGAGTGAACCAGCATGGCTTCCGCAAAGGTAAATCTTGCCTCACGAAGATTTTGGAGTTCTTTGAGAGTGTCAACAAGTGTGTGGATCAAGGTGATCCAGTTGACATAGTATACCTGGACTTCCAAAAAGCTTCCCACAAAGTTCCTCAGCAAAGACTCCTGAGGAAACTTAGCGGTCATGGGATAAGGGGACAAGTACATGTGTGGATTGCTAACTGGTTGAAAGACAGTCAGCAGAGGGTAGGAATAAATGAAGAGTTTTCACAACGGAGGGAAGTAAGAAGTGGGTCCCCGGGGGATCTTTACTGGGGCCGGTGCATTTTGATTTATTCATAAATGATCTAGAAGCAGGGGTAAGCAGTGAGGTGGCCAGATTTGCAGATGATACCAAACTCTTTCAGGTAGTGAAATCCCAAACGGATTGTGAGGAGCTCCAAAAGGATCTCTCCAAACTAGGGGAGTGGGTGACAAAGTGCCAAATGAGGTTCAATGTTGGCAAGTGTAAAGTAATGCACATTGGGATGAAGAACCCCAACTTCAAGTATATGCTGACGGGATCTGAGCTGTCGGTGACTGACCAGGAGAGGGATCTTGGGGTCGTGGTGGACAGCTCCTTGAAAGTGTCGACTCAATGTGTGGCAGCTGTGAAAAAGGCTAATTCCATGCTAGGGATCAATAGGAAGGGGATTGAAAATAAAACAGCTAATATTATAATGCCCTTATACAAAACTATGGTGCGGCCACACCTGGAGTACTGCGTACAATTCTGGTCACCACATCTAAAAAGGACATTGTAGAACTGGAAAAGGTGCAGAAGAGGGCAGCCAAGATGATCAGGCAAGACTACAACACCTGGGGCTTTTTAGTTTAGAAAAAAGACGACTGTGGGGAGACATGCTAGAGGTCTATAAAATCATGCATGGTGTGGAGAAAGTCGATAGAGAGAAATTCTTCTCCCTCTCCCATAACGCTAGAACCAGGGGTCATCCCATGAAATTGATTGCCAGGAAATCTAGGACCAACAAACTGAAGTACTTTTTCATCCACTTGTGGAATTCTCTGCCATGAGATTTGTTGAGAGCCAAGAACCTGGATGGCTTTAAGAAGGGTTTGGATAACTTCATGGAGGAGAGGTCTATCAACAGTTACTAGTCGGAGGGCTGTGGGCCACCTCCAGCCTCAAAGGCAGGATGCCTCTGAGTACCAGTTGCAGGGGAGTAACAGCAGGAGAGAGGGCATGCCCTCAACTCCTGCCTGTGGCTTCCAGTGACATCTGGTGGGCCACTGTGCAAAATAGGATGCTGGACTAGATGGGCCTTGGGCCTGATCCAGCAGGGCTGTTCTTATGTTCTCATGTGTTAGTGCAAATGGCTTTTGCCCAGCTTTGAAAATGTGACATTACAAGGCGCACATAATGTTGCACAGTATGCCTGTCGGCGTGACTTAAAAGTATTTAACTTGGAATGGATCATGCACTAAAATTCCAGAGAGTAGCTATCTTAAGTCTGTAGAAAAAACGAATACAATGTTCTGAAATATGAGAGGGCTGAGAGATCTACCTGTCTGCCTTCCTGCCTACCTACCTACCTAGTTGCCTGTGCTCATTTGGATTCTGCTTGCAAGCATCTGGGTATTTTCATATTTTGAGTTTCTCTTCTAATTTATCTGTAGCACCAGTTCAGTCATTATCAAGAAGAATTGCCAAGAGAATGATCTGAAGATGTACAATGAACCTTTACTGCTGACACTAGTACAATATATCCTTGAGATCTACCTGGATGGATGACTGTCTAAGAACTTCATGTAATCTGCGCTAAGCTCCTTAGAGAAAAGTGGGGTATAAGTGCAATACCTCTGCTCACTCGGCCAAGAGCACTTGATGGCTCTCTTATATTTATCAGGCAGAGAACAACTCTCCATTTAACCCAGCACAGTGTTCCTTCCTGTGGTTGCCACTGGTGTCTTCCTTCCTTGTGTTTATTTTTATTTTCAGAGCCCTTTGAGGACTTTCCCCACTCTTTTATTATGTAAACAACTTTGAGAATATAGCATTATATAAATATTCTAAATAATAATAAATAATACATAATCAATCCAATAAAGAAATTGGTCAGCTTGGAAAGGAGAAGCTGTCCTGAGAAGTTGTGTGTTGCTGCTTCCTGTGGCAGCCTGCTATATTGCAGCAGACCCACTGAAGCTCTGAACAAGTCCCCCGCCATACACACACACCTTCAGGAAGTCATTCATTGTCCTTCCCCTGCAGCAGGAAACATAAGAGGCTTCCTGGCTGAAGCAGGCCTTGCCTCAGTATCAAAGTTTCCCTGGTCTGGTGTGCTTATTTTAGTAGCTCTTCTTTCTGATTGGTTTGACCACTTGGCTTGTTTTGGACTTTGACCTACCTGACCAAGGGTCAAGCCAGGTGAGCCAGAGGACCTGGCTTGACGCTTGGCTTGTTCCTGACCTCTGGCTCCTCTCTGTCCAGCATGGCTTCTGCAAAGGTAAATCTTGCTTCACAAATCTTTTGGAGTTCTTTGAAAGTGTCAACAGGTGTGCGGATAAGGGTGATTCAGTTGACATAGCATACCTGGACTTCCAAAAAGCTTTCCACAAAGTTCCTCAGCAAAGACTACTGAGGAAACTTAGCAGTCATGAGATAAGGAGACAAATACATATGTGAATTGCTAACTGTTTGACAGACAGGAAACAGAAAGTAGGGATAAATGGAGAGTTTTCACAATGGAGGGAAGTAAGAAGTGGGGTCCCCCAGAGATCTGTACTGGGACCGGTGCTTTTTAATTTATTCATAAATGATCTAGAAGTAGGTGTAAGCAGCAAGGTGGCCAAATTTGCAGATGATACCAAACACTTTCAGATAGTGAAATCCAAAATGGATTGTGAGGAGCTCCAAAAAGATCTCTCCAAACTAGGAGAGTGGGCAACAAAAGGCAAATGCGGTTCAGTGTTGGCAAGTGCACATTGGGATGAAAAACCCCAACTTCAAGTATAAGTTGATGGATCTGAGCTTCCGGTGACTGATCAAGAGAGGGATCTTGGGGTCATGGTGGACAGCTCCTTGAAAGTGTCGACTCAATGTGCAGCAGCTGTGAAAAAGGCTAATCCCATGCTAGGAATCATTAGGAAGGGGATTGAAAATAAAACAGCTAATATTAAAATGCCCTTATACAAAACTATGGTGCAGCCACACCTGGAGTACTGTGTACAATTCGGGTCACTTTGTCTAAAAAAGGACATTGTAGAACTGGGAAAGGTTCTGAAGAGGGCAACCAAGATGATCAGGGGCCTAGAGCACTTTTCTTATGAGGCAAGGTTACAACACCTGGGGCTTTTTAGTTTAGAAAAAAGATGACTGCACGGAGATATGACAGAGGTCTATAAAATCATGCATGGTGTGGAGAAAGTGAATAGAGAGAAATTTTTCTCCCTCTCCCATAACACTACAACCAGGGGTCATCCCATGAAATTGATTGCCGGGAAATCTAGGACCAACAAACTGAAGTACTTCTTCATACTACGCATAATCCACTTGTGGAATTCTCTGCCACAAGATGTGGTGAGAGCCAAGAACCTGGATGGCTTTAAGAGGGGATTGGATAACTTCATGGAGGAGAGGTCTATCAACAGCTACTAGTTGGAGGGCTATAGGCCACCTCCAGCCTCAAAGGCAGGATGCTTCTGAGTACCAGTTGCAGGGGAGTAACAGCAGGAAAGAGGACATGCCCTCAACTCCTGCTATAGGCTTCCAGCGGCATCTGGTGGGCCACTGAGTTTAACAGGATGCTGGACTAGATGGGCCTTGGGCCTGATCCAACAGGGCTGCTCTTATCTCTCTGGCTATGGGTGATTCCTTGACTTTGACCCCTGACCTACTGCTCCTGTCTGGCTCCTGATCATCTACCCTGCTGGATCCCTGGTGACTCTCTGACTCGCTCAGTTCTGTTCTTTGGATTTGTACCCCATAGTAACTGCTGCTCAACAACTAATATTTATATACCGCATTTCAACAAAAACTTCCAAAGTGGTTTATATGGAGAATAATAAATAAATAAGATGGATCCCTGTCCCAAAGGGCTCACATCTAAAAAGAAACATGATAGACACCAGCATCAATCACTGGAGGTACGCAGTGGCACACAAATTCCTGGATTTTGGGTCTGAAGTCCAGGGCCTCCACACCCCTTAGGGTGTGTAAACCCTCTTTAGATTGTCTCAAGTTGGGTGGTTGCTGCTGGCCTGCACTGCGCCGGGTACCTGCGTGTGATTATGACCTGTGCCGGGTGCTTTAGAGAGAGGGGGGGAGTGGGGGGGATATGTGGGATGGGAATATGTTAATTTGCATGTTGATATGTTTCTTCTACTGTATATTTGCATAAATACACCCCATGTGTTAAAAATACTGTATTTGTCATGGTGTGTGTGGGGGGAGGATGATGCTTAACTTGCATGGGGGGGACTCCGGGGGGGGGGCGGGCTTCAAAGGCTTGTAGGTCCAGGCTCCAAAATTACCTAAGTACACCTCTGGAAGTACTGTGCTGGGGGTGCCCATGGCTCAGCTTTCTGACAGCAGCATGAGTTTCCAATCTGATTGTAACTAGAGCTGATACATATGTTTTTGTTGCTTGTTTTTGATGAAATTTGGGAGTGCTGGGGGGCATGAACAGATTCCAGAGTAAGAAACCAGGGCATTTTCAGGAGTGGTTACAAAATTCTTACTTTTTGTGGGGGGTGGCTTATCACTGGTTAGTGGCAGTAGGTGTCCTCTTTTCCTTTTTAGGAACAGCTTGTTTCTGAGGTGAGGACTCTGCTTAGCTGCTGCTCCTTGTTTTTGATTACAGGCTTCACTCTTAACCTCTGCCTGCCTTTGGCAATATATTGGCTTCTGGCCCTCTTAATCCTTCATTTATACACTGGATTTTGACCGCTGCCTGACTTGACCGCACACCAGTCTGTGGTCCCTCTGGTTCTTGACTGCTGCTCTGGACTCTAAACTCTGACTGACTTGTAGTGTGCACAGCCCCACTTCTGGACTACTTGAGTAGACAGCTCCCCCAGATCCTGGAACCAGGCTGTATGGAGAGTCGCCCTCATTGAGGCCTGACTGATACTCTGTGAAGTGAGTCTGCTTGTGGACTAGCTCGTCACATGGATTGGTCCCCAATTCATAGGTTGTCCCCACACCATTGCCAAATAAACTCTAGAAACAAACACTAATAGTGCAGTGAGGCTACATGTGAGCCTCTGCACATCAGCATAAGATCTGATCCTCGGAGTAAACAGAAAGGAGCCTCTCTTGTTAGACAGATTTTGAAGCAGACTCCACATCAGTCTGATGCCTCGTAGGGCAGAATCCTTGACTTTATTCTTCTTTTGTGTGTAATAATTTACTTCCTTTTTGAAGGGTGTTTATGCGTTCAGGAAGACTGCAACTACTGGAGGCATGACTTCAGAAGGCTACCTCAGGACCAAAATACAGGGTGTGCTTTTCATAATGACAATTTAAATCAATGAGGCTGGTCACAGAGGCACATGCTGAGTTTGTAGCATCAGGAGATGTCTTTCATTCAGTTGCCATGACACCTGTTCCCTAGTTCCAAGAATCCCCTTGAAGCCAGAAATATAGAATGACTAGCACTGTAATGTGTATGTGTGTGTGTGTGTGTGGTGTGTTTTATATATATAACATGAGAGAGAGAGAGAGAGAGAGAGAGAGAGAGAGAGAGAGAGAGAGAGAGTGTGAGTGAGAGTGGTGTGTTATATATATATATATAATGAGAGAGAGGTGGGGGACGACTGAGAACTGATGACTTGTTAAACACAGAGTGGAGGAATAGTTTCTACAAGAAATACCCACTATTGCCACTCCTGCCCCTCGCCGCCTCCAGAAGTGTTCCTTTGACCTTAATAATTGTAATACAATCAGAAATTCATTCCCATGCCAGAAAAAGTGGCACCTGTTGAATTTCTGCAGGTCTTGCTGTTAAAGGCACAGGACAGGAGTCCTGTCAAGGAAGGTGGAGAAGCAATAAGTAGATGTATTGCTGAAATCCAAGGCATATTATTGGGTGGTTAACCTTTTCACTAGACCTGTTCCTGTTCTGTGAATGACAGGCTGGCATGCAGAAATGAAGCAGGTGAAGTTTTCCCCACCGCTGCATCTCCTAAAGGAAAAGTTTCACCTGCCTCATTTCTGAATGGAAGGCTACTATTAAAGACGCAACATCAGGACCAATGAAAAAGCTGGTAACCCTTGATGTAAATGATGAATTTAAAAATGCAACTTGAACATTTATTCCACAAATAATTGCAGAAAAATTTACAGCCTGATCTAAAATTGTGTACTCAATCAGAAGGTCCTGTTGATTCCAGTGGCACTACTTTCCAAGCCAGAATGCTAAGACTGAAACAGACTTGCCTCATCTGGCTACAAAAGGCTTATATTCATTTCTAATTCTGCTGGGGATGAGTACCAACAAGGAAGCGGTTTTTGTGTTTTTGATTTATTTATTTTTAAAGCCATGCCCAGGAATGATGCTGATGGCCCAATGCTTCTCTCAAGCTAAAACTCATAATTGTTAAGTTATGCCTTCACACTTCTAAGGGGAGCACTTGCCAGGGGGGGGCACCCCTCATTAACCCTCTTTCTACCTTGGATGCCCATTAATCGTCTCCAACTGTTCATTTAATCTGTAAAAACAGAAAATTGAATAAGAATCAAGGTGAAAGAAGATGCAGAAATAAAGCAGTGGATTCCCTTGGAATAATGTTGATTAGAGAGGGAAATGGCTCCTGAAAATATAAGATTTTCTTCTATATTTTTCACAATATAAAAATAGCATGCCAATATCCTGAGAGTTTTGTGTCCTGGAATTTTTGTTGTTGTTGTTCTTCTTCTTTCAAGAGAGAGAGAGAGCTGCAAAGAACAAGGACCAAAAAAACCTATTACACTTGCACTAACCTGAAAAATAAATCGAGTAACATAGGTTTTTATTATTTTGTTTTTATGTATTTGGAGAGAGGAAATGTGTAGACCAGGTGCCAGTCATTATTCCTGTGGATTTTAGGCAGAAAGTTCAGAGGGGCAAAACAATCCCTCTCCCCTGCTGTCATTAAACTTAGAGGTTACTCCTTATGGCTAGATATATTATGACATTGTCCCACTTTAAGTCTCCCTATTTTTCTGAAATCACTGAGAGCTTACAAATGAAGCCAGAAAATATCACTTTTTATATAAAATAATGTCTGGCACAATAAGAAGCTTATAACTTATTTTGCATGAACACTGGCATAGCTAGTGCAGTGGAAGCCTGTATCCCCCTGTCCCAGTGTACACCCCCAGCGGGGTGTATGCCATCCTCCCCTGCCAGAGTGCATGCCTTTTTTCTTTCCCAGAGGAGCTTCAAGTACCCCACTGCTGCCAATATCCCATGCAGAGAAGCAGGGAGGTCCCTGCAGAGGTGCTCTTACCCCTGGACTTCTGGGCCAAAGTCCAGGGTCTTCACAGCCTCTGGGGCCCCCCAAATCCTCTTTAGTCTGTCCTGGGTGGTGTGGTCACCTGGCTGAGCATGATGATGCTTAACTTGCAGGGGGTGGGGGCTCCAAAGGCTTTTAGGTCCAGGCTCCAAAATTACCCAAGTGCACCTCTGGGTCTGTGTTCCATTTTTCTGTGGAGAGAAGAACAGAATGAGGCCTCTCTGCTTCCCAGTGTCCCCTGAGTCATAGGAGAAATGGAGAACATGCATGTGTGCTCTCTGGAAGAAGGGAGGTCCCATTCTGTTCCTCTCTCCACAGAGCAACCTCTCTCCAATAAGGAACGGAACAGGATATCCCTGCTTCTCAGCACCAGATATTGGTGGTAGGAAGCAGTGACGGTAGTGGTGAGGGTGGCAGCAGACACTAAGGAGCTGTGGTGGCAAGTGATGGAGAGGATGGAGACTGGTGATTCCCCTGGTGGCCCCAGCCCTCTGAAAGGCCTGTGTTCTTGGAACAAGTTTGAATGCTGGTATGGAGGACTGGTTGTTTAACTTTCTTTCTTTTCATGAATCTTGCCTGAGCTCAGTGACTTTTATTGCTTCTGTTTGTTTTATTATTAAAGAGGATTTTATATTGTTGAAGTGCAATTTGAAAAGATGGACTTTACCTTACGGTACAAGTACAGCAAAATTCTTTTAAAAACTATCAAGATGCTCATGGAATGATGGAGATAAGTGTAGTAATGTGACAAGTGATGAGTGAGTCTTTGCCTAATGAACTGAATACACACACACCCCACATACTATTTGGCCAAATCTGAAGAATATGTCTGTGCTTCCTCAAGTCCTATGCTTTCTCTCATGTCTCCAGGTAGCAGCAGATATAGTGATTGTTGCTTGCCTCTGTTTGCTCACATTTATTCCTAATCACTCACTGTCATGTTGATTATACTTGCATGTGTTGTAAAGAAGATGGGGAGAAAGTGTGGGCAACTTTATTAGGGACAATATGGACAAGAGAAACCGCAGCTGTCCCATTTCCCACTCCATCAGGGATGGTAAAAGTATATTTAAGTTCTCTGAGTGTTTACCTGATAAGTCTAACATAAAGACAACCAGTGAACTATTTATCTTGGAGAAATGTGAATGATTTTTTAAAAAAACTTAGGAATAGCCCTTGCCCTACTCTATTAGCTTTGAAAGAATGCAGGAAAACATAGCTCAGTTTGATGTATGGATAGCTTCAGTGTCTTTGAGGCTCCTCTGGTCAATTTTTTAAATGTTCAATGCCCTATTCATTATCAGTGGTGGTGTGGGATCATATTTAATAAACAAGATTATTCTCTTGGAAGAGCATATCCATTAGTAATCAATCATCAGCACATAGGATATGGAACTCCGAGTGCTTTATCAGCTTCTTGTCTTTGAATGGCAGAGCATATCCATGTTGTTGTTGTTGTTTTAAAAAACTGCCCTTGGCCCTAAAATGATTTATCTTAATCTAAACAAACATTGTCTTAATTACACTTTATTCCTGAAGTGAGAAAGCAAAGTACTCCCCTAAAGGCTTCTATTTATCAAACAATTTCAATGGAAAGTCATGCTAGCTCTTCAAGATCTCTTTGTCAAAAAAACATCAGCTTAGTTCTCCAGATAATAATAATAATAATGATAATAATAATAATAAGAAATCTAAGTGTTGCATGGATTGACTACAAGAAAGCCTTCGACTCATTGCCTCAAACATGAATACTAAAATGTTTAGAAGCAACTGGTATCAGGAAAAACATTGAGGCACTACCTTGGCACTACCAGTGAGGCACTACCTTGGCGTGGTTGTGGGGCTTGCGTGCTCTGAGGAAGGTGAGAGCTATGTTAGAGGTCCAACCATACTGGACAGGTCTCACCAGAGGAGCCAGACAAAGAGTGCCTCTCCCATCAACAATATGGTGAGACGTAACTTTAATAAATCTATACCGGATCGGTCGTCGCCCGGGTCAACAAGGACTGCGCCAGGTGCTGGAGTCCCTGGACATCTGGTGGCAAGTGGACAACAGGACTCAGGATCTTCAGTTGAGCAACCAGGGCTGAAGACAGCAAAGTTACTGAAAGAAACGTCGCTTAACCGAAAAAATATATACAAAAAATGCCAACAAGAAAATAATGATCTGCTATTACAAGTCTAGTCCAACTAAAAGAGGTTATTTAAAAAGAAGGTACCAAATTTGGAAAGAGAAGCATCCAGATACAGAAATAACAGAACAAAGGCTAGCAGACCAGAGAAGATTCATAATAAGAAATAAAGTATTCACAGGAGTTGAGCTGAAAGAACTGCAAAGAGCAACACAGGCTCAAGACATGGAAGAAGAATTACCACTAACTGAAGCAGTTGCTCAGGCACAGGTGGAGGAGGTGCTGGAAATAGAGGATGCCACTGTTGCTGAACTGTTTCAAAATCAAAACCAGGCAACCTCCCCTTTGCCCTCACCTCAAAAACCCAAATGCCGTGTAACAGAAAAGCAACAAGAACTAAAGCAAAAAATCACTGAGCACATGAACCAAACAACCACAAGGGTTCGACTTCCAGCTCTAAAAACAGTTGCCAAAAAACAACTTGCTCAGGTATTAAAAGATGTCAATGCTGCACTTGCAGAAATAACAACCAATAATTTGCAGGAAACAAACCAACTAATGTACAGTGCAGCAACAATAACAACACAAGAACTCGGATATAAGATCAATGGACCTGTCAAAAAAGAAAGTAGTACATCACGTAAATGGAAGATTAGATTAGAAAATAAAATCTCCAGGCTTAGATCAGATGCTAGTCAATTGAAAGATATGAAAGACGAGAAGCTGAAGAATGAAAACACCAAATAGTATCTGATCCAAAAATACCACCTAGAGTCAAGGAAAATTAGAGAAGTCCTGGAAATAATAAAGCAGCAAATAACAGCAGTGTCAAAGAGGATTAGCAGATATGAAGACAGATCTACACAACACAGGCAGAATCTCCAATTCCAGTCAAATCAGAGACGTTTCTACCAAAGCATAGAAGGAGAAACTGCAAGAAACCTAGAAACACCAAATAAAGAAGAAATAGTGCAATTCTGGGGGAAATTATGGGACAATCCAATAGATTATAATAAAAAAGCAGGCTGGATGAAAGAGGTCAAAAAATGTAACCAAGATCTAATAATAACACCAGAATTAATAAGTGAAAGAGCAAAGAAAATTAAAAATTGGACTGCTCCAGGCGACGATGAACTGCATGGCTTTTGGCTTAAACACCTAACAAGCCTTCATAAACAACTATCAAAACAGTTCAATCACATTTTGCAAGGAGGTGATATTGGACAATGGCTAACAACTGGGAAAAATCATCTCATCATGAAAGACCCAGCAAAAGGTGCAGTTCCAAGTAATTATAGACCGATAACCTGTCTGCCAACCATGTCCAAATTATTAACTGGAATAATAGCAGATGAAGTGATGCAACACTTATTAACTAACAAACAGCTTCCAGTTGAACAGAAAGGAAATTGCCCGAACACCAGAGGCACAAAAGACCAGCTGCTGATTGACAAAATGCTTTTAGAAAATTGCAAGAGAAGAAAAACAAATCTAAGTGTTGCATGGATTGACTACAAGAAAGCCTTCGACTCATTGCCTCACACATGGATATTAAAATGTTTAGAAACAACTTGTGTCAGCAAAAACCTTCAGATATTTATTTTAAAAAAGCAATGAGCATGTGGAGTACACAGTTAACAATCAATGGCGAGACACTTGGACAGGTTAGCATTAGAAGAGGCATTTTCCAAGGGGACTCACTATCCCCTCTGTTGTTTGTAATCGCCATGACCCCACTTTCACAAATACTAAACAAAACAGGCCTCGGATACCAAACATCTAAAACATCAAGTCAAATCAACCATCTGCTGTACATGGACGATCTGAAGTTGTATGGAAAGTCCCAGTCAGAAATCAAATCACTGCTAAACACTGTCCATATATTCAGTAACGATATAGCAATGGACTTTGGACTAGACAAGTGTGCTGCATTAATAATGAACAGAGGGAAAATAACAAAAACAGAAGGAATAGAACTGCCCAATGGAAGCAAGATCAAGAACCTGGAAGAGAATGAACATTACAAATACTTGGGCATTCTCCAGGCTGATAACATCACACATACTGAAGTTCAAAGAAAAATTGGAAGTGAATACATCAGGAGAGTTAGAAAAATCCTAAAGTCCAAACACAATGGCGTTCCCATTGAGTTTGGGGAAACCATACAAGCCATAAACACCTGGGCTATACCTGTTATCAGATACAGTGCAGGAATAATAGACTGGACCCAGGCAGAGCTAGAGACACTAGATCGTAAGACCAGGAAAATCATGACCATCAATCATGCTCTGCACCCCCGCAGTGATGTCGATGGGCTATACCCCCCTCGCAGCACAGGTGGAAGAGGAATGCTGCAAGTCCATCAAACAGTAGAGGAGGAGAAAAGAGGCCTTGAGGAATATATCAAGGACAGTGAAGAAGATGCACTTCAAATGCTCAATAATGCGAAACTATTCAACACCAATGAAACAAAGCAGGCCTACAAGAAAGAACAAGTCAAGAACCGAGCAGAAAAATGGAAAAATAAGCCCCTGCATGGTCAATATTTGCACAATATAAGTGGAAAATCAGACATCTCCAAGACCTGGCAATGACTTAAGAATGGCAACTTGAAGAAAGAAACAGAGGGTTTAATACTGTCTGCACAAGAACAGGCACTAAGAACAAATGCAATTAGAGCAAAAGTCGAAAAATCCACCAAAAACAGCAAGTGGCGCTTTTGTAAAGAAGCAGATGAAACCGTGGACCACCTAATCAGCTGTTGTAAAAAGATCAAACAGACTGACTACAAACAAAGGCAGGAAAAGGAGCAGGGATGATACCCTGGAATGTCTGCAAAAAATACAAGCTACCTGTAGCCAAAAATTGGTGGGACCATAAAATTGAAAAAGTTGAAGAAAATGAAGATGTAAAAATATTATGGGACTTCCGACTACAAACAGACAAACATCTGCCACACAATACACCAGATATAACTGTAGTTGAGAAGAAAGAAAAACAAGTCAAAATAATCGACATAGCAATACCAGGGGATAGCAGAATAGAAGAAAAAGAAATAGAAAAAATCACCAAATACAAAGATCTACAAATTGAAATTGAAAGGCTGTGGCAGAAAAAGACCAAAATCATCCCAGTGGTAATTGGCGCCCTGGGTGCAATTCCAAAACAACTTGAAGAGCACCTCAACACCATAGGAGCAACAGAAATCACCATCAGCCAATTACAAAAAGCAGCTTTACTAGGAACAGCCTATATTCTGCGATGATATCTATAACAATTGACAATAAAATTCTGGCATCCCAGGTCCTTGGGAAGGACTCGATGTCTGGATAAAACAAACCAGTCAATAACACCTGTCTGACTGTGTAAACAAGAGAGAGGAAGAAGAAGAAGAAGAAGAAGAAGAAGAAGAAGAAGAAGAAGAAGAAGAAGAAGAAGAAGAAGAAGAAGAAGAAGAAGAAGAAGAAGAAGAAAACTAAGTGTTGCATGGATTGACTACAAGAAAGCCTTCGACTCATTGCCTCACACATGAATACTAAAATGTTTAGAAACAACTGGTGTCAGCAAAAACATTCAAATATTTATTTTTAAAAAGCAATGAGCATGTGGAGTACACAGTTAACTATCAATGGTGAGACACTTGGACAGGTTAGCATTAGAAGAGGCATTTTCCAAGGGGACTCACTATCCCCTCTGTTGTTTGTAATCGCCATGACCCCACTTTCACAAATACTAAACAACACAGGCCTCGGATACCAAACATCTAAAACATCAAGTCAAATCAACCATCTGCTGTACATGGATGATCTGAAGTTGTATGGAAAGTCCCAGTCAGAAATCGAATCACTGCTAAACACTGTCCGTATATTCAGTAGCAAAATAACAATGGAGTTTGGACTAGACAAGTGTGCTGTATTAATCATGAACAGAGGAAAAATAACAAAATAACAGGAATAGAACTGCCCAATGGAAGCAACCTCAAGAACCTGGAAGAGAAAGAACATTACAAATACTTGGGCATTCTCTAGGCTGATATTGCACACGCTGAAGTTAAAAGAAAAATGGGAAGTGAATACATCAGGAAGTTAGAAAAATCCTAAAGTCCAAACTCAATGGCGGGAACACCATACAAGCCATAAACACCTGGGCTATACCTGTTATCAGATATTATTATTATTATTATTATTATTATTATTATTACAATTATTAATTCAATTTCTATACCGCCCTTCCAAAAATGGCTCAGGGCGGTTTACAAAGAGAGATAAACAAATAAGATGGCTCCCTGTCCCCAAAGGGCTCACATTCTAAAAAGAAACATAAGAAACACACCAGCAACAGTCACTGGAAGTACTATGCTGGGGGTGGATAGGGCCAGTTACTCTCCCCCTGCTAAATAAAGGGAATCACCACGGTAAAGGGTGCCTCTTTGCCCAGTTAGCAGGGGTAATAGACTGGACCCAGGCAGAGCTAGAGACGCTAGATTGTAAGACCAGGAAAATCATGACCATCAGTCATGCAGGAATAATAGACTGGACCCAGGCAGAGCTAGAGACGCTAGATCTTAAGACCAAGAAAATCATGACCATCAATCATGCTCTGCACCCCCGCAGTGATGTCGATAGGCTATACCTCCCTCGCAGCTCAGGTGGAAGAGGAATGCTGCAAGTCCATCAAACAGTAGAGGAGGAGAAAAGAGGCCTTGAGGAATATATCAAGAACAGTGAAGAAGATGCACTTCAAATGGTCAATAATGCGAAACTATTCAACACCAATAAAACAAAGCAGGCCTACAAGAAAAAACAAGTCAAGAACTGAGCAGAACAATGGAAAAATAAGCCACTGCATGGTCAATATTTGCACAATATAAGTGGAAAATCAGACATCAGCAAGACCTGGCAATGGCTTAAGAATGGTTGCTTGAAGAAAGAAACAGAGGGTTTAATACGGTCTGCGCAAGAACAGGCACTAAGAACAAATGCAATTAGAGCAAAAGTCGAAAAATCCACAACAAACAGCAAGTGCCACCTTTGTAAAGAAGCAGATGAAACCGTGGACCACCTAATCAGCTGTTGTAAAAAGATCAAACAGACTGACTACAAACAAAGGCATGACAAGTTAGCAGGGATGATACACTGGAGCATCTGCAAAAAATACAAGCTACCTGTAGCCAAAAATTGGTGGGACCATAAAATTGAAAAAAATTGAAGAAAATGAAGATGTAAAAATATTATGGGTCTTCCGATTACAAACAGACAAACATCTGCCACACAATACACCAGATATAACTGTAGTCGAGAAGAAAGAAAAACAAATCAAAATAATCGACATAACAATACCAGGGGATAGCAGAACAGAAGAAAAAGAAATAGAAAAGATCACCAAATACAAAGATCTACAAATTGAAATTGAAAGGCTATGGCAGAAGAAGACCAAAATCATCCCAGTGGTAATTGGCGCCCTATATGCAATTCCAAAACAACTTGAAGAGTACCTCAACACCATAGGGGCCACAGAAATCACCATCAGCCAATTACAAAAAGCAACTTCACTGGGAACAGCCTATATTCTGTGACGATATCTATAATAACAGCAACAACATTGATAATAAAATTCAGCCATCCCAGGTCCTTGGGAAGGACTCGATATCTGGATAAAACAAACCAGTCAATAACACCTGTCTGACTGTGTAAATAAATAATAATAATTTCCTTGTTGGTGTTTTCTGTATATTTTTTACACAGAAATCACCATCAGCCAATTACAAAAAGCAACTTTACTGGGAACAGCCTATATTTTGTGATGATATCTATAATAATAACAACAATGTTGATAATAAAATTCAACCATCCCAGGTCCTTGGAAAGGACTTGATGTCTGGATAAAACAAACCAGTCAATAACACCTGTCTGACTGTGTAAACAAGAACTAATAATAATAATAATAATTATTATTATTATTATTATTAGTAGTAGTAGTAGTAGCAGTAGTAGTAGTAGTAATAACAAAAACAACAACAACTAGGCATAACAATCAGGACATATTTGACCCCATTGGGAGTTGCTTTGCTCCAAATGTACCCCCAAACCAGCCAATATGGATACAAATTGCACAAGCTCACTTCATATGTTCAATAAATGCATAGTTGTGGGGAGGAGGATCGTGCCTCTTGCATGAACCCCCATCCTCCACATATTACCTGAAGGACTCTTTGTATGTTGCACTGAAAATGAATAAAGAGGAAGCAGGATTCTGCCCACTGATGTGACCCACTAAATGCATTTAGCATAATTTGGAAGAGCCTACACACTCTATGAGAGTAAACTATTTCACAATCTGAGGGTAGACGATTTCTATGAGGGTACCTTATTTCATATGTAGACTGTGATGTATGAGGCAGAGGTGGGGCCGGCAGATACAATCCCATTCCTTCCACCTCTCACATAATAGATGATCAGTCCTTGCGTACAGAGGTCTATGTGCATACACATAAGCTCTGTACATGTAATTAGGGATCCTGCAAAAGGCAGGGTTCCCACACACATATACAGAAGAACCTGTGCTCACAAAGTTGTACACCCTTTGGGCACTCTATACACAAAATCAGCTGAATATGTAGAGATGGTGGGCAGTTTGTCGTGATCCTGCTCCTGTCCTCCATGTATTCAGTATCCAAGGATGTGGATGAAGCTATAGAAGTTGGAAAATAAGATGTTTGTGTAAGAACTTAAGAGCTCCCTTGCTGGATTAGAGCCAAGGGTCTTTCTGAGGAAGAGGAAATATGCAGAGAGGAAATTCCTTCTGTGTGTTTAGCACAGTCCCTTCTCTATACAGAGAAAAGTGCAAAGCAACTTTCATAGCAGGTTAAGTGTCTTTTGGAGGAAAGATTGTATTTGTTTGTTTCTCTCTCTCTCTCTCTCTCTCTCTCTCTCACACACACACACACACACACACACACACACACACTCACAACTCACTTCCATCAAAACAACACACATCTAGTTTCAGCCCCATACCACTCTCTGAATATTACACTTTCAAAGGACATTCCAATGTGACCTTAAACAAAAAGGAACCAATCTGCCCATTAAATGACCACTGATTGTTTTTCAATCATTAAATATCAATTCTACACTCTGTATATCAGAAAAGCATGACGAGAACACTGTGAGGCTATTCACATGAGCAGCAGAAACCGGGCTGTGGCTACAAGGAGGCAAATCCACCTATGTAGTCTCCCCTTTAAATGAAGTTGTTGTTGTTGTTGTTGTTGTTATTTACATTTATATCCCGCTCTTCCTCCAAGGAGCCCAGAGTGGTGTACTGCATACCTGAGTTTCTCTTTCAGAACAACCCTGTGAAGTAGGTTAGGCTGAGAGAGCAGTGACTGGCCCAGAGTCACCCAGCTAGTATCATGGCTGAATGGGGATTTGAACTCGGGTCTCTCCTAACCCCTTTTTAGCTCTCCTACCCCCCTTTTCTTGATCATGTGTCTGCTCTGGCTGCTCACAGCCATAGCGGACACACTCAGGGGGAGGGGAGCTCCCAGTAATGCACGTGGTGCATTATTGGAGCTCCAGGGAGCTGGGTGCCACAGGTGGTTCTTCGCTAAGCCCGACGCTCGGAACGGCCAAGCAAGCTGCAGTGAGGCATGGGCTGCCTGCAAGAGAGCCGTCGCTCATCTGTGTGGGTGATCCATCAGCCCGGGGACCTCGCCATCATCGCCTGTGGGGAAGGGAAGGTAAACCCTCCTTCCCTGCAGTTAGCCCCGAAGCTCTTCTCACTGATCGTGTGTCTGCTGCAGCTGCTCACAGCCACTGATCGTGAGAAGAGCTTCTGTATCTATAATAGGCAGCATCCAGGCCTTCAGCAGAATGACACATTACCATTGTAATAGCCTTCTGTGAATGGAAGAAAGATTGCTGTGATGCCAGGGGTCCTTGGGCAAGCAGAAGAGGCCCTTCCATTCATAGAAGGAGCTTCTGATGATGGAGTGCAACTGTGCTGAATATCTAGATGCCACCCCATGGCTCTTAAGTAAATGCACAAACCATAGCCTATCTTACTTTCAGCCACAGCTATAAAGCTGAGATACTATAATGATTCTGTCTGCAGCAGAAAGGGAGGATTATTCATTGCCAAGGAGAGATCAGTCTTGGCACTGTTTACAGGGGGCAGAAGTTGCTCTTACCCGTTGATCTTATTGTCACTTTTATTTGTATGTATGTATGTATGTATGTATGTATGTATGTATGTATGTGTTTGATTCAGATCCTGCTTTTCCAGTTCTAAAATGGGAACGGCTCAAGGTGGCTTACAAGGTTAAAACACAGTAAAGTACCACCCCGCCCCCATCCACAGAGATACACAGAAAGCAGCACATAAAAAAGAGAAGCCAATAACAAAACTTCATTACAGGAGGTCATCAGGGTTCAGTAATGCTCCAGTATCTCTTAGGAAGCTATTTGTTCCAGTATTACTAGCTGCTACCTCACACCTCCCCTTCTCATGAGCTGGCCTTCTTCTCCCACTTCCAAACCTTAGTGCTGCTACTACAAAAGAAGCAGAAATGCAATTGCTTGTCACTCACAAGATACTTATTATTCTCCTCAGCTATCAAAATGGTTGACCAAGGCTGCCACAGAGCTGCACTACTCATCAAAGAAGAGTGGAATTATGGGCACTTCCCACTCAAAGCCTATGGAAGTGTCCCCTTTATTCTGAGTGGGCCATCCCTGTATAACCTACATAAAGATATCCAAGAGAGCAGAAATGGTATATGTGTGGCTGTTTTGTAATTCAAACAACTCAGGGGTACAAATGTACCCCTAATGGGATACACTTATACCCCAGCAGTTTGGTGTGTTTGTTTTTTAATATCATTGAGGCAAAACCATTTATGGTTTTGACCTGCTCTTTGCAGGTTTTGTTTACTGGGATGTCACTGACAATGACCTAAATGGACAAAAAATTAGAATTAAGAACCAACAATCAATTAATGTTTTGAGCCTCTAGGGACACAGAAATACCCCATTATATCCGGCGAGGGTTAAATCAATTACATATGTAATGAGTGCATCTGGGCAGGTCATTTTTCTCTCATCATTAATAACAACATTTATATCATACTTAAGAATATTCAGAACACCTCACACAAATTAGCTCAGTCATTCAAATAATGTGGATCTTCATACTGCAGATGATAGGAGCCTGAGGCTGACAGAGTGGCTGAGGCCACCTAGTGAGTTTATGGCTGAGGTAAGATTTGAACTGCACACTTCCCAGCTCCCATTTCACATCCTTAGATCTGCTTGTGTGCTATGGGAATTGTGAAAAAGGATGAAAGGAAGATTGTCTCTGATATTCACTCTAGGGCTGTACAATTGTATTGTTCCAACAGGCATGTCAGATTCAATATGCCTTCTCCAACATGAGAGAAGGGTAACATTGGGCTTGTTCATTCACACAACCAAATGGGGGGAGCTGGAGGGAAGGCAGGATCCTACCTTCCTGCTCCTGGCTGACCATCCTGCTCATGGCTCCTCCATTCACACACCCACACAAATAACACAAGCGATCTCCATAACTGAGATAAGGAGGGAGGAAAACCAAGCTGGTTCTTCCAGTATTCCGCAATGCCAGCAGTTTAAAAGCAGCAGCAGCACAAACAACCAGAAGATAAGGTAGGATGGGCTCTGTTTTCCTCCTACCTCACTTCTAGCCTGAGTAATGGATCTGGGTTACCCAGGCCTGGAGCTGCTGGATCAGAAAGACTCCTGATGCCCCAGATGACCAGTGATTCCTACCCAGGAATCTCAGCCTTACTCTGTGTATGTGTGGTTCTGCAGAAGTTAGGAAAAAGTAAAATTTGTGATATTATGTGCAGAATTCAGCTTCCTGAGAATCTGAGCTTTCATTTACAAAGGTCATGTTTTTAGGCCTTATTGCTGTGAAGATATGCTAGAAAGTCTGTAGGTGATTGATTGATTGATTGATTGATTGAATGAGTGCCATCAAGTCAGTGTCAACTCTTAGTGACCACTTTGATAGATTCTCTCCAGGATGAACTTGGCCTTTCAGGTCTCTCAGTGGTACATTCATTGCTGTCATAATCAAGTCCATCCACCTTGCTGCTGGTCTTCCTCTTCTACTCTTTCCTTCAACCTTCCCCAGCATTATGGAATTCTCAAGGGAGCTGGGTTTTTGCATAATGTGTCCGAAGTATGATAGTTTGAGCCTGGTCATTTGTGTCTCGAGTGAAAATTCTGGATTGATTTGTTCTGTGGTCCATTTGTTTGTTTTCCTGGCTGTCCATGGTATCCTCAAAAGTCTTCTCCAGTACCAAAGTTCAAAGGCGTCAATGCTTTTTCTATCTTGCTTCTTCAAAGTCCAGCTTTTGCATCCATAGAGTGTCACGGAAAAACTGCAGGCAATACCCACTGAAATCTCAGCAAAGAGGTACCTGTATAAAATTTAGAGTGGCTGGTGCTGTATAGCATGCAGACAATTCCTCTCCATGATTACTAAAACTAGAATTCTGCAGAACTATAAGACCTGAAGAATTATGCATATCAGAGGAAATTAAACAAAGTTGCCCTGTTTGCATAATTTATTTATTTATTTAAAATATTTCTATACTGCCCAAAGCTTGCGTCTCTGGGAGGTTTACAACTAAAATCTTTAAAAACCAAATCAATTAACAATCACAATCATTTAAAATATTGAAAACATTTAAAACACAATATTAAAAATAATAAATACTATAAATCTAATTAAAAGCCTGGGTGAATAAAAGTGTCTTCAGTGCCTTTTTAAAAATTGCCAGAGATGGGGAGGCTCTTATTTCAACACAGAGCGCATTCCAAAGTCAAGGGGCAGCAATGGAGAGGGCCCGTTCCCGAGTAGCTGCCAATCGTGTTGGCGGCAACCACAGACGAACCTCTCCAGGTGATCTTAACAGGCGGTAGGGCTCATGGTGAAGAAGATGTTTCTAAGCTGTTTAGGGCTTTATAGGTAATAATCAGCACCTTGTATTTTGCCTGGAAATGTATTGGCAGCTAGTGTAGTTCTTTCAAGACAGGAGTAATATGGTCTCTACTAGATAACCCAGAGACCAATCTGGCTGGTTTTTGTGACGCATATGCTGTGTAGAGCAGCATACACACAGATGGCAGCCCCTCTAGCCACAGCTTTCTATCATAAATATGGCTGCTCACTCCTGAGGACTCCTGGAAACAGCAAATGGACCCACACAATCAAAACATGAAGGTAGGATGGCTCCTCTTTCCCTCCTATCTTAGGAAAGAACAAGGTACAGAAGCTGGGCTACCTACAATTGAGTGAACTGTGTTGGAGGGATTTGCATGGGTTCCCATGAGCATTAATAGCTGGATTTGCTGCCTCAGTTTCATGTTGATGATCGTGAGCATAGCCTTATAGAGTAGGAAGCTTTGTGGGAAACAAAACTAAGTTCTCTATAGCAAATTGGCTGACAAGACTGGCTCCAGGTCTGTGGGGGCCTTCAGCACAAAGGCCACCTTCTCAGTGGGGAGGTTAGTTTTAAAGGGGGTATGGTGAAAGCTCCTTCTCATTGGCAAATGGGAGAATACAGGGTGTTGTCCTTGCCTCCACATGTGGGGCCAGATTGTCTGAACTGATCTCTAATCAAGAGGATATGATTATATCTGGATAACTGTAATAATCTAGTAGTGTCACAGATTATTTTGTGTATAAATCACAAATTCTTTTCTGATATAAGAATCATTACATGATTCTGAATGTAATATTTTATTATGACTGTTAATGGATCAAATCTGATCTAGCTAGTGCTGTGAAAGGGAACAGTCAATGTTCACAGTTCGTTCAGGTTATCTCCAGAACTGGAGGATGTATCTTGTCTTGACAACTTCCACATTGATAAGTGATCATAACATTTTAAATTCATGTTTGAATTCAGTGATGGACCGTAGCAGTGTTCATTATATTAGAAAATAGAAATGTGGTAGTTCCCCCTTCTCATTTCATTCCTGATGATCAGAGGTACATTTCTGATTGTTAAGGGCTTAGAAGATGTTTTGTGTTGAATTTTATGTTCCTTCTATGTTTTTTGAAATTTATAAGTAGATCTCACCATATTTTAGGTCTGGGGGGATTAAAATTTTGGGTCTGGTTGTCAGTAACTGTACTTGCTTCTGATTTTTTTTGTTTAAATACATAGACGCAATACTAGCTGTCATATATTTTAAAAAATGTGACTGAACCAGCTACTTGGGAGACTACATAGCCTCTGGCAAACAGAACTATGAAAATTAAGATGGTGTGACCAGCATGTTGAGCATTATGGGGGTGGGTGGGTGTGGACAGAAAGCAGAGTAACAATAATGACGGACATGAATTTAGTACATCACAATCATATTTCATTATTTTTACAAAGAAATAGTTGTTTTCTGTAGACATCCTCTAGCTCCCATTGAACTCAAAAGCAATTCTGAGAGAGATGTGATGAGAATCCTCCCATTTTCCCCATGAGTATTATACGTAGGTTACAAGTAGTCTAAATATCAACCTGACTCTTACATGGTTTGGTTGATAACAGCCATACATAGTTCTGAGGATACGAATATGATTAAAATGGCAGATATTTATATACCACTTTCCAACAAACATTCCCAAAGAGGTTTACAAAGATGTAATTAAATAAATAAAATGGCTCCCTGTGTCCAAAGGGCTCACAATCTAAAAAAGAAACATAAGACAGACACCAGCAACAGCCACTGGAGGGATGCTACGCTGGGGATGGATAAAGCCAGTTGCTCTCCCCCTGCTAAATACAGAGAATCACCACTTTTAAAAGGTGCCTCTTTGCTCAGTTGTCAGGGGAGTTCTAGGTAGCCTAGCCAATAGTTAGCCCAGGGTAATTCTAGAAACTTAATGGGCTGTATCCAAAATACTACTTCCATTTGCTATTTCCTAAGTGCTTCTTTCCAACTCTTAGGAACAACTTTACGGGGGCCAGTAGGGGGTTGTGGAGGGACAGGGAGATTGATGAATATTACTCCTCTCCCCATTGTGCAAACAAAGGTTCTTCCCTGAGTGGAAAAAGTTCTTCAGATACAAACCATAGTGACATGACCCAGCAAATGTTATTAACCTTCACCTTACTTTAGGTAACTGCTTACCCTAACACTCAAAAGTAAATGGCTCTGTCATTTTCCTCATGGAGGACATTGTCACCAGTAGTCTCCTGCATGAAATGCCCCAAACCCAAGGAAAATGTGGTTAAAAACATTAACCATTTTCTTCCTGTGATCAAAAAGGTACAAAATTACTTCACAAATCAATTGGAGTACCCCATTGGATTAACTTCATTAAAAACGTGCATTTAGGAATGGTTAGAAACATTCAGGTGTGTGTGTGTGTGTGTGTGTGTGTGTGTGTGTGTGTGTGTTTATGCTACCCTTTGAGGTCATACACATTACCAAAAACCTCAAGACTGTGGAGGGCTGGAGGGCTAGAGCGGGGTGGGAAGGCAGGATTATAGCTACCTCCCCACACATGAGTTTGGTTCCATCCCTGCTTTGCCACGTCGCTTGCCCACACAATCACCGCTGCAGCAAGTGGTGCAGTGATACAGAGCTGCTGAAAGCGAGGCCCAGCCTCTAGGAATCCCACAATGCACCGTTCTGCTCACACAGAGCATTGGGGGAATGCTGGCTGTCAGGATGCATCTTCATCCCAGCTCTATGGTTGAGCTGGCTGCTGGCAGCTGCCACCAGCCCACTACATGACCAGGCAGTGGAGGAGGAGGCACACTTGCATCCTCCTACCTCACTTTTAGCCCGGGTTAATAACCTGGGTTACCTGGCAGGGCAGCACAGGGATCAGGATCAATCCCAGCACTTCACATGACCAACCCTACCGAGGTAAGGCTCTGCCAACCTGGGTAGGGCTGGTCATATGACTACATTGGCTACTTGTGCATATGCCACAAGATGCATACACTTATTTGCAGGATGGTGCACATACTTATTTGAATGTGGTGGTGTACATTGCTTGTTTACTTAGGAATAAACCCTACTGAAGATAGTGGGGCTTCCTTCCAAGTCAGTATACATGGGACTTGAAAACAAATCCTATTGAAATCAATGGGATTTAAACTAGCTGTGATGCAGTCAAACTCCATTGCTCTCAGCAATTTAGTCATAGGAACAGAGGAAGCTCCCTTAGACAGAGTCAGTCAATTGGTCCATCTAGGTCAGAATGTCCACACTTACTGGCAGCAGCTGTCTCAAGTTTCAGGGAGGAGACTTCCTCAGCCCTACCTGTATATGCCAGGGATTGAAACTGGGTCCTTCTGTATGCAAAGCAGGTGTTGCTGAATTGTGCCCCAAACAAATTCTTTTTTTCTGATTGTGTGTACACACCTAATATATTAAATTTCCATTTATTAACATTTCTCTGCTTATCTAACAAAAATGCTACATTGGCTAGGCACAGGTGTAAATTGGTACAAAGCGATACAGGTTCATTCTAATTTTATACTTGCCAAATTGTTGCTGCATATGTTATCTACTTCCTTATTTATACCAGTGTTCTATGCTTAAAAACATCTTAAGTCTTCATCTCTAAAGCATCCTGTGAAAATGAGCCCAACAATTATATATTTGCATGAAGAGCCATTTTTCTCATCCATTTTGAACATGTCACCTTTTAATTTCATTCAATGCCCTTGCAGTCTTCAGTTGTCAGAAGAAATAAATGCTGGTTTGCAGCATTCAGTTGGCCTGCGTGTCCATTTGTTATTTATAAAAAAACACATTTCTTATATTTTCACTTCTTCTGCTGCTATATGACAAAAAGACAGCTGGTGGAAATATAAATTGCTCAAGCCACTTCTCATCGCACAAGAGAACGGAATATCCTAGAAAACAATCTGGTCCCAGATCAGCAAAAGAATCTATGGATGATATGTTTTAGGTGTCAACAGCTGCTTGAATAGAATTGCTAAATTGCAGCCAGTTTGGGCAGAGGCAAAAAATAAATAAAAATCCCCCTCATACAGCTTTGTCAGTTTTGTTCTCTTGGTTATCCTTAGGTTGTGACAAGCCCCTTGGGCGGAATTCTGAACCCTTGGAAAGACAAGACCTAACAACATGCTATGCCCAATACACTTAAAACATGTGTACAGGTACAGATCTGTACACAGGGACAGTTATTTACACATTATGTTGAACAAACATCCTATCTGTACTATGTATTTGAGGGCCTGTACCCAGATTTACCTTTGAAATGATCACAAGTTCTGTCATTCACACAAAAACATGTATCTATATGCAGACATCTGTACGCTCATACAACATAATGCCTGAAAAAGGTTGCAGACTTCCCTCATTTGTCTTCACACAACCATGGCTGGTCTGTTAATGAGACTGTGTGAGAAAGTTACATCAGATGGTGAGTTGGTATAGGTGGGCCAGGTCACTAGCCCCAAGCTCACTGCCCCAAATCCTCTCCTAGCAGCCATGGTGCATACATGTGCCAGCTGCCGCCACCACTCTGTTCCTCGCTCCATCCCAGTCTCATCCCACCTTGACCCTGCCTTTTGAAAGAGGGGAAGTTGGAGAGGTGAGAGGTGATTCAACACGTTTCCTGGTTCTCTGATTTCCCTGCCTTCTGCTTCTTCAAAAGACAGGGCAGGATATGAATAGGCAGGAGGGAGGAGCAGGATAACAATGATGTTGGTTGCGGCGAGAACATCAGGTGAAGGAAAGCAGGGAAGGGAATCGGCAGGGGGGTAAGGGAGATCATCAGAAGAGGTGAAGGTGGGCAAGGTGACAAGGGGGACAGGCAGGAGGAATTTGTGCAGCTTGCTCTGCATGGCACAGGGACTAGGTTGGCAGGAAGGGCAAGAGTGATTGGCAGGGGGACACTGCAAGGAAGATAGGATGGAGAGAAAGATTAGGAGAGAATGGTTCATCAGGCTGCCTCAAGTGTCTAGGTGCTGGGCCTGCACTCAACATGAGTATGATTGAAGTAACATATGGCAGCTTCCTTTCTTCAAGGCCTGAACATCCTTGATTTAGCTATCTGAGCACCTCGATAGTCTACCAGCTGCTTTCACAGTTGAATACTATAGGGCTGTTTCAGACAACACCATCCCTGCCCACTGAGTGTGCATGCACCTGTCAGTCAGGACATGCCCTGCAGGCATTGCAACACTCTTCCAGCACATCCCTTTATCTGGGGGAGGGGGCTGCTCATCCAAATGGCCCCTCTACATGGGCTCCAAATACTTGTTTAAACTCAGAGATGTAACGGGGGGAAACGGCGCCCAGGGCAAGCTCTGCCCCTGAAATTGTGCCCCCCACCCCACCCCCACATACCTGCGCCCTGGCCAGACTCTGCGGCAGTGGCGGGCGGCGGTGGATCGCGCGGCGGTGGCGGGTGGTGGCGGTTCGTGTGCCCCATGGCTTGTGGCGGCGTGGGAGTGACCGAGTGAGCGCGGCGGTGGCGGGCGGCGGCGGATCGCGCGGTGGTGGCAGGCGGCGGCGGGAGTGAGCGCGGCGGTGGCGGGCGGCGGCGGATTGCCAAGTGCGCAGAGGGACACCGAAGCCTGCCCTCTGGCCCGGCATCGCTTCCCAACTGTGAGACGCACCTGCGCAGTTCATTCTATGAACTGCGCAGGCACACCTGTGCAGTTGGGAAGCGACGCTGGGCCAGAGGGCAGGCCTTGGCGTCGCTCAGCGCACTCGGCGATCCACCGCCGCCCGCCACCGCCACGCTCACTCCTGCCGCCGCCCGCTACCACCGCGCGATCCGCCGCCACCCGCCACCACTGCGCTCACTCGGCCACTCGCTGCCACAAGCCATGGGGCACACGATCCGCCGCACGGCGCGATCCAGGGGGGATCGGGGGGCCATGGCACTTTTTGGCACCCCCCACGTGACCCAACAAAGTGGTGCCCAGGGCACGTGCCCTGCCTGCCCCCCCCATCATTGCGCCCCTTTTTAAACTACATTAACAGCCCCCTATGAGATAAAGGGATGTGCCAAAGGGACATTCCAGGAGGGTGTCAGAATATTCCCAGAGGACGTCTGGATGGGTGCACTCTCAGCATGTCCCCTTTCTAAATGTGTGGGCAGATATGGTATCATTTGAACCAGCCCTCATAAAATATGGCTTTTAAACAGACAATTCAAACAGTCAAGTTTATCTTTATAGTCAAAGATATAAAGTTACAGTTATTTTATCTGCGATATAAAATCCAATTCCCCCTCCCGCTGCCTTTTCAAAATACAGGGTTGTTTTATAGCTGCTTCCCTCACAAACACAAAGTAATCATGTAGATTTAACTAACAGTTTATTCAGAAACAACTAAATTTTCTTCCTTCCCTTCCATTTTTCTTTCTGACTACATCAGCCACACTCTGTACAGGATACCCACTGGGACAAACTTCTAAACAACAAAACATAAAAGATTACTGGATGGAAGAGAACAAGGATGAGTTGTGTCTGGGATGGAGAGAGGAACAGAATGATGATAGTAGCTGACAAATGTATGTACCATGGCCACTGGGGAAGGTTTTGGGGGCAGTGGGCTTGGGGAAAAGAGAAAGGATTATTCATTTCTTAGAAGAAATTACTTCATAGCAGGGTTCAACAGTTCTTCTTGGTCTTTCCTCTGATTTTCCTTCCTTCCTTCCTGATCTTTCATTGTGTCTCCTTGTTCTGATGTTCTTTGTTGTTCTGCAAGGTCAGCAGGGCTCGGTGGTATTTAGGTTAAGGTGGGAGCATGTTGTAAAAGAAATAACTAATTATCTCCATTTATATTAAGAAGTATTTGATTAGCAGGAAATGGAACTACACATCAGAACAGTGCACCATAACATAATGTGTTGGGCTGCTCATTTAGTCACTATTGTATTTTAAAATGGGCTGATAAACATATTATTAATGTCATGGACTTGATACCATCTGCACTGCGTATTATATTTCTAGAACTGAATAGGCATTGATAGTACAATCATCCTATTTTGTGTCAATATATCCATAATAGTGAAGCCCTACAGAGGAACTTTTAGAGATATGGAGAACCACCTGAGAAAATAATGCAATATTTGTTTGTTTGTCATATTTTTATACCATCTGATATGTACAGCTCTAGGCTCTGTTTCTCCTTGGAAGGAACCCTGAAATTCCTCTTCAATCAGTTTATCTTTGGAAGAACCCTACTATTCTCTTCTGAACTTCATTTTGGAGAAATTTTGATTCCAGCTCTACTTTTTACCCCTGCTTTTAAAAAAGCAGGGATGCTGTTCTTGCATACAGAAATTTGAGAGCATGCCCACATGTCCTGCTAACATGCTGAGAAGTCCTACTTACGTGCTCTCCATGTCCCAGCCTTCCAAACATGGGGATAATTTGTCCACAGTTATGGAGGGTGGGTTTGCATGGCCTGTTCAAGGCTGCCCAATTGTGAATTGGGAGATTCTTGAGCCATGTGTGCTCCTGATTTCTTATTGTTAAGACCCTAGAAACTGTTGGTGTTGTCAGGCTGACACCCCACCAAGCCAACACTTAACCAGGATCAGCAACCTTAGATCAAATCCTAGATTACCAGTCCAGGTTATATGCAATGCCAACCCACTATTGCCAAAAATGTCTGGAATCTTACGACCAGAAATTGGGAGCACACATGGCTTGCGACTCTCCTGGTTCCCTACTGGGCAGCCTTGCATAGGTCATGAGAATCTACCCAGCATCTGTCTCTTCAGATAAATACTATGAATGTGGACAGAGGATAAGAGGGGCTTCTGAGAACATCAGTGTGGGCGCAAGGCTTGCGGGCATGCTCTCAGGACTCTATATGCAAGTATAGCATCCCTGCTGTTTTTTCACATCAGAAGAGGGCTTTAATGATGCCACTATGATTTTATTATCCTGGCATGTAGTGGTGTTATTAATCTATCCTGTCCATTCTATATATTTATATGATGGCGCACAGCAGATTATAGGATTAGGTTTAAGACAATGGCATGTAAGTAGAGTTAGGCCTCATCAATCCATGCAGTGGATTGAGATAGCAGAATGAGGTGGTAGAGTGGGTGTACTAATCTAGTCTGCTAGTGAGGGTTGCTATTTTAGAAGTCCCTGCCCTACATAAAATACCTCCTGCAAGTACAAACAAAAGCGAGCATATCAGAGGGAAGTGTTTTAGCCCAGCCCAGCCCAGCCCAACCCATGCTTTGCTGGCTTTCTGCCTGCAAAGAAGATTTTGTTTTGTTTACATCAGGGAATACTGAAATATGTTATTCTTCACCTGCAATCTGAAATGGTTCAGTCCATTCTGGCAACTCATTCCCAACTACTTTGTTGCATGTGTACCGCAAACATTACTGAATCTGAGACTTACTTTCAAGCAAATATATCCAGAATGAAATAGTGAGTTACTGGCTTTACATTACTACATTTACAATAAGAGTCATTTCCGCTTTATATTAGCTATTATGCTGTATGTATGTAGAAGTCTTTGTACACAGTGCATGTTTTTTGCAGGAACAAATGTACCTGCATGTACATGCATTCACTTTAGAAATGGACCTGGATACAGGCCCTGTCAAATGCAGGGACAGATAGGAAGTGGGCTAGTGAAAATGATATGGGCATAACGGTATGTGGCATGCAAATCTGAACATGCAGACTGAACAGTACACACTGTATGTGCTTTGAACATAACATGTGCATAGGGGTTTTGTTTTATTTCAGCCTGTATAGATCTGATACTTTCAGGTTACCATGGCCTTTTATTAACCCTTTTGTAAATAGTGACGCAACATTATTTACTCCCTAAATTTATATTCTACCTTTCCATTAACATATTCAAGATAACTAAGCAAATCAATACTGAGTAAAGACCTTACAGTAAATCAATACAAAATGATAGGAATAACAATAAGAGCCTTTCAATGATCTGTAATAAGCCAACAGAAACTTGAGGGCTGCCACCTGAATGGCCATAAAATGGCAAATGGAGAGCTAGCCAGGGCCCCTCCTTGTGCTACTGAGCCAGCAGGAGGGCAAATGGAGGTCTAGCCCCTTTCCCCAATAGCCCTATAAAATGTCAATGTGAGGCATATTTTGCTTGCTGAGAAAATGAAGAAACCAGTAGGCTAGCAGATCAATTCCAGCAATGCACATTTTTCAATACACTGAAAACATCAGAAGGCAAAAGATGCTTTTATTTTCTGTGTTATTGGGCAAAATGTTGGTTTAATGATTTCTCATCTCTTCCCCTTTACAAAAAATAGTTTGCTCCTTCTGCTAGGCTAGCTCATTCATTAATTCTCACTCTCTTTTCCAACGTTTGCAGGTTACCCCATCAGTGGGGCAGAACTGATCTCAACCAGAATTACTACAATATACTGGAAGTGATGGCTACCTTCAGTCTCTTGAGTAAAAAGTGGAATAAAACAGAATTGTCACTATCACCATTGAGATACAACTGCATTGTGCTGCCTTCTTTTCAAATGGAGAATAAAAATATGTATTGAACATCTCTGTCTTTTCTGCATTGCTATTTGATAACTGTATAACCTTTGTCTAGCAGAGTCTTGTCCACCGATGAATTTCACACAGAAAAGCTATTAGAGAATAAGAAAAGACAGGGTTGTTCAAAGAGAGAGAGAGAGAGAGAAAACAGATGAGAAATCATTAAGCAACATTTTGCAAAATAACACAGACAATGGAAGCACTTTTACCTTCTGATGCTTGCAGTATATTGAAGAACATGCATTTCCAGAATCAATATGTTAGGCTACTGGTTTCTTTGTTTTCCCATCCAGCAATATCTGTTTCATATTTATATTTTATAGGTTTGGAGGGGAATAGTATCTCCATTTTGGCAATACTAGCTCATTTGACCACTTTTGAGCTGCCATATAAATTTTTTAAAAGCAGGGATATTGCCAGTATTGTTTCCCTGTCAAACGGGGCTGAATTGGGTCAAATTGGGCAAAACACCTCCCTCCGTATCTAAATAAAACTTGGAATATCACTATGCTACAATGACTGAATGCAGATATACAAGTTCCCCAATGACAGTGGACAGGTTCAGTTGTCATGCTAAACAATGGTGTGATCATGGCTTAGCATTATGACCATGAGCCTTGAGCACATGTGCATCCAAACATGGAAAATCTTGGCTTGTTGTAACCACAGTGTATACAAACGAGGACATCATAAACTGTGTTTAGAAAAAACAGGATTTGCTGGGTTTGTCTGTAATAGCAAATCCCAGTTTGTTTTTAAACAGGACTTTATGGTTTTAACCAGGTTTGCAGCCAGGAGTTGCAAATTTCCTCTGCTCGCATGTTGATGAGAAGAGATGGGCCACATTAACAAATAATGGGCTGTGTGGGCTGTCCTTCAAGCAAGAAGGAAGCCTCCACAGCCAGCTTCCCCTCCTCTCTGCAGTCTCACTGACTGCATAGAGGACACTCTCCCAGTCATCCAAATATTGACAGGAGAGCAGGGTGTGTGGGAGGAGCAGAAGCATGGGTCCATTGGACCCGCAGTTCTGTGTGATGTGCAAATGCGGCCAAAGTGCCCATGGCTCATGATCATAAGGTTAAAGCATGATTAAATCATGGTTTAGCATGACATCTGTACCTAGCCTGTGTAGATGATAGTGAGCATATCCAGGATAGGTACACGTTACAGTGTGTTCAGTCCAGTTCCCGAATTGTCCACTTCCTGTGCCACGTGCAAAGAATAGTGGATTAGGGACTGCAGTAAAGAATGATCAGGCAGTAAAGTACAATTAAAACACTTGGGATGCCCCAATGGTGTAGTGTGTGATGATGTCACCCACCCCAACCCAAGATGGCAGATGCATAAACTTTTGAGGCACAAATGCACTAACTTGAGGACTGTCTAACCAATTTGAATCAAATTTGGAACAGCTGTAGTGAATGACACACAGGGACATCTCAGTGGTGCAGTTTGTAATGATGACATCCACCCTGATCCAAAATGGTGGACACATGAACATTCGAGGCACAAGAGATCTAACTTATGGACCCCAATTTGCACCAAATTTAGTCCAGATGTAAAGACAGTGAAAGGAACGTAGGTTGATTAGTTCTTACTAGAACAACTTGTTTTGTTTTCTTTTAACTGGAACTCATGTTTATACTTCTTCTGTGGGCATAATATCTTAAGAAATTACAGGAGAAGCAGATGGACACAGCATCCTGGAATTAAACGTCTGCAAATTAAATCAAATTTTTGGATGGGGGCATGGAATGCCAATAAAAATTGTGACAGATCCATGAGAAATATTTGCTTATTTTAGGTCAGAATTATTTGGTATGGAATTTAATTATGAACTAGCAGAATATAATACAATCTAACTAGCCCTGTGCGGATGGAAAAGATTAATATGGCTGATAGCTCCTTATCTGAAGAGCTTCAAATATTGATATTTTTAGTAATGGTATGCTTTGATTGATAAAGGTTTTTGTTAATAAGCGAAAGGCGTTCGTTAAATGATTCACTTTGATTCAACTCTCAGACTCCTTTAAAAACATTCATTCATTGAAATCCAGCAATTATTTCCTCATCCTTGCTTTGCACCTGAGTGATTCTGGCATGGCCAACCTTGTGAAATGCACAGAGGAGAGGCTACAGTGTGTGTAATATCGGCTGTAACTAGGATGAGAGCTACAACAGATTACTTATCTGGGGAAGCCATATGACAAATCATCCTCATTGTGCCTCATTCATTTTCCTACTGACCCAAACGGTGTGTCATTCCTGATTGATATGCTAATTCTTTCCATGGGGACCACACTGACAAAGATATAAGCCAGGACCCATGGAGCTGGGCTTTGTGCTCCCCTTCTGAATTAATCCCAAGGTCCCTGGAGGGCATGGATACACAAAAGCTGTGAATGTGTCCACTGTGCCTCCAGCTCTCTTGAGGCATTGCATTAAGAAGACAAATGGCTAATTCACCACAGCCAAATGTTGCACATTTCATGATTAAATACAAGCCTCCCTAGACTTGGCTTCATTTGTTTCCTTTACAATGAAATATGTGCCGGTTTATATATTTTTTCATTACTACATAAATACATGCAGTTTATAAAGTGCTGGAGGAATTATCAACATGAAATCTCTCTTTCTGAGCATGGAAATAGTCTTATGTCAGTAAACCACCCCCACACCACCCCCACAGGGATATTTAGGAGGGAACAGGAATATTTATTCAAGGGACAGAGAATTTTAAAAACATAGATCATATCAATTCCCTCAAAAATTTCCATGGATCTTATGCATATATCAGACATATAAATATGATAGATAGATAGATAGATAGATAGATAGATAGATAGATAGATAGATAGATAGATAGATAGATAGATAGATCTTGGTTCAGGATTCTGGATAATATGAAATCCTGTTTTTCAGCTGACTTGTAATTTGGATATTAGGCATGTGCAAGGTGGGATATTGGGAGCATGGGACATGATCCGGAATCACCCACTTAGGAAAAGGTCAGAGATATTCCTGATCTGAACTTGGGAAGCCAATTTTGGTTTGGACTTCTCTGACCACATTTGGGGGAAATCAACGCATTCGGAGTCTCTTTTTTCTGCAATTGTCATGGGAGGGGGCTCTTCTGCCCACTATCTGCTCACCTGCATACTATTGTGCAAATAAAGCGGTTGATTTCCAGGTTTCCTCGCTGAGATTCTGTGGTGTTACATCACTTCCCCTGAGATTCTTGGATGCCCCATTACTTTTCTTCTGCGATTCTCAGTAAGTAAAATTTCTGGATTACTTTTTTAAAAAAAATTAAAAATGGATGGTTAGATTCAGTTCTAATGAATTACACAGAGTCCTGCCATCCATACCTACTTGTGGGACAACTTCCAGTACCCTCTTTTATGTTTTTTTTTTTTTAATTAAAAAGCTTTCCCATAGAAGTCCATAGGGATTTTTGCCTGGAAAACCTTGTTCTTACCCTGATTCCAATTCTAACATTCTGAAGAGTCCAAAGGACCCAAAACTGACATCTCTGGGATCAGGCAAATGAGAAACAATAAGACCCCCCACTATGTTATGTCCAAACCATATAATTAAGAATATAATACAAATTGATTTAGTATAGTTTTATCATCAAATATAGTTTCAGCCTGAGATAGAACAAAAGTTCAACCAAAGATGACAATTGGAAATCACATTGATAAAGTTAAATGTATTGCAATGGGGAATAGTGAAGTCCATTGTATGGAAAGTAACATGGTCTGTTTCAGACAAATCCACAATGGTGGCCTCCATTTCTATCTTGGTCTTTGTCAAGTGGAGAATAATCTTAGAAAAGTTCCATAGACCTGACAACACTTATCCAAATGCTCCAAAATCCAGTCTTCCAAGAAATATAAAACTCAGTTATTGTCTGGGTTGTAATCATGTTTCATGTGTATATAAATAGTTAATGAGGTTACCTTTAAAAAAAATCCCCAATATAAGGGCATCCTATGTTATAAAATGTCAAGTAAAAAGCTTGTTCAGAATTCACAATGTATGAAACCGTCACTGTTTCAAAAAGATATACTAAAACCATCAGCTTACTATAGCATTCTAATCAGGTAAAGAAATACCCAGACTCCATCTTTTACAAACACTTAATAAGTACTTTATGTTAAAAAAAAAAAAAAAACCTAAAAAAAATTAAAACAAAGTCACCTAATCTCAAATGAACATATAAAAAATCAAGCAGAAAGCTTGTATAAAACTCACAATGGCCACATCTGCATGTAACGGGAAGCCGCGGGTCCCCCAAATCAGGAAACACCCCCTGTCCTTCACAGACATTCAAAATTGAAGTCTCTGAGACTGCAGAGAGAAGGGGGAACTGACTGCATGGGCTTCTTTGGCATGAAGGACAGCCCTGGCAGCCAATCACAGCTGGAACAAGTGGGGAGCGTCTTCCCTCAACTCCTGTTACAGCTCACTGTAACTCTAATTCTGCCTTTGGACGTAACACTTCTGAATGCAATGCTCTGGTAGGAGCAGCGAAACTCACTATAACCCGAGACCTCAAACTGGAGTTTGGGAAGGGAACACTTGGGTCGCTGTTCTGACAGAACTGTGGTTGCATGCATTAGAACATAAGAGAAATTCAACATCAGGCTCCTTCACCTCTAGATTCTCGTTACGTGCAAATATGGCCAATGTATAAAGCCACCCCTTTTACTTCTAGAAAATTTACTAAGAGAACCAACTTACTATGACATTCTAATTAGGGATGCACAAATTGAACCAGACCATGGCCCGAAAGGGGGGTGCCGGTCCAAGTTTGAACTGGACTGGCCCTGGTTTGAACCAGACCAGTTTGGACTGGTTTTTTGTGGGGGGGGGGTCTACTGGTAAAGAAGGATCTGGTGAGGATTTCCCTTTACCAGTAAAGGGGAGGGGGCTTCCTGAGGCCTAGAGAAGGTGGGAGGAGAGACTGTGGTACCCACAAAATGATCGGCAGGGAAGCAGCCATAGGGGGCAGCAGCAGCTTCCCCCACACCCACTGGCCTCCTCCAGAATCATCTGGGCAAGCGATGACCTGGTTTAGGCCTTTCTCCAGCCCAGTTCAGGCCACAGGGAGCCCATTGCTGCCTACCACCATCCCAGGCTGCTCTGGGGGAGGCCAGCATGCGTGGAGAGAGTTGCTGCCAGCACTGCCACCCCCCCCCCTGTGGCTGCCACCCTTTTTTGTAAGTACTACTGACTCACCTTCCCACCCCTTCTAGTCCTACAGAAGCCCCCCTACCTCTTTACTGGTAAAGGGAAAACTTCACTGGATTCCCCTTTACCAGTAGATCCCCAAACCGTTCTGTGAACTGGTTTGGACCAGTCCATACCAGGCCCAGTTAGACTGGAACTGGACCAGGTCCAGTTCAATTGGAACCAGGCCAGGCCAGTTCAAATCCGATTTGGATTTGAACCAAATCAACAAATCTGGTTCCATGCACACCCCTAATTCTAATATGGTTAAAAAAACAACAACTCAGACACTACCTTCCTCAAGCACAGCTTATATACCAGCTGGAAATCAATAGTAATTCTGTACTCAAAGAATTAAAAGTATTCTATCAATAATAGGTGCTGTTCCCAAAATTACTTACAACAATGTTTATAATTATGGACATAAGCCATAAACCTTTAGGATCAGACCAGGTTGGACCCAATCCAATATTTGCCAATGTGCACCTATAGGATATGTTACTAAGGGTTATGTTACTAAAGGTTATATCCTATAGGGTTAAGTACCCTATAGGATATGTTACTAAGGGTTATGCTGACATTAGTAAATTCCTCCATGTCAAAAGGGTCCTAGCATGCAACTGCATTGAAATAAGTATGATCTGACTCTGAATATTTATGGATCCAGATGTTACATCCCAGCAGTGATACTTATGGGCACAGAAGCCTATTACATCTGCCCCACTCCCACAAATCATCATCAGGAAGTGACAACTATCACTCCATGGACACACTCAGTCAAACATTACTGGCTGGTCTGCACTGAGCAATTTACTATTGTCGGAACTGGTCCTTAGTGCTATTTGGGGTCATAGCTTCTTGTTAATATGTTTCTAATAATGTAATCACATTGTTAGCAAAGCTAGCCATCCCTGCCCTGTTCACACACTAAAGAAGAAGAATGTCATAGAAACATAGGAAGCTGTCATATACTGAGTCAGACCATAGGTCCATCTAGCTCAGTATTGTCTACACAGACCGGCAGCAGCTTCTGCAAGGGTGCAGGCAAGAATCCCTCTCAGCCCTATCTTGGAGATGCCAGAGAGGAGAGCCGGTCTTGTGGTAGCAAGCATGACTTGTCCCCATAGCTAAGCAGGGTCTGCCCTGGTTGCATCTGAATGGGAGACTAGAAGTGTGAGCACTGCAAGATATTCCCCTTAGGGGATGAAGCCGCTCTGGGAAGAGCAGAAGGTTTCAAGTTCCCTCCCTGGCTTCTCCAAGATAGGGCTGAGAGAGATTCCTGCCTGCAACCTTGGAGAAGCCGCTGCCAGTCTGTGAAGACAATACTTAGCTAGATAGACCAATGGTCTGACTCAGTATATGGCAGTTTCCTGTGTTCCTATGAGAGGGAACCTGGGACCTTCTGCTCTTCTCAGAGTGGCTCCATCCCCTAAGGGGAAGATCTTACAGTACTCACACATCAAGTCTCCCATTCATATGCAACCATGGTGGACCCTGCTTAACTAAGGGAACAAGTCATGCATGAAAGCTTGCCTAAGATAGGCTTAAGACCATTTATTATGCAGCTTGATAACTGGCTCTTTTTAAAAGAGTTTGATAGAACTGTGAAAGAAATGTGGAACATGGAAGTAGCTGAGAATATTGGAAATGAATATGTGAAGTACTTCTTCTGGTATAGGCTTAGAGGTTCAGCAGGGAAATAAAATTAAAATGCATTGCCTAGGCTGTTGGCTGTCCAGTGAACATGTTCCAGAGGAGTAGCCATGTTAGTCTATTGCAACAATAAGAACAGAGAGTCTTGTGGCACTTTAAAGATGAACAGATCTGATTTTCATGGGCTAGAGCCATTTCTGTGTCTCTTCTGATTAAAGGAAATCAGAAGGTTGGTCTGAATAATTTATATTGCTTGTTTTCAATCTACATAATCTTAGTTCTTAAAATCATAATCAAAATGACAGCTGAAATACAGGGTAATTTCTGGTACTAGCTTTTAGAGAAACATGACAGTATCTCTGAAAGCCTTATAGTAGTCCTATCCTTCATTATTTATGAAGGATAGGACTACTACTTATAGTAGTCCTATCCTTCTTCCTAGCAAATTAATGCTCAGGATCATCCAACGCAGATTAGAGCCCTACATGGAAAGTTAAATGCTGGATGTTCAAGTTGGTTTCAGAAAAGGCTGAGGAACAAGAGACATCATTGCTGATGCACGCTGGATAATTGAGAAAGCCAAAGAATACCAGAAAGAAGTCAATGTGTGCTTTATTGACTACAGACAATATTGTCAAGTTGTGGAATATCCTTAGGAAAATGGGCATCCCAGAACATCTCATTGTTCTCATGAGAAATCTATACACAAGACAGGAAGCCACAGTCCAGATGGAACATGTTGAAACAGACTGGTTCCAGATCGGCGAAGGAGTAAGACAATGCTGTATACTTTATCCTTCTTTATTCAATTTCTATGCTGAACATATACTGAGAGAAGCTGAATTGCAAGAAGATGAGCATGGTTTTAAAGTTGGAGGAAGAAACATCAATAACCTGCACTACACTGATGACACCACTCTGATAGCTGAGAATGCGGATGATCTGCAAGCTCTAGTAATAAAGTCAAGGAGCACAGTGAAAAAATGGGACTACAACTAAATGTAAAGACAACTAAACTAATGTACAACAACCAGCCTCAGAATTGACAATGAAGACATTGAAGTGGTGGATAGCTTCTGCCTTTTAGGATCGACTGTCAACAGTAAAGTATCCAGCAGTCAAGAAATGCACTGCAGACTAGCACTTGGTAGGGTTGCAATGCAGGCCTTGGAAAGGTTATTTAGATGCCATGACATGTCTACACCTACAAAGATTAGAATCATTCAGACAATGGTTTTTTCCGTGACATAGGAAGCTGCCATATACTGAGTCAGATCATAGGGTCCATCTAGCTCAGTATTGTCTACCCAGACTGGCAGTGGCTTCTCCAGGGTTGCAGGCAGGAAACTCTCTCAGCCCTATCTTGGAGATGCCAGATATGGATGCGAAATCTGGATCCCATCCACCATATCTCCAGGTCATGTGAATGGCCTTAGTATGTTCTTACATGGTACAAGTAGCTCTTTTACATAAGAACATAAGAACAGCCCTGCTGGATCAGGCCCAAGGCCCATCTAGTCCAGCATCCTGTTTCACACAGTGGACCACCAGATGCTGCTGGAAGCCACAGGCAGGAGTTTAGGGCATGCCCTCTCTCCTGCTGTTACTCCCCCACAACTGGTACTCAGAGGCATCCTGCCTTTGGGGCTGGAGATGGCCTATAGCCCTCCGACTAGTAGCTGGTTATAGACCTCTCCTCCATGTAGTTATTCAAAGCTCTCTTAATGAAGTTATCCAAACCCCTCTTAAAGCCATCCAGGTTGTTGGCCATCACCACATTTTGTGGCAGAAAATTCCACAAGTTGATTATGCATTGTGTGAAAAAGTACTTCTGTCTCTTTGTCCTAGATTTCCTGGCAATAAATTTCATGGTACTTTTCTTGGTAGCCCTAGGAGAAGGAGGTAATACAATTCCTCAAAAGAAAAATTCAGCAAAAACATTTGGCACCACTAAGGAGATGGGTTGCATGATAGCTAAGAGCTACTTGTAAAATAAAAGTTCAGTTTTTCAAAATGAAAACACATTTGCACATATCTAAGTATATGTGCAAATGTGCCTTCGGTGCACCTGTGTTATTTGTAGAGAAGACCCTGAAAATGACTTTAAAAAGTAGCTCTGGAGTCCATTTTTGTTATTTTCAGTTTGTTTTGTATATTATTGACATTCTCCCATTATATTTGCAAGCATGTTCAGCTGTGGGAGTGGCAAACAAAAATGCACCCATGATTTCAAATAATATAATATGAAATTGCCATAGCTTAAGACAGTGGAATATTGTAGTTACTGCTTGATCACAAACATTTTTGGTCATTTTATGACAACTATTGTTAAGTAATCATTACCATCCAAATTAGAGAATATGTCTTGAGAAATGAAAAAACAGGGGTCCTATCTAAGAGACAACAGTACTATATTTAAAATAATCTGTTTCTTCAGCATTAGGAACATTTTATATCAAGGCCTTATTTATAAGACATTATGGGAGTATTATTGTGAAGAAGAGGAAGAGAGGAAATAAATTATACATTAAGATTGGTTCAAGATTTTGAAAGGTTTATTACATGTGACCAGTAGGAATGTATATGACCTTTTGATTATTTGTTTTGCTAAGTTCCAGTCTTCTGAAGATTGTCTGAAACCTATGAGTATATTACTCAATAAAATGATTAATACTTCTAGTCCCACCTGTTGAAAGTGTAAGAAGGCAGGGAAGCACATTGCCACGGTGATGGGTGAACTTGTGGCCAAAAAGAAAGAAAGAAAAATAAATTGGGAATGAAATTAATGTTTCAATGGAAAACATAATCAGGATGAAAACTACCATTTGACCCTATTATTTTTCTGCTTACATATACAAAAAAAATTCCAGCTCTCTACTGTGAGCTAATATCCAATATGATAATTGCTGCTACAAGGCTTTGCTATTCCAGGGACTGGAAGAAGCCCCTGGTGTTATCTCCAACCAACTGGGAGAACAAACTATATGATCTGGTAATAATGTCTGAGCTCTATATTCCGTTAAAAAGATGACAGCAACAAGATAAGCTTGTTCAAAATTGGTCAGCATTTCTTAAATTAGCCACATCCATCTAGGTCATCACTTTCTTAAGGGTCACACAGAGGTCTGGGATCTTGTGACTGAGCTTGTGATCAGGAAAGAGATGGAAAAATGGAAGAATCACAAGAAACCACTATGATTGCATAGACAACTCTCTGAATAGAGTTTGAGAAGCAAAAAGCAATTGATGGAGGGGCAAGGAAGACAACAAAAGTGTAACCCAAACCTGTAGAGATTGTGTCAGGAAGACTAAGATTCAGAATAAGCTGAATTCTGAAGGGATAGCTAAAACCTCGGAGGGCAGAATGAAAATATTAGGCCAAAAACAACAAGATGTGATGCAACAGTGGCAAATGTAAGTTTTCTTGCATTTAAGTAAGAAAAATCAAAGGCATAAGTGCAGGAATGGGGCAAGAGGGACCTGGCTTGGCAGAAGGACTTGTGAAAGGGACCTAGGGGTCTGAGTGGACAATAAGTTGAACATGAGCCAGCGGTGTGATATAGTTGCTAGGAAAGGTAACGTAATCCTAGGCAGCATTAATAGAAGCACAGTGTACAGATCATGAGAAATAATCATTCCACTCTATTTTGCGCTGGTCAGACTTCTCTTGGAAGTATGTGTCTAGTTCTGGGCTCCGCACTTTAAGGACAGTAGCGGCAACCATGGCTGCAGAACCGGGCTAGAACTGCATAGTTATTTGGAGCAGCTGGGTGTTGGTGGGAAACTAGGGGTCTTGGGCCACCAAACTCCAGTGGTCCCACAACTTGCAATTTGGGCATATATATGCAAGGGGTCGTCTGCCGCATGCATACTTGTGCAGCACTGGATTCGTGTGGGTGTGGCCAGGCAACTACTTCACCTATAGCAGGAGAGGACCAGGTTCAGGAACATGCCCTCAAGGCCTCAACAAAAGTATCTACAGCAGACATTCCCTGATAGCGCAGTAGAGCGCAACAAACAAAGGGGCAGCCACAGGGCAATAGATACTGCCAAGGACAGCTGGAGTGGGCATTGATGGCAGATTCATTGAGTGCTCACAGGGAGGAACAAGGTGGGTGGGGGGGTGAGCATGCCAAAGAGTGGCTTTGGAGACCCCCTGGCTCCACATTTGTGCCCTATACTTGGAGTAGGACAAGTTTCCTCTCACGGAGCAAGCCCCTCATGCAAGCATCCCCACTGTTGCTGTAGTTAATAAGCAGCCATCCCCACATCGTGAGGCACACACATGGGGAGGACAATGGGAGCTGCAAGAGCTGGTTGATGGGTGCCTCCTCCACCATCACAGTCTTAACACCCACACCCAGATACACTCAAATGTTGAAAGGACCCACAGGATGGGGTCTTAAAAGTAAACTGTGCACCCCCAGAGTGGCAGCCCATTGGAATTCCAGCAGTCTCACATTAGCCTGGAGGCAGCTTAACAGCAGATATGTAATTTTAAGGTGCTGTAGGGAGAGCACAGCAATGGCCGCCTGTGCCTCCAGTTTTTAACAGCAGCAAAGTCTTTTGTTCTGCATCTGGAAAGGAGTCCCCTTGCTGTGGCTGCATTGGCACCCCATGCCCTCCACGTTTCACCTACCCAGGACCCAGACAATGGGAACTGATACTGGTGCACATCTGTTGGGCAGGTAACATTTTTCCTATGCCAGGCTGCCCATGCTGGGGGTGCACAGGACAATGACACATGTTGCCCTACAAGGGTCATCATTGTGTTGGAGACTCAACCACAACAGATTTTGGGCTGTGTGCAGCAATCCACAAGAGGGGACCCTGTTGGGGTACAGTACTACTGTGCAGTCCTGTGTTATGTGTGCTTGTGTTTCTGTACAGACAGCCACCAGTATAGCTGAAACAGCACAACATGTGCTGTTTCATTAACAAATAATAACATTATTTGTTATTTCTCTGTGTAAACCGCCCTGAGCCATTTTTGAAAGGGCGGTATAGAAATGGAATGAATGAATGAATGAATGAATGAATGAATGAATGAATGCTCATCGGCAGGTTAAAGAAGCAGACAGCTGGCAAAACCCGAAACAGATGTGTCTCTTTAAATTCTCTGTACGCGTCATGGTTAGGAAAAATTGGGAAGAGAAAGGAGGATTGCAGAGGTGTGGCACTTTATCCGAGAAGTGGCCATTGAGGGCTGCACTTCGTATAGAGCCATCATGTCCCTGAGTGGGTCTGGACCTAGGTGGCCAGATTTGGCTTTTAAAAAGCCAAATTCTGGCTTACGGCCCATTTGACCCATGAGTATACCCCTTAGGTTCTGGTAACTCTGTCTGGACCACCCTCTTTATTATTACAGTTCCGAAATCACCACAAAACCATAGTTATGGAGGCAGCGTCCGTGTTCTGACGCAGTGCTGCGGCGGCCAAACCTCAGGTATCGGTGGCGAAGCTTACTGCAAACCGAAAGTTTGAATTGGAGTTTGGTGAGGACGCAGGACGCTTTTGGCTCAAACCCATGGTTGTATGCATTTGGAAGTAACAGAGTTCCAACCTCTGCCCTGTTTAACTCCAGTTTCATGTTCTGTTCAAATGCGGCCACTATGTGCATCCGCTGTGGTGCATATACATAATGTTATGAAGTGTTTTTAAAACTCACCTCTTTGAATGCAATGGGAGTGGTAATAGAAATAGGTGGTGAGGTGCTCAAAAGAAGATGTGTATGAAAATAAGGAGGGTTGATCAGCCCACTGTTCAGGACTCCACTGGACTGGCAAACACACAGCCTTAGCTGTCCCATCACTTGTGCTGCACCAGGGCCCTCCTCCTAGCTGCCTAACATGCCTCTCTCCCTTACTCTGGTTCAGCCCATCAGTGAGGCAGGTGAAGCCAACACTGGCACTCCTTAACAAGCTCTTTCCAGGAGGGGAGGGGAGAGGTAAGCAAGAACCTTGAAGGGAATTAGGAGCAAAAGCAGCCAAGGGCAGTTCTGTTCAGTGAAGTGCTCTGCAAGGGCTCCTTCATCCCCCCCTGCCACCACACTACTACTACTACTACTACTACTACTAAAGGTAAAGTGTTCCATCAGGTCAATTTTGACTCCTGGTGCCCACAGAGCCCTGTGGTTTTCTTTGGTAGAATACAGGAGGAGTTTACCATTGCCTCCTCCCACACAGTATGAGATAATGCCTTTCAGCATCTTCCTGTATCGCTGCTGCCCGATATAGGCATTTCCCATAGTCTGGGAAACATACCAACAGGGATTCGAACTAGCAACCTTCTGCTTGTTAATCAAGCATTTCCCCTCTGCACCACTTAAGTTGACTACTACTACTACTACTACGGATATTTACATACCGCTCTTCAACCAAAGTTTTCAAAGAGGTTTACATAGAAAAATAAATAATACATAAATAAGGTGGTCCCCTGTCCCCAAAGTTCCCACATTCTATTTTATTTTAGATTTTATAATGAATGTATTAGTAATATAAGTAAAAACAGAAAAGGTTACATCTCTGACAGTCATACATGATCACAAACAAAAGCATATCCATCATAGAAACCTCCTCTATATGCAAGATACAAATAGTAATTGTGTGTGTGTGTGTGTGTGTGTGTGTGTGTGTGTGTGTGTGTGTAATTATAGAGTAAGAAATGTTAACATGGGCTTCAGTCTTACCATCAGTAAAATTTCAGACCTCTGAACCAATTGAAAATCTAACAGTTAGACAATATAAAGACCACATTCTAAAAAGAAACATAAAGCAGATACCAGCAATTGCCACTGGAGGGATGCTGTGCTGGGGTTGGATAGGGCCAGTTGCACTCCCCCTGTTAAATACAAGAGAATCACCACTTTAAAAGGTGTCTCTTTGCTCAGTTGGTAGGGCTCACTACTACCGGTACTGTTGTACAAGTTCCTATGAGCCACTGCCATTAAATATAGTTAAGAGACCTCCACTCTTTTTTCTTGATAGAGCAGACCTGCACAATCTGTGACCCAGCAAGATGAATACAGTCCACCAGTTATGTATCATAGCTTGTTATGTGATTGACCACTACCTAGTTTTTCATTGTGAGGCAGCAAATGATATCCCCCCCCCCTCTCATATATTTCATACTACCTGATATGTGCATCTCTAGGTAGTGTATACAATTTAAAACACAAATAAAACAGAGTAAAAACAGTTCAAATTTCACAAAACAAAAACAATCTCATAGGATAAAAACAATTAAACCATTTGAAATTCATTTCAGTTAATAGCCTGAGAAAACAAGTGCATCCTGAGGGTCTTCCTAAAAGCAAACAGAGAAGGAGATGCTCTTATTCCAAAGACCTGGGGCAGCCATAGAGAAGGCCCGGTCCCGAGTAGCCATCAAACAAGCCAGCAGCAACTGTAACCGGGCCCCTCCAGATGATCTTAATAGGCAACAGAGCTCATTACAAAGAAGGTGATCTTTTAATTACCCTAGAACCAAGCCACTGAGGGCTTTATAGGTAATAACCAGCACTTTGTATTTTGCCCAGAAACATATCAGCAGCCAGTACAGTTCTTTTAAAACTGGTGTTATATGGTTCCTTCGGGTTGTTCCAGAAACTAGGGATGTGCACAGAACCAGTTAGCCTGGTTCAGCTTGCATCTGGACTCGATTCAAGCTGCCCAGGGCAGCTCAGGCTCAATCGAGCCCGGCCGGTTCCGTGCTGGACCACGTGCCGGCTGAACTGGCTCGCGGGCTGGCTCAGGGGATCTACTTGTAAAGGGGGATCTGGCTAGGGGATTCCCTAAGTTAAAATGGCTTCCTTAACCCTTTAATGCACAGGGGCAGGGCGGGCAAAAGGCTTTCTTTGACCTTCGAAAATGAAGCGCTGGTGGGCTGACGGAAGTGGCTGTGGCACTGTGATGGAGGCTCGGGAGATGGGGGGTGGGGGCTCCTCTTGCCACCCTTCCGGCCTCCCAGGCCCAACCGACAGTCTAAACTGGCTGCAGCCCAGTACTAGCTTCTGTGCATGTGCCGAAACACTTAGAGAGGCTTCTGCGTGTGCACAGAGGTCCATACCTGGCTACAGCTAGGCCAGACAGTAGGTTGGGAGGCCAGCTGGGCGCTGAGAAGAACCCCCACTGCCACCACCCAAGCCTCCGCAGCTGCAGTGGCCACTCCCCGCGCTTCATTTTCAAAAGTAAGAGAAAGCCTTTCCCCCCACTGGTGCATTAAAAGGTTAAGGAAGCCTTTTTAGCTTAGAGAATTTCCTGTACTTGTACAGTAAAAGGGAATCCTATCTGAGCTGGCCTGCGAGCTGGTTCTGTGAACCAGGGGGCCGTCCGGTTCTAACTTGGACAGGCACACCACTTTGAGCAGCTGGTCCGGTTGGATCTTGGACCACCCAAACCTGGCTGGGTTGATGTCAAGCCTGGCTCAATGTGAGCTGGCTCACGCATCCCTTCCAGAGACCAATCTGTATGCCACATTCTGTACCAATTGTAATTTCCGCACTATGTACAAAGGCAGCCCCATATAGAGTGCATTGCAGTAGATAAGCCTAGAGGTTACCAGCATATGCACCACTGTTTTAAGGTCATTTGCTTCCAGTTCTGATGTGTCATAGCTGACATATCAGCCAAAGCTGATAAAAAGTGCTCCTGGCCACTGTCTCAACCCGAGAAACCAGAGAGTTTGGGATCCAGGAGGACTCCCAAGCTATGTACCTGATCTTCCTGGGAGAGTGTAACCCCATCCACAATAAGCAGATCTAAACCATATCTCAGGTCCCTTCCTGACCCCCCACAATCAGTACCTCCATCTGATTTGAATTCAACTTCAGTTTATTATCCTTCATACCACATAACTATTAAATAGTTATAACAACTATTTGCTGTCATCATGAGGCAGAGAAACCAGGAAGTGTACTGGACCTTTAATGGACTGCCGTTCATGATAGGAGGATGCTTTCCATTTCAACTGGATGAGTCATAACCTGGGTCGTAATGTATAAACTGAAAACTGCTGTGTAGTAGAGACAGGTTTTGATAGAAATGGCAACCATTAGTTAAGAAATTGAGACTCTGTAAATAATAATTGCCATTACAAGAAAAATGACATTGGGATTCATTTTCTTTCTGGTAATATCACTACCAACTAAATTTTATATTTTAAATAAAATTGTCATTTTTAATGCTTCCTGTTGAATTGACTAATAATAAGAAATGACATTCAGCAGTAAAGAAGCAACAAGTACTTTTGGGATATCTTTCAATTTTTTTGAATAATTTCTTAATAATTTCTGTAGCCAAAATGTGTGTATTTTATGAAGGAAGTACACATTATGCCATTGTCACTGTAAGCAACAGAAATAAATTAAAGGTAATTTCCACTTTTAAAATCCTGTTTCTATGGAAATATGAGTAACTGCCATTACTGCAGAGCTTGTTACCATGGTTATTTCAAGTAATTCCAGGGTATTAATGCCCTTCAACCTAAACTGATACTTTTTTCTCCCACTTGTCATTCAGTGAAATCATATATTAACTTTAAGTGAAGCAGTGTTCCTCAACCCAACATGTTGAAAAGGACATGATATGTGGAGGATCTGTGGACACTCATCCCTCGAAAAACATACAGAAAAACAACCTTGTGCAGAATAAGGTTTAGCAGCTAGAACAGTGGTGCTTGTGGTAAATACAGCTGTAGTCATTCAAATTTGAAAAATAAGGCATGTTTGGAATTTTCACATCCCTGTGGAAATGTGGTTGTGGATACTTCAGATGTGTACTTCTGATTGTAAGGGCTGTTGCAATTCTACCAGGATTCTAAGAAGGGTTGCTACATGTCCAGGATTATCCTGGACTGTCCAGGAGTTGGATATCCTGTCCAGGACGTAGGAAAGGTGTCAATCTGGATATGAAAAGTCCAGGAATTTGAGCAGGAAGTTTGCTTTAACAAATTCTACCAATTGTTCCAGTGCTTCTCTCTACATATTGTAGCTACATGTTGTTGAAAAGCCCCAGATTCTCACTATTTCTCTGGCACCAATTCTACCAACCGGCTAGGTTGGCTCACTCTATATGGCTCAATAAACCCCTTCCCCTCCTTTGTGAGTCATCTCTAGAGCTCATGAGGGTGGTAGTGGGTCTCTGGTTTTAGCTGTGACGTATATAGACAGGCATTGGTGCTCTTTCCCCTGGAATTCAGGGCCAAAGTCCAGGGCTTCCACAGCCCCAGGGGCCCCCCACATCTTCCTTAGACTGTCCTGGATGGTGTGGTTGCCCAGCAGAGCATGATGATGGGAGAGGGGCCTCCAAAGACCTTTAGGTCCAGGCTCCAAAATTACCTAGGTGCACCTCTGTAGACAGGAACAGCATTGTTGGGATCCCACTTACTTCTCTCTAGAACACTCATTGCTTGATGCAGCACCTGCAGTCTTATGAGGGCCCTCTTAGATGAGCTCAGCAAAAATATGTCTCCCCACCCCCACCAGCTTTTGATGGTTGTGTTCAGGAATTCTCTCCAATGAATAAAGCAACACTAGTTGAGTAATGTGATTTAGCACCTCAATACAATTTCCCTTGTGATATGTCCCTGCTGAATGTATTTATGTCTTTTAAGCATATATCCCCTGCTAACTGAACAAAAGAGGCATCTTTTAAAAGTGGTGATCCTCTTTATTTAGCAGGGGGAGAGCAACTGGCCCTATCCATCCCCAGCATAGCATCCCTCCAGTGGCTGTTGCTGGTGCTTATCTTATGTTTCTTTTTTAGATTGTGAGCCCTTTGGGGACAGGGAGCCATTTTCTTTCTTTCTTTCTTTCTTTCTTTCTTTCTTTCTTTCTTTCTTTACCACCTGGGAACTTTTGTTGAGAAGCAGTATATAAATATTTGTTGTATTTGTAATATATCTATCTCTATCTCTATCTCTATCTCTATCTCTATCTCTGTCTATCTATCTATCCCACATGTGTCCACAATGTTACTGCACTCACACTTCAGGATTTGACATTATTTGGAAAGAATTTCCACTAGGTGAGACAAATGACTCTTTAGGAGATTATTGTCTTCCCTTGTAGCCATAGCCAGACCCTATAACTTTAGTGCTGTTCAAATGTTATGTTGTACATGCATACAGACTTCTATATACGTGTGCATGTTTTTGTGTGAGTGACTGTATGTGTATTCACTTTAAAAGTGAACTAGTGTACAGGCTTCCTCAAACAGAGGACAAAGGCAAAAAGTATACTGCTGTTTGAACATAATGTGTGAAGAATTATATATACATACATACATACATACATACAATGTAGACAGATTGTACATGAATTGAACATAATGTGTGAACAGGGCTCTTATCTTAAGTTATTTCAGTCTATATAGTCTGAGCACTTTTGTCCACTTGTTTCCCGATGCCCTGTATTCAGGCAACGCATGAGGGGAAAGCAGAAGCCTGCATACTAGCCACAAACTCCAATGGCAGGGCATGCTCTGGGCATGCTCTGTGACATTCACACATTGTACTTTAGCAATTAGGGACTGTACAGCGATAAGAGTTTGGTCCCTTTCATGCATTTGAAAACCATGGGGTGACTAGGATTCCTGAATACAGGGAGAATCCCTATGCACATACAAGTGTACACACATAGAACATAGTACATACTAACTTCTTAAGTATAGACATCAGGGGGTGGGACCAGCATGGGCCATGGTGGTCTCATTTCCTCTGTGGATGTGTGGGAGGAAATTAGTGAACATCTCTGTTTATAACACATGATGGTTCAGATTTTGTGCACTGTTGGAGGGAACTGATAGAACGATCATATTAAGAAATGTGAGTTAGTACACAAGTCCAGCTGTCGACTGAATGTAATATATTATTCCACAAAATTTATTAGATTAATTAAATATTATACCCAGAACAATAAAATAAATTGTTTGCTTACCAAGTAGTAATTTATTATGGTTTTTCATGTAACCATGTGGGAAGCTGTTAGTCTGTAACATCCCACTATGTGGTGAGAAGAATTTTACCCACTCAAAAATCTAGAAAGGGAATGGTAAAAATTTCTTCACTGTGTAACTTCCCACATAATACAGGTGTCACACATATATGTACACCATAAGTTAGGGTTGGCAACCACAACAATTTACCCTCTGTCTCTATTTACCCTGCATCACCCTCTATTTTCCCTACATCACAGCCAGAAATCATACATCTTGTTTGTTAAGAAACGTCTTGAGTGTAGGGTGGTCTGGTTTCTAAGCATCAGCTGCTTTCATTTTATAGATTAAGCACTACCCATAATTTAAGTACATTCATGCATCTCATTCATTCATTCAGTACATACTCCAATGAACATGCAGTTAGGGAGGCTGTCTTTGCCTTTCTGACCTATGCACATTAATTTTAAAGCCTGAGCAGAACCCTCAGATGTACAGTTGTACATGTGGAAAGTTCCATTAACTCAATCAGGTTTGACAGAGCCCTCTACACATACAGCACAATGAATAATAAATAATAATAATAAATGATGATGATGATGATGATGATGATGACGACGACGACTACAATTAATACACTTTATTTGTTAGCCGCCCCATAACAAATTTTTCTCTGGGTTGTTTACAACACAATATTAAAACATGAGATAAAAACTCACATTAAATCATACCAAACAAGTTGTTCCAGTAAGAACTAATTTCTAGTAACAACTAATTTCTAAGCCTACTTTCCTTTCACTGGACTAAATCCTTTCACATCTGGACTAAATTTGGTGCAAATCAAGAACCACAAGTTAGATTTCTAGTGCCTCAAATGTTTATGCTTCCGCCATCTTGGATTGGGGTGGGTGACATCATCACAAACTGCACCATTGGGGCATCTCTATGGGTCCATTCAGCTGTAGCAAATTTGGTTCAAATCAGTTAGACTGCCCACAAGTCAGTGCACTTGCACCTCAAAGGTTTACATGTTCACCATCTTGAATTGGGGTGGATGACATCATCACAATCTTCACTGTTGAAGTGTCCATATGTGTCCCTACAGCAGTAGCGAATTTGGTTCAAATAAGTAAAGGGGTTTACAAGTTAGCCCACTTGCTCCTCAAAAGTTTATGGCTCCACCATCTTGAATCAGGATGGATGACATCATCACAAACTACACCACTGAGGTGTCCCTGTGTGCCACTCACTACAATTGTACCTAATTTGGTTTAAATCAGTTAGACAGTCCACAACTTAGCCCACCTGCGCCTCAAACGTTCATGTGTCTACCAACTTGGATTGGGGTAGATGACATCATCACAAACTACACCATTGGTGTGCCCCTATGTGTACCTAAAGCTGCAGCAAATTTGGTTCAAATCAGTTTAGCAGTTCACAAGTTAGCCCATTTGCACCTCAAAGGTTTATCCATCTGCCATCTTGGATTGGGGTGGAGGACATCATCAACCCAAACTACACTGTTGAGGTGTCTCTATGTGTCCATACAATTGTAGCCAATTTGGTTCATATTGGTCCAGGCGTTGCAAAGTTGATAGTGGGGGAGACACGGACAGACACACAGACAGGCACATAGAATGCTGGGTGATCTCATAAGCCTACTGGAAAGTAGGCTAAAAAGGCAGGGGGGGGGAGTATAGAATACAATTAAAAATGTTTAAAACATTTTAAAAAAAAAAGTTATAATCAAATCACAATTTTTAAAATATTAAATTTTAAGGACTGAGTGAACAGGCCTCCCCTGAGTATGCATGAACAATGAATATACCCAGAGGAGGGGCTGAATCACTCTTGCGATGTCATGCCCCCCATATCTTCACTAGATGTGTATATGTGTGCAGTCACAGAGCGAGGCCTGCGGCAGCCCGTGTCCAGCCACCGCTGCGGCCCCCTGGCCCACATCCGACATCAGACGTAGGGGGCTGGCTAGCCATGCCCCTGCATCTGACATCAGATGTGGGGGCATTGTCTCTCTCCCAAACAGGACCACGCGGAGTTTGCCACATGGGCCGGAGCAATTCTCTCTGCCTGTAAAGGCAGGGAGAGCCATTCTGGCCTTACTGCCAACTCAGTACGGGCCGATCTCCTTCCCAAACAGGGCCGATCTCCCTCCCAAATGGGGCCTCCCTCGCAAACGGGGCCCCGCAAATATACAAATATGCATATTTATATTTTGACACTGCTTTTCAACCAAAGATCCCAAAGCGGTTTATATACAGAAATCAGTCAATTAATTAATTAAATGGCTCCCTGTTCCCAAAGGGCTCACAGTCTAAAAAAGAAACATAGGAAAGACACCAGCAACAATCACTGGAGGGATGCTGTCCTGGGGTTGGATAGGGCCAGTTGCTCTCCCCCTACTAAATAAAGAGAATCCCCTCTTTTAAAAGGTGCCTCTTTGCTCAGTGACTATATCCCATATGACCTTTATGTCTATTACAGTTTTTCCCAGAAAGGACAATCCATTTTTATTTTTTGTCTTATAAATCAATCCCAGACCATAACTGCTATCTGAAAAATGTTAACAATTAAACAATAATTCAGAGATTTTGCATTTAAGTACCCTCTGTGTGAGCAGATTAAGAGAATATTGTCTACGTAATTCAGGAGAAAACCAATTAAGCCTACTTTATAATGAGCAATGATGCTCTCTCACATCTGCCACAAAACCAATCAACATAATCTATTACAGAGTGATGTGCTCTCTATTCTGTGTAATGGGGATGATTCGGCACTATAAATTATGTAAATATAATCAACATTTGTTAATATGATATAAAAGGACACAGCAATCCTAACACCCCAAATCACATTGCATATAAGTCCAAAAACAGGGCCTTTAATTCTGAATTTGTCACTTGCCCATTTCAATTTGTTCTGCTTCAAAATCCAACACATTTGCAACCATTCCAAGGGCTGTGTATGTACATTTTAGGACAGAGTTTAGGGCTTTGTGTATGAAAGCAGAAGGCAAATTAAACTTGGGGATCTGGGTCTTACTGTCCAATATCCTCAGTAGTACCCATTCACATTCATGTTTTTAAAATAAATATATATTGCATTCTTTTACTGCTGTTTTTGCTGTTGTCTGTGTCAGTGGCAACAGGAGCTACCTCTAAGTTCAGAGACAGGATGCCTCTGAATATCAGTTGCAGGGGAGCAACAGCAGGAGAGCTGGTATGCCTTCATCTCCTGCTTATAGGCTTCCTAGAAGCATCCAGTGGGCTACCGTGGAAAACAGAAGCTGGACTAGATAGGCCTTGGGGAAACCAAGAGCTATCCAGGCCAAAAGCCATCCAGCAAGGCTCGTCATATATTCTTAGGAGATGGAATGTGCAGCCATATCCTAGTGGACAGCATTATGAATATTTATACTGCTCCCAGACATAGCGTTATTCCAGGGTAAAAAAGTGTCATGAAAATATGGTGGTTGCTATACAGGAGGCCATCATTTTTTTAACCAACTCTGCCTCATAATTATATTGTATACTAGGATATGTAATTATTAAATACGTTATTATGCAGAGAATATTTTATCCCCTTGTGGGGCCTTGTAAGCACAGTTCTAAAACAGGCAGTTTCCCAAGAAATTCAGAACCACAGGCTTAAAAATAAATTAAAATAAACTGTTTTATTGAGCACAAAGTGAGAGGCTTGACTCTGGTGTTAATGAGAGGATTCCCACGTGATGCAAACATAAAAGACGTACATGTTTTGGGGCTTAATGCTTTACCTTTGCTATGTCTAGTAAATGAATATTTATTGCTGACAGACAGGGAAGGGAAGTGGTGGTGGTGGGTGGTCTGCTTAACAGGAAGGCAACAGGTTGAGAAGCAGGGAGAGAAACTGGGAGAGTGCAGAAAGAAGTACTGAGAGAGTTAGGAAGAGGATGGTGGTGGAGCGGTCAGAAAAACAGACAGAGGAGGCAGACAGAGGCAGCAGAAAGGAGCCGGGGAAGGAAGAGAGAACCTGCTCGAGAGCAGGGGAAGACTGGGAGAGAATCAGGAAAAGAGAGAGGGGAGCTGGTGAAAGAACCAGCTGAAAGACTGAGGGCAGGGAAGAGAAGGGGGAAACCTAGGGAGAACAAGAGAGAGAAGCCGCCAAAAGAACAAGTGGAACAGGAGGGAGGGAGAAAGCCAGAGAAGGAGCAGGGCAGGAGCTGGGAAACGCCAGGAAGAAGGGAAAGGAGGAAGTGGATTCTTTTTACTGTTGAAGGACTGCCAGCTGCAGTGTCTCTCAAGTGAAGGGCAGATATAAGGGCTAGAATAGTCAAATTTTGGGAGGATGCTGCAAATCAGGAAGCAAACTTGGGAAGAGAGTGGTTCTCTGTGCTGCCAGAGCCTGCAGTGGGATGAAGGCAAATTGATTTGAAATGACTTGGGTTTGGTTGTGGGTGTGGGGAGGGTGTGTGATTGGGTCACTTGTACTGAGAATGACATCCACAATTGCCCCTGGCTGGAGAAACTGGCTGGAAATGATCCTTGCTTGGTCTCTGCCTTGTGCCACTTATAGGTGAGCACGTGCCAGAGTGTGCTCTGCTGGTGTGAATGGCTTGTTGGAAGTGAAGGACTTTATGCTGTCTCATGTCTCAGTGACAGAGGGGATAGATTAGTGAGTCAGAGGGCTAGAGGGGTCAAGACATTGGTCATCCCTTCTCTACTGCTCTGACACTATTCCTTTGATATGTAGATTGCTACTCTCAGGGACTTCCTGCCTGCCTGCCTTTTCACTTCTTCTTCCCTTTTTCTTCTCTCTTGCAACACACATGCTCCTCTCTCCCTGCACCATGTGTGCAGAGATGCAGAAACCATCCCTCTGCATCCAGCTAGCTAGCTAGATTAGAGATCCTATCTCTCCACTTTCCTATCTAGAATGGAGTTCACCAATAAAGACTCCTTATATTGATTTGAAACTATGAACTGGCTCCAAGTTTCTTTTACTCTCAGCATACATGCATGCCTAGGCCGACTCCTCTGTGTTTTGCCTCTGGGCACTTTGCTGTAATAGAAGGGTATCTCTTACCAGAGAACATTCCCAACATGGCTGACAGCTGCCATCAACTTTGCTTATGTCCTTTGATCCTACGGGATTGGTAGTTCCCTTGATCCTATGGGATTGGTAGTCCCCGGTGTCTTGCAGGGCTACCTTTTTACCCAAGGCAGGAGCTGACCACCCTCCCTGACTTTACTGGTAAAAGATAGACCTAATAGTATTTCCTAGCCTAACCTGGTGGTAACACAAGCACTCATACACACACCCAGGGAAAGAAAGGAGGAACCAGGGAGAGAAGGAAAGAATTCCTGGGAGCAAAGGAAGGAGGGGTTCTCCTTTCCTGATGTGACAAAAGGGGAGCCCGGATCCTCAATGGAAAAGTTGGGGTGCGATGATGGAGCAGAGGGCTACAATCTCTAGAATGAATCCCGGAGACTGCACAGTTTGGGGGACTTTTGGCTGACTACCTTTATAGGGAGAAAAAATGCTTTGTGTACTGAAGCTATATGCTAAATCAGTGCTCCTCTGGGTTAATTGTTACTGAAGGTGATTCCCAACAAAGCATAATGGGTTTTGGAGTAGTTAGACACGAATATGTGACTTCCTTGGGACAGAGGTAGAGTGTTGACTGTAGGGATATTGGCTTGGTGATTTTGGGGATGGCTGTATACTGGGTCTCCTTTGTGTTTCTATGAACTATGTTCAATGGTTGAGGTTTATGATTTCATGTTAAACAGTGATGCATTTGGTGGTTTTAGTGATTGACATTAAATTCTGTTCCATACATATTATATGTTATTGTGACCATCTTCATGGGATTATACTTGTATTAATGTTGAATCTGTATCTTTAAATATTTATTGGGCCATTGATTTAGTTCACCATTTTTTAAAAAAATGTTTAAGTTTTAGAACTTTTGTGCTAAAACCAAGCAAAAGGTGGCTAGCAAACTCTTTATAAAATACAATAAAATATAATAAAATCCAACTACACCAAAACAACTAAAAACAGCAGTCTATAAAGAGGTACTGATGAAATAAAAAGGTTAAATGCCTCATGAAACAAACATGCTTTCAAGCGCTGTTTAAAAACAACAAAAAGTAGACAATTACATAAATGTGGTGCCACTAGTGAAGAAACCTGCCTCCAGTGCCTTCCAAATGAAGGCAGCCAGGTCAGGGAACAGGGCTTCTGATACTGATGTAAGGGCTCAGGAAAGCAGGAATTATTTCAAGTTTTCTGGTTTGTTTTTTCTCTCCATATATATATTAATAAAGTTAGAAGATCTATGATATGTATTTGTCACACAGGATAACAGTATTTTTGCCCTACTGACTAGTCTTGATCACAAATTGCCCTGCATAGCTGGCAGTCATTTAAATTACCAATCTTACAATATATAGTTGAAACATATTGTTAAGATGTTACAGCAGAATGACACTTCTTCTATAAATACTCAGGATTATATTTGTACCACAAATGTGATGTATAAACAACCCCCTTAATTTGAGATTCTGGTATTATTGAACTGTATTTCTCCATTTCATTTTGAAGACAGAAAACAATGTAGGGATGTGTGAATCAATTCAGGTACAAATTGATTTGTACCCAAATCTAGATGATCTGGGTGATTTGGAAATAGAACAAATCACCCTTGTGGTCCATTGGCTAGATTCAGGTCCAAATCAAATCATACCAGATTCAATTCAAATCGATTCGAGATTTGGATTCCTCTTATTAATTTCCCTAGATTCCCAGCTTTCATTTCTTATTTAAAAAGAGCTAAGCTCTAGCCCTTGTAGAAGTGGAATTATGGAGCAAAACATGTGGTCACTATTTTTCAAGTGTTTGGATTCTTTGGTGTCTAATAATGTTTCCTCATATTCCTCATTATGAGGATTCATTACACGCCTTCATTTCTTCCATTCATTTTGACTGTCTTTGGACAGTTCTGACTGTCAACTGCCATGTGCCAACTATGGGGTACTCTTCAGTTTATGTTCTAGGAATTTTTTCAAGTGTTTAGACTCTTTGGTGTCTAATAGCCTTTCCTCATAATGAATCCCTATGAGGATTCATTACACACTAAAGAGTCTAACACCTCAAAAATTCCTAAAATATAAACTATATTTCCTAAAATATAAGCCCAGTGGATTGCGGATTGTGGGGGTAGACGGCACATGGGATACCACTAATTCCCCACCCCCCACCCTCAGATCAGTGGGGTCAAAATGAAGAAATGAAGGTGTGTAGTGAAGACACCAAAGAATATAAACACTTCAAAAATTCCTAAAAAATAGACTGAGTACCCCACCACCTTGCAGGTGGTGGGGTGTAGTTGGCACATGGCAGTTGACAGTTGGCACTGTCCAATGGCAGTCAAAATGAACAGAAGAAATGAAGGAAGAATCTCCAATTCTAGTCGAATCAGAGACATTTCTACCAAAGCAAAGTGCCCTAGGTGCAATTCCAAAAAAACCTGAAGAGCACCTCAACACCATAGGGGCCACAGAAATCACCATCAGCCAATTACAAAAAGCAACTTTGCTGGGAACAGCCTATATTCTGCAACGATATCTATAACAACAGCTACAACATTGATAATAAAATTCTGGCATCCCAGGTCCTTGGGAAAGACTCAATGTCTGGATAAAACAAACCAGTCAATAACACCTGTCTGACTGTGTAAATAAATGATAATAAAGCTGGTAATCCATTTTAGGGTTAGGATAAGGCAACTACAAATTCCCATTATTTACTATGGCAGAAATATATAAAATCAGTAAAAACTAAATAAAATCATTAAAATCAACCAAGTGCCCCATTGCCTTGAACTTTGGGTGGCAGGTGCCACCCATGGGGACCTACCCATCACCCAAATATGGTGCCCCTAGGACATTTATAAGTGGTCCAAAACTATCCAAATCAAATCCAAATCAAATCTTGGGTGATTCGAGAGGACACGTTAAGACACAAAACAAATCAGGGGTGATTCATTTTGGGCACAAATGAATTTTTAAAAAATCAATTCATGCACATCTCTTATACAATGTGCTCATCAATGGGGGGGGATCAATTGTATAAAGATAAGAGTTTGATATGATTACAGCAATATCATAATTGCTTCATAAAACCACCGCATGCATAAAGGAGCCTGCCCTTCACATGCAGCTGGCAAAAAAAGAGAGCTAAACTCAATTACATGGCATTTCACTCTGAAAAATGCTACATAAATGGAACTGATTTAATAACTCATGCTGAGTGCTGAAATGAAAGAGATAAAACTAGGGATTATTTAGGCTCATGTATCTCTTAACCAGGCATGTACCCCACAACTGATGTCTACAACAGAATTATTCCATATTTAACATATTCCAATGTTGCTATCATGCAGGCATGCCACTCTATTGCAGCTGTTAAGCACTTTTCTAACTGGAAACAAATGTCATTGCCACTTGCAAGGATGAGGGGCTTATTCTCTCCACAAATATATTTACCTGAATCCAGAACGACGATTTTCCTGTGTTCTTTGATTTTATAAATTGTGGGGCTGTCTTACATTCAGAGCCTTGTTCTTTTGGGGTAAATATGGGTATATCCTTATGTAAGCTTTGTTTTTAAAGGTGTTGTCTTAATTCCAGGGTCGTCTTTTATTCAGGTAAATATGGTAACCAGCATGAATTGAAAACTGAGGTGCTGAAACAGCTAACTGAACCAGAGGTGGCCATTCCACGAGGCAAATTAAGGAGGTTGCCTCAGGTATGGGAACAAGGAGAGTTGCAGAGGACAGCAAGAACCCTTTCTCAGCCCACTGAGGCATTTCCCTCTCCTCACCCCATTGAGGCATGTCTCTGCTTTCCCGTGTTCCCCTCCCATGAGCTAGGAATGCCTCTACTGCCACCGATTGGCTTGGTGGCATTGTCTGAAAGTGTTCATTTGCCACTGCCACTCTTTCCTCAACAGTGTGGCCTGGGAATGCTGAGCACCTGCCTATGGATGACAAAATGTCTCTTTCCTCAAGTAGCAAAATTTTGTGGATTGTCCTTAGACTGAACACTTCACCATAAGGACCCAGCTCCTGGCCACACCCAGCACTGCAAACACTTTAGAAAGACAGTTTATCATGGCGACTAAACTGGAAGTTGAATCCAATGTGCTGGAACCAGGCCTTTGATGACGGCTTTGCAGCCTCAGACATCCTTGATCTTGATCCTAGATCCTAAAGCCAGCGTGGTATAGTGGTTAGAGTGCTGGACTAGGACCGGAGAGACCTGAGTTCAAATCCCCATTCAGCCATGATACTTGCTCGGTGACTCTGGGCCAGTCACTTCTCTCTCAGCCTAACCTACTTCACAGTGTTGTTGTGAGGAGAAACTTAACTATGTACACCACTCCAGGCTCCTTGGAGGAAGAATGGAATAGAAATTTTAAATAAATAAATAAATAAATAAATAAATAAATATTTTAAAGTGCTGATTCCCTGTAAAGATCCAGCCTATAGAAAAATCTACCACCAGAACAATATTCTTCATGATCTTTCTGCACCTCACATTCACATTCATTATATTTGATCATTGGATTTCCCTCTGTTTTCTAACGTAAAGGAATAATGAAGTCAAAAAGTACTTTAAAGATGAACTGTTCATTGCAGTAGAATCCCTATACTGTGCCTTCATGATATTACTACCACCTTTAGAATCTGATGGAGATCAGCTTGGGTTGGCAGCAGATTATATAGGATATATAATGGTATTTGCTCTTTCTCTGTAAATCTCATCTCTCTGCATTAGAAGCACTCTTGGCAGTAACTCGACTCACTGTATGAATGTATGTATGTATGTATGTATGTATGTATGTATGTATTTGACATACTTATATCTCACCCCAAACTCACATCTCTGGGCGGCTCACAACAAAATAAAAATTACAGCAAAATAAAAAGGCTAAAAGCACACTTTAAAATTTAAAATAACGTTAAAAACTATCAAAAACAGTATCTAATTAATTATTTGGCACCATTACTGCCTTTTACATACTTTCAGAATGGTCTCCCAAAAATTAACTGACACCAAGTTTTAAGACAAAATGGATCACAAGAACGCAACATCTGCCAAATGGCAGGCACACAAATAATGCCATTGAGATGGATTTTGGGTGCTACTACAACCATGGTTACCTATAATTATAGTGCAGTTCCCACTTGATATACAGCCTCAGCTGCTCCTTGGATTGTACAGTGACCACTAAGAAAATGATTAAAGATGATACCAAATAATGCTGTTGGATTAATTACAGCAGTTAAGATAGTGCACAAATTTCTATGTCCTTTTAATTGTTATCACCACTTTTGTCAATTGCTTCAACAGTCTTTCTATTTTAAAAAAGGCTGCTGAATAACCATTCAGCACCTAAGTTTGTGTGTGAGGTTTGCATGCAGAGATTTTCCCAGACAGATCTGAAATTAGCTTGACATTGGTTTGATTAGAAACACATTGCCCCATACTTACTTTAATGTTTGTTTATTTTTTAAAACACCTCTGGGTTTCATAGCAAGTTGATTATATAAGAATGAGTGGTTTTGATTATTTCTATATTTGAATAGCAAATGATGGTGTTGCCTGGGTGTTCTTCCTTAGGTCCATTCTCACCTAGTCTTTACAAAATCCTCCAGTGCCACTGAGCATGTCCCTTACCCAGCTATTTTACCTGAATATTATAGAAATATATTGTTCAATTCTGCCCCAGTTAATTATTGTTCTGCTTTGTTTTATTATTATGAAATTGTGAATTCATGATTATGAATTATCAAATTATAATGAAATTCAATCGCTCATCAAAGATATATTGGTATCTACTAGCCAGCAAAATTCTCCCAAGTTCAGAAAATGATTTTGGGATCTCAGAAATGCTCTTTTGGGAGCTCAGTGGTAGAGTCAGGGGTGCAGTTATAATTGAGCAAATGAGTTCAAAGAACCCAGAGCCCCCAGCTCCTAAGGGCCCCCCAGCTCCACACCTCCCTATTTTTCTATTTTCTTTGGTATCTCCCTCACTCCAAGGTGCTGCTGGAGAGAGGGGCAAACATGGGCCCCCTCTCCCCTAGCTATGCCCCTGAGTAGAATAACTAATTCATTCACCCAAGTTTTAACTAGAATTGTGGTTTCTAATTGTTTTAATGTTTTAATTTTTGTTTTAACCTTTTTAAAAAAACTGCCCAGAAATGTAAGTTTGGGGTGGTGTACACATATAACAAATAAATAAATAAATTTGCAGGCAAAAGGTCCCTAGGTTTAATCCCTAGCATATCCAGGTAGCACTGGAAAAGACTCCTGCCTGAAATCCCTGAAGAGTAACTGCCATCCAGTGTAGACAATACTGATCTAGATGGACCAATGGTCTGATTCAGTACAGTGCAGTTTCCTATGTTCCTAATCCCAGGATAATGTTAAATTGGGGGAGTGGGATCTCTCCAGCATGTCTTACTGGGACAGGAAAAGGGTATTGATTTGGGGACAATTTTGGGACAGGAAAAAGGTATTGATCTCAGATGCGTAACTATTGGGGGGGCAGGCAGGGCACGTGCCCTGGGCGCCACTTTGGTGGGTCATGTGGGGGGCGCCAAAAAGTGCCATGAAACCCCCCCCCCCCCCGATCCTTGAAAAAAAAATTTTTATTTTTACAGCCGCACGCCCGCCAGCTCGCGGCACCGCCGCTACCTGTGCCCTGGCCGGCGGGCGGCCCAACGGAGTCGTCGTGTGCCCCCTGGGATGGCTTGTGGGGAGTGAGCGGGCGGCGGTGGCGGGCGGCGGCGGATCGCTGAGTACACAGCGACGCCGAGGCCTGCCGACTGGCCCGGCATCACTTGCCAACTGCGAGGCACGCCTGCGCAGTTCATTCTATGATTGATCTGCTTGCCCTGGGGGACTGGGAAGTAAAAGATAGGCGGGAAGGAGTTGTTTAAGGGTGTGAAGTTGTTGGGAATGGTGTTTTGGGAGGAGTGGGTAATTACCTTGCACCTCTCCTGAAAAGAATGCTTGGGCAGAGGAATTCCCAACCACTTACGAAAGCCAAACTTGAGTTCTTGCTTTTCAGTTTCATTCATCACTATTTATGTTAGTAGTTATGGCAGCTTGAAAAACTCCTATCCCATTGTCTCCAAGGCACAAGGCATTGGGGAACAAGTACTTGAAGTATTGACATATCCCCTACAAGTATACAGTATATAGATGGTGTTGCATTCAGAAAGTGTCACTGGTTCAGATGTCAGCACAGGTATTCAATGGAAACACTTGCCTGATCGGTGGGCACTCCAGGGTTCAGTCACAGAGTAACTCTGCCTGAATAATCTGAAGGCCTACTCTGCTGTTCCATCAGTAAAACTAAATCTGACTCTAGTCAGAGCTTGGATTTCCAATCAGATTGCTTGAAAATCCCATCCGAACTTCAAAGGAAAAGCAGAATATAAGTAAAACAACTGGATGGGTGGAAATTACACTACCCTGCTCTAAGCATGTCACCAATATTTGCCTTGGTGGACCTCAGAGGATGGAATTGCCCAGTGACTGTAACTTTGTAACAAGATGGAGGTTTAATTATTTGGGAAACTTCAGCTTTCCCATTTTTCTTATAGTTGCTGCACATGGAAGTATATAGCTTCATATAATTTTGCTGTCTTGAAAAGATAAATAGCTGCTTTCTTTTTATATTAAGTAGACAGCAATTAACCACTTCTTACAGAGTTTAGCTCCATCAATTGTGGAAGACAACCTCTGGCTTGCTTTTTGAGATTGCTTGTTTTGTTACATACAACAAGTGGTGAAAGCAGGCAGGGACAGACATGTACAACAAAGAAACCATTATGGAATTTGGGCAAAATGTTTCATCCGGGTCATCGTAGCCAGAGTACCAGCAAAACAAGTGGTGTCAGTTTCAATAATACCTATAATCTACTTTAATGGATGTATCCAAGTGGTATCACCACTTCAAATCCTAGTTGATTATCATTTCCTGGTATCTGAGAAAATGTGTGGGGGAAATGTTTATATACAGATTATGAGTCAACATTTCACCTTGTATTCCTGAAATATGCAGGAAAGAGCTTTAAGTGTTACAGTTGGTACATAAGACAGGCGATCCAAGGAGATTAATTTTCAGCTGCACTATTCAGTTTGCCTTAAGTGAATGTATTAGTATGTCATTGTGTGAATGCCTATTGACAAATGACTGATTCTTTGTGGTCTTGCTGAATAGGGAAGTCTGTCATAACAAATTGCTACTGTTAAGGAACAGGAATGTAGGAAAAAGCTGATACAGAGAACTCCACTGATTCTTGGCCAACACTTCACACAATAGTGGCAAGTCATTATTGTATCCTTTAGTATTTGCAGTTGCCTCATCCATCAGAAGAAATTCTTTTGGCATTCATGTGGGCATAATGTGTATTGCCACAGGAATTCTGTTCTAATTTAGAATTAACATCAATTAGTGCCCACTTATTGTGGAGAAGTTTTGATTTATGCATACCACTGCATTGCAGAGATGCACTCTGTCTGTTGAATGAGAAATTATCCCAAGCAGCTGGATGTTTCCTTTTTAAAATTTTAATTCAGTGAAAGAGAGTCAGATTTAAGGGTCAAATTCAAATTTCACTACCATAATGTGAAAACAGCTATTGTCCCTTGGGCTTCATATTAATGCCCATTAAGATTCTTCCTGCATTGTTGTGACAGGAATGGGATGCCCCACATAGGAAAGGGTATGAAATATTAGGTAAAAATTGGAAAACAAAGTGTTTAAAGTTAATCACAAGCTGCAAAATATCCTTGGTACTATATCCATGTGCACGCTGTGCACACACATACACACAAAGGTAAATTGATGATAGTTTCTTCTGTACTTACAAAAACTACAAGTTCCTAACATTTGAACATCCAATTAATGGAGATCTAGACTATTGTTGTTGTATGTAAATAGTAGTTGGATCAAAAGTTCTGAAGACCAGAACTCTGGCAGTAGGAGGCTCTAATCCTACCTCACCCCCACCCCCCCAAGACCTATATTGCCAATGGGAGGGCTGGATCCAAATCAAGGTCCTGTGTTATGACCTATGGTTGCATCTACTACTAATAAATAAAAGCATCCACTATTATTACGATTTCTGGCATCTCTAGGTATAGTTGGGAAAGATTCCTGCCTGGAACCTCATAGAGCTGCTGCCAGTTGTTGTAGAATACTGTGCTATGGTCAATGGTGTGACTCGGATTAAGGCAGCTTCCTCTGCCCCTCTCTTCTTTTGTTCCTATTTTCCAGGGAACTGTATCTAACCTTCTACACAAATCAGTTAAGTTACTAATACCTGTGTGAATCCTGCCCTAAATTCAATAGACAAGGTTAAAGATCTCAACTGAAGATCTCAACTCAGCAAACTTGTTGAGGAAAATATTATTATTAATATAGAACGGATGATTTAATGCACAATAAACTACTTAGAGAATACTTCAGTTTGTGTGTGTGGATGATTTTTCAGTTTTTCCAAATGTTTTAATATAACTCACAGTAACTAATGGAAAGGGGAAACAGCATTCTAGGGGACAGTGCTTCAGGAACAGTGGCTAACATCCAGTCTAATACAGCAAATGTGCAGCGATGCTTGTGTTCCAGGTAGGGTCGATTTTTGTCAATCTCCCCTTCCCTCTGAAGCTCACTGTGACTCCTGGAAATATGTCCCTGAGGGCCATGCAGCCCTTGGGGATATATTTTCAAGAGTCATAAGGGGCTTCAGAGGGAAGGGGAGATCAACAGAAATCTCCCCTCCCCTGGAGCACCAGCATGGCATTAGCAGCAGCAGTGCTTCATTATCCTGGATGTCCGTCAATAACTTTAAATTCAGCACTTTCAAATATATTACATTTCCCTCTTCTAGTAGAATACTTTGGAGCAGGCAAAAGAAATATAGAACCATTTCAAATGACAAAATGTATTTCCAAGTAGGAATGCTTATTAAGATCATATAGTTGCTTAAACTGCAAGCTACTGAGCCATACAGCCCCTTCATCTGCCAAAGATGTTCTGAGCAAAAGAAACATAAAATTGATATATGGTTAAATGGTTAGATTTGGTATCTTCTCATGTGGCTGGCTCTGAAACAAAGGAAACGCTTAAGCAAGATGAAGTTAATTGACTGACATAAATTATGCTGACTCAGGAAAGAGATTTTACAGGTTCCGTGAGTTTTCTAAACTTGCAATGCACACACACAAAAAGAACCACTGCTAATTTAGGTCATTTTCTTCCTCCAGTTACCTCCAGGAATTCTTGTATGAAAAACACATAAAACAAAAATGTTTACCAAACTACTGATATTTTGCAAATAATGCATTTCAGTTACCACTTGAAAGGATTATCTAGTGGCCTTGAGATGACCTCTCTGAGAACCAAGTTCCAAAAATCACATTTCTTCAAGGGTTATACGATATCTTTGTATTTGGCTTTCTTCCTCTTCCTGTTTTCACCAGAGCAATAGAAGAAGAAATTATTGTGTTGTTCTTTTTCCAAGCTCCTTCTTTTTTTAACTGTTCAGATGACAAACACTGAAAGAGAAATTGTGGGACCAGGATAGGTTTCCACTTGCCACAATGTTCTTCCTTGGAGGCATGGGGTGAAGCCTCCCAATAGCACTTAGTCTTATGTAGGGGTGTGCACAGAACCAGTTTGGCCAGTTTGGTTCAAATTCAGACCAAATTCAAACTGACCTGATCCAGGCTGGTTCTGGGTCCAGCCAAACCAGGCCCAGGCCAGTTTGGCCACCGAACTGGGCTGAATCGGTTCACAGGCCGGTTTGGATTATATACTTGTAAAGGGGAATCCGGCAAAGATACAAGTAAAGGGGCATTCCCTATACTAAGATGGGGGAGGAGAAAGGGTACTTAGTACCTTCTCTTTGCAGATGGTGGGGGCAGAGGCAGAGACACCAGCAGCAGTGGAGACATCAGCAGTGGGGGCAGGGACTCTTCCACCCCCCATCCTTTTGAAGAACAGCCAGGGCTGGCTGTGGCCCAGCTCTGGGCTCCATGCATGCACTGAGGCCATTTACATCACCATGCAATTTGCTTGCTAACCCTGAAAGGGTTCCCTACCCCCTGTACTTGTAAAGGGAGGTCCTCACCAGATTTGGGTACACACAGGACCAGGCTCATTCAGTTCGAATCTGGTTTGGATTCGAACTGAACCAGCCAAACTGGTTCCATGCACATCCCTAGATAGCACGGAGCTCTGGAGGCTGGGACGCTGCATTCCAGCCTCTGGATATCCTTCAGTGCACCACATGACATGAGCAATACATTGAGGGATTCTCTCAGGAGATGGGCACTATAGACACCTGTCTCTTTGTCCGTTGGGGCTAAACATTGCCCCAGCGAACACACAATCCTTGGGCCCGGGTTAAGGGCTTGTTCGAGCCCTTAACCCTAGCTAAGAGCCAGGTTTCAAAGCAGGGCTAGATGACACTGTCCCACCAGGATCGGGCCCAATCCTGACAGTTCTAATGCACAGCCTATCCCAGGCTAGGTTTCCCTTAGCCTGTGTTTGGCTGTGTGAGAGAATAGCCTCTATGTGTGTGAGCCTGCAGAGCTTGTGAAAGTTTTTGTACCTTCATTTCATTGCTGGGCCTACATTCCTGAACTGCTGCATTCTTCTGTTGCTGCTGCTGATTGTTTCTCCAGCTTCATGACCTGCACAACCCCTGAAAGTACTTTTTCCTTCTCAATCCTGGACTCTGTTGTTCACTGGATGCCCAGTGCAGTATGGCTCAGATACTATCACCACCATTTTTCTTGTCCACCCCAGGAAACCTGATCATCTCTGGAAACAATGGAAGTACTATTTCTACAATCACTTCCTCACTATACGGACCCCTGATTTTACACAAGCAAAGCAGAAGGCTATATTATTTTATAAACTGCTCAGAGAACTTCCATTTGGGGCTGTATAGAAATGTATTAGATAGATAGATAGATAGATAGATAGATAGATAGATAGATAGATAGATAGATAGATAGATAGATAGATAGATAGATAGATTCACTCCCTGGACCCCGAAGGCCAAAGAATAATATACTCATTTGCCATTTACTACCAACTTGGAAGGGGATGCCAACCCTTATGAAGCTGCTCTTCAAGCCTTAAATGATCATTTCAACCCTACTTTGAATGTGATTGCTGAATGTTACAAGTTCTATTCTAGTTTCCAATTGCCTGGGTGAATCTATCAATCAATATGTCACAGCATTGTGTGCCTTAAGTGTAACCTGTGAGTTTGCCAACTTTACTGATGAAATGATCAGATTGTTAATACAAACTGCTCCAAACTGTGTGAAAAACCAACACTGGAGGGGACACTCACCTTGGATAAAGTCATAGAGATGGCTAGGAGGGTGGAAAATGCTCTTCACTGTTCCAAATTACTCTCTTTTATACCCCAAAACCAACCTCCTGAAATCCAGGCTGTTCAGTTTAAATAATTCCAATCCTGATCTTTTCATATGGCACTGCCCCAGAGAGTGGCAGCAAAAGAAAAGAAGAGCTGCTACTGCTACTGTGTGGAGAGTCTGCACACAAAGCCAATTTTGTTCACTGTCCTTCATGGAAGATCATTTGCAACTGGTGCAGGAAAAGGGGACAGAGAAATCTGCTGTCCACTCCATTACTGATTCACCATATGATAAAGATGAGGCAGATGAACCACTTCCTGACAGAGTTCTAAGTGTGACAGACTCAGATCATGCTTCTCCACATTATCAAGTCAAACTTAATGGCCATGAAGTGAGGATGCTGGCTTATTCTGGTTCTCCGTACACTATCATTTCCCATATGATTTATAAGGAACTCCTTACTACATCAAATCTGTACCTGCAGACTTCAAACATTTGAAATTGCTGACTTCTGTGCTTGGTAAACTGTGCCAGGTAAACTTCTGTGCAGGATAAACTGATAGAAAGCATACTTAAGGACAAAATTGTTAAACCTATAGAACAGGCTTTGCTGAAGGAGAACCAGCATGGCTTCTGCAATGGCAAGTCTTGCCTCATTATCCTTTCGGAGTTCTTTTAGAGTGTCCACTGGCATATGTATAAAGGAGATCCAGTTGATGTAGTATACTTGGACTTCCAAAAAGCTTTTGACTAAACTTAGCAGTCATGGATGAAGGGACTGGTTCATGTGTGAACTGGTTGAAGGACAGGAAACAGAGGGTAGGGGAAAATGGACAGTCTTCACAATGGAGGGAAGTAAGCAGTAGGGTCCCCCAGGGATCAATACTGGGACCAGTGCTCTTTAACTCATTCATAAATGATCTAGAAGCTGGGGTAAGCAACAAGGTGGCCAGATTTGCAGTTGATAGCAAACTATTTAGGGCAGTGAAATCCAGAAGAGATTGCAAGGAGCTCCAAAAAGGATATTTCCAAACTGGGGGAGTGGGCAACACAATGGCAAATGTTAGTAATTGTAAAGTGATGCATATTGGGACAAAAAAAAAACCCCAACTCCAACTTCACATATTTGCTGATGGGGTCTGAGCTGTCAGTGATTGACCAGGAGAGAGATCCTGGGGTTGTGGTGGACAGCTCACTGAAAGTGTCAACTAGATCAAAAATGGGATGAGAAACAGTTAACATTTCAGGTGGGGAACTTTGTTTGAGTACAGCTACCTTATAAAGTGAAAAAGGGATGTTCCCAATATTCTGGACCAAAACATATAATTGAAATCTGAGAAGATTCTGTCATATTGTATGATGGAAAGAAATGGAACACTTCAAGACTTTCAAGCTTGCATACTATGAGAGAAGAGGAAAGGGAATCTGATGTCAGGAGGGGAACTGGAGAGGCGGGTTGTATTCTATCTCACAATTTTTAATGTTTTGTTAAATAGAAGTATGTCCCTGTGGGTATCCTGTAGAGAATGTGTGTGTGTTGGGGGGGGGGGGTTGAATCAGAAAGGAAAGAAAGGAAAGAGAGAGAAAGGAGAAGGAGAAAAAATGGAGTTGTCTCTAAATAAAGCTTAGTTAGACATACAGTTGCTTTGTAGGAAGCATCTATAAAACACAGTTGCTTTTGCCGTGTGTGTGTGTGTGTGTGTGTGTGTGTGTGTGTGTGTGTGTGTTGTTTGTTCTTGTTTTTGTGAGCCCTTTGGGGATAGGGAACCATTTTCTCATACCTTTTGCTATGTAAACTGTTTTGAGAATGTTATGGTTCAAACTAGTATATAAATATTTGGAGGAGGATGAGACAGAGGCAGCATTTTTATTTTTTTACATTTGCAAGGAATGTGGAAATGAGCAGTTTGCTCCACATGACCAGAGAGATCTGAGTTCAAATCCCTGTTCAGCCATGAAAGTCAGCAAGTCACTCTGAGCCAGTCACCTATCTCTCTGCCTAACCTACCCCACAAGCTTGTTGTGCGGATAAACATAACCATGTACACCACACTGGACTCCTTGGAGGAAGAGCAGGATATAAATGTAATAAGTAAATATTATAAATAGCTAGCCCGAAGAAAAATTAAAAGTGCAGCCATCTTGTGGCAGAGTTCCACATGGAACCAATTGCTTTGAATAGAATTGTTTATATTTATTCTCTTATTAATATTCTATTCCACCTTGTGCAGTTCACTCATGTTTGCTCACAATTCAAAAATAAAAACACCAGTCAACATAGAAATCAGTGATTAGACCACACATGAAACCATAAGTAAATTCTTCCTCAAGCCACATAAGCATTATTAATATCTATTCTTAGCTTTAGCAAATGCATTCAAAGAGCTAAATGTTTTGACTCTTCTACACTAATCCTATTAATGATAATTGTAATGTTTTCATACTAACAAAGGATGTTTTAATCGGCTTCATTTTTTTAAAGTAGCAAGTTAATACTTAAATCCACCAAAATGTTAAGTTAAAAAGAAGGAAGTCAGAAAATAAACTTGTAAAGGTTTGCTCTGAGAACATGGAGAGGTTTTGGCCTAGAGGAACTATTTTAATATGGAAACCTCTACTACACTGATACATGCATAATTTTCCTATACATTAAAAGGAGCACAATCTTCAGTAGACAAGCAGCATCAGTACCTAAGGCCTTTTTAAATTTTAGGAGAAAATGACATATTTATGCCCTTGGTTCATATCCTTGGCTGGACATATTACATATCACTTGATATGAGAAACATTTTAGGTTAATTACTATGAGTCAAATCGATAACTGTGGGCTATCTTTTTCTTTTTAAACTTCCCACTCACTTTCTCTGGTTTTGGATTCTGTTCCAAAATAACCGTTTTCAGAAAATACTTTCATCAAAATTATTATTTTCAAAGAATGTTAAATGAATAACTTTTTATGGTCACAATGGTTGTCCTTTGCTCCTGCCATCCATTTCTTAGTTTATAAGGCCGTGCACATGACCAAACCATGGGCGGGGAGGGTGTGCAGGGGGGAAGGCAGGGTTTCACTTACTTCCCCGCAAGAGGACCAATGGAGCTCCTCTTCGGTGTGCCGTCACGCACACCCACATGATCCAAGCTGCTCTCTGCAGAAGGACAGAGCACTCCTGGCATCTGGGACTCCATGCTCTGGGACTCATTATCCTGGCCTCCAGAAATCCCACAGTGCACTGCATGACAAGCACAGTGCATTGAGGGATTCCCCCAGGAGTTTGGCGCTCTAGGTACCTGACTCTGTGTATGCTAGGGCTGCATTCAGCCCGAGCAAACTACACACAACCCCGGCACTGGGGTTATGGGTGGGGTAAGAAGTTAGGCTACCTGTGAGGACAGCACTGGCATTGGGCATGATCCTGGAGGTGCACACGGGCAGCCCAACCCAGGCTGGGCTGCCCTCGCTTGGGTTTGGCTGCTCTTGTGCACAGCCTCATTGTGTTATTAGTTATTACTTCTCATGTTCTTTCAGACATTTTTAATTTTTAAAAGAATGAAATGGGTACCCCAGGATTTGCTCCCCGAACTTGATTTCACAGGGCAAGGCAAAACTGCATGGGAGGCTCTGTCTGCCAATAGTAGTTGTCTGGTGAGAGCTGCTGGGCCTAGATCCAGGGACTATCCAGTGAACCATCATTGACACAACCTGCAGTATCTTAGGCATAAAGGGTGCTCAGTGATTCTGCCTGCCCAGACTGGCCACTGGCTCTCCTCAGCAAGAAGGGTCTAAAAGCCTTCCAGTTCGTCTTGTGCCTTTGCCTGGGCAAAGACTGTCTTTGCTGACACTAAGACTGGCTGAATCAGAGGTCACCTCCGCTGTAGGATGTCTTCAGTACACATGTTCCCTCCTTAAAAAGAAAAATGGATCCTCGATGTGGTGCTAAACAATACCACAAACACAACAAATCCACGTTTGGCCTAGGCTCACAATTTATGTGCTTTATTTCTTTGTGAACACCGCCCTAAAGAAATTCAGGCAAAGCCTTGCTTCAGATTCCACCTGACTATAAAGTGAGTTCTGTGGCTGTGCGGGCACAAAGCAGGCCTTTTCAGTTCTGCTGCACTATATGTGTAGCATCCGCCCAAAGGAAGCCTGCCTAATCCTGTTATTGCAGATGTTTAAGAAGAGGAAGAAAGACTCTCCTTTCTGAGCAGGCTTTTATGAGATAAGCTGGATTCAAGCACTTCATCTTCATTAGAGATGGCAGCCAAACTCACTCAGCTTGGGCCTAGATATGGACCACTGGAGTTGCCCTTGGAAATACTACATTTACTTGCAGGCCCAGCTATTTATTACTTAATTTATTTGATTTATTATTTGATTTATTTGATTTATATACCACCTAATTCCAAAGGTTCTAGGCGATTTACAAAAATGCTTTCAGTACTGCAAAATGCCTTTGTTTTTCTGTGTATTTCATTTTATCATGAACTCACATGGTGCTATTTGGTATGTATTACACAGTGATGCAACCTTGCCAAACCTGACCTTGTACTGTTTTTTTCCCCTCATGTAAATTTAAGGTAAATTTAAGAGGTCTATTTAAGAGGTATATTTATAGAGGTATATTTAAGCTACCCATACCTTCCAAATTGGTTTGGTTTGCAAAGATGTTAAGAAATGGTTTTATATAAATTTATTTCACACAATTTGAGAATATCCATTTCAAATATCTCAACAATGACTAAGACTATAGATGGGTGGTTTTTGCTGGACTCGTGTTAGATTGGCTTGGAAAATAGCTTGAGCTGCTTACCAAAATAAACTGGAAATAGCTTGATATTTTGCAAGCCATTTTGACTTCAAGAGTCACCCCAAACACCAACCCATAAACAACCTAATTGCCAGCCCTATTCATCAAAACCCTCTCCCCTAGTTTCCTTTAAAACAACATTACCAGGCTGGCTGCAATGGCAGTAGTAGTAGAGAGAGAGGAGGGAAGTATATTACCTCTTCCCTCATTGATGCCCTGGCATGCTGCATAGCAATGCACAAATGGCCCATTGGCCCTTGGAAAATGTAAAGAGGATTAAGCAGCGCTTGTTCCCATAACCTCATTTAAGAATCCAGCTTCTTAGTGGCCCAGCTTCTTCCAAGGGGCTCCTGGTGGTTCCCATGGGCAGCCAATTCCAAACTTAGCTTCTCTAGCCTGGTCTTGGCTGCTTGTGAGAACAGCCTCATGGTTTGGCCCTCAGAGTACATTTATTATTTCTGGTTTACACAGTGAGACAGGTGTTATTGACTGGTTTGTTTTATCCAGACATCGAGTCCTTCCCAAGGACCTGGGATGGCTGAATTTTATTATCAATGTTGTTGCTGTTATAGATATCGTCACAGAATATAGGCTGTTCCCAAAAAAGTTGCTTTTTGTAATTGGTTGATGGTGATTTCTGTGGCCCCTATGGTGTTGAGGTGCTCTTCAAGTTGTTTTGGAATTGCACCTAGGGTGCGAATTACCACTGGAATTACTTTGGTCTTTTTCTGCCATAGCCTTTCAATTTCAATTTGTAGATCCTTGTATTTTGTGATTTTTTCCTATTTCTTTTTCTTCTATTCTGCTATCCCCTGGTATTGCTATGTCAATTATTTTAACTGGTTTTTCTTTCTTCTTGACTACAGTTATATCTGGTGTATTGTGTGGCAGATGTTAGTCTGTTTGTAGTCGGAAGTCTCATAATATTTTTGCATCTTCATTTTCGACAACTTTTTCAATTTTATGGTCCCATCAATTTTTGGCTACAGGTAGCTTGTATTTTTTGCAGATGTTCCGGTGTATCATCCCTGCTACCTTGTTATGCCTTTATTTGTAGTCAGTCTGTGCAATCTTTTTACAGCAGCTGATTAGGTGGTCCACTGTTTCATCTGCTTCTTTACAAAGGCGGCACTTGCTGTTTGTTGTTGATTTTTCTACTTTTGCTCTAATTGCATTTGTTCTTAGTGCCTGTTCTTGTGCAGCCAGTATTAAACCCTCTGTTTCTTTCTGCAAGTTGCCATTCTTAAACCATTGCCAGGTCTTGGTGATGTCTGATTTTCCACTTATATTCTGCAAATATTGACCATGCAGTGGCTTATTTTCCATTTTTCTGCTCAGTTCTTGACTTGTTCTTTCTTGTAGGCCTGCTTTCTTTCATTGGTGTGAATAGTTTCTCATTATTGACCATTTTAAGTGCATCTTCTTCACTGTCCTTGATATATTCTTCAAGGCCTCTTTTCTCCTCCTCTACTGTTTGATGGACTTGCAGCATTCCTCTTCCACCTGAGCTGCGAGGGAGGTATAGCCTATCTACATCGCTGCGAGGATGCAGAGCATGATTGATGGTCATGATTTTTCTGGTCTTACGATCTAGCGTCTCTAGCTCTGCCTGGGTCCAGTCTATTATTCCTGCAGTGTATCTGATAAGAGGTATAGCCCAGGTGTTTATGGCTTGTATGGTGTTCCTGCCACTGAGTTTGAACTTTAGGATTTTTCTAACTCTCCTGATGTATTCACTTCCAATGCTTCTTTTAACTTCAGTGTGTGCAATGTTATCAGCCTGGAGAATGCCCAAGTATTTGTAATAGTCTTTCTCTTCCAGGTTCTTGATGTTGCTTCCATTTTTGCTCTGTTCATTATTAATGCAGCACACTTGTCTAGTCCAAATTCCATTGCTATATCGCTACTGAATATATGGACAGTGTTTAGCAGTGATTCAATTTCTGACTGGGACTTTCCATACAACTTCAGATCGTCCATGTACAGCAGATTGTTGATTTTACTTGATGTTTTAGATGTGTGGTATCTGTTTTGTTTAGTATTTGTGAAAGTGGGGTCATGGCAATTTCAAACAACAGAGGGGATAGTGAGTCCCCTTGGAAAATACCTCTTCTAATGCTAACCTGTCCAAGTGTCTCGCCATTGATTGTTAACTGTGTACTCCACATGCTCATTGCTTTTTTATAAATATCTTAAAGTTCTTGCTGACACCAGTTGTTTCTAAACATTTTAGTATCCATGTGTGAGGCAATGAGTCAAGGGCTTTCTTGTAGTCAATCCATGCAACACTTAGATTTGTTTTACTTCTCTTGCAATTCTCTAAAATCGCTTTGTCAATCAGCAGCCGGTCTTTTGTGCCTTTGGTGTTCGGACAATTTTCTTTCTGTTCAACTGGAAGCTGTTTGTTAGTTAATAAGTGTTTCATCACTTCATCTGCTTTTATTCCAGTTAATAATTTGAACATGGTTGGCAGGCAGGTTATCGGTCTATAATTACTTGGAACTGCACCTTTTGCTGGGTCTTTCATGATGAGATGAGTTTTCCCAGTTTTTAGCCATTGTTCAATATCACTTCCTTGCAAAATGTGATTGAACTGTTTAGATGGTTGTTTATGAAGGCTTGTTAAGTGTTTAAGTCAAAAGCCATGCAGTTCATCGTCGCCTGGTGCAGTCCAATTTTTAATTTTCTTTGCTCTTTCACTTATTAATTCTGGTGTTATTATTAGATCTTGCATTTGTTGGTTACATTTTTCGACCTCTTTTACCCAGCCTGCTTTTTTATTATAATCTATTGGATTGTCCCATAATTTCCCCCAGAATTGCACTGTTTCTTCTTTATTTGTTGTTTCGAAGTTTCTTGCAGTTTCTCCTTCTATGCTTTGGTAGAAACATCTCTGATTCGACTGGAATTGGAGATTCTGCCTGTGTTGTGTAATTCTGGCATCGTATCTGCTAATCTTCTTTGACACTGCTGTTATTTGCTGCTTTATTATTTCCAATCTAGGTGGTGTTTTTGGATCAGATACTATCAATCTAGGTGGTGTTTTCATTCTTCAGCTTCTTGTCTTTCATATCTGTCAATTTACTAGCATCTGATCTAAGCCTGGAGATTTTATTTTCTAATCTAATCTTCCATTTAGGTGATGTACTACTTGCTTTTTTGACAGGTCCACTGATCTTATATCCGAGCTCTTGTGTTGTTATTTTTGCTGCACTGTACATTAGTTGGTTTCTTGCAAATTATTGGTTGTTACTTCTGCAAGTGCAGCATTGACATCTTTTAATACCTGAGCAAGTTGGTTTTTGGCAACTGTTTTTAGAGCTGGAAGTTGAACCCAGGTAGTTGTTTGGTTCCTGTGCTCATTTATTTTTTGCTTTTGTTCTTGTTGCTTTTCTATTAAACAGCATTCGGGTTTTTGAGGTGAAAGCAAAGGGGAGGTTGCCTAGTTTTGATTTTGAAACAGTTCAGCAACAGTGGCATCCTCGATTTCCAACACCTTCTCCACCTGCGCCTGAGCAACTTCTTCACTTGGTGGTAATTCTTCTTCCATATCTTGAGCCTGTGTTGCTCTTTGCAGTTCTTCCAGCTCAACCTCTGTGAATGTTTTATTTCTTATTATGAATCTTCTCTGGTCTGCTAGCCTTTGTTCTGTTATTTCTGTATCTGGATGCTTCTCTTTCCAAATTTGGTACCTTCTTTTTAAATAACCTCTTTTAGTTGGACTAGACTTGTAATAGCAGATCATTATTTCCTTCTTGGCATTTTTCGTATATTTTTTTCTGGTTAAGCGATGTTTCTTCCAGTAACCTTGCAGTCTCCAGCCCTGGTTGCTCAACTGTAGATCCTGAGTCCTGTAGCCCACTTGCCACCAGATGTCCAGGGACTCCAGCACCTGGCGCGGACCTTGTTGACCTGGGCGACGACCGATCCGGTATAGAATTATTAAAGTTACATTTCACCATATTGTTGATGGGAGAGGCACTCTTCATCTGGCTCCTCTGGTGAGACCTGTCCAGTATGGTTGGACCTCTGGCATAGCTTCCTCAGAGCATGCAAGCCCCACAACTACGCCAAGGTAGTGCCTCACTAGGGGTTGTTGTTGTTGTTATTTAAACTTTTATACCGCCCTTCCAAAAGGCTCAGGGTGGTTTACATTAAAATTTACATTTAAAAATTAATCCACATAAAGTATAACTTCTTCACATGCCCAAGTCACATACATAAAGATAGTATCTTTGTCTGTCTATCACACACACGTACACACAAACATTTCCCCACACTGACAACATAGAATGCCCCACAAAACTGAACACACATCTGAATGGTTCTTTCCTAATAAAACAAGTTCCTAGTTTTCTTTTGTGTTAAGATTATATAGTGTAGTAGTTGCCATGGAAACCACTTTTTGTTTTGTTTTGTTTTGTTTAAAAATAACAGCTTTGTCAATAAGTGCACACACTATATTACTTGTCTCAGCTGTCAGGGTGAATTATGCCCCTTTTGCTTCAACATGAATTCCCATATTTATTGGGAAGTGTGAAGTCCGCTTATTACTTGTATGAGTGACTCTGCTCCTTTTGGCATAATATGCTCTCTTGTACAGTCAGGTGACAACAACCTACTTACCCTCACGATAATGAATCAGTTTACCCTAATCAGGAGAGTGCAAGGAGAACAACATGGGAAATTAAAGTTCCATGAGATTCCTGTAAAACGAAAGCTTCAAATGTGGTAATTTCCTCCAGTGAATTAGGAAGGAGGCTCTTCAGTGGAAAAGGCATTTTAGAGGAAATTTAAAATCTGCCTAGCTAGCCCTTGGTTATGTGAAGAAATGAAGAGCGAGCAGCTGCACTGACATTTTGTTTCTAGATAGCACAGGGTAGCAATGACTCATTCTTCATTGCTATGCCAGAATACCTTTCTGGCATGAGCCTTCACTGAAGCGAAAACAAATCTAAGAGGAATGTGCTTAGGGTAAACGTGTGACTGGCAAGTTTTTTGACCTACTACAGCGGCATAAGCTGTTACTGCAACACCTGGAAGAGCCCAGAAGACAAATTCCTCAAATAATAGGAATTCTCTGGGTCTTTTGATACAGAGAATTAAAACTGTGTTTTACTATTGCCTTGCAAAAGTACATTAACATAGAAATCTATATTCAGAGCCATTTGCGTGACCTCACCTTCCTTAGGGAAGCCCGAATTGGGCACAGTAGAATTTGACTGTCAATATAAGAAGTATAATTGGCACTATAAGAAGCTTTAACACAGTACATAATAACTGGAAGTCTGGAGATAGAGATGGGTACTTCATAATCTGTAGCTTTCTCTGATAATGATACAGGTTGATAGGAAGAGAATGCCACCTTTGTGGAGTTTAACTGAGCTCCAATATTGAGAGTGTTCCTAAAGAATATTTGTGTACATTCTCATTTAAATCAACTCTTACTTGTGAGAATATATCCAAAAACTTTGGTATTCTGACATGTGCAGACCTAGTGATAACAGCATTTGCTCTTCCATACTGTCTTTCATATGTTTCAAGACTGTGTCCTATTATTAATGCTATTTACACACAGTCTACCAGATGTAATTGACTGGATTTGGTACTTTAATTATCAGGCCATTTCCAAGGGTCTAGGATAACTAAAGAAAAATTAAAGATATTGTCGTAGTGTTCATGCTGTCCCGAGTAGTGTGGCCTTCTGTAGTTGATATGTTGTGATTTTATTGGTGCCCACCGTGTTGAGATGGTGTTCAAGTTCTTTTGGTAGTGCATCAAGGGCACCAACAACTATTGGCACCACTATCATTTTCTTTGTCCAGAGCCACTCAATTTCAATCTGAAGGTCCTTGTATTTAGTTATTTTCTTCTTCATCATCATCTTCTTCTTCTTCTGATGATGATGATTATATATTTATACCCCACCCTTCCAGTACACTACTGCTCGAGGTGGCTCACAACATCAATAAAGCACATACACTGTAAAATAAAACATTGATAACATTAAGTTAAAAGACCAAGCTAAAATCATATTTAAAATTCCTTCTAGCCCAGTTGGCAGATTTCTCACCAATTAAGCCACTGAGTTTCTATGTTTAGTTCTGAATAATCTAAAATGTCAGTGGTGGCTATAAATTAGTGTAACTTTTAAAGGGTTTATTCTTAAATGTTTAAGTTAAAAATATACAAAAGTTACTTTATTAGACCAACCAAAATGGCACAAAGTCATAAGCAGCAAGATTTTGTAGTATCCAGAAGTTTTTAGCAGGCTGGGTGTTAAGCAAAGGGAGGGAGACGCTCAGTATGGTGACAGAGCTCAACAGTCTGCAAATTATAACAGCCAGAAACCATAAACTCATATGGTGTTGTTG